>NC_136917.1:140217441-140817441 GCF_949752795.1 Hyperoodon ampullatus | reverse complement strand
CCACACTGTCTTAATTACTGTAGCTTTGTAGTATAGTCTGAAGTCAGGCAGCCAGATTCCTCCAGCTCCGTTTTTCGTTCTCAAGATTGCTTTGGCTATTCGGGGTCTTTTGTTTTTCCAAACAAATTTTGAAATTTTTTGTTCTAGTTCTGTGAAAAATGCCAGTGGTAGTTTGATAGGGATTGCATTGAATCTGTAGATTGCTTTGGGTAGTAGAGTCATTTTCACAATATTGATTCTTCCAATCCAGGAGCATGGTATATCTCTCCATCTATTTATATCATCTTTAATTTCTTTCATCAGTGTCTTATAATTTTCTGCATACAGGTCTTTTGTCTCCTTAGGTAGGTTTATTCCTAGATATTTTATTCTTTTTGTTGCAATGGTAAATGGGAGTGTTTTCTTGATTTCATTTTCAGATTTTTCATCATTAGTGTACAGGAATGCCAGAGATTTCTGTGCATTAATTTTGTATCCTGCTACTTTACCAAATTCATTGATTAGCTCTAGTAGTTTTTCGGTAGCATCTTTAGGATTCTCTATGTATAGTATCATGTCATCTGCAAACAGTGACAGCTTTACTTCTTCTTTTCCAATTTGGATTCCTTTTATTTCCTTTTCTTCTCTGATTGCTGTGGCTAAAACTTCCAAAACTATGTTGAATAAGAGTGGTGAGAGTGGGCAGCCTTGTCTTGTTCCTGATCTTAGTGGAAATGGTTTCAGTTTTTCACCGTTGAGGACAATGTTGGCTGTGGGTTTGTCATATATGGCCTTTATTATGTTGAGGAAAGTTCCCTCTATGCCTACTTTCTGCAGGGTTTTTATCATAAATGGGTGTTGAATTTTGTCGAAAGCTTTCTCTGCATCTATTGAGATGATCATATGGTTTTTCTCCTTCAACTTGTTAATATGGTGTATCACATTGATTGATTTGCATATATTGAAGAATCCTTGCATTCCTGGAATAAACCCCACTTGATCATGGTGTATGATCCTTTTAATGTGCTGTTGGATTCTGTTTGCTAGTATTTTGTTGAGGATTTTTGCATCTATGTTCATCAGTGATATTGGCCTGTAGTTTTCTTTCTTTGTCACATCCTTGCCTGGTTTTGGTATCAAGGTGATGGTGGCCTCGTAGAATGAGTTTGGGAGTGTTCCTTCCTCTGATATTGTTTGGAAGAGTTTGAGAAGGATGGGTGTTAGCTCTTCTCTAAATGTTTGATAGAATTCGCCTGTGAAGCCATCTGGTCCTGGGCTTTTGTTTGATGGAAGATTTTTAATCACAGTTTCAATTTCAGTGCTTGTGATTGGTCTATTCATATTTTCTATTTCTTCCTGAGTCAGTCTTGGTAGGTTGTGCATTTCTAAGAATTTGTCCATTTCTTCCAGGTTGTCCATTTTATTGGCATAGAGTTGCTTATAGTAATCTCTCATGATCTTTTGTATTTCTGCAGTGTCAGTTGTTACTTCTCCTTTTTCATTTCTAATTCTACTGATTTGAGTCTTCTCCCTTCTTTTCTTGATGAGTCTGGCTAATGGTTTGTCAATTTTGTTTATCTTCTCAAAGAACCAGCTTTTAGTTTGGTTGATCTTTGCTATCGTTTCCTTCATTTCTTTTTCATTTATTTCTGATCTGATCTTTATGATTTCTTTCCTTCTGCTAACTTTGGGGGTTTTTTGTTCTTCTTTCTCTAATTGCTTTAGGTGCAGGGTCAGGTTGTTTACTCGAAATGTTTCCTGTTTCTTAAGGTGGGATTGTATTGCTATAAACTTCCCCCTTAGAACTGCTTTTGCTGCGTCCCATAGGTTTTGGGTCGTCGTGTCTCCATTGTCATTTGTTTCTAAGTATTTCTTAATTTCCTCTTTGATTTCTTCAGTGATCACTTCATTATTGAGTAGTGTATTGTTTAGCCTCCATGTGTTTGTATTTTTTACAGATCTTTTCCTGTAATTGATGTCTAGTCTCATAGCATTGTGGTCGGAAAAGATACTTGATACAATTTCAATTTTCTTAAATTTACCAAGGCTTGATTTGTGACCCAAGATATGATCTATCCTGGAGAATGTTCCATGAGCACTTGAGAAAAATGTGTATTCTGTTGTTTTTGGGTGGAATGTCCTATAAATATCAATTAAGTCCATCTTGTTTAATGTATCATTTAAAGCTTGTGTTTCCTTATTTATTTTCATTTTGGATGATCTGTCCATTGGTGAAAGTGGGGTGTTAAAGTCCCCTACTATGATTGTGTTACTGTCGATTTCCCCTTTTATGGCTGTTAGTATTTGCCTTATGTATTGAGGTGCTCCTATGTTGGGTGCATAAATATTTACAATTGTTATATCTTCTTCTTGGATCGATCCCTTTATCGTTATGTAGTGTCCTTCTTTGTCTCTTCTAATAGTCTTTATTTTAAAGTCTATTTTGTCTGATATAAGAATTGCTACTCCAGCTTTCTTTTGATTTCCATTTGCATGGAATATCTTTTTCCATCCCCTTACTTTCAATCTGTATGTGTCTCTAGGTCTGAAGTGGGTCTCTTGTAGACAGCATATATATGGGTCTTGTTTTTGTATCCATTCAGCCAATCTGTGTCTTTTGGTGGGAGCATTTAGTCCATTTACATTTAAGGTAATTATTGATATGTATGTTCCTATTCCCATTTCCTTAATGGCTTTGGGTTCATTATTGTAGGTATAGTCCTTCTGTTGTGTTTCTTGCCTAGAGAAGTTCCTTTAGCATTTGTTGTAAAGCTGGTTTGGTGGTGCTGAACTCTCTCAGCTTTTGCTTGTCTGTAAACGTTTTAATTTCTCCATCAAATCTGAATGAGATCCTTGCTGGGTAGAGTAATCTTGGTTGCAGGTTTCTCTCCTTCATCACTTTAATTATGTCCTGCCACTCCCTTCTGGCTTGTAGAGTTTCTGCTGAGAGATCAGCTGTTAACCTGATGGGGATTCCCTTGTGTGTTATTTGTTGTTTTTCCCTTGCTGCTTTTAATATGATTTCTTTGTGTTTAATTTTTGACAGTTTGATTAATATGTGTCTTGGCGTATTTCTCCTTGGATTTATTCTGTATGGGACTCTCTGTGCCTCCTGGACTTGATTAACTATTTCCTTTCCCATATTAGGGAAGTTTTCAACTATAATCTCTTCAAATATTTTCTCAGTCCCTTTCTTTTTCTCTTCTTCTTCTGGAACCCCTATAATTCGAATGTTGGTGCGTTTAATGTTGTCCCAGAGGTCTCTGAGACTGTCCTCTGTTCTTTTCATTCTTTTTTCTTTATTTTTCTCTGCATCAGTTATTTCCACTATTTTATCTTCCACCTCACTTATCCGTTCTTCTGCCTCAGTTATTCTGCTATTGATCCCATCTAGAGTATTTTTCATTTCATTTATTGTGTTTTTAATCGATGCTTGATTCATCTTTAGTTCTTCTAGGTCCTTGTTAACTGTTTCTTGCATATTGTCTATTCTATTTCCAAGATTTTGGATCTGGGAAATAGAATCTTGGATCAGCTTTACTATCATTATTCTGAATTCTTTTTCAGGTAGACTGCCTATTACCTCTTCATTTGTTAGATCTGGTAGGTTTTTATCTTGCTCCTTCACCTGCTGTGTGTTTTTCTGCTTTCTCATTTTGCTTATGTTACTGTGTTTGGGGTCTCCTTTTTGCAGGCTGCAGATTCGTAGTTCCCGTTGTTTTTGGTGTCTGTCCCCCGTGGCTAAGGTTGTTTCAGTAGGTTGTGTAGGCTTCCTGCTGGGGGGGACTAATGCCTGTGTTCTGGTGGTTGAAGCTCGATCTTGTCTTTCTGGTGGACAGGTCCACGTCTGGTGGTGTGTTTTGGGGTGCCTGTGGCCTTATTATGTTTTTAGGTATCCTCTCTGCTAATGGGTGGGGTTGTGTTCCTGCCTTGCTAGTTGCTTGGCATAGGGTGACCAGCACTGTAGCTTGCTGGTCGTTGACTGAAGCTGGGTGCTGGTGTTGAGATGGAGATCCCTGGGAGATTTTCGCTGCTTGATATTATGTGGAGCTGGGAGGTCTCTTGTGGACCCGTGTCCTGAAGTTGGCTCTCCCACTTCAGAGGCACAGCACTAACTCCTGGCTGCAGCACCAAGAGTCTTTCATCCACCCGGCTCAGAATAACAGTGAGAAAAAGTAGAAAGAAATAATTAGTAGAAGAAAGAAAGAGAGATTGAAAGAAAGGAAGAAGGGAAGTAAGGAAGGAAGGAAGGAAGAAAGAAAGAAAGGAGGGAGGGCGGAAGGATGGAAAGAAAGGAAAGAAAGGAGGGGGGGAGGGAGGAATGAAAGCAAAGGAAGAGTGAATGGAAGAAGAGAGGGAGGGAGGGAGGAAGGAAAGAAAGAAAGAAAGACAGGAGGGAGGGAGGGAGGGAGGAAGGAAAGAGAAAGTGGAAAGAAGAAGGGTGGGAGGGAGGGAGGGATGGAGGAAAGAAAAAGAAAGAAGGAAAGGAGGAGCGGAGGGAGGGAGGGAGGAAGGGAAGGGAGGAAAAAAAGAAAGAGCAGGTAAAGTAAAATAGAATAAAGTATGAAATATAGTAGCGTTATTAAATTTAAAAATTAATTATTGAAAAAAAACACGGACCGAAAGAACCCTGGGACATATGGTGGAAGCAAAGCTATACAGAGAGAATCTTACACAGAAGATTACACATACACATTCACAAAAAGAGAGCAGGGGGAAAAATCAAAAATCTTGCTCTCCAAGTCCACCTCCTCGATTTGGGATAATTCGTTGTAAAAAGAGGAAAAGGGCGAAAAGTCTGAAATCTTGCTAAGTCCACCTCCTTAATTTGAGATAATTCGTTGTAAAAAGAGGAAAAAAAAAGGGGGGGGGACAGTCTTAAATCTTGTCCTCAAGGTCCACTTCCTCAATTTGGGATGATTCGCTGTCCATTCATGCACTCCACAGACGCAGGGCACATCAAATGGACCGTGGAGCTTTAATCCACTGCCTCCGAGGCTGCACAGAGAGATTTCCCTGTCTCTTCTCTGCTCTCACAACTCCCGGGTCTCAGCCTTGGACCTGGCCCCGCCTCTGCGCGTAGGTCGCCGGAGGGCGTCCGTTCTTCGCTCAGACAGGACGGGTTTAAAGGAGCCGCTGATTCGGGGGCTCTGGCTCACTCAGGCAGAGGGGAGGGAGGGGAATGCCCTCTCCTCGCGCACCAGGCAACAAAAGGGAAAAAAGTCTCTTGCCTCTCCGGTAGCTCCAGACCCTTTCCCCGGACTCCCTCCGGTCTAGCACTAACCCCTTCAGGCTCTCTTCCTGCCGCCAGCCCCAGTCCTCTCCCTGCGCTCCGACTGAAAGCCGATACCCGAGCCTCAGCTCCCAGCCCCGCCCGCCCTGGCGGCCGAGCAGACAAGTCTCTCGGGCTGGTGTGTGCCTGAGGGCACCGATCCTCTGTGCCAAAATCTCTCTGCTTTGCCCTCCACACCCCTGTTGCTGTGCTCTCCTCCGCTACTCCGAAGCTTTCCCCCTCCGCCACCTGCAGTCTCCGCCCTCGAAGGGGCTTGTAGTGTGTAGAAACCTTCCCTCCTTCACGGCTCCCTCCCACTGGTGCAGGTCCCGTCCATATCCTATTGTCTCTGTTTATTCTTTTTTTTCTTTTGACCTACCCAGGTATGTGGGGAGTTTCTTGCCTTTTGGGGGGTCTGAGGTCTTCTGTCAGCGTTCAGTAGGTGTTCTGTTGGAGTTGTTCCACGTGTAGATGAATTTCTGATGTATCTGTGGGGAGGAAGGTGATCTCCGCGTCTTACTCTTCCGCCATCTTCCTCCGGCTCCGGGTATGATTATTTTAGATTCATTTCATATTAGAAAATCCTTGTTTTAACATTTATCACTATAACATTCTTGTGTTTAAAAAGGGAATTATAATAAAACAGATGGTTTTTAAAATACAGTGGAATTGGGGGCTTCCCTGGTGGCGCAGTGGTTGAGAGTCCGCCTGCCGATGCAGGGGACACGGGTTCGTGCCCTGGTCTGGGAGGATCCCACGTGCCGCAGAGCGGCTGGGCCCGTGAGCCATGGCCGCTGAGCCTGCGCGTCCGGAGCCTGTGCTCCGCAAGGGGAGGGGCCACAACAGTGAGAGGCCCACCTACAGCAAAAAAAAAAAAATAAAAAAAAAATAAAAAATAAAAAAAATAAAATAAAATACAGTGGAATTGTATAGGAGTATTAAATTAGAAATTTAATCAACTATTATGTTTTTTGGCATGTTGTCTTAATTTTATTTTAATTAGTGTTATACTTGATCAGAAGTGTTAATTGATGAATGCATTTGGTGACTAAGGGATTTGTAAATTAGACATTTTGGACAAAAATCCTGTTTTGATTAAACTTTAGCCAATAGACTTAAGCAAACATAATGGACTTGCCAACAGCAATTCTTAGTATGATATTCTAATGGTGATTTTTTTTATTTCCTTCATTCCTTTTACATGTATTAATTGTATTTCTTCTGTAAGGAAGAGTTGTCACTTCTAGGTCATTTATTTATTTATATATATATTAGTATGAACTCATGGATATATATTTTATTTTATTTATTTTATTCTTTGGGTTATAATGTTTTTTTACTCAAGCTGTTCTAAATTTGCCCATTGGGAACTTTTTTAGAATTCTAAAACTGTGCCCTTTTAATATGCCGCAATTCTTTTGTATGTGTGTGTGTGTGTGCGCGCTTCGTTTATTTCTGACACCACAAGATGCTTAACCTAATCTTGTGTTTTCCCTCACTCAGTCCTGGACTAAACCAGTTTTCCAAGGTGTTCTGGTTGCTTTTATTGGAGAATGACATTTAGAAAATAAGTTCTGGGTGTTAGCTGTGCTCATTGCTACTTGGATATCACTATTCTACTCACTCTCAGTGGATAAAGCTAATATATTAACTCATTTATTTATTTACTTATTTATCTGTATATATATTTAAAAACAAGCATGAGTCCATTTTGATGCCTCTGACACCAATCCACCTCTATAGGGTTTGTTCTATTTTCTTCCTCTCCTCATTTGTAACTTCTTTCTCTGAAAGTGAGAAACCTGGCTCTTATTATCCATAACATATACACTTAATTATCAACTGTAGTATAAAAAAAAAGTAGTTTCAGAATTCCCACCCATATCCTTGTGAGAAATAAAATTTCCACCTATAGTGAAATGTTTGTATACATTTATCTTTAGACTTACAGTGTTCAGTCAAAACACTGTTCCCCCAAATTTTTTTCAGTCAAAACACTGTTCCCCCAAATTTTTTCGGTCAGCTCCTTTCCTTCCATCTCTTTCTTTTGGTTTTGTGATTATCTGTTGTATTTTGTTCGTTAGAAGCAAGTCACAGGGCTTCCCTGGTGGTGCATTGGTTGGGAATCTGCCTGCCAGTGCAGGGGACATGGGTTCAAGCCCTGGTCCGGGAAGATTCCACATGCCCCAGAGCAACTAAACCTGGGTGCCACAACTACTGAGCCTGCGCTCTAGAGCTTGTGAGCCACAACTACTGAGCCCACGAGCCACAACTACTGCAGCCCGCGTGTCTAGAGCCCTGCTCCACAACAAGAGAAGCCAGGACAATGAGAAGCCCATGCACCGCAGCGAAGAGTAGCCCCCACTCGCCTCAATTAGAGAAAGCCCGCGCACAGCGATAAAGACCCAACACAGCCAAATATAAAAACAAATAAATTAATTAATTAAAAAGAAAAAAAGAAGCAAGTCACAGTTCCCACCCTCTAGGGAATAAGACGCCCAAGGACAGAGTGTTTCTTGTGGATTCCTCTAGTTTCCATCCAAACACTTAGAACTAATAGCTCCACAGATTTTATTATTAGGTCATGCTTGTGTTTCGTTGGTTAATCTTTTTAGAAATTTATTCAGCTTGATAATAGAAAATCAAAATGACTGCACTGTAGAACAGACATCCAGTCATTTCAACTCTTTTGACAACTGAGGCATTTCCCTAGACAATTGCCTTGACTCAGCTAAAACTGACTCAGGCACTTCCATGCAGACAAAACCCAGGAGGCCATAAGTGTCCTCCTATAGCAGATAAACTCTGCTTAGGTCTTTCCTTTAATATCAATTCCTTCTCAGGTCAAACAGAGAGAAAATAGAAGGCAGGTGTTCTAAGAACAACTGTCTGATTTTTATTCAGCTTACATTTTTTTCCTGGGCCACATTTGCTTCACTTAGGTATTGGATACATGAACTAAAACTAATTTTTTGTAGTCATAATATATAAGCTAGGACCATGATTAAGTTTAATATGCATACTTTCCACATTATACTTTAGGATAGATGTGGCTGTCCCTAAATTTGTTTGTCTCTCCCAGTCCTTATGGGAAAACATATGCAAAGCATTTGGGGATTATTGCCAAGTAGAATTGGGACCCTGCTTGAATGAAATGAAGAACAAATCCCCTTAGAGAAGGCAGTAGGCTCACCATGAACTGAGCAAACCAAGGAATCATGCCTTGCCTTGGGGTGGAAAAGAAGAGGGAGGAGGTTTATTTGCCCATTAAACCTGGAGTAGGTTTAAAAGATTTAGGGGAAGCTATTGAACATCAAGTCTGCCATTAGATGAAAAGCGTCACTGCTACAATTTGCTGCATAGAGACATTGTAAGCGTAACTCTGAGAGGTCCACTCACTCACTGATCTCACACCAGGCCCGTGACCAACTCTGGGTTCAGCCCTGCACTTTGAAGGGTATGAAAGAAATGTAAGAGAAGACCCTGCCATCAAAGGACTTTGGAGACTCACCATCTACTTTCTTCATGGTCTGCCACCATATGGTGATAAGGAATAACCTTGATTAGAAGGCACAGCCTCTGTGAAAGACCAGCAGGGTTAACTGTAAATAGAGTCTGAATCTTGCATATTTTTAAAGTGGGATATACATGGAAATTAAGGTAAGTCAGTTCTGCTTAGGACAGTCAAGATGGCTGTGGCAAAGAAAGAAAAGAAATACAGACAGACCCTTCGACTGCTGACAGTTTTTGAAGGTATATGAACCAAACAGCACATGAACCAAAAGAGCCCTTATGTTCTACTTTCAGGTAGAAGCAAATCTGGCACTGAAGTTGAGGCAAGCGAAAATTTCCTAAGATCAAACAGCTGAAAAAGTGGCACTGGAACGAGAGGCGCTCTTTGAATGTTTTTTAATGTATTTTCAGCTGTTTGAATTCTCGATTGGAATGAAAGACACAAGAGTGAAAAATCTTAGAGCTGCAAAATGCTAAAAGGAGAAAGGAATAATCAGTTGGTACCATCTTCATCCTTAGCATCGCTCACATGGACTCCTACAACAGCCAACTACCTGTACTGTCCATTTTCACTTTTGCAACAATTCACCCTTCATACAGCCTTCAAAACAATCCTTTAAAAACATACATTTCTCTCTGCTAACAAACTTTCAAATAGCTTTCCTTTACACTTTAATGGCTTGTCTTCTTCATCTTCATCTAATTCCATGGCTGTCCTTTCTCACTATACTCCAGTCACACTGGACTTTTTTATTATTCCCAGAACACCAAAAGCTTTTTGCTTTACAATTCCTTCTGTGTGTACCGTTCTCTCTTCAGCTCTTCATACCTGCTCATCTTTTAGCTTAAGTGTTATTTCCAGAGGGAAGGTTTCCTTGCCCAGACTCTAAGTAGCCTCCTCAGGGTACTCTGCACCATAACACCCCATTTATTGACTCATAGAAAATATTCCAAATTGTAATTATTTAATTTATACATTTTTATATTACATTTTTATCTTTCTCCTCCATTAACCAATGGAGAGGTGCTGCCCAACAGAAGCTGTGACATTTGGTAGAGGAATGCAGCCTCTGTCCCAGCTGAGGCCTGGTAGAAAGGGAACAGTGTGAGTAAATACACCACCACCAACCCCCACTCCTCATTCCTTCTGATCTTTTACTGGTTCCTTTTGACAGCCAGACCAGGGAGCAAGAGAAACTGGACAATGCAGTCTATAGAGGTTGGCTTTCTGAGACACATAGTAGGACAGAGAAGGGCTGAGGGACAAATGGAGCTGAAGGGCAAATGGAGACTACACAGCACATAGATTGAAAATAGAACAAAGTGAGTTTAATGGGAATTCAAGAAGAAAAGTATAGAGCATACTGTGCAAAGTCTGTGATCAAAGAAACAACAGGAAAATAAAATATTTCCTGAACTGAAGAAAGATTTGAGTCTATGGTCAAAATACTCATCAAAGAACAGAAATGCAAGAGCTTTAAAAAATATGCTATCCAGATACCATCCCTTAAAACATTACTTAAAAATATGCTAGAACTATCCAAGAGAGGAAACTAAATAAAGAACTCAAGAATGAGGAAAATAAATGAACTGTGGATAAACATTAAAACTCACAAACAGGAGACTTTAAAAATATCAATAAGTCATTTTTAAATGTTCAAAAACTCCAATGCAAATATTAAAAATAAACTTGTAAAATATAAGAATCTTATTAAATAGATTCTCAATTTGAATAATAGATGATGTCAATAAAACTGAGAAATCGAGAGAGGAAGAAAAGAGGAAAATTATTTTACAAATGTGTCATTGGAAACCATTGCATTCTTAGTATAGTATTCATAATCACAGAAAAATAGATCTAAGTTTTCTAATAAAAATAATTCCGAAGAGTGTATCTTCGAAGTCAATTAAGTAAAAAGAAAAAACAAAACATAATCAAATACCAGAGTAAAAAATAACCTCTAAGAAGAACTAATGCAGAAAGACATACAGAATCCTAAGCAAAACTGGGTTGACACTGTTGAAAAATAAAGACTAATGGATTTGTCAGATTCCATCTTATGGTCTTTGAAAAGAAAGGCTTAAAAGTGTAACATAAAGATTTAAATTAAAAAGATATCTTTAGGTAAGTGTAAAAAAATAAGCAAAAAACAGTGACCATTTTATTATAAGAAACAACCTAGAATTCAAGCCTAAAAGGACTGGATTAAGTGGAGAAATGTCAACACTTTATATTGATTCAAGGTATCCCAAAGAAGAGATTATAATCATGAAACTTTGTGGAGCAAATATCAGGTCATTGAAATATACAAAGAAGTGATTGGAAAAGAGAAGTCCTTGAAAAAATACTTTAGTGGGAGACTTAAGCAGACCACTTTGAAATACAAAGAAAAAATGACATAGCTGATTTAAACAATATAAGTACTAAAGATGTTCCATAAATTAGATTAAATGCTGTAATTTGAGAATACATGTTAGAGTAAACATTATTTCCTAGTCAAAAAAAGAATTGACAATATTAATACTAGTTAGCTAATATGAGTTTAGTTCCATTTCAGGCCAGCCACCATGCCAAGAGTTTTTTGGCATCTATCATCTCATTTAATCCCCACAATAATACAATGAGATAGACCTTATTAAACCTATTTAAAGAGGCAGAAACTGAAGCTTAAAGAACTTATCTAATCTGTGTCCCCAAAATCACTATTGTAGTGGGAAAAACAGAATTCTAACTCCAGCGTGTGTGACTCAGAGCTTCCTCCTAACCACTTTAATATACTCTTTCCCAGAATATTTCATTCTAATTAGAAGAAGCTGATCAGGGCATATTCTCTGAGCACAATGCAATAAAATTAGAAATTAAGCTTCAA
Organism: Hyperoodon ampullatus; assembly: GCF_949752795.1. Taxonomy (NCBI): domain Eukaryota; kingdom Metazoa; phylum Chordata; class Mammalia; order Artiodactyla; family Ziphiidae; genus Hyperoodon; species Hyperoodon ampullatus. The sequence continues at coordinate 140,805,807 of NC_136917.1, read as the reverse complement.
TAAAAGATAGTTTTAAAAGCTCTCTTAATTATTCTTTGTTTGGGTCAAAAAGAAGCCCAGAACAAGCTAATGACTCTGAAAACACTACATTAAAATAATATATGAGAAGTCCCCAATAAATTTATAGGCTTAAATTATTTTATTCTTAAAAACAAGAGAAAAAAATGAATTATGCACTTAATTCCAGAATTTAGGAGGAGGAGGAGAAGCAGAAGGGGAGTGCAAAAAACATACCTAAGGACAGAAATTAATTAATTAGAAAATAGTTTTTTAAAGTGAGAGATAATTGATATGAAAATACAAGTGCTGCATACACACACACACTCAATGAAACAAAATTTTCAGGAAACAAAGTTTAAACTTACTATGTGATACACTCTGATGTTTCCAGTTTCTTTAACAGCTTTGTTGAGGTATAATCGATAAATAATAAACTACACATATTTAAAGTATACAGTTTAATAAGTTTTGAAATATGTGTACACTTGTGGAGCCATCAACAGAATCAAGATAATGAAAATATCCAATATTATCAAAAGCTTTCTCATGTCATTTTGTTATCCCTTCCTCTCACCGGTCATCCTTCCCCCCATCCACAGAAAACCACTGATATGCTTTCTGCCACAATAGATTAGTTTTCATTTTCTAAATTTTTCTAAACATGGAATCATGAAGTATGCACTTTTTGGCCTGGCTTCTTTCACTGCTTATGTAATCATTCTGAGAGTTATCTATGTTGTTGTATGTGTCAGTAGTTCAATCTTTTTGTTGTTAATATTCCATTGTATGGATATACCACAATTTGTGTATTCATTAACATGCTGGTATGGGTTTGGGTTGTTTCCAGTTTGAGTCAATTACAAATAATGGATGACAGCTGGGAGGGGAATTGGACTCAAGAACAGTTTTTCTCCTTAATATAATAATTGTGACTATATGTCAGGAATGAATCAGGAGAGAGCAAAAATTAATAGCAGGAGAGAAGGGAGACAGCAATGTCCTGAGTGAGGTGACATGGAATCTTGTGCACAAGAAGGGAGTCTGGCTTTAGTAGGAGTGGAAAATTGATTGATCATGACAGGTGTACGTGGACAGATGCTGGAAGGTGGGTAGGTGTGGTGGCAGCAGTGGTGGAGGGTGGGTCTGTGGTAGCTTTCCTCTGATTACTTCAATTTTCTTGGTGAACTTAGAAGCAAGGTCACAGCTAAAAGAGAGGATGGAGAAGAGGAGTTGGAGGTTTGAGAGGAGATGAGAGATATAAAATAATCATCTGAAATTTTATGCCCTGTTATGTAATTGGTAAGTCATTCTGAATGGGCTCAGATGGGTAGGACAGTAGCATTAGTCAGAAAATTAAACAGCTACAAACTTAAGCATTATTCACCCAGAAAAATACGGGCATGCCTGAACTCATTGCTCACAAAACTCAAACACTGACAGTTCTCTTTATGACTTAACATCAAGACATTGAGTTACACCTGTTCTCTGTGCTTCCCTTTCATTACAACACTTCACTTTGGGGTTGAGAAGTGTTAAGCCAATTTCCTTTTAGGTGCTTGCCATTTTGCTATTAGTTACTGTTTAACAAGAGCCATATCAGTCATGCGGCACCTCCAGGGACGGGGTGGATATGTGTGTTTCTGGCAAGATAGGAGTTTGTTTCTTCTGTTTCTTTTTAATTCTTTGTTTCAACCAGGAAAAAAAAAATGAAAACCTAGGTTTCTCTGCTTCATTTTGGTGATGGTGTATCAAAAGGAGACCATCCACATAAACTGAGATATCTCAGTTTTGTTTCATAGGCACATTTGGCAAATTAAAATCTGGGTTATTTCCCCTCATGGGTAAAAGAAAAGAAAATGATATTTTCAGGTCTGGCTTAGTGCATCCATAGCAAGAAGGAGCAATGTTTTTAAAGAGCATGAAAGCACCTCTATTCCAGCTGCCACTGTGGAAAAAATAAGAAGGAAAGACTGAGCTTTACACAATTCGTTTTGATCATTCAACATGTTTTCAATATGATGCTAAATTTGATTTTAAAGAAATAATAAACATGCAATGGCAGGTCCATTGGGCAAAATTTTGGCTTGAACTTGAATTGGATGATAAGACAGGAATAACAGATGGGGAGAGAACACATGAGAAGAGAAATCTTATAAACTAAATCTGGGCTCAGTGTTTTTGGGAACTCTCAGTGCTTTGACTATTTAAATATTAACTTCACTTTTCAATGTCCTATTTTTTGTCTGATAATAACAAGTGGGGGATGAGCAAGTTATTCAACAACATTCTATTATAGTCCAAAATGCCAGATAATCCATTCAAGTCTCCCTGTAGTAAACAACTATAGGAATAAATGAATAAAACTGAAGAGACCTCTGAGGAGGAAATTGTATGATTGTATCATAGTGCCACCTGGCCTATACAACAATACTCTGCTCACATGGCATCAATTTGCTAATGCAAACATGAAATTGTGTATTTTACATGGAAATTGTATATTTTCAACCTCAGGATAAGTATGAGATGCCAATCCTTCAAAGAGAACAAATAATTTATATTATGCTGCACATAGGAGACTTTCCATTTGGATGATTCGCTGATTTTTGAATGCTTTTGAAGTGACCATTTCTAGATCCAAATACCTTTATCTCAGATATTATCATTATTATAGATTGCTAGCATTATCAGACTAGAAACTTTAGGATGAATGCAGTGGAGGAAATCAGAGACCTATCACCCAAATACTATTACTTGAATTAGAATTTACAATAAGGAACACTAATTTAAATTTTGTAGGATATAAGCCTTTTTTTTTAAGATTTGGGTGAATTCAGTTGCATTTTTATATATAGTTTACAGCTATCCATTTGTTTTAAAATATGATATCTTGGTTTTGAGATTTAATCATGGTTTTAAACTTAGATATACTCCCCAACAGGAGCACAGGACACCCATTCATCAAAGCTACAAACGACATTTTTCTTTTATTGCCATACATACTCTATTTTAAGGTAGAGGGAGTAATAGACATTTAAGAACGTTTCAGAAGACTTGGCATACCCGATCAGCATGTGCAGAGGCTTGCACCCTACACTGCATATGAATTTTTTCAGACTGTGTTTTGGTAGGAGCTTATCCAGATTAGCTATAGAGTAAAAGAATGTTACAGCAGGAAGGAACCCCAGAGAGGGTCTAGGGCTCGAGGCCAACTCACCCTGCTTGTTTTATAAATTCTCCTGGAGAAGTTAAAAGACTTGCCCAATGTTACATTATTGTGTAACATGGCCCCCATCTTCTATTATGTAGGACATTTAGGAAAGATGTACCATGTGTACATAAAAGTACAGACATGGGGTCAGACTAACACACACTAAAATCCCTTCTAAACTGTCAGCTAGCTATATAACCTTGAGCAAATTACTCATCCTTTCTAAAACCCAGCTTGCATATCTTAAATTAGAGATAATAAATAACATAACACATAGGGTTGTAATGTGAATTATGTGAGGTAATCAATTTAATAGGTCATTGCACATGGAAAATAATAACACAGGAAATATATAAATCCACTATGCTCAAATTCCTGATGGTATTGTAATACATAGTGAAAATAATCTGCTCTAAATGGCTTAAAAATTAAATTTGACTGGAGTTTTATCAAGAAATTCTTCATACTATTTAAATTATATTCATGAATCTCACTAGCTGTGCAGGGTATTATAATGAACCCAGGGCACTTATGCACCCAAAGTCCCTGTGTAAAACCAAGACACTTTGAAGGAGGTCTGTGTAAGTGAGAAAGTGGATGATCTTACATACCCATCTGCAGGGAAAATGAACATATTACAGATGCATACATACATGGCTGAAAAATGTAAGTAAACTCGTCCTCTTGATTTATCCTTTTTCATTAATTGAATCTGAATCTGATCATATTAAAATCAGATTTTGACATCCTCAAGGAATAAGTTATTGTTTTAAGCAGAGACAAATGTGAGAAAAATTCTATATGATACGCTTATTCTTTAGAATCTGATGGATCCAGTGGTTGATCTGCATGTAAGAACTCTGAACCTGATCATCAAACATATTTTTGCAAAGTATAGCCAGTGAGATGCCAGTCAACAGTGATGGCCAACTGGCATCGAAGTAACTCTTTTTGGCTGAAAAGAAAATTGTACTTGGGTCAGAGAGAAAGCCAAGACCCTGAAGATTCTCTCACAGCATTGTAAACAGTAATAGCTCCACTGTTCAGATAAGGGGCATCTTGCTCAAGGCCTCCTTGTAAGTAAGTAACCTAAAGCACATTCAGACAGCAATGACTCTTGTTGGAACACGATTTTAAGCAGTGCCTACAAGTTCTTTAAAAATGTACTTAAAAGTTAAAAGAACTTTTATCTCTATTGCAAGTTGGGGGTCCACTTAATTCAAATGCTGTATCATCTCAAGTTATCTAAGAAGCTGAAGGCAAGATGGAATTAGATGGTTGAAGGACTTTTTGGAGGAGACACCTGTGAAAGATGTAGGGGAGAGGGAGAAGAATAGGCAAGGAAAGCATCAGACTGTGATGAAGGTCTAGCACCTGTGTAAAGAGAGAAGGAAGGAAGGATGATGATGTATTGAATAGGAAGAGCTTCAGACTATACTACAGCTCTGACACTGCATCAATCAGGTCGATGGGGAGCCACAAAGCAGAGACTGCCCTTTAGAATAGTCTGGTGTGAGCAGAAATGTCCCAGCCCTAGTAGCCAGTCACTGGCTGGGTGAAGCCTGAAGAAAGTGCGGCCTTGGCATGAACATTACGGCAGATCCAAAGGTTGGGCCTCTGGAGGTTGTCTGCCAACCCCAGTACTTGCAAAAAGTTCTCTGGAAGGGAGATCTGAGCATTTCCATGACTGCCACAGATGCCTTCCTAAAATAATATCCACAAGGGTTCTCCAAATGGGTTCCTTAAAAAGACAGGAGGGTTAGATAAGAATGATTGAAACAAGAATTATATGCATTTTACTATATATGACATTATATAGAATGAAATATAGATAATAGCTGGGGTTCAGGTATTAACTTCCATTAACCTCCAGATTCTGTACATAAGCACTGGTAAAACCTTTGGCCTTGCATGGCTTAAGCAATTGCTTCTGTGGTAAGTTCAGGTTTCCTTCTTAGCTATTTTATGGCTCAGGTTTCTTTTATCTGAGTTTCATGCAATTCTAGGTTGAAATGGCTTTTCCATCAAATAATTGACCATACTACCAGTATACTAGAAAATTATCAGTCTCAACTGTTCTTTCATTAATTCTGACTTTGTGCACTTTCAATAGCTTAATGACTCTTCTTTATTTCAAAAAACCTAAAAAATTTTCTTCCTTCTTCGACAGTCATTGTTATGTGGGAATGATGATTTCACGTATAAGATCCTTCACAGCGAGAGGAGATTGGTTCAAGATGGCGGAGTGGAAGGACGTGCTCTCATTCGCTCTTGCAAGAGCACTGGAATCACAACTAACTGCTGAACAATCATCGAGAGGAAGACACTGGAACTCACCAAAAAAGATACCCCACATCCAAAGACGAAGGAGAAACCACAATGAGATGGTAGGAGGGGTGCAATCACAGTAAAATCAAATCCCATAACTGCTGGGTGGGTGACTCACAAACTGGAGAACACTTATACACAGAAGCCCATCTACTGGAGTGAAGGTTCTGATCCCCATGTCAGGCTTCCCAACCTGGGGGTCCGGCAATGGGAGGAGGAATTCCTAGAGAATCAGACCTTGAAGGCTAGCAGGATTTGATTACAGGACTTTGACAGGACTGAGGGAAACAGACACTCCACTCTTGGAGGGCACACACAAAGTAGTGTGTGCATTGGGACCCAGGGGAAGGAGCAGTGACCCCATAGGGGACGGAACCAGACCTACCTGCTAGTGTTGGAGGGTGTCCTGCAGAGGTGGGGGCTGACTCTGTCTCACCGTGAGGACAAGGACACTGGCCGCAGAAGTTCTGGGAAGCACTCCTTGGCGTGATCCCTCCCAGAGTCCACCATTAGCCCCACCAAAGATCCCAGGTAGGCTTCAGTCTTGGGTCGCCTCAGGCCAAACAACCAACAGGGAGGGAGCCCAGCCCCACCTATTCGCAGACAAGTGGATTAAAGTTTTACTCAGCTCTGCCCACCAGAGCAACAGCCAGGTCTACCCACCAGCAGTCATCGCTCCCATCAGGAAACTTACACAGGCCTCTTAGATAGCCTCATCCACCAGAGGGCAGACAGCAGAAGCAAGAAGAACTACAATCCTGCAGCCTGTGGAACAAAAACCACATTCACAGAAACATAGACAAGATGAAAAGGCAGAGGGCTATGTACCAGATGAAGGAACAAGATAAAACCACAGAAAAACAACTAAATGAAGTGAAGATAGGCAACCTTCCAGAAAAAGAATTCAGAATAATGATAGTGAAAATGATCCTGGACCTCTGAAAAAGAATGGAGGCAAACATTGAGAAGATGAAAGAAATGTTTAACAAAGACCTAGAAAAATTAAAGAACAAACAAACAGAGATAAACAATACAATAACTGAAATTAAAAATACACTAGAAGGAATCAATAGCAGAATAACTGAGGCAGAAGAACGGATAAGTGACCTGGAAGACAGAATGAGGGAATTCACTGCTGCAGAACAGATTAAAGAAAAAAGAATGGAAAGAAATGAAGAAATCCGAAGAGACCTCTGGAACAATATTAAACACCACAACATTCGCATTATAGGGGTCCCAGAAGGAGAAGAGTGAGAGAAAGGACCCGAGAAGATATCTGAAGCAATTATAGTCGAAAACTTCCCTAACATGGGAAAGGAAATAGCCATCCAAGTCCAGGAAGTGCAGAGAACCCCATACAGGATAAACCCAAGGAGAAACATGCCAAGACACATAGTAATCAAATTGACAAAAATTAAAGACAAAGAAAAATTATTGAAAGCAGCAAGGGAAAAACAACAAATAACATACAAAGGAACTCCCATAAGGTTAATAGCTGATTCCTCAGCAAAAAGTCTACAAGCCAGAAGGGAGTGGCATGATATATTTAAAGTGATGAAAGGGAAGAACCTACAACCAAGATTACTCTACCCGGCAAGGATCTCATTCAGATTCGATGGAGAAATCAAAAGCTTTACAGACAAGCAAAAGCGGAGAGAATTCAGCACCATCATACCAGCTCTACAACAAATGCTGAAGGAGCTTCTCTAAGTGAGAAACACAAGAGAAGAAAAGGACCTACAGAAACAAACACAAAGCAATTAAGAAAATGGTAATAGGATGGTAATAGGAACATATATATTGATAATTACCTTAAAAGTGAATGGATTAAATGCTCCAACCAAAAGATATAGACTGGCTGAATGGATACAAAAACAAGACCCATATATATGCTGTCTACAAGAGACCCACTTCAGATCTAGGGACACATACAGAATGAAAGTGAGGGGATGGAAAAAGATATTCCATGCAAATGGATATCAAAAGAAAGCTGGAGTAGCAATACTCATATCAGATAAAATAGACTTTAAAATAAAGAATGTTACAAGAGCCAAGGAAGGACACTACATAATGATCAAGGGGTCAATCTAAGAAGAAAATATAACAATTATAAATATACATGCACCCAACATAGGAGCACCTCAATACATAAGGCAACTGCTAACAGCTATAAAGGAGGAAATTGACAGTAACACAATAATAGTGGGGGACTTTAACACCTCACTTACACCAATGGACAGATCATCCAAACAGAAAATTAATAAGGAAACACAAGTTTTAAATGACACAATAGAGCAGATAGATTTAATTGATATTTATAGGACATTCCATCAAAAACGGCAGATTACACTTTCTTCTCAAGTGCACATGGCACATTCTCCATGATAGATCACATCTTGGGTCACAAATCAAGCCTCAGTAAATTTAAGAAAATTGAAAACCTATCAAGCACCTTTTCTGACCACAACGCTATGAGATTAGAAATCAATTACAGGGAAAAAAATGTAAAAAACACAAACTCATGGAGACTAAACAATACGTTACTAAATAACAAAGAGATCACCGATGAAATCAAAGAAGAAATCAAAAAATACCTAGAGACAAATGACAATGAAAACATGACAATCCAAAACCTATGGATGCAGCAAAAATAGTTCTAAGAGGGAAGTATATAGCAATACAATCCTACCTCAAGAAACAACAAACATCTTAAATAAAAAATCCAACCTTACATCTAAAAGAACTAGAAAAAGAGGAACAAACAAAACCCAAAATTAGTAAAAGGAAAGAAATCCTAAAGATCAGAGCAGAAATAAATAAAATAGAAACAAAGAAAACAATAGCAGAGATCAATAAAACTAAAAGCTGGTTCTTTGAGTAGATCAACAAAATTGATAAACCATTAGCCAGACTCATCAAGAAAAAGAGGGAGAGGACTCATATCATAAAATTAGAAATGAAAAATGAGAAGTTACAACAGACACCACAGAAATACAAAGCATCCTAAGAGACTATTACAAGCAACTCTATGCCAATAAAACGGACAACCTGGAAGAAATGGACAAATCCTTAGAAAGGTATAATCTTCCAAGACTGAACCAGGAAGAAATAGAAAATATGAACAGAGCAATCACAAGTAATGAAATTGAAACTGTGATTAAAAATCTTCCAACAAACAAAACTCTAGCACCAGATGGCTTCACAAGTGAATTCTATCAAACATTTAGAGAAGAGCTAACACCCATCCTTCTTAAACTCTTGAAAAAAATTTCAGAGAAAGGAACACTCCCAAACTCATTCTATGAGGCCACCATCACCCTGATACCAAAATCAGACAAAGATACTACAAAAAAGAAAATTACAGACCAATAGCACTGATGAATATAGATGCAAAAATCCTCAACAAAATACTAGCAAACAGAATCCAACAACACATTAAAAGGATCATACACCATGATCAAGTGGGATTTCTCCCAGGGATGCAAGGATCCTTCAATATATGCAAATCAATCAATGTGATACACCATATTAACAAATTGAGGAAGAAAAACCATATGATCATCTCAACAGATGCAGGAAAAGATTTTGATAAAATTCAACACTCATTTATGATAAAAACTCTCCAGAAAGTGGGCATAGAGGGAACCTACCTCAACATAATAAAGGCCATATACGACAAACCCACAGCAAACATCATTCTCAATGGTGAAAAACTGAAAGCATTTCCTCTAAGATCAGGAACAAGACAAGGATGTCCACTGTTGCCACTATTATTCAACATAGTTTTGGAAGTCCTAGCCACGGCAATCAGAGAAGAAAAAGAAATAAAAGGAATACAAATTGGAAAAGAAGAAGTAAAACTGTCACTGTTTGCAGATGACATGATACTATACATAGAGAATACTAAAGATGCTACCAGAAAACTACTAGAGCTAATCAATGAGTCTGGTAAGGTTGCAGGATACAAAATTAATGCACAGAAAACTCTTGCATTTCTATACACTAATGGTGAAAAATCTGAAAGAGAAATTAAGGAAACACTCCCATTTAACATTGCAACAAAAAGAATAAAATACCTAGGAATAAACCTACCTAGGGAGACAAAAGACCTGTATGCAGAAAACTATAAGACACTGATGAAAGAAATTAAGGATGATACAAACAGATGGAGAGATATACCATGTTCTTGGATTGGAAGAATCAATATTGTGAAAATGACTGTACTACCCAAAGCAATCTACAGATTCAGATTCAATGCAATCCCTATCAAATTACCAATGGCATTTTTTAGAGAACTGGAAGAAAAAAGTCTTAAAATTTATATGGACACACAAAAGACCCCGAATAGTCAAAGCAGTCTTGAGGGAAAAAAACGGAGCTGGAGGAATCAGGCTCCTGGACTTCAGACTATACTACAAAGCTACAGTAATCAAGACAATATGGTACTGGCACAAAAACAGAAATAGAGATCAATGGAACAGGATAGAAAGCCCAGAGATAAACCCATGCACCTATGGTCAATTAATCTATGGCAAAGGAGGCAAGTATATACAATGGAGAAATGACAGTCTCTTCAATAAGTCATGCTGGGAGAACTGGACAGCTACATTTAAAAGAATGAAATTAGAACACTCCCTGACACTATACACAAAAATAAACTCAAAATGGATTAGAGACCTAAATGTAAGACCGAACACTATAAAACTCTTCGAGGAAAACATAGGAAAAACACTCTTTGACATAAATCACAGCAAGATCTTTTTTGATCCACCTCCTAGAGTAATGGAAATAAAAACAAAAATAAACAAATGGGATCTAATGAAACTTAAAAGTTTTTGCACAGCAAAGTAAACTACAAACAAAACAAAAAGACAGTCCTCAGAATGGGAGAAAATATTTGCAAATGAATCATCAGACAAAAGATTAATCTCCAAAATACATAAACAGCTCATTCAGCTCAATATTAAAAAAACAAACAACCCAGTTGAAAAATGGGCAGAAGACCTAAATAGACATTTCTCCAAAGAAGACATGCAGGTGGCCAAGAAACACATGAAAAGCTGCTCAACATCACTGATTATTAGAGAAATGCAAATCAAAACTGTAATGTGGTATCACCTCACACCGGCTAGAATGGGCATCATCAGAAAATCTACAAACAACAAATGCTGGAGAGGGTGTGGAGAAAAAGGAGCCCTCTTGCACTGTTGGTGGGAATGTAAATTGACACAGCCACTATGAAGAACAGTATGGAGGTTCCTTAAAAAACTAAAAATAGAATTACCATATGACCCAGCAATCCGATTACTGGGCACATACCTGGAGAAAACCATAATTCAAAAAGACACATGCACCCCAATGTTCATTGCAGCACTATTTACAATAGCCAGGACATGGAAGCAACCTAAATGCCCATCGTCAGATGAATGGATTAAGAAGATGTGGTACATATGTACAATGGAATATTAGCCATAAAAAGGAATGAAATTGGATCATTTGTAGAGACGTGGATGGATCTAGAGACTGTCATACAGATTGAAGTAAATCAAAGAGGAAAACAAATAAGTATATTAACGCATATATGTGGAACCTCGAAAAATGGCACAGATGAACTGGTTTGCAGGACAGAAATAGAGACACAGATGCAGAGAACAAATGTATGCCCACCAGGGGGGGAAAGTGGTGGGGAGGGGGTGGTGTGATGAATTGGGAGATTGGGATTGACATATATACACTAATATGTATAAAATGGATAACTAATAAGAACCTGCTGTATAAAAAAATAAATAAAATATAATTCAAAAAAAAAAAAAGATCCTCCACAGCACTACTGTTTCTGAGCTGCCTCTGTTGTTCTACACTGGGAAGATAGGGCAGCAAGACAGTGGAGTAGGTTTTATGTCCCTGGGTTTTTGGAAGAAAAGTAACTGTAAGGATTGAATCTGAGAAGAAAGAAACCATAGTCTGTTAGGCTTTGCTCTGTACAACACTGCTAAACCTCTCACTGCAATGACCCAGAAGTGTTTCCACCAATTTCATAACTTCTAAATCTAAACTACACTAACACCATCCCCAGGCCTGACCAAACAAGCCTCTTTTCTGGCATATTTAGAATTTCTATTTTTAAAAGTATCATCTCTAGCTTCTAACTATAACCTTTCATTTGGGTAGAAATGTATCACAAAGCACATCATATGCAGAGCATTCAAGAAGAAAAGCTATCGTGTCTTCTTTGAAATCCACCAGGGAGCAAGAATTACAGAGTTTTTCCTTAGTAAATTCTGCGGCCAGATAAATTAACAAAGTACAGATTACCTCCTGAGCTAAACTCTTTTTCATGATAGCATAATCCAACCTTAACCTAGGATGTGCCAGGAAGTCTAACAACTCCTCCCCAGGAAAGAATGCACGTCTCCTCCCTGACTTCTGCTGAGACCATAATCTGCTGGGCACAGAGATGGAGTGCCAGCACTCAGAAGAAATAAAAGAAACTGATTATAGTGGGAGCTGGAATGAGTGACCAGCCTTATCCCACTGTGAACTCTTCCTTTCTTCAGAATATACAAATAAGTTGGGTCTCTATTAAGCCTATGGGAAGGGTGGCCTTATGGGGATTTTTAACATAACCATCATTCTTTGTGAGTCATTTTTGCTTGAATGGTTTTAAGACCTCTAAAGAAAATGGGGTTAATAACGATGCCAATTTTTTTCCCTTTTTTTTTTTTTACATCTTTATTGGAGTGTAATTGCTTTACAATGTTGTGTTAGTTTCTGCTGTATAACAAAGAGAATCAGCTATATGTATACATATATCCCCATATCCCCTCCCTCCTGCGTCTCCCTCCCACCTTCCCTATCCCAACCCTCTAGGTGGTCACAAAGCTCCAAGCTGATCTCCCTGTGCTATGGAGCTGCTTCCCACTAGCTATCTATTTTACATTTGGTGGTGTATATATGTCAGTGCTACTCTCTCACCAAATTTTAATGTAAACAATTCTTACTGAAAGTAAAACTCTCTAATCTATTGCTTTGTGTTGTTAATGGAAGACAGTTTTCAACCTTAGTCTGAGTCAAAGTAGTTGACTTAGTTTGGCTCTACTACCTGTTTCTTAAACCAAAGCAGTTGTATAACTTTCACCTTTATAAAAAATCATTGCTTTTTAAAAAATTACAGAAGTTGTCTTTGCTCACTGAAAAAAAATCTAAAAAATCAAAACTATATAAAGACTGAATTTGTGAAAGTTTTAAACTCACTAGAAAATTCAAACAGTACACAATACTATATGAAATACAGAGTGAATATTCACCTTTCCCCACTTGCCCTTTCCCATATCCCCTCTCTAGGGGTAACCCAGATCTTTTGCTATGCATTTTTACAAAAGTTGGTTCATACTTTAGTTTTCTGCAACTATTTTTATTTAATAATAGATCACTAAAAGCAGCCCATATCAGTGAAGACTGGTCTATCTCATTCTTTGTATATTTGCATCCCACTCCATTGTATAAACTTTTGATTTAATTGATTATACTAAGGAGTATTTTGTCATCAAATTGTCTCTATTGCTATTAAATATGGAATAAATATCATTGTCCATATGTCTTTTTCGTCGGGTAGATGTTACTGTTGGACAATCCCAGAAGTAGAATCGATGGTTCAAAGGGTATGCAGAATTTAAATTTTTATATATGTTGCCAAATTGTCTTTTGAAAATATTACTAACCATACATTACCACCATTATATGGGAGTGTGCCTTTCCTTATGTACTTGCCATTCTACGTGTTATCTCTTTTTTTAATTTAATTTTTATTTTATATTGGGGTATAGTTGACTTACAATGTTTTGTTAGTTTCAGTTGTACAGAAAAGTGGTTAAGTTATACATATACATATATCCAATCTTTTTCAGATTCTTTTCCCATATAGGTTATTATAGAATATTGAGTAGAGTTCCCTGTGCTATACAGTAGGTCCTTATTGATTGTCTATTTTATCAATCTTTTTGATGTGCTAATTCCCCATTTGGAAATCACTGAAAACGTTATTACCTTCAGAGACAAATTTCCAAATATGGAAATGCGATTTTATTTATTCCAACATTCTAAGTTTGAGAAAGATTTGGATGCATATTTTATATACCAAAAACTAAGAGGTGGAATAAGTGACTACACTAAGGAGAACTATGCATCAGCAGCTAAGAATCCTTTCTCCCATCTGCTGGTCCCCAAATTGATAAGAATTAAAACAGTGGTGGTGATCCCCAAGTTACTTTCAAGGTTTCAGTCTTTCCAACTTTTCAAGATTGAGTATAATGAGGTGAAATACCATAGGCTTTGAAGTCAGTTAGAACTGAGATCAAATCTCTACTCTCATTCTGAGTAAGTGAATGAATGCTTTCTTGGTTGAGTTTCCTCAAATGAAAAGTGGTGGTATTTGGGCTTATCTCAAGGCAGAGTTAACTATGTAAGGTAATAAATAATAGCCTGTGATGAGCAAATGGATAAATATGACCATGTAAAAATTAAATGTCTTTTCATAGAAACAATATACCATTTTACCAAAACAGTATACCAAAGTCAAAAGATAAACAATATAGAATCATTTTTAAATTGCCTTCATTCATATAATTTAGCAAAACTTTGTGAGTTTATAAGAATATACCGCTAAAAGTTGAATTTCTGGGTAAAAGAATACATGCATTTAAAACTTTATCAACATGCCAAATGATCCTGAAAATCGATTTTGCCTATTTACATTCTCAATAGACATTGAATAAGAATGTCTTTGTCCCCACACCCTAACTAATAGTGCATATTATTAACATGTTTTATCTTTTCCAGTATGATAGATTTAAAAAAAGTTTTTTATTGTTTTGATTTACACTTTTAGCAGTGAATAAATTTGAGCATCTTTTCATATGTTTATAATTATTTTAATTTTTCTATTTTTCTGTGAATTTTCTCTTCTTAATTATCTTTGAAATGTCTATTTTTCTATTGGGTAATTTGTCAATTTTTTAGAAATCAGTTTTTAAGAGCTCTTTATAGATTAATTAAGTCTTTCTTCTGTCTTATCTGTTGCAAATAAATTTTCATTCTATATTCTTTTGTGTTCATTTTTTTTTACCATGGAAATATATGTTTTAAAATTAAAATTCTAGAATATATGTAAACATATATTATGATGTATCTATATCTGTATATAATCAATTTCTTCTAATGCAAAATATACATTATCCATAATAAAGCCAGATAGGAAACATGAAACACCAAATTCCTGCCCACTGAGCGAAACTATGTTAACCCAATTTTATCTCACAGTGATCTGCAGCTCAATTTTGTATTTATATAGAGAGATTAATGAAAATGGGAATATAAGTGAACTTATACTTGGCACACAATCTCCTTCAAAATGTGGAATTCTTGGGGAAAACCATAAATTAAGCAACTACTTTGTTTTAAAAATTATAACCACTTAATTCATCCCTGTGAATATGTAAATAGTTTCTCATAAATTAATTTGTGGCTCATCTTAAATAAATATTTGAATTTTGACAAGACCGTTCTACATACGAAGCCTTAACCAAAAGAAGAGATTTTGACATTGAAATTGCATGCCCAGAAAGACAAATCTGGGGTACAGCAGCGTGAGAATACAGTGGGGAATTTTATCAGAGAAACTTTGATGACCTTGATTCATGCCACAAAAATTGGGCTGCTGATTCCACCAGTCCTATTATGACCACTTTCAATAACTGAAAGTTACTAATGCTGTTTATTTCTGCAAACTTATTTCTGGAGAGTGCTCTAAAGGGGAAAAAAACAGGCTCTACGTTGCGTTTTGATGCTTTTCATTTTGGAATCAACACCCATCAGGCATCAGGTATGCAAATGTGGTTTAAAATGTTTATTAACTTTTTCGTGAGTTATAAACATAAGTGAAACAGTCGATGTATTTACGGTAAACCTAATAAACCTCCAGATAAGGCAGTAGTTGGGTCAATCTTTTATTTCAAGTAATCCCATGAAAGCTGAGAATTGTAAATAAATCTCAAATAACTTATTCATTTTGTTTTTTGTTTATCTGGATGGATTTTGCTCAAACCCTTGGACACATAGTTCCACAGATTTTTATGAACTATGAGTGCAATTACAATTTTAAATACCAGCATTCTCAAATCTAAGATATTACTAAATTAAAATAACTTTGAACCAAAACTTTCTGTGGTCGCTATGAAATAGATACTTTATGTTCTTACAACTAAATTTTACCAATGGCTTTGAGTTAAAAAGGAGTTAAAGATGAGTGTGAGATTGCCTCTAATTTCTGGCAGCATTTTACCACTTTGGTATCTGCACATGAATTCTCAGAGGGAAAGAATACCCCTCAGTCTCGTTGTATACAACATCACTAATACATCATCCAGCCCACTATGTTGAGTCCCTGTACATGACCTTCAGGAACAATTTCTTGTATGTTTTGGTTTCAGAAGAAGATGCACTTCTAAGCAATTCTTGGCTTTCACCCTATGGAAAGTATACATCTTATAATGGATTATGTTTTCTTATTTCTTATGGTCACAAAGAAGCTCAGAGCCAAAACTGTGGCCCACTTCTAGCAAATGAACAGGATGTTATAATATGCATTTCAAGAGCTAACTATCCTTGCCTGTTATCTTAGTTTTATACCCTATTTTTCTTCCATTCCCATTTTTTCGTTTGTTTTATTTATTCATCTTTATGGCTTATATATTTCTCCAGAAGGCACCTCAAATCCTCTTTTAGAAGATGGGGGCTAGGAAAATATTAAACAGATAGATATAAATAAGGCAAATAAATAATAAAATAGATAATAAGGCATATAGACAGAAAAAAACTATTATTATATATAAAAATTATATAATAAATTGATGAGAAGTAGTACCTCATCTCACATTGTACAATGGACATGTTTCTAGAATGTTGCTTGTGAATCAAATTATTTTAAAGCGAATTATACATTTAATCTACTAGAGGAGCTAGTAGAATGGCATTATGAAATGCCATTCAAGCATTTCATAAAGCACAGAATTTTAGTATCATATGAATACTCAACTTCTGATATAGATGAGGTTTTTGTTATGCAGATTCAGGTTTTATGTTCCCTGATTTAAAAGAAAACTATTTAAAAATGGAGTATAACCTTTAAAAGTTGTGAATCACTATGTTGTACACACAAAACATAATATTGTAAATCAACTATACCTCAATTAAGAAAAAAAGAAAACTAGAGTGTAAAACTGTAAAAGTCCTTGTTCTTTCATTCCCCCTACTCCCTCCCACTTTCTAAAATTTTTCACTCCCTAGAGGAAACCACAGTTAATAATTTAATGTAATTTTCCCATATAATTAAAAAAATTAATATATAATATATATAACAATATATATTATATATAGAGAGAGATTGGGGGAAATTTTTAAAGTTTTCTGTGGTCTGCTGGTTTAAAAACAGAAGATAGACAAAATGGTTGGCGTGGATAACTGGAGAAGCTGCGGAGGAGTCCCAAGAACGGACTTGACCCAGAAAGGCTCTGGGTTCCCATCCAACTCCTATAACTATCTAATTGCATGATTTGGTCCAGTTGCTTTACTTCTTTAACCAGCTTCCTCACTGATAGAAGATAATCACACCTTCTTCATGGGACTTCTGTGAAGAAAAATTGACATAATTGCTGTGAATGTGCTTGGAATACTCTATAGTGTTAGGAAAACGTATGAGAAAAAAATTTATGAAGCAAATTTAATTTCAACAGACATTCTGATTTATTATTTGCCTACAACAGTTGAGACCTATTTGACTTAGCTCTCAAATTCTTTTATCCAAGATATTATGAGTTCCTCTGGTTAATACATCTCAGCCTTCACGTGGTTCAGCAAGTGCTGCAGAGGGCCAGTGACCTTGAGTAAAGTTCTGTTACCCTGCAAGCCCTCTCTCTCCTCAAGGAGTTCAGCAGTTCCTCCCCTCACCTGACCTTTCCTGGTTTCACTGAGTAGACAATGGGTGGTAGGCAGGTCTGTTCCTTTCGTATGCAAAGCGTTCAGTATTCTTCCTCTTGGGTTTTCATTATGCCCTGGAGAAGTCTGATTAGCAAACTAGATTGATAGTTTATTTAGTAGTTGGAAATACTCTGTGTGCCTAATTTCTAGAAAAATTGCTATGAAAAACTTTTTCATACCTGCTCAGATCCCTTTCTCATTCACATCTTTTTTTGCTTTTATAGTCCCACCTCTTTTAAAAATAAAGAGGATAGAAGGAAAGAACAAAGTAATATGTGAAGATAAAAAGTAGGAAAGGATTGAACGTGAAAGAAAAGAAGGGATGGAAATGCTCTGATCATGGTAAGGTTGCTAAATTCACTTCCTTGGAGTGTAGGCTGAGTGACAACAGATGGAAGTTGGATCAGAGCTGGGGGCTCCCACCACATCTACTGGACTTCAAGGCTTCTGCCATTTCCCTTACTCCAGAACACTTAGTTGGAAGCTCATGGCCCTCCTCTATCTTGTGGTGACCATAATGGGATTGAATTTGATACTGTGAACAGCAATTTATGAAGGATTTTGATGAATTGGAGTGTATACTAAGGTGGAGGTCCAGCATGGTGTAGGGTCTGGAAACCTCATCACATGAGAAGTAGTGGGAAGACCTGCATGTGTTTGGCCTGGAGGAGAGGTAACTTACAGTGAGACATGTGGAAAGTGTGTCTCATGAAAAAAAGCAAATTTAAATTTCTGATTTTTCCCTATGTGCTCTAGAGATAGAATCATGTATAAATAATAGAATAGCAGATTCTGGCTAAAGTACTCTTAACAAATGGTGCAGTCACAAAATGGAATTCGGTTCCCAACGAGGGAGCTAATGGGTTACTCATCAATATAATTATCCAGATAGAAGCTGGAGGACCATCTATCAGATGCTTTTTAAAAACAAGCTTTTGCATTTGGTGGGAGGATAGAGAAAATAATCTCAAATATTTAAAAAAAAATTTTTAATTTTTACACTTAAGTCATTTAAAGGGGAACATTCATTCACAAATCTCTGTTGAGACCTATCTTGTTTGGCTCCTTTCCACCCACTGGCTGCACATGGATGGCATTGCCCAGGTCCTGAGCTTTTCTGGGGGTGGTTCTGAGTCCACTAGAGAGAGTCCAGGCAATCATATTCCTTTTAGTTTTTAAGAGCTCTGAATCAAAATACCTATTTTTTGAAATTCATAAAATAAATGGTGATTTTAAGCTTTAATTCTGGCTCTGGGACCTCCTCATAAGTCTTGGCTAAGAATTTCCAGATCATGAGTTTTTCCCCTGTTGCCTTTCAGTAGAGGAAAGAAAAGATAAATACATTCCTCAGCTGTTTTCTTCCCTTCATGATTCCCCTGCCATCTTCTCAACCAAGGCAATTGAGGGTGGGGGCTAGGGACAGGGGTGGGGAGAGTCAAGGGTGCTCTTCCAGGGTGTTCACAGCATCACATGCTCAACTCCACAATATGCCCTGAGTCCTGGGCAAGGAAGGAATTCCCAGCATTCTTCCACCTGTTACCTGGCTTTCCTGAAACCCTTATCCTACTATAGCTTCCTTTGAGCAGCACTTCAGTGATTTACCTATTTATTATGTTTATTATTGTTCACTGTCTCTCCCAAATAGAATGTAAGCCCCATGAGGGCAAGGTCTTTGTGAACATGCCACGTAAGTTTTGTTCCCTGAGGCATCTTAACGTTCATAGAACAAATCTGTCATGGTGCAGGCTCTTCAACATTTGTCGAAAGAACCTAGTGGATGGGAGTTCAGTGTTAATTTTCAAAAATCCTTTAAAGTAGGTGTGCTTTATTTCTAGAATCTTACTAATTTTACCGGTAAATATTGTATTAGTTTGGATACCCCAGGAAAACAGGACCAGTAGGAGTTTGAGAGACTACAGCAGTAATCCAGGTGAAAGACCATGGTGGTTTGGACCAGATGTTAGGCATGGAGGGGTCAGGAAGTGACCCGATTTTGAATGTGGAGTGTGAGAAAATGTGGAGGATGGCAGTTCAGAGCTCTGTATAAAGATCTGGGTTTGAGATACAAATTTGGAAGTTCTACATTTTCATTCAATTTGGTTAAGCATTTATTGGGCATCGTACCATTTGCTGGGCACCAACGTAGACATTTTAGGTACAGATACTCAGAATATATAGTGCCTCCCTCAGAGGTCTCATAATTAATGGGAAAAGTAGACATATTAGACATATTTCAAAAACTGAAATATTTAATACAAGTAGGTATAAAGACCCATGAGGATGCAGATGCAGGGCTAGTTAATTAATTAATTCCACCTTTGGGAAAAGCCAGGCACTAAACAATTGAGCCGGAATTTGAAGGTTAAGGAGAATTTCCCTATATGGTCAAAGTAGGATATTTCAGGCAGCGGGGAAGGAATGGTAAGCACAGTTCCACATTTCATAAGGTAAATGTACTCTGGCCTTAACTTGTAGCAAATTAGTTAATTCAGTACCTGATACATTTTCCCTCATAATCTGGAAAATATAAAGAGGCAAATACTACTATAGACCTATACATGATCATATATGAGATCAGAGGATCTCTATTCATGGGGCTTAAAAAGGACTGCCTTTCATGTAAGTTGCAAATTTATGTCTGGTTCCATAATTTTTTATATTAACCAATGTTTTCTGTGCATGATGACCTTTCTCCCAAAGACGGAGCAGTCAGCTTCCTTGTCTCACAGAATGAAGGCTCCAGATGAACCCAGAGGAAGAAAGAAGGTAATCTTTCTTTGTTAAGCATGGCCCTGAAATCATCTCAGGGCATAAAGGATAGAACTTAGAAAATATTCTGTGAGTCCCTCTGGCACCTGCTAGAAGATTCTCTGAGCTTGAGGGTGGGGGGTGGGGTGGGTAAGAATGAGAAGGCACAGAAGGGATATAAAGAGAGAATCTGGCAGTGTCAGAGTGTGAAAGGCCAAATTGGAAGTTCATCTCAGAAGGAGTGGAGTCAGCATTCGTAGACTGCCTGGTCTCCACTCCTGCCAGTGCTGCCCTTTCAGCCAGCTTGGCAGTACTGACCACCCAGCAGGTGTTCGGCCTGCCTGTGCCCTAATCTCTCTCTATGTGGGCAATTCCCCTTTTAAAAACTCCAGACATTGGTAAGCACTCCTACTGCTCTAGCAAAGCATGGAACCCCAGAAATCAAGGGATTAGGGGTGGTTCTTAGGGAAAAGAAGCCTCATTATATTTGAGTGGGATACAGCTAGAGCAGGACCAGTTCAAGATCAACACCCATCCTGCCTCCTGCCTCAGGATGGGACAGTGTGGTCCACACCCCTACTAGAATCTTTCCCCCTCCTTTCATTCTGGGTGTCTTTGCCTTGAACAGTTGGGCTGTTGAGTCTCAGCTGAACACCAGAAAAGACTCTAAGGAACAGAATTTTCCACTTCTTTTATTCCTTTAAAAAGATGGGTATCTTATGTGACATCTGCTGCCCGAAGTCTTTGGTACTATGCTCCTTCCCAAGTCTTGGCCTCCCTGTACTATTTTCCATGTCCTGGGGATTTTTTATTCTAGTGCTAAGAAGCTTGGTTTCTTTAAGTTGTTGCTTAAACATTTCTCTCTGGGTATAAATTTGGCTTTGTGTCTGGGAACCCTGTAAAAAAAAAATGTCATTTAGTAAGCCGAATCTGTTAAATAAATGACGTTACAACTGGCTGTCAGTAATAAAGTAAATAGTGAAAAGATAGCATGATGGGCTGCTCCGTCAGATCTCAGACAACCTGGAACTGGACTTTTGAACTTTCTACTTAGAAAAGCATGTGGCGACTGGGAGTTTGATGCTTTAACAAAATGACAGGCTTATGCAGAACGATACTGACTTTCTGAAGCACTTTGACAGCTTCTTCTCTCACTTTCTTTTCCCTGCAGTGGAATGGGGTGGGCAGGCCCGTATTTGACAGATGTCCAGTGCAAGACATTTAAAAACCACGTTCCCTAGGTCACACACAAGTACAGTTCTCAGGCCGAGGTCTGTGTCCGGACACCCTGCTTCCCCGTGCTCCAGTTTCTGGACATACCCCAATTCTAACATGCCTCATGTCCTTGGTAAATTACTTCATCTCTCTTGCCTCCTTTTCCTAACCTCTGAAGTAAGGTCCTTTAACTATCTTTTCACCATGCCCCAGAGAGCAGGAGTCTGGAAATTGGTTGCAGGTGTAAAGAGGCAATGTTTGGTTTGCCAATTACGCTTTTCAAGCTGTCTTGTCCGTTTCCCCCCCTCCCTCCCTCCCCGCCCCCATTCCAGCAGAAAGCTAACCTTTCTGTAAGCGTTCCCTTGAATTTGTTGACTGCATTTAGGTTCTTTTAGGTCCTGCCTTCTTTTTGGGAACAGGGGTGGGCGGAGAGGAAGGAAGTGTCCTGCAACTACCAATATTTTCCTCTAGGAGGAGCCGCGCAGCCCAGATGAGAGTGACACGCACCAACTCCAACTCCTCGCCGGGGAACGCTTCATCCCAGTTCCGCGGAGTGCTCGGTCCGAACTGCGCTCGGCGCCTCCCCAGCGGGTCTCGAACCAGCCGCCCTGAGCTCCCGCTTCCCCTCGCTGCTACAGCCCGGGTCCCGAGGGCGGCGGGCCGGGCGCGGCGTGACCCCTAGTGAACGGCGCCCTCCGGTTCTCACCCCTCCCCTCCCCTCCCATCCTCCCTTCCCGTTTCACCCCTCCCCTCCCCCTCCCCAAGCCTGACAGCCCGGGAGCTGCCAAGCAGGGCGCAGCCATGGGAAGAGGAGGCGGTCTAGGGAGCGGCGGCGGCGGCAGCAGCGGCGGCTGCTGCAGCGGCGGCGGCGGCGGCTGCTGCTGCTGAGCCGAGGCAGCGGCGAGGACCCCGGGCTGGGGCCGCGCAGGCCGGAGGGCCCCGCGCCCTCGGCCCCAGCGCGGCCGCGAACCGCTCTCTCTCTCCGGAGGCGAGGCTCGGAGGTACTGGAAGGGAGCTCCGGAATCGGGCTCTTATTTTCCCCATGTTGTGTCGGGGGGCCTGGGAGTGGAGCCTGGGACGCCAGTTGTTTATGAAAGTGGGGATCTGTCTTATGTATTTACACGGGTAATTTTTGTCCTGGGGACTTGGGGGTTGGCACTGCTCCCCTCCTCTTCACCAAGAAGTTGTTTTCTGCTGGTGGGTAGTTGTAACCTGATCCACGCTCTGGACGTGTGCGTGTGTGTATGTGTAAGTGGGTGGGGGCGTCAGGGAGTTGGGGGTGACAGGCGAACCATCCCACGCTGGCGCCTGCTCCCACCCGCGTTTGCGGTGCCTGGAGGGGCTTCCTCCGAAGCCAGTTTTGTTAAAGTCTTAGAAGTTTTGCGACTGTTTCTGTTTGACATCATCAGCCAGCCGGGCTGGGGCAGGAACTGCTGAGGCTTCGCTGCGAAGCGGGGAGAGGTCCCTGGCTGCGCCGCGGGAGGAGAGGAGAGGTTGTTCGGCTGTGCGCCTCTACACGGCGCGCTCCTTCCCAAAGCGCAGCACCCTTGCGCGTTTCTGCGGACTGCAGCCGCGCATTGGCACCGGCAGAGCTGGGGTCAGTTAGAGTCACGGCCACCAGTCCCCATGAGCTGGGGTGGGTGGAGATCGTGGCAAGCCGAACTCCTCCAGCCCTGAACACACTCGTGGTTATGAAATCAACCAGGCTTAAAGTTTTGACAGAACTGCCCGAGGCAAGAGAGCCGCGCGGGTGAGTGGGGTCGCGACGGCTCCGGGGAGAAGACTCTGGAGGCGCGCAGAGGGTGCTGGGCAGGGTCACCCACTTGCGAGTGCACAGGGAAGTCTATGTTGGGGTGAGTGCTTTATATATGAGCCGGAGCGGGGGTTACGCCTGCTGGGGTCATGCTGTGGGAGTGGGTGGCCCGGTGCAGGGTCAGTGGGCTGAATGGGTGTACGTGCGCGCTGTGTGTGTGCGCGCGGTGTGTGTGCGCGCGTGTGTGCGCCTGGGGGGGCGTGTCGGAGCCTGAGCCAGTAGGGTGTGCAGGGGAGTTGGGGGGAGGAGGCCAGAGAGGTGCCGCCTGCCTGTTTGTGCCGCCAGGAGACCTTGGAAGGGACAGGGAAAGGTAACAGGAGGCCAGAGGGTTGGGAAGTCTCAGGAGTTTCTGTACAGGATTTAAGTACCACGGACTTTAAAATACTAATCCCTTTGCCTTCGAAAGGCTGGAGGTGGAGGTTTCTGGAGCTCTCAGGAGACCTGCATAGGAGGACGGAGGGTCTAGGAGACGTGTTAATGTGTGGGTCCAGAAGCCTGGAGATGTGGACCCAGGTTGGATCCGTGGATCTGAGATTCCCAGGGTACTGTTGTACACAGCCTCTGGGGTGTTTAGACTCCCTGGTGTGTGTGCCTGGGAAGGCACTCATCTTTCCTCACCTGAGCAGGTGGTGTCATCTTGGAAGTCCTCCTCTCTGGAGTGCCAGGGTATAGACCTTGGAGGTCTATAGTATTGAAACATTTCCAGAAATTAAAATGCTGGATAGGAACGAAATAAAATGATTTAGTAGACAGAGTTGTTGGTTCCATCTTTTCTGTGATTGAGGATTCTTCTTCCTTTTGAGAAAAACAAAGCTCAGTGTTCCCAGATTAGATTTCAAGGGGTCTGGCCATTTGTGGTTTCCCTTCAGATGGACTTTAGATGGAGCTGGAAGGATGTGTTTTAAGCCCAGAAACCACTGGAAAACTTCATTCGTAGCTTAAGTATGTCCCATCTCTCATCTTCTTCCACCCTCGTAAACTTTTTGCTTCACATGAGTCTAAGGAAAGTTCGTGAGTCAACATGCAGCTTTTCTTTTGGAGTAAATATATCACAGTGAAATTATAGCTTGGGTCTCCTGAATGGCATGGAAAACCAACACTTAATGGGCAGAGGTGTGAAATGAAAATCTATAAATGCATTGACAAAGCGACGACACGAGTGCATTTTTTTCCAAACTGAGCATAACTTTGCCTTGCAAATATTTGTTCTAGGCAGAGTTTGGGGCTGTGTTTTTGATTGTTAGTTTTAAAACAGCAGACTTCGCATCATAAACCTCTTAAAAATGGATTCTAGATGCCTTTTCTGTGCTATCTCTGGTGCCTGTGTTAACAGATGTTTACAGTGCTTAGTAACCTATGGAATTGTGTTGAGTATCTTGTTAGCTCAAGACAAAATGTTTATAGCATAATGTAATAAATGAGGCCTAGCTGCACTCTGCTTCTGCTAAGCGCGTGAAGCACCCCAGCATGGAAACAAATCTTGAAGTTGGTCCAACTTGGCGAGCCTTTTTGGCTATCTGCTGGTAAGCGTTGTTAATGTAAAGATAAATCTGAGTGATACACTGAGAATGTGGCACAGCAAATTGTTTAGCTCAGAAAAAAGGCATGGGTTATATTTTTTAAATCTGCTAATCTTAAACTTCTCCGGTCATTCCACTGGTAAATTGCACAGTTCTGGAGATTTGGTTTACTTTCAGGGAAGACATTTTTTAAAAGTATGTCAATAATGAAAATAACTTGTATTTTTTAGTGAGTTCACATGCGTCCATACAAACCGTCACTTTTTCTTCCTAAAAAAGAAAACCCTGGGCTTCCCTGGTGGTGCAGTGGTTGGGAGTCCGCCTGCCGATGCAGGGGACACGGGTTCGTTCCCTGGTCCGGGAGGATCCCACATGCCATGGAGCGGCTGGGCCCGTGAGCCATGGCCACTGAACCTGCGTGTCCGGAGCCTGTGCTCTGCAACGGGAGAGGCCACAACAGTGAGAGGCATGCATATCGCTAAATAAATAAATAAATAAAAAAGAAAACCCTTTAATATCTGTGGTAGTGAAAAATAAATATGAGTATTCAAATCACGTAATCAATCATTTTCTGAATCTTGAATTGATAAGAACTGAAGTTTGGTAAGGCTGAAGTCAGACCTTTGCTAATGTAAACAAGGGTAAACAAGGCAACACAGGATGTCTTTTTGGCAAGTGAGTTTTTTCAACCCGGGACAATATAATGCAAACTATATACTCAATAACATGGTTGATTAGTACGATCACCGACTTTATAGGTAACTCCCTATTGGGGCAAGAACTTCCACTTCAGTAGCCCTCCATGTTAGTGGGCCAGCTTACCTCTCCTTGGAAATAATCAGATGGAAATCTTGCGTCCTCACTAGCCAGTCCATTCTAGGAGAGATTTATGTTTAGAAAATTCTGCCTGTACTGAATCAACACTTTCTTCTGCTCACTGGCCTAGTATTAAGTTGCTGGAAGCACACACAATGAATCTAATCTCTCTTCCCTTTAAGTGCTGTATTGGAAAACAAACAGTATGCTCCTTCTTCCTGAATTCTTTTTTGCCTGTTCTTGGAGCTGTTCCTCACCCACTGTGGGGTGCCACCCTTTTCTGCCCTGACCAGTATGCCTCGAGTCCACATTCTCTCCATCCCTCCTAGTGTACGTCATTGAAAACATAGATGTGAAATCCTTAGTCCTGGGCTTTCTGTATCTGTTAAGTCAGCTTAATATTCATGAGCTGTTTTAGCCATCTCATTACACTGTTCACTAATTTCAAACCTGTAAACAACTCATTCTTTTCAGATTATTAATCATCCACAGTCAAAACATTATGATAATAGTTTCAAAACATTTTTTCATGCCTGAACTCCCAGTAAATCTGTGGAAAGTATAATACTGTGCAGGTAAATAGAATTCTACATGCAGTGAAGACAGCTACCTAATTTCTTACTATCAAGGAATACCAAGCCCCAGAACAGCAGAAGTAGAATGTTCTGAAGACAAGCAAATTGCAGCTGCATGTTACAGACAGGTAAAGACTACATTGCGAGGTATTCTTTTCATGGACCTCATTGTGTCTGCTTCCATGAGCATGAGTCAGTACTAGCAATCAGCATTTATTGAAGGCTTGTTCTCTCCAAGTCCTAGACACTATGCCATCTGGCCCTAAATGAGGTGAAAGTACATCAGACAGAAATGCTTCTTCAGGCAACTGGGATTTAAGGTGTACATACAGGACATGAACTGAGTCAACAACCTCATCTTCCTCTGGAGGTAAATGCTTGCCAATGCCTCAGGGAAGTCTAGACCAGGTATATCTGGCCATCAGCCCTAAGGGAGTTCCCTGATGCTCCTCACTTACCAAGTCCTCGCCTTGGAGTAAGGAAGCAAAGCTGGTATATACAGGACACACCGGGGAGAGGGTGTGCTTCAAAGGCAACCACTTTGGGACCTATCAGAGCTCAGTATGAGTTTGAGCTTTACCACCGACATGCAGATTAACTCCTCTGAGACTCACTTTTCTCCTCTGTGAGAATTCTAATGCCTACTGCCTGGGGCTGAGGCATTTCCACACAAAGTCTGTAGCATTTATGGCCTGTACTTCGCATTAGACACCTATCTGTTATGATTGATTTCTCTTTTGTGTATCCGTCTGAGGCTTCTTGACTAAATTATGAGTTTCCCAGCTGAGAATCTGACACAGATGAGAATCTTCTGTCTTCCTGCAGGAAATGTTTATGGTTGACATGATGACAATGTTGTTTACTTCAGCAAGTCTGGATGTGAAAGAGATGACCCTTTCTTCTTGGCAGAGAGAGAAAACCAACCTGTGATATAGACTGACATCTGGGCCTATCAGAAGGCCCTACTGTGTGCACAGACCTTCAGTCAGGACAAGGGGCCAATGAGAGTCTTGTGCTCTTAGATGAAATTGTCCGTGCCGTCCCCCTCGTGTGTGTGTGTGTGTGTGTGTGTGTGTGTTTGCAGTAAGAGTCGTCACTCATCCCCCTTGCATATTACATTTGCTTCTTTGCCTTATTCTGTTCTCGTATAAAGGGAGGAAATAATCAATGATAAAGTGCATTTTTTTAAAGTTCAGAAATCGATTTCACTACTCCCTGCCTCATATCCACCGTCCCCCCGCCAAAAAAAAATTATAGTAGACCAACTGATAAGTATTTGGACATATAAGTTCTAAACCAAAGTTCAACTTTGATATAAGAAACCTGCAAGTTAGGATGACATCATGTGAAATAATAGTAAACTAGGGTGTCAGGAAACCCGGGTCCCCTCTAAGCTCTGCCTCCAACAGGCTTTGTCATTGTTGCAAACTACTGAATTTCTTGGGTTTCATATTTCTTACACATTAATAACAAATCAACAACCACAAAAAAAGAGGAGTAAACAAGATGACCTATTAGGATTCTTTTCAGGGCTATGTTTGAATCCATCAAATTATTGAATTTCTCTCTTTTCTCAGCTCTTTTGAGGCTTTGCTTGAATGTGGGAACACCTATTTCATTCATTTTCAGTTTCATGGTCTTTTTACATATCTGTCTTTCTTGCTAGGCTGTGGGTTTTTCAAGAGCAGAAAATAAATTTTATTCATTTTTATATTTTTCCACTCTGCTGAATGCTGTAAACATAGCTGTTGCGGGAAGAGTGTTAGTTGAATTACTGTGGGCTGCTTTGGACAGTCAAGCTATAATTTATATCACTTATTTAACAATACACAACAATTTTGAATATAAGCATCAGGAAATAGTGTTTGCTTATTCTTTTCCCTTACCATTAATTTTTTTTTAATCAATGAAGTAAAACAGATAAAAATGTAATCACATCTGTGCTTCCAGCTCCCATTCTAAACAATAACAGCTCATCATGGTCTGATGCAGGAGGTCTTTCTGAAGTAGTTTCTTTTCTTTTGTTGTTGTTTTTGCTTTGAGCTAAAGAAAATTCCATGATGAGTACCAGACTCTTAAAAGAAGGATGACAAGAGAGGGTCATTGTTTAGTCTCAACTTCTTTGTTGGGTGTTTCTCACTACCTTTTAATATAGGTAAATTAAGCCTTAGGTCAGGCACAAATTTCACTTACTAATGATTCATAGGAAGGCAGTGATTTTTGTCAGAAATTGTTGGGCTGTGTGATTAGCATCTCAACTTACCTTCAAATATTCCATTCCAAAATCAGTAGATAATTTCTTCTACAGAGTCCTTAAAACTTCCAGATGTGTTTACTGCTCTGATTAGGGCTTGCGTCTTTTGTTATTGACTAGACTTCAATCCGTTTTTTTTAGAAGAATATCATTATAATCCCAGTGAATTATTATTCTTATATTGTGAATTCGTTTAAACATAAACAAGTCTATTCCCCAGCTGGCTGGGCTTCTAAGTGGAAAGTGTATCCTAGGGAAAACACTCACTTCATGGAGATTTGGTGCCGGTGGTAGAAAGCACCCTGATAAATCCCTCAGTCAGCACTAGAACCAAAAGGGCTTGCAAATTGAACAGGTGCTTTGATGTATTTATCTATGGTCGACAGCCTGCTATGCTAGACATTTGCTATAATAACTCCTTGATTGTATCCTCAGTTGTTTATCAAATGAAACATTTAAAGTAGTATATAATTAACAACCTTAAAAGAGGCATCCCTCTTTGTTCCTTTAGTATATTAGAAATATGATAGTCACTTGGTACAAAGAAAAGCTCTTTTTTTTTCTTGTTTAAAAAATGTACTTTATCATAGTAAGCATCACATCCATCTTTTTTATCTTTGAGTGGCCATATAAAAAAAAAAAGGTAGAGTGAGACCATTACAAAACAGAGTCTTATATAGTTCTCTCCCCATGCTCATTAAAATAGAAGGTGCTACCATGATGCAGAAAATAGCTCATCTCAAGTTTGATGACGGCTGATGAGTCTTCAGTCAGACTGCCAATTTTGATTGCTGTCGGTCAGGAAATCAGCCTTTGTCCTTGGTCAGGATGATGGCATATGATCCTGCTTCACCCTTTCAGCTGCTTCTTTGGACATCTTCAAGCTATGTTATTGTTATCCCAGAAAACCTCAATTTGGTAAAGCAAAGTAAAGAAGAGCCTTGAAAAGCATATGTGAAGGAGAAATAAAAAGATTCCTAAAGACAAAACCTCTACAATGGCTTCTTCCCAAAGGAGTAGAAGAAAATACCAGAATCCCTGGACAAGATGATGATGACTGAAGAAAAGATACCATTTTTATACCTAGCAAGTCTGAAATATTAAAGAAAGAGCAGCAAAATGAAGAGGAAGGATTTCTTTCCTATCAGCAGTCAGTGTAGCATCTTATTTCCAATAGGGACATTGGCAAAACGGTACTCTGCTTGTCACAGAATAAACATTCAATAAATATTTTATTAATGACGTTGGTATGTAGTAAAACACAGAGAGAAATTGAATTGTTGACAAGAAGTATGTGGAGAGTTGGGGTCAAAGGGAAGTGGATAGGATCGGGTGATAACTAGGATCTAAGTTCGTAATGCAAATTTGGTATATTTCTCCTTAGATTAATGATGGCACCCAAACCTGATGACCAACTTTCCAAAGTGGATCTTGTTCAGGGCCTTGGAAACATCTAGAAGTTTTTAATATTTGAAGCAAGCCAGAGACATTTTGAATTTTTCTGTAGGACTCAGTAGGACTGGGGAGACACATCCAGTTTGCCAGCTCAACATTCCATTGAAGAGATATCCTGTAACCTCCTTTCTCATTGCATAGTCTAGAGTTTTTCTTTACACCTTCATGATTCCACTGGACCCCGTTCCTGCTTGAACTCCTAATTTGTTGATGAAAATTTGGTGAGGTGGGATTTCTATAACTTTGGGAATTCTCTATCTTTGATATACATTTTATTTTTTAAAAAAAGCTTTTGACTGTGGGAAATTTTACATAAAGTAAAGAAAATAGTATTTTGAGCCTCAGGTACACATTACTCAGCCTCCAGAGTCATCAGTATGTTGCTAATCTTCTTTCATCTTTCCACCGTGCCCCTGAGTATTTTAAAGCAGTCTCAGACATCTTGTCCTTTACTTTTGTGGATGTAAATATTATACTTTAGGATGCATATCTAACAAGTAAGCCTCCTATTTTTAATAACTGCATGGTCTGTATTTTATGGAAGATAGAGAGATAATACTTTATGAAAGGACATTATCCTCTTCAGGCCTGACTCTGTGATATGATGGAGGTGTGATTGTGTGTGATTGTGTGTGTGTGTGTACACACACATTTATACACATAAGCATCCATGTAGGACTGGTCCTCTTTTGTAATTCAGGCCCCAGCTCAAATGTCACCTTCTCAAAAGGACTTCTCTGACCCCTAGCTAGAGTAACCTTTCCCCAACTAGGTCATGCTATCGTATAACCCTGTTTTAGTTTCTTCACAGCACTTACCACTATCTAATATTATCTTACTTATTAATTTCTTTGTCTATTTTTTGTCCATCTCCACCAACAAAAATGTAAGCTCCCTAATAGTAGAGACTTTTTCTGTTCACTTTATATCCCATAGAAAATCCTTCGTAAGTTTTGGTTGAATGAATGCATTTTAGTAGTTAATGGAAGTTTTGTTAGCATTCTTCCAAAAATTTATTTTCCTTCCACATGTTCAAAAATGCATGACTTTCATGTGCCAATTCCTAGTGTATTTATAATCTGGTGAGATTTCCTCATGGTATGGAGTGAGGGACCAAAGATAATCGAGGATAGTTATAATATCTCTCCATAAATGACCTTAAACTGATATATTCAATAGCCACTTCACTTGATCAGCAAATATAGTTATGAGTAGCATCTCAGTTTGGATTTCTCCCAGAAGAAAGCCATAACACAAGGATTCAGGTAAAAGTTTATTTGAGAAAGTGAAAAAAGGAAGCAAAAGGAGCCAATAAAGGGTGTGTTATGAAGCAAGTTACCGTCATTGGCAACTGGAGTTTGTCATCTTCCTGGAGAGATTTTGGGAGTCCAGGCAAAACACACACCTAAGCCCTCTCACCCAAGGTTGAAAGAGTTGGAATAATTTACCCACCAACTTCCATCAGTCATTAATTCCTGGTCACTAACATTCAGGAGGGCAAAGCAATCTCGAGATGCAAGAGAGAACCTTCAGGCAGAGAAATACAGGTGCTGGCAGTTAGAAATTAGGCAGTGTGCCCAGTTAGGAGTAAGAGGGCATGGTTGGGGAAGGGACAGGCATCTTGCATTGGATAACACAATATGATTTTTTAAAATAAACTTTTTATTTCTCCACTTGCCCATCCCCTATCCTTGGTGCCTTTTGATGGGCATGCAGTCTTTGACAAAACTGTATTATGAAACATGCATGGTATATTTCTTAGTAAGGTGGATTAACTGTCAGCCTAGGATCTGTGGAACATTTTCAGAGCCTAACTAATAATTGTAAAACCTGTTATCTTGATATACACATACATTGACCATAAAGCTCATCAGAAAGTTACCCCATGCTCTAATAATAAAGTTTTGATCCAGGGCCAATTATAGGCTTGGAAGCAAAGCACCTCCATAGAGCAGACATTGATGTTGTGTAATAATTCAAATATTTTATTATTTTATACTGTGTTTAAGTCTGAATAGTTAGCCTCCATTTCTCAGTCTTTCTGTAGTTACTATCCTTTTTTTTTTTTTTTTTTTTTACATATTACATGAAGGATATGGAATATTCAGTGAAATCTTTGACTGATCTTTATACTTTCAATAGCCCAACTGAAAATTACCCTTGGTTGTCTTGGAACTTGGGGCATAAAATTTAGAAGAAATTTTTATAAATTATACAAGCTTTGACTCTGGGAAGATAAACAACATGGATATCTAGGCTAACCAATGCTTAAATTCCTCTAACCTCTAATTCTAAATTCAGAAAAGAATAGGCTTTAAGGTTTTTTGTCAATTTTTGCTTTGATTACAAGTTGTTGGAAGCTTAAAGTTAGTATCTAATAACACAATCTATGTAAAACACAAATTATTGGCTCAGAATGAGATCTAACTTCTAAGAAGATACAAAGGGACAATCATGTAAAAATGGTCTTTGTTTTCTTAGAAGGAATAAACAGGGATTGACTGAAAGGTAATCCCTTCAGATTCTAATGTTTAAAGCATTGCACATTTTTAAAGGAGAAAAACATTACCTTTCAGATCACATGTATGAAACTGTTTACTTAAATGGCTACCTTAGGTTGGCATGGTTTTAAACCATGACCTTTAATCAAATGGTCAAAGGACCATTTGACCTTTGACCTTTGTGTTTGTGATACAGGCACAATCTGTTAATGCAGATTTACAAACTGTGCTCCAGCAAGCCCCCTCAGGGCCCTTGGGGTGTCCAGAGCAGAGGGCCAAGCTGGCTGCACTGCATGCTTCCCACCCGCAGAGTGCCGGGCTTTCATCTGTTGTATACACAAAACTTCTGAGAACATTTAAGTTGAAGGAACAGCCTCTGTTCTCTAAAAAGGCAGGCAAACAAAAATATTTAAACCGTTATGTATTTCCTTATTTTGTTTAGACTGCTTTTCTGACCACTTCTCTTTAGGAAGTACTTCTTCTCTTTAGGAAGCCCTTGGATTTCTAGAGGAAAAACTAGCTTTTCTATGTCACATTAGCTTTTCTATGCCTAACTTCAGATTTACTTTCGTAACAGTGAGATTGTAATCTCCTACAGGGCAAAGGACTGTGTATTCTTTACTCGGTGGGCACTCAATAGTTTGCTTCACCAATAACTGTTGTATGGGCAACATTAAGGAAGTGCTTACTATTAGCAGGGGCTATTCCAAGGCCTTTTTTCACGTTATGTTATTTAATCCCACACAAAACCCCCATGAGCCACCTGATTCTGCGTTTGGTGAAACTATGACATAGGGAAGTTAAATTTATGCAAGGACCCACAGCTGTAAGTAGCACGGTCAAGATTCAAACACAGCTCTTCCTAATTCCACATGTGGCCAACTCCCATGCTTCTAGCCACTGCCTATGTGGTGGTTTTAAAAATATGTCCACAAATTCTTTGATACTCTTCCCATCAAGAGGTGGAGTCCAGGTTTCCCTCCCTCGGAGTGGGGGCTGGACTTAGTGACTCATTTCTAACGAACAGAATAACGTAGAAGTGAAGATGTGCAACTTCAGAGACTAAATCATTCAAAGGCACTGTGGCTTCTGTCTTGGTTGCTCTGTCTTTTGGACTGTTCACGCTGTGGGAAACCAACAGCCATGTTTTGAGCTGCCCTATGGAGAGGCCCACATGGAAAGAAAGTGAGGGAGTCCCATGACCAGTGTGGAATGAAGAGCTCAGGCCCCCAACCCAACAGCCAATGTGAAACCGAAGCCTCTTGACAGCAGCCACCATAAGAGTGACCTTGGAGGTGGAGCCTTCAGCACCAGTCCAGCCTCAGAATGACTGCAGTCCCCTCCCCGCCAACAACTTGACTGCAACCTTGTGAAAGACCCTGAGCCAGAATCACCCAGCGAAGCCTCTTCTAGGCCCCTGCCCCAGACTGTAAGATAATAAATGCTTGTTGTTTTAAACTGCTAAACTTTGAGTTAACTTGTTATGCAGTAATAGATAGCTAAGGCAGCCTAACACTGCCTTGATCATTAAAAAAAATAAAATTTTTTCTTAATTTTATTAAATTTTAAATTTTGAAATATTGATCCAGCAAGGAGAAATTTTCCAGAAAAAAACAGCTGCCAAATGTGAGTAGTAAAATATTAATGCCCCGTTAACATAATAGTTATAATGACTTCCCCGGGATTTGGGATTTTGTAATTCAAAGGACAACTGCCTTAAAAGTCCATGATTTAAAAGGAAGGGTATTAATAATAACCACATTGTTGAAGAAAGCATTTTGAACTTTTAAAAAATTCTTGTGGGAAAACTCAGGAAGGATTTTGTTTGGTAAGTTATCACTCAAAATCTTAAATTGTCAGGAGCATGCTTGCACTTTACATTATTTAAAGAGGGATATAAAACAAAGTTGAATTTTAACCTCTTCCTTAGTGATTTCACTCAGCTTTTCAAAGGGGGTCCTAAAAGCTCATAGGTCAAGCCGTGTCTTGGTTTGCTCTGCCTGCCAAATTGAATTAACTCTGCTTTATGGCCACTTGCAGTTTAATAAATTACTTGGACTTTGATTAATATCTTTTGAGCTTAAGCCCAAGAACTTGTATAAGACTTTGGGACATAGTACTGCAAACTTATTTAAAGATGGACTCTGAGAGCTGGAAGGGATAGGTTAGTGTTGGTTTTAGTACATGTATAGGTTCTGAATTTGGAGCATTTTAAGATCCTTATGGAAGATCCTAAATTATTTGCCTTTTAAAAAAATATGTGAAAGTGATTTTTTTCTTATATATCTACAAAGTAAGTGATTTAAGTAAGTTAAGGAATTCATTCATGAAGTGGATATGGCTTGTTCTTGTTTGGTTTTCAGGATGAATACAGAGATACTGGTTTTCCTTCCCTACGTTGGGGAACACAGATCAGACCCTGCTAGTCCTTCCCTTTCAATGACTTTTCCTCCATGCAGCCGGTACCCTGAAAAAGTATTTCAAAAATACTTTTTATATTGAACTGGACTTGAAAGTTTATGCTTGAGCTTGATTCTGGGTTTGTGCTGCAGGGGAGGATAAAGATGAATATTGATAGCTGAGTATAAAAATCCATCATTACGATCATTCATTCATTCAGTCACTCACAAACCACCCCTTAATTCAGTCTATACTTTGCCCAGCAGAGCAGGAGACTAGGTACTAGAATACTATCATATGGTAAGCAACTCAGACATAGCCTCTGCCTCACAGGAGTTCATGGTCTAGAATGGAGGAGGACATTAACCAAGTATAATGAAAAACAGTTTTAACTACTATGGAGTAAAAGTATGAGGAGACATGATTCAGGTTGGGGCTTGGTGGTTAGGGAAGGCTTTCAAAGGAAGATATTTGAGATCTAAAGGAGTAGAAGGAAGAGGAGGAAGGAAGGGCAATCTGGGCAGAGGGAACAGGAGGCAGAAAGGTACCCAGTACTGCTGAGAACTGGAAACAGTCATTGTGGCCAGAGCCCAGAGCGCAAGGAGCGTGGCCTAAGAAGAGGCCAGAGAAGTAAGCAGGGGCTGTATCTCACATGGTCTTGCAGGCCGCATTGTAGTCTTTATCAGTAGAAACCATTGAAGGTTTTGAAGCAAAATAGTGACACAATCAGGTTTGCATTTGAAGGAGGTCACTTCGCTCTCCAATGAAGAATGGATGGAGGAGGTGTGGACAGAAGTGCTCAGGGAGATGTTTTCTGAATCTGTTGGAGGCCAGAGGTGTTGGTAGCATGGGCCAGAATGGTGGTGATAAAGATGGGGAGAAGTGGAGAGATTTACTCTTACTATGGTTAATAGATATACCACTTATTTATGAAGGAAAGTAGACTGGATGTTGTGCTGACTTGGATATGACCGTGTGAGGGATGCCATGGGAAACTCCCTGGTATTTGGCTTCTTCAGGGGAACGGGGAGCACTGGAGGGAGACCAGGCATAGGTTAGGAGAAAGTAGTTTGGTTTGGGGCCATTTTCAGTTGGAGGCCTTTTTAAGGCATCCGTGAGGAGATCCGTGTGGTCTTGGTCCTGGATCAGAGGTGTCTGGAGATACAAATTTGGAAGTCAGGGGTTTAGACACAGTATTGAAGCCACAAAGGTATCACTCTTAGCTCACAGGGTGAAAAGGGAGTGAGAGAAGAAAGCATAGCTCTGAGCCATGAGGAGTTCCAACATTTAAAAGCCACGTGGAGGAAAAGCTGACAAATAAGAATGAAAAGTGTGACAGAAGATGCTAGAGTGTCACCTCAGAGGCCAGGGAAAGAGAATCATTTAAGATGCTGCTGAGGGGTAAAGTAAAAAGGGCCCTGTTAGTGTCCTTTGGGTTAGTAAAATGATGTCTGGATGGACTTCAGGGAGAGCTGGGCTGCTGTAATGATGGAGCAGAGGCCAGAATGAAGCGTCCTGGGGAGCGGGGGTGTGAACACAGGGCCACAGTGGATAGAGATAGCTCAAGACACTTGGCTCTGGAGGGGAACAAAAGGATGGAGCTTTAACTAGAGGGGAAATAGCGTTAAGGGAGAGGTTTCTAAAGTTAGGAGACCCAAGCTTGTCTAAGGGTTGATGGGAAAGAGCAGTGGGGAGGATGGGGGTTGAAGCGAGAGAAAAGGTGGGTAATCAATCGTGCAGGATTCCCAAGAAGATAGGAGGGGTTCCACTCTGAGGACAGCTGGAGGAATCAGAGAGGAGAGAGGATTCCTTCCCTTCTGCACTAGGAGGGAAGAAGGAAGGGTGCAGATGCCGAGGTGTGGTAGCCTCAAGTTAAAGGCGTGTCTATGAAATGGCTTCTTTGAAAAGTAGCTGAATGGGAGAGACAAAGGGGTGGCATCCTGGCAAAGAAAGGAAGTAGTTTCAGATTTTTTCTTTTTTTAAACCAAGGTGATTTTTTTTTTTTAAGGTGTTGGGGGTAGGAGTTTATTAATTAATTTATTTATTTTTGCTGTGTTGGGTCTTCATTTCTGTGCGAGGGCTTTCCCTAGTTGTGGCAAGCGGGGGCCACTCTTCATTGCGGTGCACGGGCCTCTCACTATCGCGGCCTCTCTTGTTGCGGAGCACGGGCTCCAGACGCTCAGGCTCAGTAGTTGTGGCTCACGGACCTAGTTGCTCCGCGGCATGTGGGATCCTCCCAGACCAGGGCTCGAACCCGTGTCCCCTGGATTAGCAAGCAGATTCTCAACCACTGCGCCATGAGGGAAGCCCCAGTTTAAGATTTTTGAGGAGGACAGAGAAAGCTCGAATATATGAAAGGGAGTAAATTAGTAAAGCTTAGTAGGATACCTAGTCATTTCTTGAAGGCCCAGTTGAGGCTGATGTTCACAAATTCATGGTGAAACACTGTTAAAAGAATTATGAAGTATTTGATGCTTTCTGGAGGTATTCAGCCATTGCCAAGCACAGGGAAAGTGGGATCATCTAGGCCTAAGGTTTTGTCAGAGAGCTGTGATGAAAAGATGGCAGCAGCAAGGGAGCCTCTGAAATGATCAACCAGGAATCTAAGCTGGTTAAGAAAAAAAAGTTAAGACAGGAGAGAGAGAGAGTAGAAGGCAGAGTATTTGATTAAATGTGATAGAAGAATAGAGGTCAGCGATCAGAACAGGATGCTGCACCCCAGAACAAAGAAATTTGAATCTTTAAGGGTGGGGCCCATAGATGATTTAAAGCTCACTGGTGATTCCAGTGCTTTTTTTTTTTTAAAAAGGAATATAAGGATGTAGTGTAAAAAAAAAAACAGGAATATGATGACGTGATTGTTATTAAGCCCATAATGATAAAAGATACTAGCAGTGTGAAATCAAGATAAAGACATAATTAGAGAAAGCAGTCAAAAAAATGTGCCTTTAAAATAAAACAAAAACTCTAAAACCATGCATTTCCTTTTTCATAGATTGAAGTCGTAGGTCTTGCCCTCTGGCTCATTCTCTTTGATGTTAGAAGTCCACAGCAAAGAAGGAAAAATTATTATAGGGAAGCTAGTACAATTCAGGACAAATTATCTGGTGTTTTGGGATTTGACTGATGAAAACAGGAACTAGAAACATGGTAATTATTTGTTCACTACAGTCTCTTTGGAGAGACAGCACTTTGGCTCACTTGGCATATGGGATGGTGTCAGCCTGGCTGCAGAGGTCTGAATGTGAGGCTTGGGTTCCTGTAAGGGGCCTGCTTGGCCCTCAGTTAGCCTAGATCCTTGGACTCAGTGGCTCTATCATGGTCCACTCACCTTGCCAGTGGTGTCAGAATTTTATTAATGGAAATCACATATGAAAGTATAATACATTAATTTTTTTCCTGGAATTCAGTAATAAGGATCGTCACTGCCACATTTTTTTCAGTTCAGACAACTCGCTTCTCTTCTGTACATATTAAATAGAAGGTCATTGTATAGTTAATGTCTGGCTAAGTGGAGTGCTTATGAAATGTACAGGGTTCAAAGGCATAACGACTGCCTAAGAAAGCCCAGCAAATCTAGCTAGATACTCCTACCCGCAGCCCATAGCCCTGATCTGTCATTCCATAAATTTCATGTCAAGGGCATTTTCTAGAGAAGATGATCATAAGAAGATTCAGGTAGACCTGAAGTAGGTTGTGAAAACTCTGGCATGTTTTACCATGGTATTAGGGTTCTCTGGAGAAACAGAACAAATAGGAGGTGCATGTATATAGGAGATTTATTTCAAGGAATTAGCTCACACAGTTATGGAAGCCAGCAAGTACAGAATTTGCAGGGCAGGCTGGAGTCCAGGTGCAGAGCTGAAGTTGCACTTCAGATTCAAAAGCTGTCTGTTGCAGAATTCCCTCTTAACTCTGGGAAGTCAGTCTTTTGTTTCATTCAGGGCATCAGCTGGTTCGATGAGTCGACCCACCTTCTGGAAGGCAATCTGCTTCAAGTCTACTGATTTAAATGTTAATCTCATCCCAAAACCCTCAGAATAGTGTTTGACCATGTATCTGGGCACTGTGGCCCAGTCAGGTGGACACATAAAATTAACCTGACACCAAGGCGGATTATAACACTGTCTTCTCTGGATTCAACAATAACAAAAAATACTCAATCTAATTAATCATGTGTCAGGTGCTTCATATACGGCAGGTGCTATGTAGAACATAAACATTACACTACAAGTTTGGTTTGGTCTTTGCTGGGAATCATGAGCATTTTGCTGTATGTATTTTTTGGCACTTTGGTCTTAGTTAGTTCTGGGCAGATAGAAAGCACACAGACTGCTCAATGCCAGTGACAAGAGACTTTATAATGATGTGTTTGAAGCCAAAGCTTTGTGAAGCAAGACACCACAAGCAGTTAATGGATTTCCATTTGACAGTAGCTGTAAACGTTAATCAGAAGAATCACTACAGTGTTCAGCTCATACACTGGTTGGAGCCAAAGCCACGTCCGTAGAAGCCCTTATTTATCCTGCTTTAGCTCCATCTCATCATTGACAAATCATCTTAAATAATTGTTGTTCTGACCACTCATGCTCTCAAAAATCATCTTATTCGGGCTTCCCTGGTGGCGCAGTGGTTGAGAGTCCACCTGCCGATGCAGGGGACACGGGTTCATGCCCCGGTCCGGGAAGATCCCATGTGCCGCAGAGCGGCTGGGCCCGTGAGCCATGGCCGCTGAGCCTGTGCGTCCGGAGCCTGTGCTCCGCAACGGGAGAGGCCACAGCAGTGAGAGGCCCGCGTACCGCAAAAAAAAAAAAAAAAAAAATCATCTTATTAGCCTAAGGATTGATTTTCAGATTCCTTAGCCTGGTATTGGTAGCCCTGTGATGTTACCCCAACCTACTTATCCATCTGGATTTTCTGCCGAGCTTCAAGCTGAACTGCTCCTTTGCCCTCAAAATATCTCATTTGTTTCTGCCCAACAATTCTGTTCATGTTGTTCCCTCCCCAGTGGCCTTTCTCTCTATTTTTTGCATCCTCTCATTCTACTCATCCTTTGAGGCGCAGCTCAAAGGCCACAATGTCAAACTCCACAGGGTCTGCTCCGATCCTTCTCTTGCATCTGATCCATTTCCAGCTACAAGCTCCCTTGTTCCTTTTCCCTGGCACTTTATTGGCGTGTTTATTAAGACTCTCACACTTTCTCTCACTTGAGTTTCTCATGGGCATTGCCTTCCTGCATATGGCACGTATTCAGGGTCAAAGTCTGCAGCTTCCCTGGTAGCCTCACTACAGTGCCTTGAAGATGATGAGCGTTCTGGTCTGTGAGATCTTGTCGAAAAAATCAAAATAAGGGACCTAATATGTAAAATGTCATTATGATTTACATTAAATTCATCAAGGAAAGAGTTTTGGTTGATTTTTTTTTTGTATAACCTCCACAGCAATGTGCTGGGCCATAGTGGGCATTCAGTAATTAGTAATTGATGGATTTATTCTCTATGTGATAAAGTTATTTTGGATGCATTCAGACTAAAGTAGAATTTATGATACAGGTTTCAAAAGGTAACATTGCTGATGCACATTATGAGGGCACTATGGTATCTTTTAAAGTCCAGCAAATAGAAAAATGAGTCAATCGTGAGTCAGAATCATTGATGGAATTATGCCACCATCAAGCTCTAAAGGATTGGCGCTGATGTCGATAGAAAATACCCCACTCTGAGAGCACCCATAGCTAGCTTTCTGTACTGAACTAACAGTGTGAGTGTGTTCTTTTGCTGGGGAAAAGACTTGGTGGTCCAGTCATCGTTGTGGTTTTTAAAATTTTTTTCATTTATAAACTTGATATAACTGTGATTTTCTGTTTCCTCCATCTCTGGTGGTGGGTTTTCTGAAGATATTCTTGATTTCTCCTGATTTAAATCACAGCAAAAGAGATTTAGGTAAATATCAAGAGAGACTGCCTATGACATCTGATTTGAAAAGTATACTTCAATCAACATTGACTTTTATGTCATACATTATGTTGAATAATGAGGGTCTGACAAGCTCAGTGTGCTTTAGAGAAGAGAGCATATTTGTGTTTGTTGGTTTGTTTTCATGTATTTTAAGGTCCTTATTGAGATATAATTGACTAATAACATTGTGCAAGTTTACAGTATACACTGCAATGATCTGATATATGTATACACATTGTGAAATGGTTACCACATGAATGTTAGTTAACACATCCATCACTTCACATAGTTACTTTTTTGTGTGTGGTGAGAACATTTAAGATCTATTCTCTTAGCAAATTTCCAGTGTACAATACAGTATTGTTAACTATAGTCACCATATTGTACCTTAGGTCTCTAGGACGTATTCATCTTGTAACTGAAAGTTTACCCCCTTTGACAGATATCTCCCAGTTTCACTCAACTCCCAACCCCTCTAGCCACCATCCTACATTGTTTTTATGAGTTCGCCTTTTTTAGATTCTACAGGTAAGTGAGATTGTCCAGTATTTTTTGTTCACAGGAGAGACTCATAATGGAGCAGTTGAAACCAAAGCACTGATAAGCAGAACAGTCACAGATACCAGTAGGCTCACCGTGAGTGGAGCCCTATTTGTCACAGGAGGCGGAACTGCCCGGACACCCACTTTAGTCTGCTTATCCGCACAGGTGGGGCAACAGTAGTTAGTTGAACTCAGCAAACCTGGGTTCCATACTGTGTGAAGAGCAGACGCTCGGGCTTTGGCAGCACACAGCCTAGAGGCATTTAATTACATTCACAACTAACCCCATGGGAGGCAGGAGAGATGGAGGAAACAGAGACCTATGGTCCTGGAGAGTCAGGGAAGGCTTCTCAGAAGATCTGCCTTTTGAGCCCATTCTTGAAAAGCACCCCTCCCCAACCCCGTAGAGAAAAGGGGAAGGGGCGTTCTTAAAGGGACAGCTCATACTCATGGAACTACAAAAGAAGATGGTGTGTTAGGGAAATTTGATAAGTGGTTTGAGGTGGCTGGACCAGAGGATATTTGAGGGTAGGTGAAGGGAAATGAGGCTGGAAAAGTCGGTAGGATTCATACATAGTGTCAGGGATCTTGGACTTTTTCTGGGTCCCGGTAGGTAGCTGCCCCAGAATTTCTTATGTAGGTAAGTGACATGATCAGATTTGTTATTTTATAAATAAACCCATGGGTAAGCAGTCAGATCCATTCCACCTGCCTTCACTAATCAAGGTTGTTTGAAGACTTGCCTGTCCTCCAAGCGGCACCTAGCCTAAACAGTTAGATGTTTGCCAGAGTTATTTTCCAGGAACTTGGAGTCAGCAACATCTATT
Organism: Hyperoodon ampullatus; assembly: GCF_949752795.1. Lineage (NCBI taxonomy): Eukaryota > Metazoa > Chordata > Mammalia > Artiodactyla > Ziphiidae > Hyperoodon > Hyperoodon ampullatus. The sequence goes on along the minus strand of NC_136917.1, from coordinate 140,763,615 downwards.
TTGAGCTGAGCTGGTTAAGACTGGATCGGACCACCGACCCTGGGCATGCTTAATTGTCTGCTCGGTGACCTTTTGACATCGGAGGACCGAAAAACGCTACCCTTCAAAGGTGCAGAGACCTGTTGCCTAGTTACGCCCGTGCAGAAGGATGATTCCCGCACCTTTTTCCAATCACCTTCCCCCACGCCTCCCACGCCTCAGACCACTCGGCTTCTTCATTCGTGGCCCATAAATACCCCAAGCCCCTTGCCTTCAGGGAGGCGGAGTTGAGATTTGTTCTCCTATCTCCTCGCTTGGCTGCTTTGTTAATCAACCCTCTCTTTGCTGCAAACCTCGGTGTCTCAGCGTTTTGGTTTGCTGTGCGTCGGGGCAAGACGAACCTGGTTCAGTGACAGACAGCTCACTATGAAGAAGAAAGATGGTTGGATTGCACTGACTGACAGGGCAGAGGTGTGTTTTTTTTTAATAATAAGCCAATAACTTGTCTTACTCTTGCACAGTGAGTAGGATTTTGCCAGCATCTTCATAGGGTGAAAGGAAGCCTGGTATTTATCACCAAATCTTTTGAGGTAAATATAACACAATGCTATATTCCATTTTTTGAGGCCAGTTATCCACTATAGTGTGTGAAAAGGAAAAAAAGTGCAGACAGACAAGGGATTGCAGTGGTTCTGTGACAGGGAGTCAAGAAAGCAGACAGGATATTTAAGCTATGGCTATTGGAGTTGGCAAGGGTTCAGCTCCAGAAAAAATAAATATTCTGAGTTAGTGGTGGGATGAAAGTGACGTAAATAGAGTGGTCTGTCCCTTTTTGTGCCGTTGTAGGGAAAGGAAGCTTTAAACCTAATGAGATGGGCTCTTGTGAACAGCTTATTCCTTCTATTTACAGCTCTTTACTATTTACAGCTTTGTCAACAGTGATCTAAGGATCTTCCCCTTAGATAGTTGAGACCTCATAATTTGTTTCCTCTGAAATGTTTCTAGTCACTGACATTGCTCTGTAGAAAATTGATTTTTGAGCTTTTAGGGAACTTTATTCCCAATTTATTTGGGAATAGAACTTTGAAAATCATGAAGTCATTTATCGATCAAGTGTTTATGGAGGCGCTGACTTACCTCAGTGTTGAGGGAGGGACTGACCAATCCTTTGCCTTCGTGGAGTTTACAATCCAATGCAAATGTTGCATGATAGTCACTAGACTTAGTTTTTGATGCTGCAGCTCTCTTTTTCCTAACACTTCTCCTGAGGAAGCAATTGAAAGTTTACAGATGATATATATTTACAGATGATATATATTGGAGCCCAAACTCCAGTTCATTGGCAAAAAAAAAGTAGCATTTATATTAGAGTTTTGCAAACAGCATGTTGGTAAGAAGCCATGTTCTTTCTCTCCTGCTAGCTGCAAGTTGCTTTAGTCTTTGGGCCACTATTTCCTCATCTGTAGAATTCATAAATTAGACCAGATTGGTAGTTTCCAACTCTAGCTGCTGATTAGAATCACCTGAAAGCTTACCCTTTCCCAATTGAATCAGAATTGCCAGTTGGAAGAGGAGGCGATGTGTATTTTTAAAGCTCCCAGGTGATTCTTTTTTTTTTTTTTTTTAAACCAGGGCTGAAATTCACCAGATTAGGTTGGAGGTCCCAACTGGAATTCTATAGGTGAGTTTTCCATGCATGTGGGTATGGAGTTTAATAATCTTTTAAATTAGTTGTCAACATAAAAAAATTCCAGTTTCTCTTGGAAAAATGGAAAGATTGGGCAACAGTTGGGCTTAAAATTCTGAGTGGTAAAAATTCAACAAAGTAAACCCCACTTTCTACCTGGCCCACTTCATTTATTTGTGTTACCTTCCTGGCCCTTGAAGACATTTTCATTTGAATTAAATGGTCTCTAAAGTCTCAAATTATTTAAATTGCGTGTTTCCAAAGCAGGAAAACTAGTGCAAATAAATGGCACCTTTATCCATAAGCTGGTTGTTATATTAAATCAAAGGGAACTTAATCTTTGAAGATGGAAAAACCCCAGGGTCCAGTGGAAGGAGAGAGAGTGGCATTAACAGCAGAACTCCACGTGTTACTATGTACAGGACGCCTGCTGGGGGCAAGAGGGAGGGGGAGGAAGGGGATTAATTCGTTTTCCTGGGATTTTTAATGAAGCTGTCCCCTTCTTTTTCATTCTTTCCTGTTTGAGAGCTGGTTCATTAGTTGGGATGTGACTGGCCCTCCCAAGGGAGCAGAGAGGCAATTATCAGAGATTTTACTCACTTTCCTGTGAGTCTTTTGCTGCGGAAGCCTCTTGAGGATCTCGCTCTCTTTCGGCTTCCTTGTGGCTCCTTGCTGTGTCTGCCTGAGAGCAAATACCTGGGCGGAAGGACTGATTTGTATGGCTTATTTGTAGCTGCCTATCATGAGATTTAAGTGGGTGTATTTGAATTAATAGGATTTTACTTTTTACAGATTGAAAATATGTACTTGGTTTGTGAAGAACCTCTTGCCCATAGTGAACAATCCTTTGTGCCTTGCTCTATTTAAAAAAATTTTTTTTCACTAGGAGTGATGGTGCTTAAGAGTACAAACTTGAGAAGTAAATAAGCCATAGAGATCTAATGCACATCACAGTGAATATAGAAAATTATATTGTACTATAATTGTGTAGTGTGATAAATATCACTATTAGCAATCATATACAAATATATAAATGTATCAAAGTAATCTGCTGTACACCTATGATATATGTTATATATGGTGACAGTAATAAAGAGTAGCATTTAATTATCTGCCAGAAGTGTTCCAGGTACTTTTCATAAATATCCAATTTATTCCTCACAACTCTCCTATGAACTAGGTGTTGTTATTATTCCTGTTTTATAGATGAGGAACAGTGAGGCTCAAAGCCAGTTATTTGGTTTTCCATATATCAGAGCTATGTTAAGTGAGATCCATTAACCTGTATAACCAGACGTCTGTTAGCAGTTTTTGGTAAATTCAAATGAGTATTGGTTTTGACAAAGACAAGGCACACTGTTGTATATTAAATATATTTTCCCCCTAGTTCCACCAGTTACTTCACTGGATATGTTGTTATTGTTTATCAATGCTGTTTACACATGGTGGACTGCGAAATTCTATGCAACTGCAAAAATCTTTAATTTAGCTAAGGTTATTCCCTATATATCTTGCCTTAAAAAAATTGCAGTGGTAACCCAAGCAAATTATTTATTATCCACATGACCCTGGGAGTCTCTGCCCCAGTCTCCTTGCTAGAAAAAGATGGTAATATGTACCTGACCTCAGTCCATAGGGATATTTCCAGGATCAAACGTGATAATGAACGAAATGTATTTCATCAACTCTAGAAATTGCCCATGTGTATTTTAAGTAGGATGTATTCATTGTGATGCAGAATATGAGATAAACATTCTTTTGTTAAAGAATTGTTGATTGTTAAAAACAGCAATCTATGGAGATTTTCCCATTTGAGGGATTTAATCCCATTAAAGGTTTTTAGATTGACTAGACAGTGACAATTTCTCTCTGAAACCCAGGCTGAAAGTTGATTTCATTTTCCTACTGGTTTCCCGCGGGTTCCCCTTCCACGCTGTCTAGAGGGAACTGCCACCAAGCTCTCTTCAGTGTGAATGGGTAATGTGATGGGTTAATTTCTCTTGTTGAAGCCATGTCTATTCTTCGGTGCTGAAAGGTTCCTTATATGTACTCAACCTCTGCAATAAGTTGACACATGATGTGAATCTGCCCTTTATATAGCTCAAGCTTAAGTTGACACATGATGTGAATCTGCCCCTATACAGCTCATCCTGACATGTCAGGAAAAGATTGGTGGGGAGTGGGAGGATAATGGGGGCACAATGTCGCTTGTCTATTAAGTAATTTAAATAATAAGTTGAGCCTTTTATTGTTTATGTGTGGTTGTGTGCTTGTCATAACTAATTATCTTGTTGCAAAAATAGCAGCCTTTAAAAGTAAAAAGCTGAAAACGGGTCCATACTCTTAGGTCTTCGTCCCTGTGAAAGTGTGTGCACGTATGTATGTATATGCCTGTGTGTCTGTGCATATGCATACATGCATATAAACATGAATATGTATGTGGGGTGTGTGTGTATACTTACTATAACTAGTGCTATATATAATTACTGTAGTGAATTCAACAATAACAACAGGAAATATAATCTTCCCCAGTAAATGCTTTAGCTGCCCAAGAAACTTTTTTGTGTTTCATATTGTGGGATAAAATAAACATTTATTTTAAAACAGTTTTCTCATAACATTCTCTGTTTGGCACATACAAAACCAATATTAACTCTGAGTAATCTTATGAAAATAGTGAAGGATAAATGCTGAGTTCTATAATCTCTCCTCTATTTGAAGACTTATAAAAACTCCTAAATTTATTTTATTTTTTGAAATTAGTATGTATTTTGAAGTTTTATGTTGGTTTCAAGATAATTTTAAGTCTCTTAAAGGTTACTTATTAATACAAGTTTTAACTCTTATTTGTTTAAACTCAGTTAATGCAAATTTCTGCTTAAAGGAGAGGGATTTTACTTCCAACCTCTTCAGTAATGTCTAACTTAAAAAAAAAAAAAAAAAGCCAAACTAGAAGCTATATAAACCACACCACCAAATACCTGCTTTTTGACATTAATAAATTAGGCTTTTGACTACATCCAACATAATAAATTATCTACTTGTTAATACTTCTGTTTCAAAAGCTAAATGCCAGTTGTCATTACTGTGTGTTTTAAAGGTTTTTACTAAACTTTTGCTCCCTGGTGTGAATGTGGACAGGGGAATATACAGTATATTCATTAAAAATTCCAATCAGTTTCATATATTATGAGCCTGTAGGCAAGGTAAAGAAGAAATGGAAAGACTAATGAGTATGGCACCAGCACAGTGAGATGGATGGGCTACTTCTTTGTGTTTGCTAGCTGGGCTAGAGATTGATGAGTAAGTCCTGTTGTCTTAACACACTAATGATGATCTAGCTTTTTGGAGTTCAAACTACTACATCTCCCACTTTGAGAGGACAGCTTGATAAGCAGACCAGTCATGGGCGTTTGAGACCTCTATTCAAATCCTACTCTTATCACTTCCTACCCACATGATATGTATGGACTATATGTGTCCCCCCCAAAATCCACATGTAGAAGTCCTAATCCCCAATGTGACTGTATTTCGAAATAGGGCCTGTGTGGAGGTGATAAAGGTCAAATGAGGTCATAAGGGTGGGGCCCTAACCCAATAGGGCTAGTGACCTTATAAGAAGAGGAAGAGACACCAGAGCTCTCTCTCTGACACCTGAGGACACAGCGGGAAGGCAGCCATCTGCAAGACAGAGTTCTCACCAGGAACAGAATTGGCTAGCACCCTGGCCTTGGACTTCCAGCCTCCAGAACTGTGAGAAATAACTTTCTGTTGTTTAAGCCACCTAGTCTGTGGTATTTTGTGTGGCAGCCAAGCAGACTAAAATACCACCATGTAAGCAGATACTTAAATTTAGTAGATAGGTAAGTAAGTTACTTAAAATTTCAGATCCTGGTTCTACCATTTACTAGCCATATAAGCACGTTACTTTTTTCTTCAACCTTGCAAAATGGTTTTGTTGTGAAGTTTAAGCTTTGTTTGGCTGACAGGCAGGCTGGCTGGATGAATTTTGCCCTCTCCCTCATTCTCTCTGTTCACCACATTTGGTCATAGCAACCTTTTTCTAAATTTAGACCTTATTATTTCATTATCTGCATAAAATTCTTTGGTTGTTCCTCAGTGTTCTTAGAATAAATCTTTACCATTTTCCTCAAAGCCATGTGGTCTGGCACCTGTTTACCTCTCCAGCTTCATATTACAACCCTCCTTTTTGGTGGTGGCCACATCTATCTTCTTTCGGGTCCTTAGACTCTGCCCCTCACTGTGCTCCCCACTGTGTCCCCCGTATGTAATGACTGTCAGTTCAATTGTCATTTCTCTAGGGAGGCCTTTCCTCTGTGTCCTTGACTGGCTACATGTTTATCTCTACGATTATTTAATTCATGTTTGTCTTCCCCCCAGCCGCATGAGGGTGGGACTGTGTGTGTTTGGTTCCAACTCTGCCTTCAGTACCTAGCTCAGTGTTGGCGTCATCACCAGAGCTGTCTGAGTATTTATGGAAGGGAACATGAAGAAAGGAAAAGAAATGCATGAAGATCTCATCCAGGGAAAGTGAGGTACAAGCATCAAACCTTAGGGAAGCGGGGTGCTAGCAGGAGAGACTGGTGGGAACCAGGTGAAGAGTAGAAAAGCACAGGCGATGAGTCTTAGCTTCTTCAAGACTTTGCCTCTGGCATACCACCCGCAACTCAGACACCTAAGAGGTTATAGAAATAATCCTTCTGGTATGCAGGCTTTCTCTTTTTGTCAGAGGCCTGGGACTCAGGGACCAAGAGCTGCCTAATAAGAAGTAACTTCTGATGAAACCGTTCAGGGCCACATTTTGGAAATCAGCTCTTAAAAATGAGTGGTTGAGCTTCCCTGGTGGCGCAGTGGTTAAGAATCCGCCTCCCAAAGCAAGAGACACGGGTTCGAGCCCTGGTCCGAGAAGATCCCACCTGCCACGGAGCAGCTAAACCCGTGCGCCACAACTCCTGAGCCTGCGCTCTAGAGCCCGCGAGCCACAACTACTGAGCCCGTGAGCCACAACTGTTGAAGCCCATGTGCTTAGAGTCAGTGCTCCACAACAAGAGAAGCCACCGCCGTGAGTAGCCTGCGCACCACAACGAAGAGTAGCCCCCACTTACCACAACTAGAGAAAGCCCACACACAGCAACAAAGACCCAACACAGCCAAAAAAAAAGAGTGGTCAGTCTAATGCTCACCTTTCCAATCCAAACACACTGACTTGAACAAAGAAACTGGGAATTACTGTGTATAGAGCTTATTTGAATTGTTGCTTTTTTCTTGTCAGTCTGTTACAGGTCATAGCTCTGTTTCTGTCATTAGAATGATTTCAGTGTTTCAGCCTGGACTCTCTGAGTCATAAGTTTTTAGCATGACCATGGGAATTATGAAGTCGCTTACTAAAATGAAGCTAAATTAAAATAATACTTGTTTGGGATTTTTTTTTTTTTTTTGCTTTTGCACCCAATAAAGATGTAACGGGGGAGACTTTAGATTTTTAATAATTTTATTAATTCAGATATAAATTTAAGCTATTTTGTTATAATATATAAACTATTTTCCCCCATAGTAGGCCTGTTTTCTAATAGATAATGAGATTCCCAAATATTTGCTTTGTGTAAGGTTACAGTCAATTCCTTATTATTGAGAGCAGTTTTCTTCCTTTGTGTCTGGCTTATTGTGGTTATGAGACTGAGTACTTTGTTTTAGATATTTGATGACAAAACGTGTGTTTAAGAACACATGTGTATATATAGGGAGGCCCTCAAATCCAAAAAGTATAAAAGGTTGAATTGCCAACACTTCCTATTGTATAGTTTTTTGTTAGGGAGGTATAGCTATTCATCAAAACACATTTCTGAAATGGAAAACTAGAATGTGCTAAACGTAGCATCTAGCTTAAGCTTTTGATAAACAAAAACTTCCAGAAAATAACTCATGATTACTTAGTTTCAATATTACACTGATAAATATTTAAAGACTACCTTATAAAAAAGTAAGGGGGAAAGTCATGATTTTAAGGCTTATACTGCAGTTCCTGAAAGATTTTAGTATTTATTTAACCTTTTTCTTATTTAATTTATAATAAAATTACTGTCATCTCTGTAAACATTTATATAATAATGTTTCATCTACTTTTCCATTAAAATTACTAAAATAAATAAGGAGTCCTGGTGAATGAGAGACAATTTAATAAACGTATTTCTTGGTAGAAAACTAATGAAGTCCTGCTATAAATGTATATTTAGAGAGAAGCACAGTAGACAAGCTTAATGACTTAGTCAGTGATATGACTTCAGGGAAAATGTTCTTATGCCATATTGGCCATATCTTTTAATACTTGCATTGAAAATAAAATTACATTCCAAGATAATGAGGATTGTGGAATTTGATAATTGGTTTTTTAAATCCTAAATTGATTAACAGCAGTATAAACATACATTTTTAGGTTAAATCTGAGCTTTTTTTAAACTACAATCTTAGTTTAAACTAAAATATTTTCCTGGAAGTTTTCCAAATGGGATAGTCATCTTTCTGGAAATACGAAATAAAGGAGAAAGGTGGGTGGCTGGAACACAAACCTCTTAGAGACCTTTCAACCTATAGCTGTAATTTATATATTTTATCCTATTTACCATAGAATTTTTAAAGAATATTTTAAAAATAATTTAGTATTTTTATCCCATTGATTTATTTTTTTAAACAAGGAAAAAATTTGCTCATAGCCACATAATTTAGCACATTCAGAGCTAATACTAGATTCCAGGTCTTTGACTTCTGATGCAGTTTGCCTTTATCATCTTCTGCCTGCTGGCTACTTGTCCTTGGAGTTCCTCAGGAATCTGCATTGGTGTTTATTGAGAATTAATGATGTGCCAGCACTGCTGTGGGTGTCCAGGATATAATAATGAACAGAGTTCACATCCTGACTCAAATTAGCTTTCTCTCCTTGTTCCAGTGGAGACTGCCCTTTTGCTTCATCTGCAGCATTGAGTTGCAAGTTTCTTTTTACTTTGGAAGTTTTAGAGAACGAGAGTGGGGCTCTCATCAGAAACACCTGTGTGAAAAGCTCAGCTGCCTCGTGTGAATGAGGTCTCTGGAAGGTGATAGATGATGCAGGTAAGAACGCAACCCGTAAAATATGGACCTAGTCAAGAGAAAGGAATGAAGCAAGTGTGAAGCAGAGGGAAAGCAGGAGGGTCATGACCACATTCTGTGGTTGTGTGCTGACAGACTGAAGGAAGAGCAGACCAGGGATGTCTCAGCCAAGTTGCCTCAGTTTTGCCAAGTGTATAATGGGGTCAAAGAGGGTTGAACTAGGCGATTCCTAGAGTCCTTGGCAGAGGTAATGTTCTCAGTTATGAGTGTCTGTACACACACACGCACACACTGCACTTGCTAATGTCTGTCATTATGAGCATCTTCTATCTTCTCCACTACAAGTAAAGGAATCTGATTTGTCCTTCCAGACTAGAAGTAACTAGGTCATAGTGACCCAAGTGAGTAAATTAAACAGACTGAAAAGGTACACTGGGATGTACTTATTTGGGGGAAAATGATGAAAAAATGAAGTAGGAAAAGATTCTCTTTCCAGGAATAATTGTTCCCTGTTGCCAATTGAGCAACTCTGTGACCTTCTTGAAAATAGATAATTCTGTAAATAGTGCTGGGATGGTAGGTACTGTGTGACACAGAGCCTAAGTTAGATATGGTGAAAAGGAATGGAGTTATGTTGGTTAATAATGAGCACCTGAATTAAAAGCACAGCTGGGTCCAGAGGCAACTGTCAGGTTGGCAAAGCCAGAGGAGTAACTTTGGACAGTGTTTTTCTTATACTGAATGTAATGATTTTTAGGAACAGGTTTTTTGAAAATATGTCTGTAAATGTTGGGTAAGGTAAATTTCAATATGAATTTTTAAAGTCTATAAAATGGAATCATTTAATTCTGACTTTATGACAAATTAAATGGTAGTTCCAAATAACTTTGTTCTAGAAAGAGGCTTCTCTTATCCTGGGAAAGGGGCAGTTTTGGAAGTTTGAGACAAGACAAATATTGTCTGTTGTCTTCTAACAAATTACTCTCCCACTTTTCATTGGGAAAGGTTGGTCCAGGGAACTTATGATAGCCTGATGGGAAGTGGGAAAAGGAAGATTATTCCATATGTGTATGATCTGTGAATGGTTGATGAAGGAGGTAAGGTGGTGAGAGGGTGTTGTCTTAATCCATTTGGGCTGCTGTCACAGAACCACAGACCCAGTGGCTTATAAATAATAAACTTCTCACAGTTCTGTAGGCTGCGAAGTCCAAGATCAAGGAGCTGGCAAGTTCTCTTCCTGGTTGCTAGGCAGCCATCTCTTTTCTTTGTCCTCAGGTAGCAGAAGGGACCAGGGAGCTCTATGGGGTCTCCTTTGTGAGGACCTTGATCCTACTCGTGAGGGTTCCATGCTCCTGACCTAATCACCTCTCAAAGGCCTCACCCCCTAATACAGTCATACTGGGCATTCGGTTTCAGTATTTGAATTTTTGGGGAACACAAACATTCAGTCTGTAGCAGGTGAATCACACATGTTGGGATTTTCACAGCAAGCTTTTGAAATGGGAGAGATGGTAAAATTATCTCCACTTTACAGATAAGGAGATTGAGACTTAGACCTATTCACGTCTAGTATGGTCTACTTTGACAGACCAATCCATTATCTGTCTCAGCCTATACTGAAGGAGATGCCAGAGAGAGAGAGAGAAAAGTCTCACGGTGGCAGGGAAAGGGCCCACTTTCTCCTTGCCCATTCCCCTGACAATAGGAACAGCCAGACTCGCAGGCCCAGGGCAGCACCAAGAGGAGAGGAGCCTCCCTGGACCCAGAGACCCAGGACATCCTTAGACGCGATTCCTCTGATCTCTGCATCACCCGCAGAACTGAGAAATAGACCTGTTGGTACCAGAACATAAGCATAAGCTGTGTTTGAGTTCCAAGTTTGGACTTTACCTGGGCTGTTGCTTCATCTTCTAGCTGTTTACTGATTTTTTTTTTTTCAGTGTGAGTTACTTTCTGGAAAGTTCCCAGAAAGTAACTGGGAAAGTACTCAGCGGGGGCGAATATTCCTTTTGTTTTTCAGAAAAGCATGTCGAGAGTTAGCCTGTCTCAACAACCTAATAGTCTCACCTCCTAAATGGGGGTGGGGAGGGGTATATGTGTGTGTGTAAATGCATACATACATAAACATATATGCATGTATATTGCTTATTTGCTCAAAACCTTGTCTTACAATTAACTGCTCTTTCTTTTCATCTAATATATCAGAAGAATATTTCAATTAGCAAAATATGAGAATCCAAATTCATATTTGTATTCCCAACAGATTTCCTTCAGAATCTGGTGGATCATTCCACCTATAACAGTAGTAGGATGCAGATGTTCTATTTGTATCCCATTGCTGCCTCATTCAAATCAAATGTGAGTTTTGGTCATTCCAAAGCCCATCAGTGCCTTTCTGATGATTAGAGCTAATCACCATACACTCCTTTCAGACCTAAACTTTCTAGAGAGAAACCCTTAACTTTGAGACTAGTTTGCCCCAGACCCTAGTCCTAGACTGAAAGATCTTGCCTTCTGTGAGGTTCATCATGAAACAGAAACGCCCCTGCCCCTTAGGGCTCTGGCTTCATGTAGTTCTATGTATTTCTTATTCAGCTGAAGGAATACTGAATTCAGTTTGAATCTAAATTTGGAGTAAAAAATACCACTCAGTAGAGCTGCTTCTGTGACCACTTTGCCTTCCAACTTGCATTTCCTTCTTTCCCTATCACCCCACATTCTTGAGGAGTTTGTTTATAGCTTTTGTGGACTGACTTTAATTATTTTTCAAAAATTCATTGCACCAAACCCATTAGGATAGTGCACTGAGAATATCTATTGAGCTCCAGCAGACTCACTGACTGGGAATGCGTGTGGGGAGAAGCCTGGAGCAAGGTAGCAGGTCCTGAGATTGCTTATTTGTGAGGTTAGGAGTTTCTGTTTATACTTTTGTAAGCTGTCTGCAAATATTTGAGGACCTTTCTGTCCCTACCTTCAACTGGGCCCGTGCTTAGCTCTGGAATAGTCTGCATCTTGATGTTTTTCCTAGGAAATGTGTTTTCCCTTTTCCCTCAGATTCCTGGTGCCCGGTGTAGCCCTTTTTTGATTTGCTCTTGTTCTGGCAATAGGTCAACTGGCTCTCATGGTCCTTAACATTTCGGGTAAATACTTCCAACAGTGGTGACTGGAAGGAATCCAAATCAATTCAAGGCATTTGCATCCACTCTGTGTCTAAGGAGTTGGATCTTAGTGATAGTTTTTCCGTTGGTTAGTGACTTAAGAAATATGACTGAAAGGAGAAGCTACTATCTGAAGAACTAATGGAAAATCAAGCAGAATTCACTTATTATGTAAGGAGTGTCGTCGGTGACTTTCCTTACTACCCAAATGTTGTGCCGTTGGATCATGTGTAGAGAGTATGGAATTGCAATTAAGTGCACACATGGAAGAAGCAGACTGCCTAGGTTCAAAGCCCAGCTCCACCACTTGCTAGCTATACAGTCCCTAGCTGTATTAGTTAACCTTTCTGTCCCTCAGTCTAGTTTTCCTGAGGATTAAATGAATTAATATTTGTTAAGTGCCTGGAACTATGCCTGGTCCATTGTACGTACTCCATGTCTCTGTTTAAATACTTGATGTTGGGACTGTTGTTCAGATGGAGGAGACAAGGGTCTTGAGAGGCTCCCACATATTTCTAACATAACAGAGTCAGTCAGTGGTGGAGACAAGAATACTTTCACTGCCCAGTGCCCTAGTGGAGAACTATAGCTCTTAAGAGTGATGTGGGGAATGAAATACCCTGATGAAAACCAATCAACATTATTAAAGGGAGGGTGAGAGCATGGGAACTAATGATTTATTTATCCAGTGGGTTAGTCAATAAGTAACTATTTAATGCTTACTGTGGGCCTTTGGTACTATGTTAACATTGTGGAGATAATGATAAAAATATAAGAGAGATTTATAGAACATTTACTTAACTTGGGCAAGATGTCTTTTTTTTTTTTTTTAGAGCTGATGACCATTCCACTGAGGACTCTCTTGTCTTAAATTGTAGGACAACTTCTATGTATAGCATGGTACAGAATAGCATTTAGCTATTCTAATGGTATAGCATTTAGCAGAATTTGAAGATGAATTTGCTGACCTTAGGTTGGAAAACTGCAAAAGGTCAATGGAGGGTTATGGTGGGATTCCATCCTTTAAACATCTACTGGAAGATGAGCATTGTAAGATGCTTTAACTACATTTGGAGACATGATATGCTCTTCTTAGAGAACCTAGTTTAGAGAATGTTCTTGTTTTAAATGTAATTGGCCATGAGCTTAATTTGAATCAAGAGTTTGGCCTATTCCACACACACACACCCCCATTAGCTCAGTTGTGGATTGTACAAATGCTGTTGCACAAAAATAGAAGTACCTGGTACAAATATGCATAGTCAGACCACATCTAGGTTAATGGTTTCAGGTATAGGTGAAATGCCTTAAGAAGGATATTGAAAAATTGGAGGACATTGAGAAAGTGGCGCCAGAATAGTGAAAGGGCAAGAAACCATGCCAAATGGTTAACAGTATAAAGAGAATTAGCTGCCTCAGTGGAACTTGATATGTTGTTCATAAGGGTTAAAAGGACTGTCATTGTGGAGTAAGAAGAGGAGGGTTATTCTTTTTTTTAAATTCTACTGAAGTATAGTTGATTTACAGTGTTAATTTCTGCTGTACAGCAAAGTGATTCAGTTATACATGTATATATATTCTTTTCCCATTATGGTTTGCCACAGGATATTTCATATAGTTCCCTGTGCTATACAGTAGGACCTTGTGGTTTATCCATTCTATGTATAATAGTTTGCCTCTGCTAATCCCAAACTCCCTCCTTCCCTCCTCCATCCCCCTTCCCCATCCCCTCTGGCAACCACAAGTCTGTTCTCTGTGTCTGTGAGCCTATTACTGTTTCATAGATATGTTCACTTGTGTCATATTTTAGATTCCGCATGTAAGTGATATCATATGGTATTTGTCCTTCTCTTTCTTATTTCACTTAGTATGATAATTTCTAGGTCTATCCATATTGCTGCAAATGGCATTATTTCATTCTCTTTATGGCTGAGTAATATTCATATATATATATTCCACAGAAGAGGGTTATTCTCGACTCTTGCTCTCGACCATCAGCATGATTTTTGCCATATAAGCAGTTGAGGCTAAGAGTGAAACAGTTCCTTTCTAAGCGGGAGAGGTATGAATGGCGTAAAGATCAGATTTCTCTGTGGCCGGAAAGAATTTGCTTTCTGGGTTTTATTGGATACATCGTAGGTCATAACCGGAACCTAATTAGGTGTATTGCACAACGTGCATTCTGAAGATGAGGGCTTATTCTTGGGCAAAGCTCAGAAAGCTGGTAAATGGACTGGAATGGTCTACTGAAACATATCTGCCCACCAGCGTGCTTCTGAGAGGGCCTCTCTTCTGACTGTGGAAGTGCCTGGTCTAGGGGGCGATGTGCTCCAGCTGCTGTCAGGGAGAGTCAGTCACTTGCTGGGTGTAGCCAGGACTGGACCTTTGTAAGACACCTTCTGTGAGAGGTGTTGCAGAGAGCCCTGGAAGCAGGCAGAGGTCTTTGGCAAGTTATTTCTGAAGGAAGCATTATTTCTCTGACCTGAGCTGAGAACTGCAATAAAAGATCCTCTTTGAACTTAAGTTCCTTTTTTTTTTTTTTTAAAGAATGAAGTGAATTTTGATCACTAAAGGTAACCTTCTATGAAGGAGAACATTATGGTAGTATGAGCCCTATTGGATGCTCAGACAAGACCATGAAGGAGGTGTGAGTAGTGTTTTGAGGGCTGAGATCCTGTATTTTTAGGAACAATATTTTAATTTTCTACAACTTTTTTCACTTTTTGACTTTGAATTATTGTTTGTCTTTTGAGAATTTAAGTCTTTCTCAGGGTTAAGGGGAACCAGTAAAGAGAGTTAGGCTTATTCTTGGGCTGGAATTCCCCCCTCGGTGGGCTGTAATGCAGGCAGCGGAGATTTAGGGTACAAGCAGAGGCAGGTGTGGTGTGATGCTGTAGAAACTGAAGGCTCAGCGCCCCTCACTTGCACAAGCCCCTTCCACAGTCCTGGGAGGGATCCTAGCAATGTGTTGTCATGGTCATTTTTTTGGTAAACACTGCAAAATATAATGTATTTCAACCATAATTGATTACAATCACTGCCTCCTTCCAATTCAACTTTCCCTCCTTTGTGCTTGCCTTCGGGTGGGTGGCGTTGAAGGGATTTGATCATGGGCATTTTTGTATATATAATCGGGTATATTTTTCTTAAAAAGGGTCCTCCAGGGCTTCCCTGGTGGCGCAGTGGTTGAGAGTCCGCCTGCCGATGCAGGGGACACGGGTTCGTGCCCCGGTCCGGGAAGATCCCACATGCTGCGGAGCGGCTGGGCCCGTGAGCCACGGCCACTGAGCCTGCGCGTCCGGAGCCTGTGCTCCGCAACGGGAGAGGCCACAACAGTGAGAGGCTCGCGTACCACAAAAAAAAAAAAAAAAAAGGGTCCTCCAAATTATGTAAGTTTCAGGCATTACAAGCATGGATCATCCCCTGGGTTAGAAATGCCGTGGGTAACGAATCAGAAGTTACCTCTGTAGCACAGTCAGCGTCAGAGATGTGAGTGAAAGTGAACTGGGATCTGTATTCCTACCAGTCTCTGACAGTGGGAAACAGAGCTTTTTTTTCCTCATCTTTAAGGTCTGTTTTGAATAGGAATGTCCTTTGCATGGTATAATTTTATGTATTTTGGTTAAGAGAAATACATCAGATTAAATATTAAAAATCATGAATTCTTAAAAGTAGTGCAAATCGACAATGAGTTAAATATGAAAATAATGAGAAACTGTTGATAGAAGAGAGAAGTTGTTTAACTGTATTCTCCTTTTTCCCCTGCTACTTTACATAATTATAAAACCTTTTCCTAAAGTTCCCTTCTGAGGGAGAAATACGGCCAACAGAAATTCAGCCAAAATTGGAGGCAATTTACAGTGCTTCAGGGTGGTACTGTCTCTGATAGTCTATCAGTGGAATCCTGTGAGGTGAGGGTCTCTTTTCTGCCTTCTTCCCATCTCTCCTCATACACTTGTGGTTCTTGTTAGCATTCATACTTACTCTCTTTTTAATTGTCCGAGTACGCAGTTTGCAAATGAGAAGTCTGTCCAAGGAGCCTGAGCTTGGTGAATAAAGGTTCCTTTCAGCCCCATCTGTGAGTTTACGACCTTGTGAGATCTTAAAGATGTATTTTATTTGGACCTGGAAAAAGTTTCTTCATAACATTCAAAATAAATATCTTATTGACAGTGATAAAGATTATTGAGGAAAGGGATAATCATTCATGATATCAACTGTTTCCCAAATGATACCTAGTTAACATGTTAGGGAAGGGAACCAAATCTAAAAGTGATGCCCATTTAATGAGGCCAAGTGAGGTAGCAAGAACTGGGAAAAACTTACACAGGGAAGTCTTAGCCGGTGTCTAAAACAGTATCATTAACATAAAGACAGGTCGAGCAGCTGTTTGATCAATTCGCCCAGATCTGAACTCTCAAAATTCAAATACCGTCATTCTGTCAGAGTGCTGTCAGAGAAATGATTAAAAACCAACAATTGGAATTGTTGGCTATATTGTAATTCTGGGCTATATTCCAGGGGTAGGATTTGACTCCTATTTTTATCTTGTGTTTAGAACGGGCAATGGCTGTCTCTGTGCTCAGCACAGCATAGGTGCTTAATACCTGCTGGCAGCATGTAGACTGATTAATGGTGGTAAAGGCATATCCTAAACACCCTGCTCTGGGGAGTCTGTGGCCCTTTGGAGTTTTCGTGCTGTGGACATCCTTAAAAAGCCCAGAAAAGGCATCTTTATAGACAGGTATGTAACTCATTCCATGTGAACTCAGAACGCAGTGAGATGCCGTTCTTTGGACTAAACATTCAAGACTCATGTACATGGCATACAGTTCATTAACTGAAAATATGATTCATACTTTACCTTAAGTAGGGCCACAGGTGTCTACTGTTAGGATGCCCTTTTAGTCTGGTAGTGTGGATGGTTTTCAGAAGCTGTAAAAAAGTGATCAGAAATAAACACTTTGCAGAAGAGGGAGGTTTGATTTTTGTGATTGACCAGCCTGTTGCCTTAGTCCTGGAATCATGAAATCTGATCAAACTGAAAAGATGCTTTCTTTGCATTCTCTTCCAGAAATACAGAGCGTGCTGCTCTTCTGTCTTAAATGTAAACCCTGCTGCTCTGAGGAGAGCTCAGAACTGCTTTTAAATTCAAGGGGACAACTGCTTTCTGCTCACTCAGGTCCTCTGAGGCCTGATCCAAGACAGGAAAAGGGTGCTTGGCAGGGGCTCTTTACCAGAGATTCAATATATGAATTTTACTATGAGAATGAAAAGTTGGCCCACTTATAAAAGGTTAATCAAAAGTTCACTGTAGGGTGTTCTTCCTTTCCTCTGATGGAATCAATTTAAATTCTGGCCTCTGAGCAGCAAGATTTATTTTTCAAACAGGCAAGCAACCTTCTGCCAAGTGGCCCCAGAAATGCCTGTAATCTCATGGCAGGAACAAGGAAAATGGACACTCCGAGGACAATTGACATCCCTGGTTCTTTTACCTTAAAGACAGCCAGGGAGAATTCTGAGATAAGCCTTTACCCAAAGTTCAGTATTTATGAACTGTTGATAAAATTACACCATCAAATTTGCCCATTATTTTCAGGCTGCTGAAAATTGTTTGAAAAAAGTCAGTCTTAGAGGTAGAAAAAGACCTATCCCTCTGTCATCAATCTAGCATCTGCAAATCCACGCTGGGCTGTTCCATTCCCATGCTTTCTCACTCTCTACCTGTATGGTCTCCATCTGTTGAATTTTCTCACTCCTTGGGGTCAAGCTCAACCGCACCTTCAACATGAAGCCTTCCTTGTTTTCCTTGTTTAGAATTAGTTGGTAATTCTTCATTGTTCTCTAAGCATTCTGTATATTATCAATACCCTTATCATAGCCTTTACCATATATGCTGTGTACTTGTATACATATCTTTTTTCCCCTGCCTTGTTGTTTGAATAAACGAATGCTAGGTCCAATTTTACAGAAGAGAAAAATGAGCTCTGAAGATGTTTCATAACTTGCCCAGGGCCACACAGAGTTATGGGTTTCACTGAGTCTGAGTTTTGTTCCAGTATATTTTCTCCCCAATTTTAATGCAGTTAAACCTTTTCTCTTTTGCTTAATTTGATTCATTCTATACATACATATATGCATATATAAATAGACATCATACACACATATATAAAACATATAAACAGTCCCTTTATTATAGTAAAGCTGTCTTTTCAGGGCCCTAGTTGGTTATATGAAGATCAGAATGGAGTTTTACACACACTCATTATTACCATGTAGGGAAATTACACGCAGAAGCCAGCTCACGAGAAGACTGCTAATTCGGAAAGGTATGCTAACTAGCTTCACGTGGGCCTGGTACCACTCAGCTAGCTTTTCACTAATTCCTCACCTCCATCCTACAGTCCTCCCTGCAGCTGTTCTAACTCTCCAGCCCTGAAGTCCTGGACCCACATTCTTGTTCTCAGCAGATGATGTAGTTTACTGCTTTAACTGAGATGATACAGGTCAGGGGTTCTCAAACTTTAATATGTTTAAAAATCAAATGGCGGGCTTTGCTATAACATAGCTTCCTGGGCCTTAGCCCCAGAGATTCTGATTCGGTTGGTCAGGGTGGAGCTCCTGAACTTGCTTTTCTAATAAATTTGCAGGTGCTGCCAGAGGACCACACTTTGAGAACCCTGATTTAGTCCATCTTATATGATAAGGTATCTTCTCCAATACAAAACCTCTCTCAATTTTTATCCTTCCTCTGTTCCCTGAATTCTGACCCACAGAAGGTTTATTCTCTTCTCAAGCTGCACCTTTTCACCACCAGTTTCTATCCCACCTCCTTTTGTCTGTTTCAGGACCTTGGTCCAGCCTTTAACCCATCTGTCTTTGTGCATCTGTTACATCACCCACTCCGTTGCCTTTATTCCTCTGCTACTTTACTAACAAAACTGCTTAAATTTCCTCTCTCAGGTGTACTGTTTAAGGTACACTCGACCCTTGAACAAAATGGGTTTGAACTGTGCAGGTTCTCTCATACTCAGATGTTTTTCAATAGTATTGATAGGCACTGCAGTACCACATGATTCGTGACTGGTTGAATCCATGGATATGAAGGAACCTCAGATACAGAGTGCCATCTATAAGTTATACTCAGGTTTTCAACTGTGTGCAGAGTCGGCACCCTTAACTCCCACCTTGTTCAAGGATCAGCTGTGCATAGCTGTGTCTAATGATTACAAACAAATTAATATTTCTGTAAGAATACATGACCATTTTAGTTGTCTAGGAACTGTAATTTGGCTTGCAGACAGCAGAATTAAGCCAAGTTTATTTTTTTTTTAATGGAGGTGGATGGAAGAGACTAATGACACATCACAAAAGAGAGTGAACTTGAACCTCCCGGTATCCTAATGAAGGATGGTCCCTCTAGGTAGTCAAACAGCACACTTGGTTCAGCGACCCGAATTTGCTCCCCTCTGAGGTATTGCAGTACAGGTGTGCCAGGCACAGGCACTCCTGCCTCCTGTAAGCAGTTAGAGGTGGGATCAATGAGGACTAAGTGTACTTTGGAAATTTCACAATGAACTACTTTGCATTCTGATTGTTCTCCTTACTTCAGAACTTTGCATAAGGATGCTTTGTCCATTCTTCCAATCATCACCTACACTTTTCATTTGTGTTATCACTTCATTAACCTTGATTATGAATTATAAGCATACCCAGTCATACTTATGTGACTCATTTCTAGCTGTGTTCTTAATATTAACTCATTTCCTAATTCAATATTGTCATTCTTTGGAATACTGAGGCATCAGATAAAACATGTATGTAAGACAAGTAAAAGAAATGGAAACTTTTCTGCTTTATTTTCTAAAGTTGGTTATATCCCTGTAACACATGCAACTTTATTTGTTCACATGTAACTCTATACACTATTTTGTTTTTCCCCTTTTTTTGTTGCGGTATGCGGGCCTCACTGCTGTGGCCTCTCCCGTTGCGGAGCACAGGCGCCGGACGCGCAGGCTCAGCGGTCATGGCCCACGGGCCCAGCCGCTCCGCAGCATGTGGGATCTTCCCGGACCGGGGCACGAACCCGCGTCCCCTGCATCGGCAGGCGGACTCTCAACTACTGCGCCACCAGGGAAGCCCTACACTATTTTAAATTATCTGACAGAAACCTAGGGAAACACTGTCTCCTATCTAAAGTGTATATTCCTTGACAGAACATATATTTTATTCCTTTTGGATCCTTAATAATATTTTAATACAGGGCTCTAAACTTAATCAGTGACAGTTGAATGAATGAATGGTAGTCATGAGTGAAATAATGTAAGCCTCCAACTTTATCCTTCAAATGTCTCACTTTTTTTAATTCAAAGGATGCTCTTAAAAAAATGTTTGATGGCACAATATTGCCCAAATTTTCCCTCTTTTCTCTGCATGGTTTATAAAAGTACTTTGCTTTTATTATTTAATAGTTTGGTGTATTTTTTTACTCCAAAATATTGGTTCTAAAGCATCACTTAGCAAATCTGCAGAAAGCAGTCTTCTGCTTAATGATATCCTTAACAGGCTTAACAATTCAGGATCAATATTCTCCTTTTAAATATGCTATTAGTACTGTGACATCGATTTTCTTCAGAAAATTTCATACAGTTAGACTATCTTTTTCATGGTGAATCTCAGTAATCAAAATCCAAAAACTGAACTCTCTTCCCATTGCTCCCTAAAGAGCCAAAGTGATTCTGGATTCTAAGAACTGTGGAAAGGTTCTCTTCCCAGTGGAGCAGTTTTATCAAGTAGAAGATCATCATGAGTGTATTGGTTTATTGTATGGGAAACATTTTCTATGTCTAGTTCATTGACAGTTGACTATGTTATTTTTAACTTAAGCCTTGGCAAAGGGATTTAGGCTGAGAAAAGCTCTATCTTCTGTGGTTATTTTGGACATCTAGTTTAATGTCCTTGGACCTCAGTTTCCAAATTGGCTCAGTAAAGAATATGCCTACCTATCACTATGCAGTTCATCAGTAGGATTAAAATGAATAGAGATCATGAAATACAGCACCAATAAAAAAAACCATTATCAGTCAGATTACAAAATTGCTACAAATCAACACAGATGACCCACCATAAGGCCAGATTCCTAGTTGTGGTTTCTTGAGACAGTGGGCCAGATTTGTCCCTCACTCTCCCATGACACTCACCCAAAATACTTGTCAAATAAGAGGCAAATGCCATTTGTCCTCTGGTGTAGGAAGACTCAGTTATTTATTCTATCCATTAACCTGTAGGCACAATTGTATTTAAAACACTAGTAAAGATTTACTGCCTATATAATTTAAAGCCCCTGCAAATGAAGCCTAGACTGTTGATGATATTTGTCAATGGTTCTGAACACTTGCATATCATGAAACTTTTCTGTCAAAATTTAACTTAAAACTTTCTGATTTATCTTGTCCACAGTAGAAATCGAGAACAAATGCTCATCTTTTTTGATACAAATTTTTTTAGATATAAAGGACATATAACATATTAGTTTCAGGTGTGTAACATAATGATTTGATATTTGTATATGTTGTGAAATGATCACCACAATAACTGTAGTTAACATCCATCACCATATATAGTTACAAAACATTTTTTCTTGTGGTGAAAACTTTTAAGATCTACTCTCTTAGCAACTTTCAAGTATACAATGCAGTATTAGCTATATTCACTATGCTGTACACTGCATCCCTATGACTTATACGTAGAAGTTTGTGCTTTGTAACCCCCTTCACCATTTTGTGTCTCCCACCCTGCCCTGGCCCCCACCTACTTCTGACAACTGCCAATCTATTCTCTGTATCCATGAGCTCAGGGTTTTTAGTTACTTAGTTTTGTTTTGTTTAGATTCCACATATAAGTGAGATCATACGGTGTTAATCTTTCTCTGTCTGACTCATTTCACTTAGCGTAATGCTCTCAGGATCCATCTGTGTTGTTGCAAGTGGCAAGATTTCATTTTTTATGGCTGAATAATATTCCAGTATGTATATATATACCACATTTTCTTTATCCGTTCATCTATTAATGGATGCTTAGGTTGCTTCCATATCTTAGCTATTGTAAATAATGCTGCAGTGAAGATGGGGATGCATATATCTTTCTGAATTAGTGTTTTAATTTTCTTTGGATATAAATTTCCAGAAGTGGAACTGCTGGGTCGTACGGTAGTTCTGTTTTTAATTTTTTGAGGAACCTCTGTACTGGTTTCAGTAGTGGCTGCACCAATTTACATTCCCACCAACAGTACACGAGGGTTCCCTTTTCTTCACATCCTTGCCAACACTTGTTATTTCTTGTCATTTTGATAATAACCATTCTAACAGCTGTGAGGTGATCTCATTGTGGTTTTGATTTGTGTGTCCCAGCTGATTAGTGATGTTGAGTACTTTTTCATGTACCTGTTGGTCATCTGTATGTCTTATTTGGAAAAATGTCTATTCAGATCCTCTGCCCATTTTTAAATCGAATTGGTTTGTGTTTTTGTTTTTTTGCCGTTGAGTTGTATGAGTTCTTTATATATTTGGGGTATTGACCCCTTATCAGATATGATTTGCAAATATTTTCTCCCATTCAGTAGGTTGTCTTTTCATTTTGTTGATGGTTTCTTTTGCTGTGCAGAAGGTTCTTAATGTGATGTGGTCCTACTTATTTGTTTTTTGCTTTTGTTTCCTTTGCTTTGGTGTCAAATCCAAAAAATCTTCACCAAGACCTGTGTCAAGGAGCTTATCACCTATATTTTCTTGAAGTTTTAGGGTTTCAGGTCTTACACTCATGTCTTTAATCCATTTTGGGTTAATTTTTGTGTATGGTGTAAGATAGTGGTCCAGTTCCATTCTTTGTGTTTGGTGTTAGGGAGTGTTCTAAGTTCATTCTTCTACATGTAGCTGTCCAGTTTTCCCAGCACCATTTATTTAAGAAACTGTCCTTTCCCCAGGATGCATTCTTGGCTCCTTTGTTGTAAACTAATTAACCATATATATGTGGGTTTATTTCTGGGCTTTCTATTCTGCTCTGTTGATCAGTGTTTCTGTTTTATGCCCATACCACACTGTTTTGATTACTGCAGCATTGTAATACAGTTTGAAATCAGAGCATGGTGCCTCCAGCCTTGTTCATCCTTCTCAAGAATGCTTTGGCTATTAGGGATCTTTCATGGTTCCATACAAATTTTAGGATCATTTGTTCTATTTCTGTGAAAAATACCATGGAATTTTGATAGAGATTGCATTGTAGCTGTAGATTGTTTTGGGGAGTAGGGACATTTTAACAGTATTCTTCCAATCCGTGAGCGCGGACTATCTATTGTGTCTTCAGTGTCTTTCATCAGTGCCTTATAGTTTTCTGTGTACAGGTCTATAAAAACTCTTAATGTGCTTTGATTTCTGCCTCCTACTGCCCACCACAATGTGCACAGCCAGTCTACTCACCAGTCTATGAGTCTGCCTATGCTCTGGCTCCTGCCTTCTTTTCTTCAAGCTTTGTTAGCCTAGTTTTATTTGGTCTCCTCATATAAAGTATTCTCTAAATCTACTATGAACTCTAAAGTACTAAACTCAAAGTAATAATGACATCACATTTATCAAAATACCATGCTAGGGCTTCCCTGGTGGCACAGTGGTTGAGAGTCCGCCTGCCGATGCAGGGGACACGGGTTCGTGCCCTGGTCCGGGAAGATCCCACATGCCTCAGAGCGGCTGGGCCCGTGAGCCATGGCCGCTGAGCCTGCGCATCCGGAGCCTGTGCTCTGCAACGGGAGAGGCCACAACAGTGAGAGGCCTGCGTACAGAAAAAAAAAAAAAAAAAAAATTACCATGGTAAATTTATATGTTCATTTAATCCACATAACAATCTATATAGTAGGGATTTGGACTCCCCTTTTATAGGGGGGGAAACAGAGGTCCAGGAAACAAGTAACATGTTCAAAGTTACTAATTAGTAAATGGCTTTGCGTGGACCTGGGCTCAAATTCACAGCTATTTTAAAACCTACCCTTTTAACTACTATGCACACAACTACTATATATTCCTATTTGCTCTCTAACTATAATGTAATACCTTATTCACGTTTCATCTGCTTTCTATTTTTTTTTTAACTTGGCAGAGTTTGGGTGTATTGGTGTTCTGAGTTCTTTAGTGCAATTAATATTGAAGACCCACCACCTATTTTATATTTTATGTAATAAATCCTTTTGTGTACATATTTTGTCTTCCTAATGTAAGTTTATGGAGGAGAGAAACTACAAGTTGCTCATCTGGGGACTCTCCATTGAGCCAAGCACATGCATACCTGACCCAAATTAGTCCTCATCTTCTTCATCACTACAGCAAATATTTGGGAAGTGCTCACCAGGTACAAAACATTTGCATGGATTATCTCAGTTAATCCTCTGGATAACCCTGTAATGTAGATAATTATCCCCAAAGTTCAGAAAACTTGCCCAAGTTCATTCAGTTACTACATGGTAGAGCTTGAATCTAACACCAAATTCCACATGCTTAACTACCCCCGTTTCCCTGTTTCTTTCAATGGAATTTGGGGTTCTACCTACTTCCGGTTCCGTCCATCACCATCTGTTCTCTTTGCCTCCTTGTCCTGTCCTCTCTTCTCCTCATTTCTTGTCCTATCCATCACCTCCTGTCTGCTCAATCTTCTCCGCCTTCCCCTTGCTT
Organism: Hyperoodon ampullatus; assembly: GCF_949752795.1. Classification (NCBI taxonomy): domain Eukaryota; kingdom Metazoa; phylum Chordata; class Mammalia; order Artiodactyla; family Ziphiidae; genus Hyperoodon; species Hyperoodon ampullatus. The sequence continues at coordinate 140,738,974 of NC_136917.1, read as the reverse complement.
TCTCAAATTTGTTCTTCCTTGGTCCCATCCCACCTACCCAGTGCCCTCCCAGCACCCTCCCAGCTCATTTACCTGGCCTTCTTTTCATTTTTTTAACCAGCTATCTTTAAAACAAACAAACAAACAAAAAATAACAACTTCAAGCCTGATAATGGACCCTCTACTTCTCTTAGCCGTGTCTGATTCTAACCACATAAGATAATTAGCTAGGTGAAAACAGAAGAATATGGGATTGAAATAAAGAAAGATCTCCTTACCTTTTCTGTTAGAAACCTAAATGAGTGACTATAATGCCTTGATCTCCATAATTTCTAAGTAGCTAAATACAGGATACCACACACACATACAGACACACACGCAGTTGTTTTATGCATTGACTGCCATTTTGCTGAGAAGCATACTTTTGGCAGTGCAACAACAAAAGAACTTTTGAGTTATCATAGAGAGGCACAGATAGGCTCGCCTCTATTGTGTAGAGAGTTGCTTTGGAAATCATCATGCATTGATATAAATTATCATTGGAGTTTCATTTGGATGTCTGAGCTTAAGCATTTTGCTGTTCTCTCCAATTTCAAAAGTTATGGCCATTCGTCTTCATAAGTAAGACTTGAAAAATAGGACAAAGCCATAAAATAAACATTTGAGAGCAGTGTTGGATATGCCCAGCTGAATAAACTGCCCCTCTATTTAGCTTTGAACTCTAAACCTCACTGAGATACCTTCCCTTTTTTTTCTCTCTCTCTAAAGAAGAGAAGACAAAAACTAAGCATACTATAGATTCTAAAGAGAAATATAGCAGGAACATTTTGGTAAGAGATAGTCCCACGTGGAAAAGTACAAAAACTGGGCAAGTACTTGCAACTGACCAGTAGAACTTGGAAGAGTAAACATGAAATGAACTTCATAGTCTGTGGAATGGTTTGGAGAAGTTTTGACTACTGAGATGGTCAGAGATCCAGTATTTACTCAGATACTGGAATGGCTCACATGGTCCCCTGTGGCTTCTACTTTATTTTTTCCAGAAGGATTAGGTGGTGTGCTTCCTAAGACCACATTTACTCTCAGTAATGGGATCACCACATGAATTATGAGTGCTGTGTACCAATGCATAGAAGGAGTTTACTAATTTCTCAAAATTGCACCAATTATAACCATAACCCTGGCCTAGAAATCTGAGCTAGCTTGGCAAAACTATGTTTTGCCATTGAATCCACCTGATTATACTTGCATTTGTGATAGCTGGGGTGGCCTTGATTGGCGTATGCCACTTTGCCATGCCCAGGGCTCTGAATGCAAAATGAAAGGTCAGCAAAGTTTGGTCAGGTGAGCTGTGCTCCACAGATGTGGCTGCCCTAGCAAACAGCCTTAATCCAGCGCCCAGTATCTTGCCTGGCCATGGTATATCATGGCTGTGACAGATTTGTTTCTTTAAAAAAAAAAAGTAATCTTACATGCTTTTCCTGTTTAAAAAATAGAGTGCCCTCCATCCCCTACCAAAAGCAATATGGTAGTATCTATTTGTATCTCATCTTGTAATTGCGCAGATTCAAAACTCACAATTACAAACATGTTTCCTGAAATGACTCCAGACCATAAAACGTGATGATACCACAACCTGTAATGGGGGGTGGGGGAGGCTAGTTTGACTGTGTTTTTTAGTCATCAGAAAAATCTAACAATTGAAGAGAAGTGAAGGTTTTAATTTTGAAGTAAGCCTGGCACTTGAGAAGAAACACATAAATTTTTCTTGTGGGGGAAAAATGGAAGTTCCATTTTTCACACTGCAAATGACATTACCAGCTGTTGTCATAATATTTCTAACAGCCAGAAGGATTCATTCCAGGCCCAGCAAGCTCATTGGATGAGCAGAAACAGCCATGGAAGTAAACACTGGTACTTATACTCTGACATCATGAAATTAGGCAGGAAACCTCTGTGGAATTGGATATCTAGCCAGCAGTGGATTATCATGCCTGTGGATCATTGCCTTTATGGATTATCTGCAGAAATTTGAATCCCAAATTGCTTTCTTCTGCCTCTTGGCCATCTATCTCTATAGTGTTATACTCAGGAAATGCAATCTCATTTGAATGTAACCCTTCCATGAATATGCATTAAGTACTCAGAGTACAAACTGAGGACCCTGAGAGGTGTAAGGTACAGGCCTGGTTTTAAAGCATTTACTTTCACTTCACAAATAGAGGCAATGAGCAGAATGAAACAGCCACAGGTTTCAGAGGCAGGTAGGCCTGGATTCATACCCTAGTTCTATCGAAGTATGACCTTGGACCCATGACTTCAATTTCCTGAAGCCGTTTCCTTTTCTATAAAATATGGACCTAATACCATGTTGCAGAATTCTTTTGAGAATTAGAAATGTTTATACAATCCCTAGATCACTACATAGTGGCTGTTTTTCCAGAACAGACATACTTTTTTGTATATATTCTACAAGGGAGAATATGGAAAGTGCTAAATGAGGAGAGTCAGATTTCCCCAGGCCCTTCAGGAGGCAGGAGGCATGAGGCATGGATAAGGAGGTCTGCCCTCCAAGGCGTGGGCTCATGCCAGGGCTGGGCATGTGGGTGGGACTTCACTCCCCAGGTGGAGGGAGAGGACATTCCTGGCAGCAGGTGTGGGTCACACTAAGGCATGAAGACAGGAATGCATGTGGTATTTTCAAGGCAAAAGATTAGTAAGTTTAGGTAAGACTTGAGACCTTGAACAGCAAGTGAACTAGGGTTTCACGGAAGAGTGACCACTAGCTGCAAGAAAAGAAAATCCACACGGCCTCTTTTCTCCCCTGCCTCTCCTCTTGCCCTACATCGTATTCAGGCAATTCTGGCTTTTCCTTGCGCTATTTCTGTAAGCAATTTTGAAGAAGGCAGAGCTGTAAGAAGGATCACTTTTATGTCTGCAATTGTATGGCCACTGTGAAGCCCGTAGCTTTGCCCTTCAGACTACTGGATGGTGGCTCTGTAATGATCAGGCGAAAGGCGGATTGAGTTTAAAAGACCAGCAAATCCCTGTAGTGGATATTGGTGGGCAAAAAAAAAAAAGTGGCTAATACTGAGGAATGGAGGATTAGGGTAGAGAAAAGTGAAATAAAAAGTAGAGGGAAATATGGGCAAGGGACTGCTTATGATTCAGGTTTAAGCCATATAGAAATTACCTTGCTCTATTAATCAATATATCTGATGTGTGTAGCTAAAAACTGACTGTGGTCTCTTTCTGTTGTTGGTCCTTCCTGAGACCAGGAGTGCATGTTCAGAGAGATGCCGATGGGCTTTTTGTGCCATAGGCAGAAATAGAGGTGAACCCAAGGAAGGGGCTGTGGCTCTACTTGATGTAAGGTTATGTTTATATGTAGAAGAGTGATTTTAAACAATTAACTAATGGTAAATTATGAACTAACATTTGCAGATGTTAATTATAATCCAGATTTTCTTTTTGCTGCTCATTTGGGAAAAAAAATCTTTGGAGGAATATATTTGGAATGGTTAAGTATTAGGGAACACATCTTGGTGTCACAGCTTAAAGGTACGGCTTTACACATGGGGCAATATGAAAAAGCATATTTTATGTGCATTCAAATTCAAGATAAGGGAACCAAAAATTCTGTTGCCTGGGTAAAGGTTTTGAGCATTAAATGGGGATTTGGCAGACAAGGGGCAAAAATTACCTTAAAGCACAGATAAGTCTACACAAGTATTTAAAGGGCGGAGGCATCAAAGAATGTAAGACATAGTTTAGATCACCACAAATAAAGGGACGGAATGTGTAATGGGAGATCAGATGCTTACTGTCAGGAAAGTCATGTTATTGTGTAAAAACACCATTATTTGGTATATTTAAGATAAAAGGGAAATGGTGTTTTCAAAAGGTTAGTGTTCATCCCCCTGCCCCCCATGAATGCTTGGGGGTTTACTAGTTTGAGTGATTCTGTAAGGCAGAAAACAGGTTTTTGCTGCCAAGTGTGTCAGTGGAGGTGGGGGGATAGAAGACTTACTGTGTTAAATGAAAGCCATTGCTTAGAATAAAGCTGGCCTTTCTTTACAACAGAGAAGGAATTTGGTATATCATATTATTGGGACAAGTGTTCTTTTAATAGTAGACTCTTAAAACTTTGGTTATCAAGAACATTTTTTAATTTTATTGGAGTATAGTAGATTAACAATGTTGTGTTCATTTCAGGTTTTCAAGTATTTTTTTAAATGACTGCCAAAATATTTAAACATTCTCAAGCTCTGATTTAAAAAAAAAAAAAGACTAGAAACCTGTTTCTTTAGAGGGTTATGTGCCTAAAAGTCACTTTTTGTATTTACATGGATTGATAAGCTACATTGTTTTAGACCTTTCTATATGACTTTCTAAGAGGACTGTAGTATCTGATAATAAATGATTTTGTGGTGGAATCTAACTCATAATTAGAAGCATCATGCATTATCTGTTATTACTGAGATGCATGTACAGTGATAGCAGAAAAGAAAGTAACATTTTAGGGTCTACTAATGCTCATAAATTTAGTGCAAAAGAGATATTTCTAAAAGCATTGCTTTTGTGTACTACATGTGCCCAATTAACAGTTTTACACACACTTTATACATGTATTAGGCTTGAACTATTTCTTCCAGCTTTCATTTGCCAAGAGACTATGATAATATCAGTAAAATACAACCAGGGTGGACAAATTTTCATTATCTTGCCTATTCCACAGTCATTCTGGAACTATTCCATCATGGTTTTTCGGCTGAGGTAGAGCCTAAGCTGTTTAGAGGTCAACGAACATGGCTTTATGTAATCAACATGGGGAGGCCATTTAAGAGACTGCCACTGAGCTCTCAGAGGGCAGAAAGTGAACCTTCAAGTCTCTTGGGAATATTCCTCACTTCAGCAGGGAATAGGAGCTCTAATGGATGCTTGAGAGAATCTAAGTCCCATAGGACGGCATATACTTAATTCTACTTGTCACGGCCAAACTTGCCATAAACCCTGTAACTGAAGTATTTTAGGAAGTCAAAAGGAACAACAGGGACTAAATGGAACATCAAAACCAAGACTGAACCTTAAGGCTCTCTGGCTGACATTACACTTCTCTTCCTGTTGGAACTATTGGCAACCATGCCCTGGCTGATTGGAAGTGGCAGGATGGTCATTTTCAGGGAGAAGGAAGAGATCATACCTAAGCTCCTGCCTCCCTGTTCTCCCTCTTGCTGGGTACTAGTAATGTAGCTCAAGAAGGAATGGAGCCCTATTCAAACTCCTACTATCTAGAAACTGACCCTCATTATTCAAGACTTGTTAGGGGGAAAAAAATGTCTCCTTATGTCCCCTCTTGTCTAAAACTCCTCCAATACCATCGAGCATGGATGGATATACATGAAAGTGGCAGAATCCAGGAGACATACCATCCATGTAACTAACCTAGAATCTGAAGCCTTCGCTTGGCACTCTGGCTTCTGGAAATTTGCTGTGAGGCAGTCACAGACATCTCTGTACCTTCAAGCACAGCTTAGCCTGAATGGGGGGATAAGTAAGAAAGCTAAATGACTTGAATACAACTATGTAGAGCAAGCTGATCCTTGGGTGGATGACCTCCTCTCCCAGAATTTAAAAATCTAAGGGAGAATCTTCTTAATGTTGGATATTTACTTCTGCTCACTGTCTTTGATAGATGAGTGAATTACACTGTAAAAATGTGTTCTTTCTGGAGCGATGCTTAGCTATCAGAGCCAGACATGTAAGTGGTTGGAATTAAGTTTCCAATTTCACATCCCCCTTAGATAGGTGATGGAAGCTCCCATTCCTTCGTGTTTCTGTTTCTGAATATGTGCCATCTCACTGAGACAATATGCTAGCATCTACATTTTATTGTTTTCACATGTATGGAACTAAGTGACACATCTAACTAAGTCACATGCCTTCCAGTTCTGCCCCCCTCCTCCTGCTTTTCTTGAGGAGGACAGAGACGTTTATAAGGTACTTGTTGCTTTTATAGACAAGCAAGAAAGAGAAGGGAAAATAATAGCTAGAAGGAAGGTGTGCCCTTGACACATTCAGTTCACTCCATCTATCTCATAAGTATTTATAGAATGTTCTAGGCACCTTGCATGTAATGAGAGATGTGCACACAGAAAAAGAATACAGCAATAGACTCCTTTGAGAGTGACCTGGTATGGTTGAAGAGTAAAAGTTGTCTTCCCTACCCCCCTGAGAGACTTATGTATTATGTATTAGCTAATTTTTTCCACCAATATTACAGTCATCTCACCTGTTGCTTGCCAGCCTAGTGGGTTATTAATATCGGTTACTCTATTTATTAACATGTCTTCATTACGTTATTCATCCTGTATTAAACATAACCACCACCACCACCCCCGCCTGCCCTGTCACCATCTCTTGTTTTTCCTCTGGACAGCCTTTTGTCACTGCCCTGTTACTGTGAGATCAGAAAAAAAAAAGTACTGGCCTCAAAATTAGCCCACCCCTGACATATGAGGTAGTATGTTCATTTGGATTGGAGTAGAGAGCTATTCGTGTAGGTAACTGAGGCTTGTGTACGTATCTTCAAATTTCAGGAAGAAACCCTTGCAGTAGAGGAAGCATGAAAGCCTTAGCTTGCAGTGATGATGGAGGTGGAGCTCAGGAATCTCGGAGGTAGTTAGCTCTGTATGTTTTCATTCTGCTGGAGATGATGGTGAATATTTCATTTCTTGCTGCAGGTTGGTTTTGGGGCAGAAGCTTTCCTGAAGGTGAAGTCAATCCTGTCTGTACTCCCCTTCACCACATACCCAGATCCACTCTTGACAGCAGCTCTGCCTGCTAAGTCACCAGTAGTAATTCTATGAATTACTTCCAGTAGCCCTGATCCTTTGGGAACGCCCTTCTTTTAATTAAGGGAAAAAAAGAAAGGAAGAAAAAGCTGCCGGTATCCGGCTGGCTGTGACTTAGCCCTTGGTAAAGAGAGATTGCAGATTGAGAGGCTGCCAGGCTGCTCCTGCGTCTCACTTCTTCTCTTGTCAAGACCAGCTGAGGCAACACAGCTGGAAGCCTCCCTGCTTTGTGAAGAGGTACTTTGTGTCGGAAGGGGAAGCATAAGCACAAACATAATTAGGCTTTCTGAGCAGAGGGAATTAGTTCTTTCTGACAAGTGAATGATTTCTGCCATTTCAGGTCAAAAGTATTGTCAACTAATTGAATATACCAGGCTTCTTCATTTCCAATGACTTGTTCTCTTTGAAGGTCACATAGCAAACGAGACCAATTTATTTTTTTTTCTTAAAGTCTTGATGCAGACCTGATGACATGCAGAAAGCTTAAGGCCAGATACGTTGGATACATCTGTACTGAGATGCAGGTCTGGAGCTGTGCCTGATTGGGGGATGCCAAATGGAAATCCATGCGTTGCATTGTAGGTAGGAGCCTGGTTCCTGGAAGTTGAGGCGGTATTTGGCCTGTGGGTTTGTGTGGGGTATGCCTTGTCCAACAGAATACTGACTACAGCTGTTGAAGGACAGATTGCCTTCAGGGCAACTGGCACCTGTGGATGGCTGAATACCCAGGGTTAGCAGTGTCCTGACAAAAAAACGCATATATTCTCACCCGTCATTTTCATCCATAATTTACCCCCTTAGTTGAGTCATTGATCCCAGTGCAGGGCGTATTACTTTTTACATTTCATCTTATTCAACATAGTTTCTTCCTGACTTCACTAATTTCACATGGTTTCTTGTCTTGCCAAAAACCCAGGGCTCTGTGGCTCAGTGGTAACCTTTCAAAGCAGCTTTTGTTAGACTGGAACTGGGTAATCTAACTGGGTCTAGTGTTCAAGCCAGCTTTTAAGAGCATAAATCTTTAGTTTTACCTCTTAGATGATGGATTGTCCTGGGAATTTTAATCCAAATCCTTCAATTTTCAGATAAAACTGTTGCGGTCCACAGTGGTTAACTGACCCTCTAGGCTTGCTCCGCTGACTAGTTGTGGGCCTGAGATTGAAACCTAGCTCTCTTGGGACAGTCACTTGACCATGACACCATATGGCCTTTCACTCTGTGTGTATAGATGTTCCATACTTCCCTCCGCTGAGTATTTCCTTCTCACCCTCCAATCCCGAGACCTTTGGGTGTGATTTTTCTTCCTTCTTACGCTTCCTACCCTGAGCTTGTCAGCAGCATGGGGAAGCACTGGAGGGGGTTATGGAGGGTTATACTTCATTGCTGAGAGTATGTGAGTGACATTCAAGAAATTCATTCATTAAGAAACTAAGTTGCAAGTTATCCCAGCATTTCCCAGGCTTATCTTTCAGGAACAAGAACAGTTTACTCCCCTACTTGAAGTTCCTCTAAACTCTTCCCTTAAGCTTTAAAACAGCTGCAGAAGGAGGTAGAAACTATGCATGTACATACAGGTGAAATACCAATAAATGTAGAAATTCCTCCTTGCCTGACGTCTTATTTTTAAGCCCTAGAATGTCTTTCCTTCAAACTTTTGTAAAGTTCTTGTTATATAAAGTTTTCAACATTTATAAAATTAGGCAGAATAGTTTAGTGAACTTCAAATAGCTATTATGCAGCTTCAGTAATATCAACTCATGGCAATCTTATTTCATCTCTGCCCCACCTAATTTCCACCTCCCATATTATTTGGAAGCAAATCCAGACATCATTTCATTTCATTTATTAGTATATTTCAGTATACATCTCTAAAAGATAAGAATTTTTTCCTTTTTCCCCAGATTTATTGAGGTGTAATTGATAAAATTGTGAGATAAGGTGTGCATTATGATAATTTGATATGTGTACCTTGTAGAAGGATTCCTCCATCTAGTTAACATATCTATTACCTCATTTATTTAAAAGATCGCATTTTAAGATGTATTCATAATACCATTATTATATTTAAAATTAACAGTAATTCTTTAACTCATTGAATATTCATATACTGTTCAAATTACAATTATCTCATACATGTCATAATTTTTGATAGTTTGAGTCAGGCTCCAAATTTCCACATATTGCAATTGGTTACAAGTCTTTTAAATCCCTTTTAATCTGTAGGTTCAAAATCTCTCTCCTTCTCTCTCCCTTTATCTCTATCTGCAATTTATTGGTTGAAGAAACTGAATTGTTTGTTCCGGAGAGTTCACTAGAGCCTGGATTTTGCTGATTGCTTCCCCATGGTATCTTTTGAGATGTCTTTCTGTCCTCTTTATTTTCTATAAATTGGTAATTGTATCTGAAAGTTGTATTACATTTTCTCAAGAAAATGGAAAAAATACATACTGACGTGCGCTGGAAGGTGGAGTGGAGTTGGTGGTGTGAGGTGCTAGCTTTTGGTATGTGGAGTAGGAAGGCTGGGTGAACTCGGGGAAACATGATGGCCGAGAGCATAGACGCTGGAGCCAGACTGTCTGGGTTCCAGTTTCAGCTTTGTTGCGCCTTAGCTGTGTAGCTCTGGAAAAATTACTTCTTTGTGACTCAGTTGCCTCATCTTTTCAATGAGAACAATAATAGGACCTACCTCACGGAATTGAGGATCGAGAAGATCAACCTATGTATACATAACATGCTTAGAACTTTGCCACGATGTAAATATTTCGTAAATGTTGGCTGTTATTTATGAAAGAAGTTCGAATGGAATTCAGGGCAAGGAGAGTAGTGAAACAAAAGTACATTTCTAGGAGACAGTAACAGCCACGGAAAAGCCAAAAGACCAGCCTTCCTGAAAGCTGCGCCAGGCCTGATGATCCTCCTCTGACTAATTTTTCTCCAGTGCGTTCCCTATTTTCCTCACTTTCTCCACGTTTCATCCCACATAGGTTATTTTCATCATATGAACACTTTGCATATGAGTAAGGAAGAAAGCAGAGCAATGACACCAGTGCCAAGCGGTGCTGGGACCAGGAGGGAGGGGGCCTCTGAGGTTTGGAGGGCATCTGTTTGGGCCTTGTGTTCTGTTCCTGCCCTAACCTCTTACCTCCTATCTGCCTCTTGTCCTACTTTTATCCTTGGCTGAAATTCTTGCTGGTATTTCCCATCTACTCCTAATGGTTCCCTGACCTTTGTATGGAACCCCCATGCTATAGTCTACAGATTATTTTATTCACTTGAATTTATTTATCTTAACCCTTCTGTGCAATCAGATGGCGTTCTCTGCCTTTCCTTATCACAATGTGCATTAATCTTGGAACGTTTGAGTCTGTGGCTTTGCATGATAGGCAGTGTCTCATGTTGTGGGAATGTCTGCCTCTGCCCTCTCCTTCCCTTTCCTCTGTTGGTTTTACTTCAAGCCCTCTGGCTTGTTTCAACGTAATGATTATTGGTGAGAGAGTCTTTCGTCTCCCCAAATGTTTCTTCTCTGGTTTTGCATGGTTCCAGTGTCCTTTGAGGCAGAGACGGCCAAACTTTTGGCAAAAAAGGCCACCTGCTTTTTGCATGTGATTTCATTGGAACACAGCCACGTCCATTCCTTTCTATGTTATCAGTGGCTGGGTTCTCATTACAGCAGCAGAGCTGAGTAGTTGCAATGGAAACCGTATGGACCACAAAGCCGAAAATATTTACTCTCTGGCCCTTGGCAATGAAAGTGTGCTGATGTCTGCTTTAAAGAAAAGGAAGTTACCAGACTCAGGTCTGGGTGCCAAGAAACTGCTGGTTAGAAAGGAGAAACTGTGGAATTCTATAATTTTTTTTCTTTTTTTTTGACATCTTTATTGGAGTATAACTGCTTTACAATGGTGTCTTAGTTTCTGCTTTATAACAAAGTGAATCAGCTACACATATACATATATCCCCATATCCCCTACCTCTTGTGTCTCCCTCCCACCCTCCCTATCCCACCCCTCTAGGTGGTCACAAAGCACCGAGCTCATCTCCCTGTGCTATGCGGCTGCTTCCCGCTAGCTATTGGATTTACATTTGGTAGTGTATATATGTCAGTGCTGCTCTCTCACTTTGTCCCAGCTTACCCTTCCCCCTCCCCGTGTCCTCAAGTCCATTCTCTAGTAGGTCTGCGTCTTTATTCTGGTCCTGCCCCTGGGTTCTTCATTACCATTTTGTTTTATTTTTAGATTCCATATATACGGTTAGCATACAGTGTTTGTTTTTCTCTTTCTGACTTACTTCACTCTGTATGACAGACACTAGGTCCATCCACCTCACTACAAATAACTCAATTTCGTTTCTTTCTATGCCTGAGTAATATTCCATTGTATATATGTGCCACATCTTCTTTATCCATTCATCTGTTGATGGACACTTAGGTTGCTTCCATGTCCTGGCTATTGTAAATAGAGGTGCAATGAATATTGTGGTACATGACTCTTTTTGAATTATGGTTTTCTCAGGGTATATGCCCAGTAGTGGGATTGCTGGGTTGTATGGTAGTTCTATTTTTAGCTTTTGAAGGAACCTCCATACTGTTCTCCATAGCGGCTGTATCAATTTACATTCCCACCAAGAGTGCAAGAGGGTTCCCTTTTCTCCACACCCTCTCCAGCATTTATTGTTTATAGATTTTTTGATGATGGCCATTCTGACCGGTCCGAGGTGATATCTCATTGTAGTTTTGATTTGCATATCTCTAATGATTAATGATGTTGAGCATTCTTTCATGTGTTTGTTGGCAATCTGTATATCTTCTTTAGAGGAATGTCTATTTAGGTCTTCTGCCCATTTTTGGATTGGGTTCTTTGTTTTTTTGATATTGAGCTGCAAGAGCAGCTTGTAAATTTTGGAGATTAATCCTCTGTCAGTTGCTTCATCTGCAAATATTTTCTCCCATTCTGAGGGTTGTCTTTTCATCTTTTTTATGGTTTCCTTTCCTGTGCAAAAGCTTTGAGGTTTCATTAGGTCCCATTTGTTGATTTTTGTTTTTATTTCCATTTCTCTATGAGGTGGGTCAAAAAGGGTCTTGCTGTGATTTATGTCCTAGAGTGTTCTGCCTATGTTTTCCTCTAAAAGTTTGATAGTGTCTGGCCTTACATTTAGGTATTTAATCCATTTTGAGTTAATTTTTGTGTATGGTGTTAGGGAGTGTTCTAATTTCATTCTTCTACATTTAGCTATCCAGTTTTCCCAGAACCACTTATTGAAGAGGCTGTCTTTTCTCCATTGTATATTCTTGCCTTCTTTATCAAAGATAAGGTGACCATATGTGCGTGTGTTTATCTCTGGGCTTTCTATCCTGTTCCATTGATCTATATTTCTGTTTTTGTGCCAGTACCATACTGTCTTGATTTCTGTAGCTTTGTAGTATAGTCTGAAGTCCAGGAGTCTGATTCCTCCAGCTCTGTTTTTCTTTCTCCAGATTGCTTTGGCTCTTTGGGGTCTTTTGTGTTTCCATACAAATTGTGAAGTTTTTTGCTCTAGTTCTGTGAAAAATGCCACTGGTAGTTTGATAGGGATTGCATTGAATCTGTAGATTGCTTTGGGTAGTAGAGTCATTTTCACAATGTTGATTCTTCCAATCCAAGAACATGGTATATCTCTCCATCTGTTTATATCATCTTTAATTTCTTTCATCAGTTTCTTATAGTATTCTGCATACAGGTCTTTTGACTCCTTAGGTAGGTTTTATTCCTAGGTATTTCATTCTTTTTTGTTGCAGTGGTAAATGGGAGTGTTTCCTTAATTTCACTTTCACATTTTTCATCATTAGTGTATAGGAATGCAAGAGATTTCTGTGCATTGATTTTGTATCCTGCTACTTTACCACATTCATTGATTAGCTCTAGTAGTTTTCTGGTAGCATCTAGGATTCTCTATGCATAGTATCATGTCATCTGCAAACAGGGACAGCTTTACTTCTTCTTTTCTGATTTGGATTGCATTTATTTCTTTTTCTTCTCTGATTGCTGTGGCTAAAACTTCCAAAACAATGTTGAATAATAGTGGTGAAAGTGGGCAACCTTGCCTTCTTCCTGATCTTAGTGGAAATGGTTTCAGTTTTTCACCATTGAGGATGATGTTGGCTGTGAGTTTGTCATATATGGCCTTTATTATGTTGAGGTAAGTTCCCTCTATGCCTACTTTCTGGAGGGTTTTTATCATAAATGGGTGTTGAATTTTGTCGAAAGCTTTTTCTGTATCTGTTGAGATCATATGGTTTTTCTCCTTCGATTTGTTAATCTGGTGTATCACATTGATTAGTTTGCATATATTGAAGAATCCTTGCATTTCTGGGATAAACCCCACTTGGTCATGGTGTATGACCCTTTTAAAGTGCTGTTGGATTCTGTTTGCTAGTATTTTGTTGAGGATTTTTGCATCTATGTTCATCAGTGATATTGGCCTGCAGTTTTCTTTCTTTGTGACATCTTTTGTCTGGTTTTGGTATCAGGGTGATGGTGGCCTCGTAGAATGAGTTTGGGTGTGTTCCTCCCTCTACTATATTTTGGAAGAGTTTGAGAAGGATAGGTGTTAGCTCTTCTCTAAATGTTTGATGGAGTTCACCTGTGAAACCATCTTGTCTTGGGCTTTTGTTTTTTTGGAAGGCTTTTAATCACAGTTTCAATTTCAGTGCTTGTGATTGGTCTATTTATATTTTCTATTTCTTCTTGGAAGGTTGTGCATTTCTAAGGATTTGTCCATTTCTTCCAGGTTGTCCATTTTATTGGCATATAGTTGCTTGTAGTGATCACTCATGATCCTTTGTATTTCTGCAGTGTGACTGGTTACTTCTCCTTTTTTATTTCTGATTCTATTGTTTTGAGTCTTTTCCCTTTTTTTCTTGATGAGTCTAGCTAATGGTTTTTCCATTTTGTTTATCTTCTCAAAGAACCAGCTTTTAATTTTATTGATCTTTGCAATCATTTCCTTCATTTCTTTTTCATTTATTTCTGATCTGATTTTTATGATTTCTTTCCTTCTGCTAACTTTGGGGATTTTTTGTTCTTTCTCTAATTGCTTTAGGTGTCAGGTTAGGTTGTTTATTTGAGATGATTCTTGTTTCTTAAGGTAGGATTGTATTGCTATAAACTTCTCTGTTAGAAGTGCTCTTGCTGCATCCCATAGGTTTTCGGTCATTGTGTTTTCATTGTCATTTGTTTCTAGGTATTTTTTTATTTCCTCTTTGATTTCTTCAGTGATTTCTTGTTTATTAAGTTGCGTATTGTTTAGCCTCCATGTGTTTGTATTTTGTACGGATTCTTTCCTGTAATTGACATCTAGTCTCATAGTGTTATGGTCAGTCAAGATACTTGATACGATTTCAATTTTCTTAAATTTACCAAGGTTTGATTTGTGACCCAAGATATGGTCTATCCTGGAGAATGTTCCATGAGTACTTGAGAAGAAAGTATATTCTGTTGTTTTTGGATGGAATGTCCTATAAATATCAATTAAGTCCATCTTGTTAAATGTATCATTTAAAGCTTGTGTTTCCTTATTTATTGCCATTTTGGATGCTCTGTCCATTGGTGAAAATGGGGTATTAAAGTCCCCTACTATGATTGTGTTACTGTCAGTTCTGCCTTTTATCACTGTTAGCATTTACCTTGTGTACTGAGGTGCTCCTATGTTGGGTGCATAAATATTTACAATTGTGCTATCTTCTTCTTGGATTGATCCCTTGATCATTATGTATTGTCCTTCTTTGTCTCTTGTAATAGTCTTTGTTTTAAAGTCTATTTTGTCTGATATGAGAATTGCTACTCCAGCTTTCTTTTGATTTCCATTGCATGGAATATCTTTTTCCATCCACTCACTTTTAGTCTGTATGTGTCCCTAGGTCTGACTTGGGTCTCTTGTAAACAGCATATATATGGGTCTTGTTTTTGTATCCATTCAACCAGTCTGTGTCTTTTGGTTGGAACATTTAATCCATTTACATTTAAGGTAATTATTGATATGTGTGTTCCTATTACCATTTTCTTAATTGTTTTGGGTTTTTTATTTTAGGTCTTTTCCTTCTCTTGTGTTTCCTGCCCAGGGAAGTTCCTTTAGCATTTATTGTAAAGCTGGTTTGGTGGTGCTGAATTCTGTTAGCTTTTGCGTGTCTGTAAACGTTTAAATTTCTCCATTGAATCTGAATGAGATACTTGCTTGGAAGAGTAATCTTGGTTGTAGCTTTTTCCCTTTCATAACTTTAAATATATCCTGCCACTCCCTTCTGGATTGCAGAGTTTCTGCTGAAAGATCAGCTGTTAACCTTATAGGGATTCCCTTATGTGTTATTTTTCCCTTGCTGCTTTTAATATTTTTTCTTTGTATTTAATTTTTGATAGTTTGACTGATACGTGTCTTGGCATGTTTTCCTTGGATTAATCCTGTATGGTACTCTCTGCACTTCCTAGAGTTGATTAACTATTTCCTTTCCCATATTAGGGAAGGTTTCGACTATAATCTCTTCAAATATTTTCTCAGTTCCTTTGTTTTTCTCTTTTACTTCTGGGACCCCTCTAATTTGAATGTTGGTGTGTTTAATATTGTCCCAGAGGTCTCTGAGACTGTCCTCAATTCTTTTCATTCTTTTTTCTTTATTCTGCTCTGCAGTAGTTATTTCCACTATTTTATCTTCCAAGTCACTTATACATTCTTCTGCCTCAGTTATTCTGCTATTGATTCCTTGTAGAGAATTTTTAATTTCATTTATTGTGTTGTTCATCATTGTTTCCTCTTTAGTTCTTCTAGGTCCATATTAAACATTTCTTGTATTTTCTCCATTCTATTTCAAAATTTTGGATCATCTTTACTCTCATTATTCTGAATTCTTTTTCAGGTAGACTGCCTATTTCCTCTTCATGTGTTTGGTCTGGTGGGTTTTTACCTTGCTCTTTCATCTGCTGTGTGTTTCTCTGTTTTCTCATTTTGCTTAACTTACTGTGTTTGGAGTCTCCTTTTTACAGGGTGCAGGTTCGTAGTTCCGGTTGTTTTGGTATGCCCCGAGTGGCTACGGTTGTTTCAGTGTGTTGTGTAGGCTTCTTGTTGGAAGGGACTAGTGTCTGTGTTCTGGTGGATGAGGCTGGGTCTTGTCTTTCTGGTGGGCAGGTCCGCATCTGGTGGTGTGTTTTGGGGTGTCTGTGACCTTATTATGATTTTAGGCAGCCTCTCTGCCAATGGGTGGGGCTGTGTTCCTGTCTTGCTAGTTGTTTGGCATAGGGTGTCCAGCACTGTAGCTTGCTGGTCGTTGAGTGAAGCTGGGTGTTGGTGTTGAGATGGAGATCTCTGGAAGATTTTCACCATTTGGTATTACATGGAGCTGGGAGCTCTCTTGTGGACCAGTGTCCTGATCTCGACTCTCCCACCTCAGAGGCACAGCCCTGATGCCTGGCCAGAGCACCAAGACCCTGTCATCAGCACGGCTCAGAATAAAAGGGAGAAAAAAAGAAAGAAAGAAAGAAAGAAAGAAAAATAAAGTAAAATAAAATAAAGTTATTAAAATAAAAAATAATTATTAAAAATAAAAAAATTTTTAAACAATTAAAAAAAAGAAAGAAGAGAGCAACCAAACCAAAAAAGAAATCCACCAATGATAACAAGTGCTAAAAACTATACTAAAAAAAAAAAAAAACAAAGAAAAAACGGACAGACAAAACCCTAGGACAAATGGTAAAAGCAAAGCTATTCAGACAAAATCACACCCAGAAGCATACACATACACACTCACAAAAAGAGAAAAAGGAAAAAAAGAAGTATGTCGTTGCTCCCAAAGTCCACCGCCTCAATTTGGGATGAATCGTTGTCTATTCAGGTATTCCGCAGATGCAGGGTACATCAAGTTGATTGTGGAGATTTTATCTGCTGTTCCTGAGGCTGCTGGGAGAGATTTCCCTTTCTCTTCTTTGTTCACACAGCTCCCGGGTTTCAGCTTTGGGTTTGGCTCCGCCTCTGCGTGTCGGTCCCGAGGGTGTCTGTTCTTCGCTCAGACAGGATGGGGTTAAAGTAGCAGTTGATTTGGGGGCTCTGGCTCACTCAGGCCGGGGTGAGGGAGGGGTACGGATGCGGGGCGAGCCTGCGGCAGCAGAGGCCGGCGTGACATTGCACCAGCCTGAGGCGTGCCGTGCGTTCTCCCGGGGAAGTTGTCCCTGGATCACGGGACCCTGGCAGTGGCAGGCTGCCTGCAGGCTCCTCGGGCACCCCGAAACAGTGGTCTCTTGCCTCTTAGGCAGGTCCAGACTTTTCCCAGACTCCCTCCCGGCTAGCCGTGGCACACTAGCCCCCTGCAGGCTGTGTTCACGCAGCCAACCCCAGTCCTCTCCCCGGGATCTGACTTCCAAAGACCGAGCCTCAGCTCCCAGTCCCCATCCACCCCGGCGGGTGAGCAGACAAGCCTCTCGGGCTGGCGAGTGCTGGTCGGCACCGATCCTCTGTGCGGGAATCTCTCCACTTTGCCCTCCGCACCCCCGTTGCTGCGCTCTCCTCCATGGCTCTGAAGCTCCCCCCTCCACCACCTGCAGTCTCCGCCCGCGAAGGGGCTTCCTAGTGTGTGGAAACCTTTCCGCCTTCACGGCTCCCTCCCACTGGTGCAGGTCCTGTCCCTATTCTTTTGTCTCCGTTTTTTCTTTTTTCTTTTACCCTACCCAGGTACGTGGGGGAGTGTCTTGCCTTTTGGGAGGTCTGAGGTATTCTGCCAGCGTTCAGTAGGTGTTCTGTAGGAGTTGTTCCACATGTAGATGTATTTCTGATGTATTTGTGGGGTGGAAGGTGATCTCCACTTACTCTTCCGCCATTTTGAAGCTCCTCTATAATTTTTTGTAAAGTGGAAAAAACTGGAAAAGTCACTATTCCCTGGTGACTCGCATGCACATCGGTGTCAAAATAATGTGTGTGCCTGTAGTTGTGGGGAGGAATGGCAGGCCCCCTCTTGGTGTCAGGTATTCAGGCCCTGAAGTCATGAGTAGATGGTTCTTCTTGTTTGCTTTTCCATTTTGCCATGATTTCCTGGGGGACAAATATCTTGGGCTGTAAGGGGATTTAGGAAATTTCCTGATGGTTGCTGTATCTCAGATACTATTAGGTTCCCTACTGAGCCAGGCCACACCTTCCCTCTACTTCAGCCTGGCAAGGCTCCATCTGCTACTTACCTTGGTTTCCTGCTACTCATCTTGAAGAGAATCTCTTTCATTTGCCTGGAGTCTTGTTTACTCAGTAGTATCTGTGCCAGTTGACAGCAAGTCAAAAAACACTTTATACCAACACTTTATACAGAGGCCCGCTTTGAAAGTGTTAGCCAGTAGCAAGCAAGAATGGCTTACTTTCTCCTTGAGTCTGGAGATCTGATTAGAAGGGAGAAAGGAATGATTTATTTTTTGACTGGATTAACCAATTTATGTTAGTCAGTGTGAGGCAATTTCACACACATTATCTCATTTAAGTCCCCATAAAGACACTGCAAGGGAAGTAATATAATCCTTCAGAAAACTGAGACTCAGAAAAATTAAGTAAATTGCAAAGTTCCCATGCCAAAAGTATTGTAGTCTCTATTAGCAAATGTCATCAGCTTCTTCTAGCTTTCTAATCCATAATCCTTACCGTGTTGCCTTCTTCCTCATGCTCACAAAACAGCTGCAGGAGATCCAGGCACCATGTTTCAAGGCAGGAATTTGAAGGGTGAAGGGTAAAAGGTAAATGGAGAATCCAGCCAAGGTTGTTTTCTTCTTAGATGTCCTACTTGGTGACTTCAACTTATATCTCATTAGTCAGCATCATAGGGCCATTCCTTTCTGCAAGGGAAGAACCTGGAAAATGTGGAGGGTTTTGGTTTGTTTTAAGCTGAGTACATTGACAACCCCATAAAAATGTGTTCTATAGGTACAGAAGTAGGGGAGAATTGTTATTAAATAGACAATTTGCAGTTTCTTTTTCAAGAGGTCATTCTGATGCATGGAAAGTTTGAAAATCTCTGGTCCAAACTCTTACTGATCTTGCTTTCCCTTGTTTCCAGTGAATTTGATAAAAGTTAGTATCCCTCTCTAATCTCCTGGTATGAGATAGATCCAGTGGACAGAATGATTTCCTTCTGGCTTCCATGGTAAAACATGGCACATGCCAGTGAGGAGTGGTGACTGCTTGATGTCTTCAGACAGCTGTAGGGAAGGGTGGTGATGCTCCAGGTCTCCTATCCACTTACTATATTGGCAACAGGTGTCTCGGTAGACCAGCTAGCAGGTCCTTTGATAAGAGCCTGGGGAGACCACTAGGAACCACTGGATCACGTCAGCTTGGCAGAGACAGCTGTGGCATACGCCGGAATGCTAGGTGAGGCAGGGAATGTCTGGCACCCCCCAGATGACTATTGTTCAGTCAGCAGTAACCTTTATCTTCCAGTCACCATTCCCACGGCTCTTTGTTGATTGTCCTCAAGCTCCAGGCCTGGGTGAGGCCTACTGAGGTGTAAGGAGAAGGGATAGTGATGCCTCCAAAATGTAGACACTCATGTGGCAGTTTGCACCTTGATAAGGAAGCAGTTATGAGATGCCTAAGTCCTTGCCCCACACCTGGCTGCCCACACACAAAGTTGGGGTTTTTTTGTTTGTTTTTGGCTGCCAGGCATAGAGCCTCAAGAGAACAGTGTGTCCTAAAAAGCAAGAATTTCAGCCTGCAAAGGAAAACAGAATCCACCCTGCTTGTCAGCTCAGGAGCTGGACTTGCTTTTTGATCCTCTGCAGAGGGGGCTAAAACTTAGCAGAAGAGCTGTGAGTGGACCCATTTTCGAGAGGGGATTTTTAAAACAAAATGCCAGAAGCGTAATGGAATACAGAGATCACAAACTTGGAAAGCCTATGGCATCTTGGCAGGTAACAGAAATGTGTGAAGTGAGCCAGTTGCTCACAGGCAAGCACAAGTCCCTTGTAGAAAAATTGTCACCACAGAGGAATACTGATTCTAACTCCCCCCCTCCCTCCCTGTGTCTCTCTCCTCCTTCCTTCCTTTATTCCTTTCTCCTTCCCTCTTTTTTTTTTGTTTTTGGCGGTATGCGGTCCTCTCACTGTTGTGGCCTCTTCCGTCGTGGAGCACAGGCTCCGGACGCGCAGGCTCAGCGGCCATGGCTTACGGGCCCAGCCACTCCGTGGCATGTGGGATCTTCCCGGACCGGGGCACGAACCCGTGTCCCCTGCATCGGCAGGCGGACTCTCAACCACTGCGCCACCGGGGAAGCCCCTTCTTTCCTCTGTTTTATTCCCTTCCCTTCCCTGAGAAGACATAAGTTTGGAATTTCATGCAAAGAACCCAAATTGTTGACAACCAGAGTTGCCCCTAGCTCATCTGGCTCTTTTTTCCAAATTAGAAAATGGCATCCCTTCCTTCATGCCGGTGCCCATGGCTATGCAAGTCGAGTGGGGCCTGGATTTTGCTCGCCCCGTGGCTGAGCCTTTGCGCCAGGCACAAGCTGCCTAACTTCAGACAGTGATTCCAAAGTTACATATGTTATGTGAGTCAAGCAAAACATATCTCTGGGCCATGCTTAGCCCACAGGCTATCATTTTGCAGCCTCTGGAGTTGTGGTTAAAACAAAGCTCTGGGGTCAGACTGTCTGGCTTCAAATCTGGGTTCTGTCATTTAGGCAAATTATTCAGTGTCTCTCTGCCTCAGCCTCCTGTGTCTGTGAAATGGGGATAAATACTTGGACCTGTCTTGTAGGGTTGTTATGAGGATGGAATTAAATAATGCACGAAAAGCACTTAGCCGCTCAGAGCATGGTTAATAGTCAGCACTTGATTAGTTAATATCAAAAAAATCATGTAAAAAACTGAGTTTGCACATTTACTAGCTCATCTCTGCAAGTCCAGATTCATTGGCGAGTTCACAGCCTATGAAATGGGTGAGAGAGTGCATGTCTGACCTACTTGATTTCTTTCTACTTCTTCAGGAAATGCTCACCCTCTCGGTCTGGTGACTTTGAAGGCAGGGAGCTCAAAGTAGCAAGCTTCACTTAACTACTAAGGCCACAAGAACTTCAGTGAAGTAAACACTTTGCTTGAACCACTGTTTCTGTCTCAGTGCATAAAGCAATTACAGGGATTAACAACTGACATCCATAACAATGATATCTTAAAACCATTAAGAGAAGGTTAAATTAATTGCGGTGTCATCTGTTGCAAAAGGCAAAGGTAAAAGGGCATCCAAGAAACAATTTAGTGCAAACTGCTTCTACATTAACTTTTCTCTCAACTGCATTAATATCTGAGCTTCCCCTAAACACTCATTTAAGCCCTAAACGAGTTTGAAGAATGTCCATGAGACTTGAAAAAAACAAGGGTTGCCCCAAGAATTTAATTCTTACTTGCCTAACTTGGGTGGGCTACCATCCATCTAAAGCTTCTCTCTCTAGACTTGGGTTTCTCCATCTTGGCATTATTGATGTTTTAGGTCAGATACGTCCTTAGTGTGGAGGCTGCTTTGCCTCCATGATAGGACGTTTAGCAGCATCCCTGGTCTTTTCACACTAGATGCCAGCAACACACCTCCCCCCAACATGAGACAACCAAAAATGTCCCTGACCTTGTCAAATGCCACCCAAGGGAGAAAATCTTCCTGGTTGAGAACCACTACTCTAGACTAAGAAAAGTGGCCAGAATTTGTAAACTCAACAGCTTTTTGTGTGTGGTTTTTAAGTGACCGAAAAAAAAAAAAGGCCTTGAAGACAAAGTTTTCAAAATAAGCTCATGGGCAAGCTATACTGACAGAATGCTTCAAGAGGGATCCTGTAATCACCGTGTTTGGCAAATGGGTGATTTTGCTAAGCCTCACAGCAGCTTTTCCATATGTCATGTTAATGCTAGCAAACTGACCAGTCTAGAAGGATGTGTCATCATGGAAATCACCCTTAAACCATTTGTCCAGACTTCTTACAAACAGTAGTGTTGCTTGTCCATCGGTGCATGTGTATAAAAACTCAGCAGGTGGGAGTAAGAGTCATAAAAGCAGGATCTCAGATCTTCAAGTCTGCTTCTCATGTTTTATAGGACAAGACACTGAGGTGCAGGGAACAGAGTTTGTAGCAAAATTTATGATAAATCTCAGTGATTCAGACACTAAGCTGAAATTTTCAACAATGTAGGCATAGAACAATATAGGCACAAAATTATTACTGAGTAAAATGTCAAAATTATACTCTTTTGGCAACTTTCAAGATTTTAGGAATAAGTAAGAGAAACCAGAGACAAAATTTTAAATGTTTTCCAATTGAAGGCTCAGAAAATTAAGGATGCCATCAATGTACATTTTGCTTCAGGATTCAGAAGCTTCTGTTTCTTTTTATACCACATGATTGCATAATGTCGATCAATTGAAAATGGTAGATTTCCATTAATTTGCCTTCTCATACTTGAACACTATGCCTACTAAATAAGTTATTTGGAACTTGAATAATGGTTCATAATTGATTTGTGTTTAAGTCAGACCAAATATCCTCACTATCTCTCTTCCTATCTCCATGCAGCATTATCTTCACCCAGATTATAATGTTAACATAAGGTGATACGAATGAATTCATCCCACTGGTACAGGATACCCATCCCTGTATCCAAATTTCTTTTACTAATTGGAGGAAACCGCTAATTGTGTATTTTAAACTCAGTGTTTTTTAAAACATCTAGCATTCATGTTTTCCACATGTGGTCAGTTCCTGATCTAAGGAAGAAACAGTAAGGCAGGAAAATGATCAGATTCAGGGGGTGTTTAACTGGAAGAGGAGAACATGACAAGAAACGTACAGTGTGTTCTGGTACGTGGGAGTTTTGATTACAAGGTGTACCCTTGCTGCTTGGTGTGGTACCTCGGGCTCTGCCTAACTATAGTTTGTGATTACCAAGGTCTCTGTAACAGAACTCTCCAGCTCAGGTATGGATCTAATATTTCTCATGCTATGTTCCAAGTATCTCCTTCTGCCCAAGCAATAAAAGGAAATCTTCCTACCATGACATGAGTATAAACGTTATTGAAAGACCTGAGGAAATGCCTTTGACCTTGTTTTGACTCAAGAGGATGATCTCATTCAGAAATGGGTATGGTGTCAAAATATGAAATGTACTGGTAAAATAAGCAAATGATTTGCTTTAAAAAATACTTGTGTGGGAGGCAGAGATACAATCCATTCTAGATTTTTAAGTAGTGAAGTGGCTAAAAGAGATGTATTTTTACCTAAAACATGGTAGACTACACTGTCACATCTTGGCAATGACGTGAAATGAAGACTGTTAATGCATTTAACAAATGTTTATGGAAAGCCTGTTATTAACAGTGAGGTAGTCACTGTTACAGGTAGTAGAGATTCTACAAAGAAGAAAGTGCTTTCTTACATTTAGTGAAGGGAGACAGTCAGTAAACAAATATATGATATGTCAGGTAGAGATGAGTGCCAATGGGAAAAACAAAACATGGTAAGGAGATAGGTGGAGCAGGATAGGGCCAAGGGGTTAGGATTTTATATGGGATAGTCAGGGGAATGCCTCCCCAATAAGGTGACATTTGCTCAGTGAACTGAAGGAAACAGAACAGAGCCTTGTGGCTATCTGGGGGAAGATATCAGAAACTGTTATAAATGTTCCAACAGGAAATTTATTAGGACTGAGAAAGGGCAGGTCTATCTGTGCTTAGAATGAAAGGGAATGCGATAAAAGAAAAGGGGGAGCTTTGGGAAAGCATTATGGCTACATTAAACATATACACTGAATGTATACACAGCAGTGATTGGAAAAACCATAAAACTGGATTATGTGTTTGCAAATCTCTTACATGTTTTTAAATGAGACCCATAGCTCTGTTAAACATCATGGTCATTTGTTTTAGCTGAGTTGTAATGAACATGGGATTGTCTTTTGGAGTTACCCTGCAAAGCTTAGACTAACTCAGAAAGCAATAGTTCTGATACATTGTCCAGGCTGGATGATATTATTAATCTGGGCTGGGAAGTAACACAACCTGGTTGTGGCTGACTTCGGGCCCTGGTCCAATTCACCAGATTTTGTGCCCTTTCTTTAGTGGGAAGTGGGCTTGCCTTGCCAGGCAGGAGGGAAGAAAGGGTGCAGTTTCAAGGAGGAAATGCAGAAGAGTTGAATACAGGTAAAGAGCCCATGTTACCTGAGCCTCCTACCCCGGTCTTAAGTATGAGCAATACATTCTTCTAAAGAATGTGAAATCTTCTCCAGGCCAGGGCAAGGATGCTGAGGACTTCAATCACAGCACCTTCCCAAGAGAGTCTTTTGGAAATTCTTATCTTATATTCTGGGTCTGTATCTCAAAAGGGCCTTCATCCTCTTTATTTTTTTTTTAACTTTTTATTTTATATTGGAATACAGTTGATTAACAATGTTGTGTTAGTTTCAGGTGTACAACAAAGTGATCCAGTTATACATATACATGTATCTATTCTTTTTCAAACTCTTTTCCCAATTAGGTTGTTACAGAATATTGAGCAGAGTTCCCTGTGCTATACAATAGGTCCCTGTTGGTTATCCATTTTGTTTTATTTTTTTTAACTTTTTATTTTATATTGGAGTATAGCCAATTAACAATGTTGTGATAGTTTCAGGTGCACATCAAAGCGACTCAGCCATACATATACATGTATCCATTCTCCCTCAGACTCCCCTCCCATCCAGGCTGCCACATAACATTGAGCAGAGTTCCCTGTGATGTACAGTAGGTCCTTGTTGGTTATCCATGTTAAATATAGCAGTGTACACCTGTCAATCCCAAACTCCCTAACTATCCCTCCCCACCCTCCATAACCATAAGTTCATTCTCTAAGCCTGTGAGTCTGTTTCTGTTCTGTAAATAAGCTCATCTGTAGCATTTTTTTTAGATTCTGCACATAAGTGATATATGATATTTCTCTTTCTCTGTCTGACTTACTTCACTCAGTATGACAATCTCTAGGTCCATCCATGTTGCTGCAAATGGCATTATTTCATTCTTTTTATGGCTGAGTAATATTCCATTGTATATATGTACCACATCTTCTTTATCCATTCTTCTGTCGATGGACATTTAGGTTGCTTCCATGTCTTGTCTATTGTAAACAGCACTGCAGTGAACATTGGGGTGTATGTGTCCTCCTGGACCATGTTTTTCTCTGGGTATGTGCCCAGGATTGGGATTGCAGGATCATATGTTAGCTCTGTTTTTAGTTTCTTAAGGAACTTCCATACTGTTCTCCAAAGTGGCTGTACCAATCTACATTCCCATCAACAGTGCAAGAGGGTTCCCTTCTCTCCACACCCTCCCCAGCATTTATTGTTTGTGGATTTTTTGATGATAGCCATTCTGACGAGTGTAAAGTAATATCTCATTGTAGTTTTGTTTTTCATTTCTCTAATAATTAGTGATGTTGAGCATCTTTTCATGTGCCTCTTGGCCATCTGTATGTCTTCTTTGGAGAAATGTCTGTTTAGGTCTTCTGCCCAATTTTTGATTGGGTTGTTTGTTTTGATGATATTAAGCTGCATGAGCTGTTTGTAAATTTTGGAGACTAATCCCTTGTTGGTCACATCATTTGCAAATATTTTCTCCCATTCTGTGGGTTGTCTTTTCATTTTGTTTATGGTTTCCTTTGCTGTGCAAAAGGTTTTGAGTTTAATTAGGTCCCATTTGCTTATTTTTGTTTTTATTTCCATTGCTCTGGGAGACAGACTGAAAAAGATATTGCTGCGATTTATGTCAGAGAGTGTTCTGCCTATGTTTTTTCTAAGAGTTTTATAGTGTACAGTCTCATATTATCTGAAGACATGCAGAAAAAGCTTTTGACAAAGCTCAACACCGATTTATGATAAAAACTCTCCAGAAAGTGGGCATAGAGGGAACATACCTCAACATAATAAAGGCCATATACAACAAACCTACAGCAAACATCATACTCAACAGTGAAAAGCTAAAAGCATTTCCTCTAAGATCAGGAACAAGACAAGGATGTCCACTCTCACCACTTTTATTCAATATAGTTTTGGAAGTCTTAGCTGTGGCAATCAGAGAAGAAAAAGAAGTAAAAGGAATCTAAATTAGAAAAGAAGAAGTAAAACTGTCCTGTTTGCAGATGACATGATACTATACACAGAAGATCCTAAAGGTGTTATTAGAAAACTACTAGAGCTCATCAATGAATTTGGTAAAGTTACAGGTTACAAAATTAATACACAGAAATCTGGTGCACTTCTATACACTAACAACGAAAGATCAGAAAGAGAAATTCAAGAAACAATCCCATTTACCATCGCATCAAAAAGAATAAAATACCTAGGAATAAACTTACCTAAGGAGGCCAAAGACCTGTACTCTGAAAACTATAAGATGCTAATGAAAGAAATTGAATATAACACAAACAGATGGAAAGATATACCATGTTCTTGGATTGGAAAAATCAATATTGTCAAAATGATTAAAATACCAGAGGCAATCTACAGATTCAATGCAATCCCTATCAAATTACCAATGGCATTTTTCACAGAACTAGAACAAAAAACCTTAAAATTTGTATGGAGACACAAAGGACCCCGAATAACCAAAACAATCTTGAGAAAGAAAAACAGAGCTGGAGGAATCAGGCTTCCTGACTGTAGACTATACTACAAAGCTATAGTCATCAAAACAGTATGGTGCTGGCACAAAAATAGAAATATAGATCAATGGAACAGGCTAGAAAGCCCAGAAATAAACCCATGCACCTATGGTCAATTAATCTATGACAAAGGAGGCAAGACTATATAATGGAGGAAAGACAGTCTCTTCAATAAATAGTGCTGGGAAAACTGGACAGCTACATGTAAAAAAAAAAAGAAATTAGAACATTCTTTAACACCATACACAAAAATAAACTCAAAATCAATTAATCCTCTTTAAACATGAAAAGAAAAGAGGCATTAGTTAGCCCTGCCCCTTTCAGCTAAGAATTGCTCAGGTTATAAAACTGGGTCACCTGTACCAGTTGGAAGTGGTTTCCCTGTTTTCAAGGACAGTCAGATTTCACCTATACGCCTCTCAGGCTTTCCCTGCCTTGAGGCATTTTGAGCATGTGTGTTGGGAGTCGTTGGCTGTTAAAGAAAGGACTTTCTTTAACAGTCAACAGCTGTTGACTAGAAGGAGAAGGAGACCAGCATAGGACCAGCAGGAGAAGATGCTAGAATTCTGCTTTTTAGAGCTGATGAGAATTTCTATTCAAGCCCAGTCCTTGGACTGATGAATCAAGAGTGATTAAAAAAGCAAGGAAGCATTTTCTAAAAGGGATGGCATCCCAGTACAAGTCATTACTTGAGCAATATTGTCCACAGTTTGTTCATTTCAAGTACTTCAGTGTTTAAGGTTTTTTTGCTTTTACAAGTAATAATTCTTTTATTAAAGTGCTGTCATATACTTAGCAAACATCTTTTGAGCATCTACCCAGAGCTCAGTCCTGCGCCATGCATATTCAAAAGAAATAGGTAACATTGTCCTTGCTCTTGTGGAATTAATAGTTTTGTTAAAAAGGTAAGACTTCCAGCAAAACAGTCCAAGAAGGAGCAAGTGAAAAGCCAAGTAGGAGGCATTAGGTCAATGAGAAGAATCCAGACTTTGGAATCAGGCAGCCCTGCGTTTGACTCAGAGCTCTGACTCTGACCAAAAGTGTGCCTCTGTGAGACTCTCTTATCCTGTGTGGTCCTCGGCTTCCTCTTCTGTAAAATGGGACAGTAGTACCTATTACACTGTTGTGTTGGATTGCTACAGTAACTCAGTAATACTATATATAAAGCAGTTAGTGCCTGGAACATAGCAAGCACTTGCTATATTATTATTATTACTATTATTATTATTTTATTATTAATTGGACAAATAATTAGGTCTGTGTTCTAGTTTTGATTCTGTGGTTATTTAGAGAGCTTTGATAAGTCACTTAACTTTGTCACACCATCTGTATAGATCATCTCTAAAGCTAAGGGAACAGTCTCTATACAATATATTTACCTCCAAAATTCATGGTATTTTGAACTGAAATGTAGTGAGCAGAAGCCTCAATGGATGCTTCTCCTTCTTCATACTTATACTAGTGCTAACAGTATAACATCCACATTGACTGAGAACTTGCTCTGGAGCCGAAGCCATGACGGGCTTTTCATGTTCTTTGTTATTCACTCCATGCGACACACTCAATGAGATGGATAACCTTGTCCTGTTTCCTAGATTCTAAGCCATATTTTATCCAGTTTAATATTTTTGAAGTCAGGATTCACTGTGTAATTGATACATATAATTGATACCGTGGTAATGTTTTTCTCTTTTTTCTTTCCCAAATGTCATTTCTAAGTGAGATGTGGCATCTCATAACTGATGAAATCTTTGAAACGAGGGAAATGAATTTTTTTTAATAAGTAAATTTATTTATTTATTTGGCTGTGTTGGGTCTTCATTTCTGTGCAAGGGCTTTCTCTAGTTGCGGCGAGCGGGTGCCACTCTTCATCGCGGTGCGCGGGCCTCTCACTGTTGCGGCCCCTCTTGTTGCGGAGCGCAGGCTCAGTAGCCGTGGCTCACGGGCCCAGCTGCTCCGCGGCACGTGGGATCTTCCCAGACCAGGGCTCGAACCCGTGTCCTCTGCACTGGCAGGCAGATTCTCAACCACTGCACCACCAGGGAAGCCCAGAAATGAATATTTTTTCCTATATTTTCGATGATAAAAATGGGGGGGGCCTCCCTGGTGGCGCAGTGGTTGAGAGTCCGCCTGCTGATGCAGGGGATACGGGTTCGTGCCCCGGTCTGGGAGGATCCCATATGCCGCGGAGCGGCTGGGCCCGTGAGCCATGGCCGCTGAGCCTGCGCATCCAGAGCCTGTGCTCCGCAACGGGAGAGGCCACAACAGTGAGAGGCCCGCGTACCGCCAAAAAAAAAAAAAAAAAAAAAAAAAAAAAAAAAATGGGGCTTAGCGAAGTAAACTTACATTAATGAAAGTAAGAAAGGCGAAGGTAACATTTGACTAAGCTTTTTCTGGTTTTGCTCACTCTACCATACTTCTTGGGAGCAAAAGGTTAAACAAGTTGCCAATATATAATCCTTTGTTCACCTCATTTTTCATAGAAAAATAATGTTTGATCATCCCTAGATTGAGCCATAGATTGCCTATTTATTCTAGCCAGACTTCATAGACTGTCTTGTGCAATGTAATGTTGACGTCTGTTGGCTGTTGACATCATTGGTGACATTGGTCAGTCTGAAAAGTTATTTTCCTTTAGATAAGAACCTATTGGACTCATAGATCTTTTTAAGAAATCTCACCCTGACCTGAGTTCACCTGGGTGATACCAGCAGATTTTTCCCTAGACTTTCAGGATCCTGGGTCCTTACAAGGAAATGGGGATATAGTCATTAGTAGTTGATTATTAAGCAGATTCATTGAAAATTAACAGCAGTATTCTTTGACCTCAGCCTTTATAGCCACACTGCTAATCTTCAGTAAATATAAGATTGTATTACTAATCTATTGACTTTTAGCACAAATTAGCTATCAAATGGGCCAGTTGTTACTGTTAACCTTTTTTTTTTTTTTTTTGAAGTATATTAAAATTCTTATTTCTGGTGTTTCTTTCTCTGGAACACAATCTTAGGGCCTTTTATTAGGCCAGGAGAACCTCCCAAACAATCTTATTAAGCTGACTAACTATATCAAATCAGCTCTGGCATGAAAATGGTTACAGTTTTGGAGTCACAGTCAATAGAAAAAGACTTCAACAAAAGTGACCACTAGCCTTTGTAAGTATCCTTTGATTTGAGAAGTGAAACTTTTATTGAAAAAAGCAATTTGCAGACCTGTTTCCCTGTTACCTGTTATGTTATTCTGAGGTTCTTACAGTGGAGTGCTGTCTCTGCCTTTAACAGGAGATAGGCGTTAACATATTCACCTAGACTGAATGAATGAATATATTATATGTTTGGGATTTGCCTTTCCTTCCTCTGGTCTAGCAGCTTCAGCACCAAAGTATAGTTGTAAAATTACACATGGTAGAATCTGAAATGATATATGTGTCAGTCAGGGTCCCAGCAAGAAACAGAATCTAACTCAGAAGGTTCAAGAGACTTGGATAAGGGGAGATGCAGGAAGCGTGGGTGGGGTTAACGTCACCAACGAGCCACGCTGGGGCACTCAGACCCAAGCACAGGGAGGCTGTTACCACCCCTAGACCTGGAGCAGCAGTGGGAAGAAACTGTATTACTGTCATTCTGGGAGGAGGGGCCACATGATAGAAGCAAGGGTCCTGTAGGGACAGGCTCTGCCAGCGAACCGGGATTGTGGGGAAGTCATCCCCCGACCTCTCTTTCAACCTTCTAATCTCTGTTGTTCAAATGCAGTGGGGAGTCAGCCAGGAAGGGAGCCTGGAGATTCAGCCCACAGCAGACCAGCCTCCTGAGGTGCGGGAAAGAGAAATAGAAAATAACCAGCCCAGATGGGAAATGCTAGTTTAGAGCCCACAAACTGCCAAAAATGAATGGTATATTCGGGGCTTCCCTGGTGGTGCAGTGGTTAAGAATCTGCCTGCCAAGGCAGGGTACACGGGTTTGAGCTCTGGTCCGGAAAGATCCCACATGCCGCTGAGCAACTAAGCCCGTGCACCACAACTACTGAGCCTGTGCTGTAGAGCCCGTGAGCCACAACTACTGAGCCCTTGTGCCGCAACTACTGAAGCCCATGTGCCACAACTACTGAGCCTGTGCTCCAGAGCCCATGAACCACAACTACCGAGCTGTGTGCCACAACTACTGAAGCCCACGTGCCTAGAGCCCATGCTCCACAACAAGAGAAGCCGCCACAATGAGAAGCCCACACACCACAACAAAGAGTAGCCTCCGCTCACCACAACTAGAGAAAGCCTGCGTGCAACAATGAAGACCCAACACGGCCAAAAATAAATAAATAAAATTAATTAATTAAGGAAAAAAAAAAAAGAAGAATGGCATATTCAAGGAATTCAGGGCCCTGACCTCATTTGATCTTGGGTTAGCATCCGCTTTCTGAAACTG
Source organism: Hyperoodon ampullatus (assembly GCF_949752795.1). Classification (NCBI taxonomy): domain Eukaryota; kingdom Metazoa; phylum Chordata; class Mammalia; order Artiodactyla; family Ziphiidae; genus Hyperoodon; species Hyperoodon ampullatus. Next base: position 140,708,060 of record NC_136917.1, on the reverse strand, counting down.
TCTTTCAAATACACTTGGAATCACCTGACAGCAGCCAGAATTGCTGGTCATTTTGGCCTGTCCTGGCCTCATCACTCAGGTCTACATGTGGTTGTAGGGTCTAGAGGGCCGGTCCCATAGCTTGCTGATGGAAAATAGGAGAAAAGAGAAAAATGGGAAAGTCATTGAGAATTTCTGCAGGAAATATAACAACTAAAGGATAGAATAGGAGTGGCAAGGAAGCCGGGAGGAGGCATGTGCGTGAAAACGACCTGCAAATGATTCCACAGCCCTTTGGCCATGTTCTGTCTGCGTTCTTGCCAGCCTCCACTGTCTTCCGGAGCCCTCATTGCAGGGCGGGGTTGGTGGACTCTTTATTATAAATAGTGAACCCCAAGAGATGACTGTTCTCAGTGTGAATCGTCCTATTACCTATCTTACACATCTCCCAACAGAAAGTTTGTGTGTGGAGTTACTGTTGCTTCACCATCTTGAAAGGGGAAAATAATATTTTAAAAAGAAGGGGCAAAAGCTATCATGGTGTGATGAAATGTATATCTGTGGATTGTCATTTGCTATATGACAATTGCTTAAAGCCTATACTGGTTAACTTTCCACTAGCAGCTGACAAGAAATAAACATCCTTACCCCACGCCTATTCCACGGCTCATGCCTTAGTCCTTTCTGGGTCGCTAAAACAAAATGCCACAGACTAGGTGGCTTACAAATGACAGATATGTAGTGCTCACAGTTCTCAGGCTGGAAGTCTGAGATCAGGGTGCCAGCATGGTTGGGTAAGGGCCGTCTTCCAGGTTGCAGACTTCTCGTTGTATCCTCACGTGGTGGAAGGGGCTAGGGAGCTCTCTGGAGACTCTGTAAGAGCACTAATCCCATTAACGAGGGCTGCACCCTCATGATCTAATCACCTCCCATAGGCCCCACTACTAATACCATCACCTTTGGGTGTTAAGATTTCAGCATATGAATTTGGTGTGGGAAGCAGGGGACACAAACTTTCAGACCATAGCAATTTATTATAATCTTTTGTACTTCTTTTGCTTCATCATACTTTTGTCTGGCAAAATCCCAGCCCAGACTAAATCCAACTCTCCACCTACACCAGGCCTGTGCCTGAGAGCCAAATATGACTGGAGAAAATGTACACCATGAGGACTGGTTCATATTAAATGCAAGCCACTAACCTCACTGAGCCCTTCGTACAACTGGCAATGCCCCGTTTTCCCTGGTGCATTCGCTTCCCTACCCGTCTAAACAACTATTTCACACCTTCTCCTCTCTCCTCAAGCCCCTCACACTTACTTCTCACGTGCTACCTCTGTGCAGATAACCTTTCTTCCTGTTTTACTGCAAACAGACCCCAGAGGCTCCCACCACATCTACTTACCACCCAGAATCAGTGCCCATAGGCTGTGCCTTCCTCCTGTGTTATCAGAGCTTCTGAGACAAACCACTTCACCTGACACCTGCTTTTTCTCCTGCCTTCTACTTACGGACATTACCCCTGCAATTCTCCCTCTTCTCGTATTTATTTTCTCTCTCCACTGGATCATTCAATCACCATAAAAGCATGCTGTAACGTCCCAATTTTATTATAAAAGATAAACATGCAATTGTTGATCCTGTGTCTTTCTTTAGCCCCCTCCCCCCTCATTTTTCTATCCTTTTCAACAAAACTCCCTGGGAGAGTTGTCCATACGCCATTGACTGTGGTGGGACAGAAGATGGAAACTGTGTTTAGCTGCTGGGACAGTTGCTTGCCCTATCCCGGTTGCTAAATTCAGTAGCATGTGCTCAATCCTCACCTCCTTTGACCTGTTGGATCACCCACACTTCTCTACTTGGTGTCTAGGACACTGCACTTTTCTAGTTTTCCTCACACCTCACAGGTCTTCCTTGTAAACTCTTTGATATTTTTGTTCATCGCCCCAACCTCTGACTGTTAGAATGACCCAGAACCAGGCTTCAGGTCTTTTCTTGCACCCCTCTGCCACAATAAGTACGCCCCTGCTCCCATTCCAAGAGTCCAAGCTCTTGTGCTAGGAATTAAAAACTAAGTCCAAGGCTTTGTAGATATTGTCCTGTGCTCCAGCTGCTAGTGGGTTGTTGGAAAAAATCAATATTTGATGAAAATTTGAATACTTTTACTCTGATGGTTTTATATAATATCTATACACTGAAAAGTTCCAAACAAATCTCCCCTGAGCTTTGGACATGTCTATTTCACTACCTAGTTGAAACCTCCACTTGAATGCTTTATAGGCACTCAAAATTGACCTCACCAAAACGGAATTGACCACCGTTTGGTGACCCCTCCATCCTTTAGTTGCTTAGGCTGAAAAATATTGGAATCCTCTTGGCTCCTTTCTTTCCCAAAGCCAACTCATCAGCAAATCCTAAGCATCTCACTCCATCGTCACTGCTACCTTCCTGGTCCAAGGCCCCACCCTCTCTCCCCTGACTGTTGCAAAGGGCCCTCATTGGTCTGTTGGCTTCCCACTTGCTCACCCTCTCTCTCACCATCGCCCCATGGTCTATTTTCAGCGCATCAGGACATCTCATGCCTCTGCTTAAAGTCCTCCAGTGCCTTCCCATTTCATGTGTCCTACAAGGCCCTTTGTGATCTGGTTCCCTATAATCCTTGACTTCACCTGGGCAGATGTTTCTGCTATAACAGTATTGTGTGTCCTGTAAAACTTCGTGTTCTGCAAAATGTACTAAAAAAAACAAAAAACCAGGGCTTATGGAAAAGTAGGATTAGAGTGGACCTCTCCTATCTTCTACAACTTAAAAACCCCTGCACTAGCCAGAGATAGCTTGGGAGAGCTGCGTGGTTGGGAGGGGGCACATTTCTGGGGAGACGGCACTGGTGCAGGTGCTCATTCTCTCAGATGGAGCTGAAATCACTCCAGCCTGTGCAGCAGCCAACCTGAGGCCTTTCTCCTTTGCTGCTAAGATTAGAATTCTACTCCTGCTATTCTGGCTCCTTTTGCCTAGGGAAAAAAAAAAAAAAAACGTTTGTGTTATACCAACATTTATCCTATTGTTTGCCAATAGCCTATGAACTAATTGCTGTTATAGAAACGCACGTTGTAACAGAACAGCTTGTCCTGACTGACTTTCTGTCATCTTGGCTCTTCCTCCAGTGGGTCAGGAAAGCACCCACCTTTGCGCTTGTGCTTCTTGCCACCTGGCATGGCCTCCCTCCACAATCCTCCTGGATTTCTTCATCTCTTTCAAACCTTAAATGTTTCCTTCACAGTGGCAGCTTCCCTGACAGCCCGTTTAAGAGTACAACACCCTCACTCTCCGCTGCATCGCCCCGACATTCTCTCCTGCACGTCATTGTTTATTTTTCTCCTTGATGCTTATCATCTGATATATATGACTCACTTATTGCCTGATCCACATCCATGAGTAGTTAAGCTCTGGGAGGGCAAGGACTGTGGGGTGTTTATTTGCTTCCTTTGTTTTCCTCTGCTACATCTTCAGTGCCTGGAACACGGGCCAGCGTGTGAAAGCAAGGCATTTCAAAAATCTTGTCTGAATGAATGAAATTCGAACTCCTTTGGAATTGATCTGAATTTCCTTCTAGCCTAGACAGTAGTCCATCTGACTTTATTTATTTTCTGATGTTGTTTTTGTGTTTGTGTGAGGGAGAGTGGCTTTTCTCAAACCTGGTTTCATGTCTTCTTGGGTATGCATCAGACTTGCATGCTGTTTCATACCCACCACACTGCCCCTAGGGATGTTCTAACATTTAAAGCTTTGATATTTCAAGAATTTATTATAAGGGGTGTGCTGGAAAAAGTCGTGATACAGGTTGTGTGTATCTTTTTGCACCCCTCTACCAATGTAAGCACTCCTTATCCCCCTTCAGGAGTCCAAGCTCTCATGATAACAATTAAAAATTAAGTTCATAGGTTTTTCAGATATTAGCTAGCCTGTGCTCTAGCTGCTAGTGCATTGCTGTAAAATTAATTTTTGATGGGAATTTGAATATATTACCTCTATACCCACTACCAGTCTTGGTGTATGGTTAAAAAAATAGGTCATTTTTATATTCCACAGTGATGGCCGCAGCACAGGTTTGTGTTAATGTTATGAAAAGGGCAGGGAGATGGTGACTAACTCCCTGTGGTGCTGGGCAGGGCTTCACGAGGGTGGTGATGAGAGCAGGTGGTGGTTGAGGTCAGTTGGGGGGAGGATAATAAGTGCGGGGGTTCTCAAGGCAGAGAGCGGTGGAGGTGGATCCAGGGATCAACATGTTAAAAGGCACTGAAATGGACAGGTTCCAGTGTGTTCAGGGACTAGTATGGTGAATCATTAGGCAGGGGGGTGGGGGGGTATAAGAAATGCTGATGAGAGAGGTAGCCCCATGTGCCATAAAGAGTTTGAACTTGACCCAACTAGGGAGCTATCAAAGTTTTAGGTGATACATCTTCCCATTCCTCACCTTTCCCAACCAATCCCTGGCTTCTCAAAACTGTCAGCTTTAAGCTTATGTTGCTTTGACCTATCAATATGCTGCATTTTTTTATAGCAAAACTTAACTACATTCAGATCCTTTAGGACCCTGCACTTGACTAGCAGGTTGCCCAATGAAAATTAGATTATAGACTATGAATTAATAGAAGTAATGGCACACGTAGACACCCTGTAACATTTTTTTGACTTGGGTTAAAAGCTTTGACACGTTGTCTTTCTCAGATCTGTCTTAGGTTCCTTCTACCAGCTCTGATCCACTTCTCAACTTGTGGTGGTGTCACCCCCCGCCCCAAACATTTTTGAACACCCTGAAGTTCTTACTTTGGTGTCCTGAACTCATGGCTCTGGGAGAAAAAAAAAACTTTTTTAATGATCAAGGAAATAAGGTTGAATTAGATCCTTTGTGAGGTTCATGATGAAAACAATACCCTGCTGTAAGCCGAGCCTCAGGTCTGCCATTGACAGGTTGGGTATCACTGACAAGCCCCTCCACATTTCTGCATCTCAATAGACGTATGTGGCCAAATTTCCATAATGAAATGATTACTAGAGACCTGATGCTTTAACCCAACCACCCCTCAAATGTACCCCTTTGGTGAGGTTTCAACTGTGGATGGGTAGTTATTTGGGGGGAAAATGCCCTGCTCAGCCTCTTATGTCATTTTTCCTAAGGCTGGGATGAGAAGTACACAGCTCCCTGTGCAGTCTCCAAATGACTTTGTGGCTTATCCAGCCTCTAGTCCTCTCCCTCCCACATGGAGGCCAGCTATCTTTGGCCACTTCACAGCTTATTAGCGGCCCAACTAGAGGCCAGGGAGAGAAAATGGATGAGATGAAGCTTAAGTATGTCACATTGGTTCTTTCTTAGCAGCTCTGATAAAAGGCTTAGCAGGATGAGGTTAAAACTCGATTAAAGAGGTTTAGGGATTATCTGTGACATTGGCTTATGTATGTTACCTTCCTCCTTTCCCCTCTTCCCTTTTTCCCTTCCAGTAATTAAGCATGAGTTGGCTGCAAGCATTAATGAGACCAATATAAAAATTCTTTACTGTAGGCTCTTGAAAAAAATTATTTTTACTTACAGGAAAATCAAAATAAAACTTACTTTGCTCAGAATGTCATTTTTCCTAGTCAAAATCAGGCAAGTTCTTGAACCAGAACTGTGACTAAATATAGTAAAAGATTTGCTTAAGTCAAAAGATGCACATTACACCTATGTTTTGAAGCCTGCATGCAGAAATTTGGCTGCTTACAAGTGGCTCCTGGGTGTAGGTCCCCAAACAAGATTTATTCTGCAAATTTCCCATGAGCAAGGTCACCTCTTTGGATAGGCAGACCGAGATTTCATACTCAGAAGATAAATTCACGCTATATTTCTTGGAGGAATCTCTAGCCTTGCCTGTCTGACAACCAGGCCTCTCTTCCCTTCTGTTAGAATTTATGATCCTCAAAAAAGTTTTCTCTGGGTTTATGCAAACTCCCAGCTATCCATGATTATGGACATAAATGGCTCTAGATGCAAGAAGAAAGAAATGATTAAGACATAGAAAGATACTGTTCTTAGTGAAGAAGCCACAGAACCAATTTCTGGATTTAAGAAATAGAGGTCAAAGATGAGGGCACGACCTAAGTAAGAGGGAGAGCTAGGGCCTGGAATCTCTGCTGAGGTGATGCCCAGGCCTGCCCCTGGAACTGTGCCATGGTGGGGACATTGGTAAAGATCTGTGGTCATTACAGAATGAGAAGGAGGGATGGAAGGAAAAGATTGTGGGAGGGTCAATGGAGGATCCCCATAAGTAGCCTGATCCCAGTTCCATTTGATGAAGGAGATTTGTAAGGTTTCCTATGTTTCCAACATCTGAAAGAAGATTAGACCTTTAAGAACCAATAAGACACTCCATTTCACTGGGAGTTTGTGACAGCTCAAAGGAGGAAGAGTGATGGGGGCAGGTGATGGGCCAGCTAAGTGGTAAAGCCAACAGTCTCATAAAAGGTGGCCAGGAGAGGGCAGTCACCTTTTATGAAGAGTACAAGCGAAGTTGCAAAGAGTACTTCTGCCACAAAGTCATAAAGCACGAGACAGGTTTACCCAAGATGCAATATCTTACACATTAGTAGGCACTTCATATATGTTTGCTAAATACACACTAGCTGCTGCTTTTCCCAGATCTCATCAGAGTTCCATAGAGACCTTGAACCTGGTTCCTTCCAGAAAACCAAACAATGACACTACAGGGAAATGATTGCAAATCCAGAAAGCAGTTTTGCCTTCTGGTAAAAACAGTTTTCTTTTCTTTGCAGTTTATTTTGGCATAGGCTAGTGTCTCCTTCATGGCAGATGGCTACTGTTTACAACTGTTGTTATCATGTTTTTCCTTTCTCGTCTTCCAGTATACTCTATTCCTGCTGTTAATACTGTCAGTTTACTAATGGAACCCACTTTATAAAGCTGCTGCATTTTTCTTTGTCCATGGGATCAGTGTTATTATGCTCTGTGTCGTATATGTAGCATTGGCTTCCAACTAACCAGGGAGTTAGTTGTTCAGAGGAAAGAAGAGTGAAGGCGGACACAGGCTGAGGACTGACTTAATGATTTCCTTCATTTGGCAGTAAGGCTTAATTAAGATCCCAGTTTCATTCTATCGGATTTAGTCTGTGACCTGCTGGAACACAGTCTTGAATTAACACTGGGTGGATATAAAAACAGTAAGCTAAGAAATCTGCGCTTCACTGGACTGTAGCTGTTTGTTTAGCTGGAGAAAATTTAGTGGGTGGTCCAGCCTTCACAACCAGTAAGGACAGAGTTGAGTTGGACAAGCTTTGGTGAAGGAGGGCAGTAGCAGTCCTTCCATTTCATCACAGCCTAGAAATTAGTTCATTAAGTAGGTTGATCTTGTAGGAATTCATATTTTAGCTTTGTCTCCATTGAATTGTTTAGTTTAAATCTAAGAGCTGTGCCCATCGAAAGCTTTTCCTGATCCATGAAATGAATAACAATAATGAATGTTAATAGAAACAAAGGCTTTATTTGGCTTATTTTTGGAGGGAATACAGAGAATAACTGTGACATTATAGAGTAGATTTTTGTTATTTACTTTTTGATTATTCATTTGAGTCATTATAACCTCTAGCTGGTATTTGTTTCTGACTTTTGTCATTGTGCTCCCCACATGGGAGATGCAAAAGGCCTGAAGTTGGCTCACTCAAAGCATAAAACCTTAATAAACTTCCCCATTAATTACCACCTTCATTACTGCCTTTAAAGTGAGAGTTTGTTAGAGCAGCAGAGATTAATTTCTTCTGGATCATTGCTACTCTGCTACTTAGAGCCTAAAAACAGTTCATCTTTATCATCAACACTTAAGCCAAAAATCACTTAAGAGGCAGTATGGCACAGTGGTGGGGGGCTCAGATGGGCTAACGGGGATCTTGGTTTGGCTACTTCCACGCTAGGTAACCTTGGGCTTCAGGGACCCTTCTGCTAAGTACAGTGGTTGCAGAGTTTCTTCACAGAGCTGTGAAATGAGGTAATATACGTAAAGAGCTTAGAACAGTGTCTCACCCTGTAGGGAAAATAGGGGAGAAACAGTGAGAGGAAAGGAGACAAGGCAGTGAGGGATGGGGGAGAGGGGAAGAGAAAGTTAAAGAAAAAGTGGAAGAATCTCAAATGTAAAATGGCTATTTTTTGATTTTTTGAAAGAAGAGATATATAGGTATGTTCATATGACTTTGAAAGACCTTGGTGCACATCAGCAAGGGACTGGAGCTTATATTGAAGCAGAGGTGTAGACCTGTGTGACTTATGTCCTGGCCAATTGCCTGGTGTCCCCTGTGGTCAGATTGATCCCTACTGGCACAAAGGATTTTATGGACAGGTAGTTGGGGCAAACTTTGAAACCTGGTTGTTTGCACTTGTTTGCCAGAATGTGTAATTATTTACTGGTGCTTGCTAAAGATGTCAGTTTAGCTTTTTTGGCAGAGACAGGATTAAGTTTAATATTTGGAAGCATCTTCTTCAGTTGGCCTGGCTTTTGTTACTGCCCGTAGTTTGGCATGTAGCAACCAAACCTACTGGTTAGCTCATTAGACATTAGACATTTATTATTTAGAAATTTATCTTCTCAAAGCAAAAAAAAACACAACCCTTTATCATGTTTCCTCTAAGAAGACAGTAACTGTGAGTTTAGTATCAATGGACTAATTGGGGGGTTGAGAAAATATGACCCAGGTCATAGTAGGCACTCAATAAAAGCTGAATGAATAAGTACAGTATCTAAATTAGCATGGCTGTCCCTTGGAATAAGGGAATTAAGTCGAAGGGGAATATGTCATTATTCTTTATGGTCAGGGCCTATTTTGTCTGTTCCAGTTAAAAGGAAAAAAAAAGTGATATAAAGGAAACAAAGTGAAATGCTCTATATTTCTATTGCGTTTCACATCTGCAATAAGTTTTAGGTTAATTTCCCAAATCCTGTTGTATCAAGATTGTCATGCTTCTTAGTCGCGTATTGTTCGTTCCAACTTATAGTGCAATTATTGCTGCCATTCCAAATCGATATATGTTTTATGTTATTAAAATGGCATGTCTTCTGAGCATTTGTCATGTATTCCAAACACTTAAATAATTTCTCTTGGTGTTGTGCCCTATTGCCATTGCAGAGCCTAAGGACCAAATGAGGTCTGTTCTTTTCCTGATATTCTTTTGACCACTTTTAGAAGATGCCAAGTCCATTCACACAACTAAGTGGCTCCGTGCTCTGTTTTCTGGTCTTCTCAGAGTAAATTATCCACCAGCTGGAAGTTTAGACATTAAAAACAATGGCTGCAATCCTTTCCCTTCATTGCCTTCCCTTCTCTTTCTTTCCCTAAAATTGACCTCTTGATTCCATTATACTAATAATTAGTAGTAGTAATAGTATTATATTAATATATTGGTAATTATTTTTATAAACAGCCTTATGATAATTAATGGTGTATGTACGTACACACACATATACAGAGGAGAGAGGGTGATTGGTAGATACTTTGGCTATTGTATTAAATGCTAAAATTTCTTCTTAAATAAGTTTTGTGGGTGTGTTTGTTGTTGTTTGTTCCCTTTGCAACTCAAATAACCTAGTGTTCTTGGGATGCTAGGGAAACAGAGCCTCCTTTTCCCCTGTTGGTAGGGAAGACATATGCGAAAGGAGTGAAGGGGTGTGTTTTCTGTAGCCAGGGCTCTGTGAGAAATAACACTGGTAGAGAAAAAGGCTCAAAGGGAAGTAGAAGCTTACTTTCTCCTGGCAGAATAACCTCGTCCTCATCAGCTCTTCCCCTGCCTCAGAGGCACATTTGGAATGACCAAAGTAGAGTGCCTGGCTTTTCTGCTCAGAGTTAGCTAGCCTTTGGATTGCCATCTTCCCCTTCCCAGTGTGAGCAAGACATTGCAGGACCATCTCTGACTCTTCCTGCCATTCACACCCTCAGCCTAGATGAATAAATCCCAGTTGAGGGGGGCAGGGAGTCTTGGCATTCACAGGGAACCAAAATGATATCTGATCTCCCCACTGGAGAAAAGTGAGAAAGAATAATTCTTTGGGACTCTGAAAATATAAACACAAATAGAAAATTAAAAGTGGAGAATCCACTTGGAGTCGATAAAAAGGGCTAAACTCTCTGTTGGTCATGTGACTTATTCTTGGCATTCAAGGATCCAGAGGCTCTTGTGGTCTAATCTGGAGAGAGTCACTAACTCGCTGTGTCACCTTGGCAAATTGGTTGATCTCCTTGTGCTGTAGTGTTCGGTCCAGCTGCTGGAGGGGATGAAAGCAAGACCTCACTGAAACCAGATGCTCCCTCTCTGAAAGGCTTTCAGCAATAAATAATATCGTATATACTTTGTTCCTGGCAGCAAGTGCTGAACTGTTGTAACCCCCTGTTTTCACTTGCTTCTAAGATTCTGGAAATTTCTCCTTTGGGCTTGAATTTTTCCATGCTTGTCCTCAGCCCAAAGCTTTTTGGAAAATTTGACCAAAATTTCACTTAGCTGTTTTTCCTGAATGATGGGAGAATGAAAGCAATGCATTGTTTTTTTTCAGCTCATGAAATAAATTTCAATTTTTGCCTGGTATATGTCAGAAAAATAGCAGAGCTGCTCCATTTAAAGTGTTTAGGAAAGAATCATGGGATGGTAAAGAATGCCTGCAGAAGATAATTTTAGGTTGCTGAGTGTATCCTTTTGTGTTTTAACAAGACCACACATAATCGGGACACACATGAAAAGCTCTAGTTAAGTTTTAAAGTTGGCCAAAGAGGAAGATTACACATGTTCTCTCAGTAAGCCATCCCCAGTTAATTACCAAGAGGCAGCTGCAGCTACCATCAGTTGTCATCCTTCTTAACCACTTGCTCCATGTCTACATGGTTCCTAAAGACTTCATGATTATGTGCCGGCACTGACCCCCTTGTCTACATTTTGAATAAAGTTGACCGTGTCTTTCAGGTGGACTTCAAAGACACCTTCTCTGATCATCAAACTAGGTCATGCATTTCTTCATAGCACTTGCAACATAATTACAGACACGTGTAATGACTTCGGTTGTGCTTCCCCACTAGACCCATAACGCCATTATGGCAGAGCCCACGTCTCTCTTACTCATTGTCTCTGGAACACTTAGCTTAGTGCTGAGCATATGGTAGACACTCATTGCTGAATGAATTAAATGAATCTGGATGCAACTGTTCTTACTGGAACTTGTTCACAGATTTGTCCAGACATGCATGCGTGCGTTTGGCAAGCATCGTTATCTACTTCATGCCAAGCATTGCTGGGAATCTATTTGTCCTTTGCGTAGATAGCACAGGAGTTCTTAAGGATTTATTACTTATATACCAAAACAATTATATTATTTGGGTACCATTGCTATACCTGTAATTGGAATATTGGGCTAAAAAAGTCAAAGCCGACCCAGGGAATTTATCATTTACTGAGCATCTGTTGTGTGCCAGGCATGGTATTAGGTACTGAAAAGAGAATAATTGGTAAGACACAGTCTCTGCCAGGAAGTCACTTGTAGGTTAACAGTAGCAAGATGACAAATCCTGAAATAACTATTACTCAAGATGGAATATAATATAATAGAGTCAGGTGGGACTTAAAAGCATGAGAGAGGTCACTGTGCCACAGGATACCTTGTGATCTCGTGCATGTCTCCTGAAAAATCTGGAAAAGCTTTTTGGTGTTCCGATATGGCCAGAGGTCCGGTGAGGACAGGCAGTTAGTTGCACTTCCTCTCACGGCCACATGCAGCACTCCTTAACCCTGCCAGCTTTGCACTCTCTGTGCCTTCAACCATGAGAAACGGGTCCAATCTATCGATACTGGAAAACAAACTGGAATGAAGCTCAGTCTCTAGCCATCAAGGTCATTATTGTATGCGTAAGACCCCCAAGACCCCTTTATGCACTATACAAACCTGGGTACGTTTTTGTGTCTAGCTTTCCTTGTTTCACCCCAAGTTTGAAAAACACATGGCAGAGACCTGAGTGTCTGCAATTATAGGTGATTGACTTGAGGACAAGCATCTCACTAAGCTCCAGCCACACTGACTTTCCTTACGTTCCCTAACCCACTAAGCTAACTATCCCCTTGTCTGGAACACTTTGCCCTCAGATTTTGGCACTGCTGGCTCCTCTTATCGTTCTAGTCTCAGCTCAACCGAAAGGTCTTCTGTGATCCCGGTTACATGAGAAACCTCTCCTACCCCTGTTTCCATTTACTCTCTATCACATCATCCTATTATGCTTGCTTTATAGCAATTACCTCATTTGATGTTTTTTCACTTGTTTACTTTTTATTTTAAATTTCCCCCATTAGAATTCTCAGTTCCATGAAGTTGGAGACTTTTACTGTTGATTTAACGTGTCCTGGAAAGTGTGTGGTGTGTGATAGGTGCTCAGACACAACTTATTGAATGACTAATTGAATGCATGAATGGTCAGAGGTTGAGGGAAATGGTCAAGAGTCCTATCAAGCTCTTTGCCTGAAGAAAACCTCTTGCAAGAATGTCAGCTGATCTTCAGGTGCCTTTGCCTTGGCGCCAACCCAAACCTTGTCTCTACTTGCCCATCAATAGACACTAGGAACATATATTTCCATCCTTTTCAGATTAAAGGATGGCATCTCTGATACAGGCTCCCTTTGGTCTCTACTGTGAAGCTGCAGTTGCTGAGACCAGTATCGTTCAGAATTTAGTCTGTATTTCTTATTCTAGCCTTTCTGGTCATCTGATGGGCTGGCTTCCAGGTATAATTTAGAATGTTGCTTCGGGGTTGTAAAGCTATTTATGCTATAGATCTCTGAAAGTTTTCCAACACATCTTAATAACTTTACAGTTTCTCTTGCTAATGATTTTTATCTGCCAGAGAGCCTGTCTAGTTAAAAATCAGATCACTTAAGACACCTCGGGCACACGTTTTTCGTAATACTTAGGCTGATTTTGTTTTAAATTGTTTTTACTTTGCTGTGAAAGCCTAAAGGACGAGGAAAACAAACTGACTTCTCTTTTTTAAAAGAGATGTTATTTGGCTTGAGAGTTCTAGTTATATAAAATGTATTTCTCTAGTTCTTAACTGAATCAAAAATGAAGCAAACAGACAATTTGGAGAAATAGTTTGGGATGAACAGGCTTTGACATATTCATGGGTTCTCTCAACTATTTAAAAATGATTTTGAAAGACTTATTTGCATTCTACAAATTAAAGATTTTAGCCCAAAGGAAGGACTAATGTCATGATTTTTTTCAGCTTGACCTTTTAGGGTGTTACGCATTTATAAGCAGGAGTTTTTGAAGGGGGAACATAGATGGGACCTTTGTACAAAGTCAGTGGGCCAAAAGAAACACTCCATTGTTCCATAGTTTTGTGTTGCACATGGGAAAGCATCCCGAGCATTATGCCATTAAGGTGACCCAGATTACCAGATTTGTAAGAAGAGGCCAGTGGTTGGTTGAGCCACTTTGTGTGTAAAGGGTGGTGCATGTTGACTGCCAAATTTCTTTCGACACGAGAAAAAAAACATTCATATATCAAAAAATAAATTTTTTTCCTCATCCATTATGTAAGAAATTTATGCATGTTAGCACTTACCAGAAGAAATGGCACAGATACTTTCTGCTTTCAGCAGTTTGTTGAAATATCTTGATCAAAGGCATTTTCAGCTTGAAGCTTGAAAGTGACAATGTAAATACAGATAAATTCAGTTTCAACAGATGGGTCTTTGCATCATCTTACCACTTTTTGTTTTTTTTTTACTCTGGCAATGCTATTAGCTATGGAGATCAACAGAAAACTGCTAAAGGTAAAAACCTTTTTCTCTGATCTTGAAATGACAAGTTAAAAAGCACCCCTTGGGGCTTCCCTGGTGGCGCAGTGGTTGAGAGTCCATCTGCCGTTGCAGGGGACACGGGTTCGTGCCCCGGTCTGGGAAGATCCCACATGCCGCGGAGCGGCTGGGCCCGTGAGCCATGGCCGCGGAGCCTGTGCTCTGCAACGGGAGAGGCCACAACAGTGAGAGGCCCGCGTACTGCAAAAAATAAATAAATAAATAAAATAATAAAAGCATCCTTCCCTGCACCACCCCCCAACCCGCTGCAACTACTCCCAGCTCATCCTGAAGAAGAGCATGGTGTCTAATCATCACTGTTCTCTGCTGCCAGGGTGGGTTGCCATTGTGGTTGCTGGTTGGACAACTTTTCTCACTCGTAAGGTTCTTCCTCCTGTTATAAGAAAGAGTATCAAACCCCAAAGATGCACGCACCTTGTGGTGAAGTGGTTAGCTCTGTTTCTATTCAGCCAAGGCTCGTTAACTGGAGGAGAAAAAGAACATTTTATTAGGGCCTCTAATTTTCCAGGCATTATGCAAGATAATAGAGGAGACACAGATGAGGTCTTGCTTTTAAAGTCTTAGATCTCTTTCCCTTTGGGCACTGGGGAATGAGAAGGCAGAGCTGAAAAGCTCTGGATGATTTTAAAATTTATTTGGTTCTGTAAAGCAGATGATCACATTTTCAGGCACCCTTTCCAATATTAAACAGTGTCAGTTTAACACCAGATATATTTAATAAGTCTCTACCGCCCTAAGGAAACTTCTAGTTTGATAAAGAAAAGACGGCTTACAGTTCACTGTCAGACAGGCTGTGATAAACTGAGTAAGAGAGTGACAAAGAAAGTACAGTGGAGCTTCAGAGCACAGAAAGACCCCACCTGATTCAGTGACTGAGGAAAACTCTCTGAAGGAAGAGACAGGAAAGCTTGGTAAGTCGCATTACAAGGCGAAAAGAGCTGAAATACGGAGAGAAGGGAAAACAGAGGGCACTCCAGGTAGCACAGAACGTATCAATTAAAAGTTGGGGCATATCCACATAGCAAATTGAATGAAGTTGAGTGTAGAGTGTAACTTGAAAGACAGACCAGGACCAGTTTGGATGGGGCCCTGATTGCCAGCTAAGGACTCAGAGCCCAAGCATGGGAAGTCATTAAAGAATACTAAACAAGAAAATGTTATGTTCAGAGATGAACTTTTGAATTCCTGGCAGCAAAGTGCATGATGGATTGGAGACAAGAGTCAGAAAACAGGGGGACCAATGAGGAGTATGCGGTGGTTAATGGTCTTTAAAATGAGCAGAGGCAGATCCACTCTAGGTTATGATCACAACAAAACCCCTTCACAGAGTAGCGTCTTCCAAAGGGGTAGGATCTGTCTAGGACAAAAATTAAGTGGAACATCCAATGGAGATTCATTGTAATGGGATGTAGTCAGGGTAGTCTAAATGTGGAATTAGGAGCAATATCTGATGATGTTACAGATCAGTCAGCAGATAAATACTGTAAGACATATATCCAAATATATCCATCAGTACAAATCTCCCTTTACTTGTTCAAGTCCTGGCCATCTCATTATTCTCTGCAGCATTAAAGATTTCAGTGCTATGTGCCTCAACCAGCAATAAAGGCCGCTTTAGCCCATTTCCCATTGTTCTACAACTACACAGAAGTCTGAGTCTGGAAGGTAAATCCGTCCGGCCAGTTTTGAGTTTGACAGCCTGCATGAAAGTGGATGTTCCACACCATGCACGCCTGAAGCTTGCTGTCTCAGACACAGCTTAACCCTTCAGTTGGGTCACTTAGTTCCTGCTTGGTTGAGGCTTCAGCAGGTTTCAGATCTAGAAATATCCTACTTGCCTAAGGTGGACTTTTGAAATATATTCACTCTTGTCATCCCTTCCATCCCTAGGATATAAGGTCTATGACTTCTTTTGGATCTCTGATTTCTTCTGCATCTATGATTTTTAAATATTCCATTGTTAACTCAAAATGGAGACAAAATCCATTCTCGAGACCAGAAGAAAAATGAACAAATGAAGTAACCCTTCATCTTTCTTACCTTTATTATGCTGGCCCCATCTTCTTCACCTGAAACAAGTTAAATGTAGAATTAGCACTAAAGAGAGTGTGTGAACTTGTTCTCTTTCAAACACTAGCTACAACCTACAACACAAATTAAAATTCTAATGGAAGAAGAAAAATTGTCATGTAGTTTTTCAGTTTTAGAAATATCTGACAAACTGTGAAGCTTATGAGGAAGACTCAGACAGTCAAACATTCAGGAATGAATGGGAGCACTTAACTCTGAAATTATTGTCATGAAAGAGAAAGTCCATGCTGTCTTACAAAATCATTCACATTGCCAATTTAGGTAAAAGGGCAAGATGAGCCATGGGTGGAACTCAGTTGCCACTAGGGTGTTCTCATTCATTGCCTACTCTGCCTTTTTGCTTTAAAGTGGGAATCACATAAGAACTCAAAGAATAAAAATGTTTTTACATTTTCAAGGGGAAAAAAAGTAATTGGAAGTAAACTCATAGGACTTTAAAATTTTCTAGATACTGGTACAACTCAGTCGGGGCTCGGAAATGACTACTAGCACCAAATCTTTTAATGTGCAAGACATGCCAGTTTTGCATAAGCTGTGTCATATTCAGCAATAGATTGTTGGCACAAACTAAGTTACCTATTCTCCTGTTTTTTTGCTTCTTTCAATAAGAACAGCTAAATAGAGTTTCTAGAGCTGCAGCTGAAGCTCCTCTGACCAACTTTTTGGAAACATGCTTGTGAAGGGTGTTACCCTAGGACATGCAGATAAAATATTATAAGGGAAACACTTCTGCATCCATCGAAATATACATAGAAGCCTATTTGGGATAATTATATTATTTCTTAAAAGTAAAATCGAGGAAACTAATAAACGACTTTCTCAGGATATTCTCTGCAGTCATTTGAGGCATCGAGCATGGTATTCTGGTGCATCTGCATTTAGGAGCAGAGATGACCACAGATGTATGAAGTTCACCCTGGATCAGTACCTCCTGTACAGGGCTTCTGCCTGTGCTGTCCTTTTATGGTTACTATATTATGATGATGATGTTTCTCAACCAACAGAATCACATAGTAGTATGTGAAATATTTTGATTCTTGTTCTAATGGGTATTCGCTAGCAGGTTTCCCAATGGTCCACTTGAGTGAAATGAACCAGCCCTTTCATAGCCATTAGTTGCAATTCAGGGAGACAAAACAAGACCCCCTGTCCAGCTTACCGAGATCTTATCCTGTATGTGTGACTCCCAGGGAGAGAGATTGAGAACCATTTATTAATCATTACGCCCCTAAATCAGATAGTTTTTCACTGGAGTACTGAAGCACTCAAATTAGCATCCTTCTTGTAGGCTAGTGAGGAATACAGCTTTCTGTGCTTTCATCAGCCTCTGCTGGCACCAGACCTCTCAGAAGCCTTGTGACAGGACCTGGCTTGTGCAGCATCACATGTGATTTGCTTTTCTTCTTGGAAGGTCCACTCTGTGGCTTTCCTCTGGAATCTGGGAAGAAAATGTTTCTCAGCCTGGAGACTGGGATTGAGAAAGCTCCCCTTCCTCCTCATACAAGTCAGCTAAGGGGTAAGTGGGATGGATGTGAGGGTGACAGTCATGAGTCAGTGACTTGAACCGACCTGAGTAACTATTCCAGCCCTCCCCTCTCAGTGTTGTCACAGGGATGGATACCCTATGTGTGGAAAGTCATCAGAACCTCTCTCTAGCTTTCCATCTGTGTAATACTTAATGAGCTTGTCACTTTTGACTCTGGGCAGGGATGTAGATTTGGGGCTCTCTGACGTACTTTGTTTTATATTGTTATTTTCTTAATGTACTAGGGATGCTACAATACATGCCCATGTACCTGCCACCCATCAAATGTAAACATTTTTCCCATACCTGCTTCATAGCTGTTGTTTGTAAAGAAACAAACTATCCAAGTAAATGTGAAGTCCCCAGTTTTACCTTCCCCAGTCTCACCCTGCTCTCTACCACTCCACAGGATACAACTGTCATGTATTGGCAGTTGCACAATCCTGTTTGTTATACTTTTAAATTTTACTCCACATATGAAACATGCTTATTACATACATGAGCCAAATTATTTGCATATTTTTCAAGTACATATTTTTTTTTTACTTTAGGGGTGGGATGTGGTACTCTGGCAATTGCTACTTTTACTACCAAACATTTTGTTTTCAGAATTTGTTATGGTACCCTAGTTCGTTTGTTTAAATTGCATATATTATTTCATCTATGAAACTATCACTATTTATCCATTCCCACACTGATTGGAATTTGAATTGATTCAATTGTTTTACCGAAATAAGTAATACTGAAATAAATATCCCCTAGGACATTTCCCCTAGGACATATGTGATAGAGCTTTTCTGGTGTACATATCAGTGGGTTTGTCACGTCATAGCGTATGTGCATTTTTGTGTCTGAGATGTTGCCAAATTGCTCTCCAAATTGCACAACCAATTTATACTAGTACCAGCAATATGTGAGAACCCTCACTTGCCCAGGTCCCTGCCAGCACTTGATTATTATCAGATTTAATTATTTGCTAGTTGATGGATGATGGATATGAATCTCATTGTTTTCATTTTCATGACTCATTATTTATGAAATTGAACATCATTTTTCACAGGGCCATTTGGATTTCCTCTTCTCTAAGATCTATTTCTACTCTTTGTCCATTTGTTTGTCTGTTCTCGTTATTGATTTATAGAAACGTGTGTATATGTGTGATCCTAATGTATATGTATCGTAGTATATGTTTATATTTTATAATATACATTCATATATATGTAACTAATCCTTTGTTATACATGTGGAAAATTTTGCCTCTCATCTGTTGATTGCATTGTAATTTTTTTTTTTTTTTGTGGTACGCGGGCCTCTCACCGCTGCGGCCTCTCCCGTTGTGGAGCACAGGCTCCGGATGCGCAGGCTCAGCGGCCATGGCCCACGGGCCCAGCTGCTCCACGGCATGCGGGATCCTCCAGGACCGGGGCATGAACCCACGTCCCCTGCATCGGCAGGCGGACTCTCAACCACTGCGCCACCCGGGAAGCCCTGCACTGTAATTTTTTAACTTTTTATTTTATATTGGAGTATAGTTGATTAACAATGTTGTGTTAGTTTCAGGTGTACAGCAAAGTGATTCAGTTATACATATACATGTATGTATTCTTTTTCAAATTCTTTTCCCATTTAGATTGTTACATAATACTGAGCAAAGTTCCCTGTGCTATGCAGTAGGTCCTTGTTGGTTATCCTTTTTAAGTATACCAGCATGTACATGTCAATCCCAATCTTGACATCTTTTAGCACAAACAACTTTAAATTTTTGATGTAGTTAAATTTCTTTTATTCTGCTTTTTGTGCCTTGCTTAAGAATTCATTTTCTCCTCCATGGTTATATTTTATATTAACTCCTCCTATACTCTAAAGTGTTTTAATTTACTTCTGAAAGTTTTGTTTTAAAAATGTAGACTTTTAATTTATGTGGAGTTAATGAGTTAGTGTATGGTGTGAAGCATGAATCTTTTTTTCCCATATGAAAAACTAGTCCCAACAGCATTTACTGAAAAGCCCCACTCTTTCTCCATTGTTTTTACTGTCTTCTCTGTTGTATACTAAGATCCCATATATACTTTGGACTTTTCTATATATACTTTTCTCATATATGCTTTTTTTTCTGTTGATCTCAACTTCCCTATCCTTATAAGATACCATGCCATGTAAATACTATGCCTTTATAATAAGCATTTTTATGTTGTACTTCATTATAGTGAGAGTACTTCAAAAATTTCACTTGAAGTATGCTACTAGGTATAGTTTTGGGGATGACCTATTTTTTTCTTTTTTTTTTTTTGTGGTACGCGGGCCTCTCACTGTTGTGGCCTCTCCCGTTGTGGAGCACAGGCTCCGGACGCGCAGGCTCAGCGGCCATGGCTCACGGGCCCAGCCACTCCGCGGCACGTGGGATCTTCCCGGACTGGGACACGAACCCATGTCCCCTGCATCGGCAGGCAGACTTTCAACCACTGCGCCACCAGGAAAGCCACGGGATGACCTATTTTTTGTCAGATTAAGAGAACTGTTCTCTAAGTCTAGTTTACTAAGAGAATTTATTATAAATAAGTATAAATTATTAACAATGGTCTTCTGCATGTTAGAGTAACCATTTGATTGCCTCTTTTAGATTATTAATGCTGAAGATCATATTGATCTTTTTGATAATATATTGACCTTTCTGATACTGAACTACCCTTGCATTTCTGGTCTAAATCTTACTTGAATTGTATGTATTACTATGTCTTTTTTGTTTTGTTTTGTTTTTTAAAGTCTTAAAACATATTTTGGTAGACTTGCTTTTTATGGGTATTGATTTAAATAATTACTTTTCAGAAATGTTTCTTTGAAAAGCTAAACATGCAAAGGTTTGCCTTTCATTTTATTTCAAATATAGTCATTACCTAGGAAAAGGGATTCTCCATTTTCTGCCTATTGAGAATGAAAACATCCCCAGAACATAAGCCTAAAACATCTCCTTTTCCTATTTTTTAAACTCTGTGAAGACTGTCGCTTTTCTGAGAGTTGTGATCAGGCTCAGCTTCTCTCTCCCTTCCTAGGCTCTCTGGTGGGGTGTGACACCCCTCAGTCCTCCCTGGTGTGGGTCCCAGCACCACCCGCTGCTTCTTAAGGCAGCAGAAGCTGCAATGACCACATCGTCCATCAGTGCTCACCACATGCCCATGTATTCACATACCCCTCAGTCAGGCTGCTCACTCCCGCATCAAGCACCATTAGTGTTCCCATTTCACATGCATCATCTATCCTTCTAACAAAATAGAAAATCTAGTACATTTTAGTTGTCCTTTGAGATGTCTACTATCTCCCATATCTTTATTGCCTAAATTTATTTTCATCTTTTTTGATCAATAGGAAATGTGGTCAATATTGTTTTTACAAGCAATATTTAGTTGAATTAGCCATCAGGTTTTATATTTTTTTCTCACCATTTATTTATTTATCTAATAAATCCTTAATGCATGCCCTCTATTGGCCTGCCATGGTTATAGGTACTTGGAGATACAGCAGTGAACAGATAGTCAAAGTCCCTGAACTCATATGGTTGATATTCTAGTAAGAGGAGAGAGAAAAACATTAACAACTAGCTATATAATAAAGACAAGTGCTATGGAGAAAAATAAGAGCATAAGGGTTATTACTGCTGTAGGTTATCAGGAAAGAGCTCACAGATAAAGTGATATTTGAATGGGTACTTGAAGGAAGTCTGAGAGGAAAGCACCCTATGTGGGGAAAACGGCATATGCTGCATGGGGGCATCAAGAAACATCAAAGAGTCCAGTGTTGTTGGAGCAGAATGAGCAAAAGAAGTATGGTGGTCAGTGGTGGCAGAGATAGTGGGTAAGAGTGGGGGTGAGGGTTGAGGGAAATCCAACAAGACTTTCCCACCATTGTAAGCACTTTGGCATTTACTCTAAGTGAGATGGGATACCATCAGAGGGTCCTGAACAAAGAATTGATATGTTCTTGTTTTAGTGAGATCAAGATCTTGTGTTGGTGGCTTATGTATTTGGAGATAAGGAGATTCAAGACCAGAAGGATGTAGACCAATTAAGAAATTATTACCATAATCCAGATGAGAAGTGTTGGTGGCTTGGATGAGGGAGATAAAGATGGGGATGGTAAGAAGTGATCCTATTCTGGATATAATTTGAAGGTATATCTAAGAGGATTAGTTGATGGATTGATCAGGGGTATGAGTAAAAGGCCTGAGAATCTGGAAGGATGAGGGTGATACTGCTGAAATGACCAAGACTGCAGAATGAGCAGGTTAGGAGGGTAAAACCAGAAGTTTGGTTATAGATTTATAAGTTTGAGATTCCTATCAAACATCCAAGGGTATTATTAGTCATTGGATATATGAGCCTGTAGTTCAAGAAGAGATTTGAATTGAAGTTATATATTTGGAGAACATAATCATAGATGATATTAATGTCATAACGTTGAATGAGGTCACCTAGGGAGTAAATGTAGTTAGGAAAAAGAGGAGAGGAGAAGTAGGGAATATACTTAGGGGTATTCCAATGTTATATGGTTGAGAAAATGAAGAGGACACAGCAAAATAGACCAAGATAAAGAGCCCAGTAGGGTGGGAGAATCAATGGAGAATGGTGTCCAAATATCAAACTAAGATAGTATTTCAAAGAGTAGGCCACTGTGTCATATGTTGTTAACAGGTCAAATGAGATGATTAAGAAATAGCTACTAGATTTAGCAATATATAATAGAAGTCATTCGAGACCAGGACAAAAGGTATTTAATAGGAGTGGTGGGGAGTGGAGTCTGATTTCAATGGGTTTAACAAAATAGACAAAAATGAATTGGAAATAAAAATATAATGCAATTCTTCAAAAAGTTTTACTTTAAAGGGAAGCAGAGAAATGGGTCAATAGCTACAGTATAACTGGAGTAATTGGAAGAGGATCTTTTTTTTTAAAGAGACAAAAACTTTGGCATTTATTTAAGATTTTTGTCTTCTTGCAAAATAGCTCCTTCAGTAATTATTTAAATTAGAATCTTTAGATAGTAAACTCTCAGTTTTCATACACCTCCTGCCCTGTCCCCACCCACACAGAAGACTTAGGGAGAGCTTAGCTGGGTATCAAATTCTGAATAGATGGTTATTTCTCTACCACTTTAAAGGTTTTAATTTGTGTCCTGGCATCTGTTGTTGCTGAGAGAAAATCTTCTACCTGTCCTTTTGAGTTTCTTACTAGGTAATCTGCCTCTTATTTAAAGTAACTTTTAAAGATTTTTTCTTTGTCCTGATGCCCTAGAGTGGATTTACTTTTCATTTATACTACTCAATGATTACATTTGCTTTTAATCTGAAAACTCACTTCATTCTTTAATTTTATAAAATTATCCATAATAACCTTTTCCAAAACTTATTTTTTGCAGTTGAGTTAAATTCTCTTCTTCTGGAACTCCCATCATATGTATATTGGAGCTTCTCAATATGCCCTCCTTGGCTTGTAATTGCTCTTTCACATTTTCCAGTACAACTGTCTTAATTTAAAAAAATAACCTACCATTGAAGTATTTGACACAGAAGAGGAAGTACAAAGTGTAAACTTGCACATTGGCTGCACTTCTGGCCCTGGTTATTTTTTAAAGTTATTTTTAAGGTTAATATACTGTATCATGCAGCTGGTTCAAAATCAAAAATTAAAAGCCTAAGCATAGTCTGATATCAGCCTGGCAAAATCAAGCTGATTGAAATATTCTCTCCCATTTTCTCTTCTTGCTACACCTTCATCCCTAGAGAATAACTAGGAAGCTTTCCCTTAAAAAAAAAAAAAGTGTAAAAGAGCAGAAATAAAAAAGGTAGGAGCTCCAACAAAGAAAGGAACTCAAAAAAAGGAGGGAGGGCATATATAGATAATTCATATTAAATGTTTCAAAGAATTGACCTCACTCATTTTCAAATAACTGTCAGTTAAAACAGTGGAAGATCATTTTTACCCATCAAATTAACAATGATGGGAGGAAAAGAAAATTTTTGCTGACAATTGTACGCTGATATAAAAGTTCACTGCTGGTCTGGTCTGAGTCTAAATTAGGACAGTTTGAAAGCATTGAGTGATATCTATCAAAAACCTCATAAATGTTTTACCCCTTTAATGCAGCAACATTGTTTTGGGGAATCAACCATTAGGCAATAAATGGAAATACAGGCCAAATCCCCTCCCCGCCAAGGGATGTTTATTGTACCATTATTTATGATATTTAAAAATTAGAAGCAGTCTATATCAATGGGCTACAAACTTTTTTGACTACTATCCACAGTAAGAAATAATAGGGTCTTCATCGTGAGCCAATAGTCATACACGTACATTAAAAAAATTTCAGGTGACAAAACCACCCATTCCATTCCATTTATCTTAGTCTCTTTGGGCTGCTATAACAGAAATATCATAAACTCAATGGCTTATAAACAACAAAAGTTTATTTCTCACAGTTCTGGAGGCTAGGAAGTCCAAGATTAAGGCGCCGGCAGATTCAGCATCTGGCAAGAGCCCACTTCCTGGTTCACAGACAGCTGTCTTTTTGCTGTGTCCTCACATGGCAGGAAGGTGGAGAAAGTTCTCTGAAACCATGAGGGCTCTGAGCTAATCACCTCAAGGCCCCCACCTCCATATACCATCACACTTGGGATTAGATTTCAACATACGAATTTGAGTGGAGGGGGACAAATGTTTGGTCCATAGCACCATTCCATTACATTCATTTAAACAAATTGACAAACAAAGCTGTATTTGACCCACTAAATTGAGCCCACAGCCTAATTATAGGTTAACACTCAGTTTGAAAAGCACTGGCACCTAAATAGGCATATGATGGAATATTAATTAATGCATCCATTACATTTTATGTTCAGTTTTTTATTTTGGTTTTGCTTTGGGGTTGGGTGGGGATTATGCTTTTTCAGCCAGCAATGGAGAGGATGTTTCCATGTAACTCCATCTGATGGGGACTTACTATAATGATACCAGATCTCTGTTGCTGTGCTCAGTCATCCTCCTGTGTCTCTCTCTCAATACGTCATGGGTCCTTCATGGATTCTTCATGATGTCCCCAAGCTCCCCCTCCTCTTACTTGTAACCTTTCCAAGCAGATAGAATCTGCCTGGGTTGGTCACCCAACATTTAATTTCAAGCATTTATTATTGTTCTGCCATTGGTATTGGGACTTCATTCTCAATCTAATCAGTTAATACTAGCTGACCCAGGTTGATTTCATTTGAATCAACAAAGGATTGCTAAAAGCTGCATTTCCTAGAAAAAGTGGGAATCTAATTGGCAGATATTTGAGACACTAATGTTAAATGCAAAAAGAAATATAAAAAACTTTTTTGCATTGGGCCTGTTTTCAACTTTTTTTTAAGAAACTCTCTTAGAAGGAGAGTGACCAAAAAAAATCTAAAATTTTTACATTATGTTAATACTTATCAAATTTCTATAAAACAAGTATTGTAGATTTATAATCAGAAAAAATAATTAAAATTGGCTCTGGGGAAAATGATCATTTTGCAAACCAGCGTCATGTACTACTCTTGATTTAGCTCATGCTCTTAGTATAAATATCTAAATATGAAGTCTCTATGAATAAAATTCTGTTTGAAGCAGAAAGCCCCCTGTTTGTCCTACTAACACCATTTCAGAATACATTGCTCAGTATACAGCTTGGTTTGGGAGGGCTGGGTATAAAGACCTAGAAAGATCCTTTCCCTAAGGCCCTACACTTCCCTACTCTTTGTGTAACCATTATTTATTGCCTGTTTTTATTTATTCAATAAATCCCCTAATAACTTGAGGTTTGGAAATTTGGTTTGGGATAGGATTGGACAGAGTATCACCTGTTTTCTTTAATAGACTAAAATATCACTTGTCTGTTGAGGATGGTCATTTCTGTGGCCCTAATAATTCCCTAAATAAAACTACTCACAAATTCTAAAGTTCTAAATACTTTTGGTTCTAGCACACTAGGATTCATAACTCTCTTAGAAAAGGAAGGAGTATCTCTTAAGGCCCATAAAAAAAATCCAGATCAAAATGTCATGTGCTCGGGTAAATTTTCTTTCTCTTTAGCTATTGAGGATAAGATTTCAGCCTGTGCTTTTACACGTCTTGTGTAATTACTCTTTCCCACTTCTTTTCAGTTGAGCCTGAAAAATTAGGTGAAACAAAATTTTTCTTTCAAGAATAAGCTAGAAAGATCTGGGCTGCCTGGTCAAAAAACCACTGACTAGTTGGTCCTTTACCAGTGTTTAAACAAGCTCTTTATCTGAGATCCCACTTCATAGTGAGTTCCAGAAATGTTCCACAGATTTATTTATTTATTTATTTTTGTTTGTTTTGTTTTTGCGGTAAGTGGGCCTCTCACTGTTGTGGGCTCTCCCGTTGCGGAGCCCAGGCTCCAGACGCGCAGGCTCAGCGACCATGGCTCACGGGCCCAGCCGCTCCGCGGCATGTGGGATCTTCCCGGCCCGGGGCGCGAACCCGTGTCCCCTGCATCGGCAGGCGGACTCTCAACCACTGCACCACCAGGGAAGCCCTCCACAGATTTAGCTGCCCTCATCCATGTGTTTGGTGATCCAGACCCTCAAGCCAGTGGGAGTGGAGAAGGGGAGGCGAAAGGAATACACATTTTCCTGAAAGATGCTTCTGCCACTTCTGCTCGCGTCCTGGTGGCTGCAAGGTGGGCTGTGAAATGTCGTCTTTCACTGGATTCTATTACTAACTGAAAGTGGGGAGAGTGAATACTGGGGGACAACTAGTAACTATTAGTTCATATTATGGGCTGTGGTATTGATCCTATGAACAAGGCAAGTCATTTGAATGTTTTATTCAGAGGGATGCCATGATCATATTTGTTTCAAAATGTAATTTTTGTGTGAAAAATGGATTGGAGGAAGCCCAAGTGAGTGTTAAGAGGCCATTCCTGGGCTTCCCTGGTGGCGCAGTGGTTGAGAGTCCGCCTGCCGATGCAGGGGACGCGGGTTTGTGCTCCCGTCCGGGAGGATCCCGCGTGCCGCGGAGCGGCTGGGCCCGTGAGCCATGGCCGCTGAGCCTGAGCGTCCGGAGCCTGTGCTCCGCAACGGGAGAGGCCACAACAGTGAGAGGCCCGCATACCACCAAAAAAAAAAAAAAAAAAAAAAAAGAGGCCATTCCTAGGGTCTAAGTGAGAGATCATGACTAGGACTTGGCAGTAGCAGTAGAGAAGATAAAGGGAGTGGAATGAAGTCAAAAGATACTGAAGAGGTAAGGCAGACGGATGAAACGGGCGCAGAAGAGGTAGAGAAGCTATCCAGGTAACTCCTAGATTTCTGGTTTGTGTTGCAGACTCTAGAGGAAAACAAGGTTTGGGGATGAGGTATCTATGGACCCCTGAGTTTAGCTTTGGAAACATCTGTCAGAGAGGCTGTTTCTACACATCCAAAATAAACCACCAACTCACAGTCAGTGAGAGTCTCAAATCTAGTCATTGTTAACTCCTCTATTCGAATGAACGTTCCCCTGTGAGGGTTCTTTATGTTAAAGGGCTTTGTATGTATCGCATGTCACAGAATGGTTCATTGCACACAAACATAGGAAAGCCAGCCAGACAGAGGGAGTCTTTTAGCCCTTGCTAATTCCTACTGTGGTCATCAATCACGAACAGTCTTCTTTTGTGGGAAGCATGGACAGGACTGTTGGTCACACAGGAATAATAGTCACGTAGCCTTGTGTGTGTACCGCAGCTCAACCCACACGCAGTGATGGGAATCATTGCGATTGTTCTAACCCGTGAGAAGCTACAAGAAATCTGGTGACGCTGCAGAGCTAGAGAGCAGTGTTTCTGTTTCTCGGGTTGCTCGTGTATGCAATTTACTAAATGGTTAGTGTTTTGAGCTTTTTATTTGGTTTGGGATATTTTTTCTTAGACCCACTTCTCTCCACTACAAGGTAACTGGAAAGAAACAAACCCCACATAATCTAAGTGCTGTGTCCTGCTGCCCAATCTACCAAAATATCCTACAGTCAATGTGTAGATGGTGCTAACAGTTTTCTAGTCAACTACTTTGTGCCACTGATACTATGATGAAACATTTAAAGTTAAGTATGTTAGGATTTCCAATGGGCACTAATGTTTTAAAATTCAATCACTTATCCTTCACTTAACAAATATTCAACATTCTACACTCTGGGCATTTGGGATACTTCAGTAAGAGACCAGTAAACACGATGATGGACACCTCTGCCCTCCTGGAGCTTCCCTTCTTGAACTCCTTAGTCATGGGATTAGATTCAGATAAGCCTGTCACTTTTTTCAGCCCTTCCAGTTCATAGCCTTTGTCAGTTTCTGACGCGTGGCCTTCTCAGCTGGCCTGGCTGGCTCCATCGTGATGGGTCTCATGAGACTCCAGCCCAGGCCTGGCCTTCACTTCAGTTGGCAGAGCCCAGAAAAGCACTGGGCAAAGGTCAGGGGATTCGTTATGTGAGGCAATGGGCTGTGTGCTTTAATCTGCTCTTCTGGTACCAGGGTGTGTGTGTGTGTGTGTGTGTGCATGTGTATGTGTGTGTGGCAGAGAGATTGGGAGGGAGGGAGGAAGAGGGAGAAAATGTAATTGATTTGGGGAGGATTTTGCGAAGGTTTATATAGGAAAGCAGCAAGACCAAGAATCTAACGTGCCAAGCGGTAACCGAGAAGCATTTACCGTATTCCTCCTTCACCTCCCACCCTCTCCGCCAATTTTAACCAAATTAGTATAGTGTGGTCTGCTTGCATACATGACTGAATGAAAAAGGAAATTTAAAAGTTCTTGCCATAAAGCCTGGAGGAAACCATACAAAAATCCAGCCTCTATTTCAGGAATATCTGCCGGACTGGTGGTTAGTATTTCCCTTCTTGTTCACTTTGATTAAAAGGCTGAGAGTCAGGTCGCTCTCTTTTTTTTTTTTTTTGTAACCTTGCTTGGGAGCTTTTTAGATGTAAAGCTCCAACTTGGCTTAGCTGGTTGCTTTCCTTCTCCTCCCACCTCATTCTTGCCTCTTCTGGCTTCATTTCTCCTGCTCCCTCCTTGCTCTCCTCCTCCGCTCTTCTCCCTCTACTCTGAGCGAAACTTCTTTCTCTTGTCCTGCAACTTATAAAATACTCTGATTAGGCAAAGCCTCAGACTGCCTTCCTCCCTGTCTGATCACCATTAAGATATAATTGGGGTCTTTGAAGTCCATTTTCTGCGCATATAAGAATCTGGTACATTTTGAGAAAGTCGACAGAGATAATAATTTGCACTCAGGAGACTTTTCAGGGTTTTAATTCTGGCCTATGTTTTACATTTCAACAGTCAGTTTATATTTTAGAAGAGTATCGTAAAGAAGAAGTGACACCACAATTGCATGTTTGTTTTGCATTTTATTCCAGGTTTTCTAAAGTCTTGGGGATTGTCAGCACATTGAAGAAAAGGAAAATAAGACTTTGTCTTTTTGTATTTTTAGCCATATATCTTGGCTGGTTTACTCCGATGTTTCGGGTTCCTTCCTGCATACCTGATTAAAGCTATCCCATGGTGCCTGATGTGATGGGAAACATCACTTATTCTATCTCGTTAAAAAGCATTCAGCTGAACTTTCAACAGAAGGACGTGTTCTACCCCCTTAAAACATTGATTTTAGGGTCAAGGGGTCTCTGTTCGTTTCTGCAACAATTCATTTCAAGCTGAGCGTGGTAGGTACTGTGAGGTAGTAGGGGATACAGAGATGACCCTCAGGGGAGAGATAAGAAAGTAGTGGGCATCTCACGATGCTATGATAGAGGTTTGGCAAGGAGAGAGGAGGGGCACCGAACTTCCCCCGGTAGGGAGTGGAGGTCGTTGCTCGAGATACATTTAAGTTGAAGTGACCTTGAGCTGAGTCTTCGGGAATGAGTGGCAGAGATGGATGAAGTGGGAAGAGGACAGGAGGCAGAGGGGCTGAAGGTGTGAACAGCATGGAACCTTCTGAGAAGATTCCTCCATGGACAGAGGAAAAGGGGAGGTTTGGGGAGATGGTGGAAAATGGGCATGGAAAGGTGAAGGAGGCCAGATCAGATTGCACAGGGCTGGAGGCACCTTGTTAAGGGTTTGTCACTTATACTGGACAGTTTGAAACAGAGGCTGCTGAGCTGCAGTTGAAGGAGATCACTGTGGTGTCAGTGTGGAGAATAGATTTTTGCAAGGTTCTAACCAGGATTATTCTCGGAAATTTAGGCTCAGCTTGGTCCAGACTTGAGGGCTGGTTGTGAGTAAATTTCATTTCTGGGTTATTCCAGGGCTTCTTGTCCTACTTCAAAGAAGGTGGCCAGGGGAGCTCAGCTCCTGTGGAGCTGGGGGAGGCCAGGAGAGCCCAACTCACCTCATGTCCGTACTTGTTAGGAATTGTTTGTACTGAATGTCTAACGATAAATGACATTAGATGTGACAGCACATGTGAGCCTGAGCGTAAGTTGGCTTTCTTCTCCTTGAAAATACAGTGACAGGTTGAAGACGATGGGGAATACTGAAAAACCCACTGCACTGGGGACGGGTGGCCTGGATGCTGCTCCCAGCTCGGCTGTAACCAGCAGTGGGATCTTGTACATGTCACTTCATCCCTCTAGGCTTTGCTTACCTTACCTGTAAAGTGAGACCTTTATGGTAACAGGGTCATTAGGGCCCCATCCAGACGCCGGGCTCTCTGATTGTGATTCTGTCTCCCCAGTGGTCCCCCCGACCCCCAACCTCAGGCTTCCAGACATTCTGATTAATAGAGAAACTAGGAAAGCCATTTATTTAAACAAAGTTTCAGTTTAAAGAATCTAATCTAGTGAGCCTGGGAAATAATTTTCGAAGGAAAAAAATTGTGATTCGTGTTTGTCCTATGCAGATGGTAAAAGGGAAGCAGAAAGCCACCTGCGCACAACTTCCTTCTTTTTCTCTTGACTGTTTCTGCTTGTCCCTCCTGCAAAAGTAGAGAGGAGATTGGCTGGGGATTCTGAGGGGACTGAGGGTAAGACACTGACGGGGAAGGCTGACCTATGGGAACCTGAGTTCTCCCGCCTTCCAGAGGAGCAGTGCAGCCTTTATTTGGCATGAGCAGCGATTCAGGTAGTTCCTCGGCAGAATTTTGAGTAGCTGTGACCTTCTTTGCCTTTGTGAAAATCTCTTGCACCTGTATCCAGTGCTCTGAGGTTATATAGGCCCATCCCCTAACCTCTAAACTACCCTCTGCTCTCTTTTACCCAGACTAACTTCTCCCAAAGCTGAATGATGGTGTGGGTATTCTTGAGGTGGGGAAAGGACTTCTAATGCCTCTGACCTACCTTACACCCACCAATATTCCCTCCCAACCCCCGCCAAACACACACACACACAGTGCACATATCTCTTCACTCATCAAATCCTGCAAGGCATTTTGGTGGGAGTGGGCACAGAGTGATAAACAGTTGAGGAAGGTCTGTGTCTTGCCCTGAGGAAACCTACAGCACTGAGGATTCATTTATTCCACATACAGGGATTCGTTACCTTGTGACTTCCATGTCAGGGCACATTTTATAGTAGAGGAATGAACAGGTCAGTCTCAGGGGAGTGTAGAAGGCTTCATGGAGGTAGTGATATTGGAGCATGCTTTTGAAGAGCAGATAAATTGAGGATTTGTCCGGCAGCAGCCTTGAAGGTAAAGGAATAGAGGCCATGAAGGAGGATGTTTTAAGTCTAGAGAAGTGAGGTGAGCATTGGGGGAGGAGGGGGTACATTCCAGAGAGAATTCTGAGGTTGAATCACCCCCTCATGGTGACAAGTGACACATGATGGGGTTGGAGTAACAGGTAACTGGGGAGCCCTAATCTCATTAAACATGTTAGAAAATATATGAGATGAAGCTGTTTGTTCATGAGGTGGGGACTGGGGGCAGGTAGGAGATGTGAGTTCATTCAGTTTAGACAGGAATGATTTTAGATGCTTATGGGCATCCAGGTGACCATCTCCCTGTGTCTGAGGCACCTGCCCTCTGGTTCTTTAACATTTACGTGATGCTCTGAGTAAACTGCCCCCTTGGGGATTCCCTGTAGCTTTTCTTCTCCATTTGGAAGTAAAGTTTTGTCTGGTAACATGATCACAAGTGATTGAAAGTGGAAAAATTCATTTGAATCACTTTTCAGTTTGATGGGAAGATGGATGTTTTATTACTGTTCTCCAAGATGTGAAATAACTGATTTCTCTCAAACAGAATGCAATGAAAAGCATTTTAGTGCCTGTTCCTTTGACTTTTGGATAGGTGGACAATCTTCTTGAATCAATAGCAGTTCAGGGTTTGGCTCAGCCTGCTTTTTCCAACCCTCTTCCACCAGCCAACTGATTTCGGAGAAACACGGCCAGGTCATTGAGTTACAGGTTCCAGAGTTATGCTGTGGTGGTCCCTTAGGGTGGTAAACATGAGGCTCCTGGGAATTGAACATTTAATTCAGGAGGACTGAAAACAAGCTCTCCTGAGCCAAGATGTTAGATTTACAGGGAAATGTAAAGGTAGCCTGTCCTCCTCCCTTCCACACGACCTTTTCCTCCATAAATACATACCCTTTGTCCTTATCTTCCCCTGACCCTAGTCTTTCATAGATTTTGACCTTGATTTTGATTTACCTTCACATTGACACATTGTCTGTTTTTAATTTCCTGTCTGACCTGAGGTTAAGATGAGAAGCAAGGCCAGCAAACTGATTTAGACAGGATCTCTCAGGCTTTCTCACTTTCCCTGGGATCAACTTGTGTCCAGATTTATGTGTCCGAAAATAAATTGCATCAACTGACCCAGAGGTGATTAGACTCTAGGGGCTCAATTTACACTAGCTAACCTCATGAGATGGGCCAATATACCAGAATGCCAATACATTTGTTTATTCTCCATTTCAGCTGTGAAGCAGTTTCATTTCAGCTGGTTATTGTATTCGTTTTCCAGAAAGAGAGAGAGCCCAGACAACAAGATAAGAATCAGAAGGTCATGTGGCAGTTGTAGTCTCAATGGAGGGAATTGTGTGGCCCTCAAGGGAGAGCATCAGCAGGCTCTGAAAGATTATTGTACCTGTCTCTGTATTGGGACATTCTTGTTGGTCCCAAGTAATTGGACGAGACAAATCCATAAATTACTTTTTTCAGCATTCTTCATCAAACATTAATTGATTAGACTAGATTATCTCTGAAGTCCCTTCTGCCTCCAAATTTCTGTGCTCTGCTAAAAATCCCCTCTCCTTATGGCTATGTTTCAGTCATGGCTGGATAGTTGTCTTCCTGATTGATGTTTAAGAAGTCAACCTCAGGCTCTATAACAGGCTTTTAAAGACTGTATTCATTTTCTATTGCTTCTAAAACAAATTACCTTAAATTTAGAGGCTTATCAAAACCCATTTATTAGCTCACAGTTCTGTAAGTGAGAAGTCTGGGCACAGGCTGGTGTAACTGGATTCTCTGCTCGGAGTTCACAAGGCTGAAATCAAACTGTCATTAGGGCTGCATTACCCTCAGGAGGTCCTGGGAATGAATTTGCTTCCAAGTTCGTTCAGGTTGTTAACCAAATTCAGTTCCTTACAGTTGTAGGACTGTCATCCCCATTTCCTTGCTAATTGTCAGCTGGGAGCCCATTTTTGCCCCTGGAGTTTGCCTGCACTGCATCTCATGCTTCCTATATGGCCCCTCCAGCAACAGCAGCATAAAGTCCCTCTTGAGTTTCTAACCTCTCTGACTTCCCCTTCTGCACGTCTCACTGACTAACTTCCTCTCCTGCTTTTTATTTTTTAATCTTTGTTGTTGTTGTTAGTTTCTGCTTTATAACAAAGTGAATCAGTTATACATATACATCTGTTCCCATATCCCTTCCCTCTTGCGTCTCCCTCCCTCCCACCCTCCCTATCCCACCCCTCCAGGCGGTCACAAAGCACCAAGCTGATCTCCCTGTGCTATGCGGCTGCTTCCCACTATCTATCTACCTTACGTTTGGTAGTGTATATATGTCCATGCCTCTCTTTCGCTTTGTCACAGCTAACCATTCCCCCTCCCCATATCCTCAAGTCCATTCTCAAGTAGGTCTGTGTCTTTATTCCTGTTTTACCCCTAGGTTCTTCATGACATTTTTTTCCCTTAAATTCCATATATATGTGTTAGCATACGGTATTTGTCTTTCTCTTTCTGACTGACTTCACTCTGTATGATAGACTCTAGGTCTATCCACCTCATTATAAATAGCTCAATTTCATTTCCTTTTATGGCTGAGTAATATTCCATTGTATATATGTGCCACATCTTCTTTATCCATTCATCCAATGATGGACACTTAGGTTGTTTCCATCTCCTGGCTATTGTAAACAGAGCTGCAATGAACATTTTGGTACATGTCTCTTTTTGAATTATGGTTTCTCAGGGTATATGCCCAGCAGTGGGATTGCTGGGTCATATGGTAGTTCTATTTTAAGTTTTTTAAGGAACCTCCATACTGTTCTCCATAGTGGCTGTACCAATTCACATTCCCACCAGCAGTGCAAGAGTGTTCCCTTTTCTCCACACCCTCTCCAGCATTTATTGTTTATAGATTTTTTGATGATGGCCATTCTGACCAGTGTGAGATGATATCTCATTGTAGTTTTGATTTGCATTTCTCTAATGATTAATGATGTTGAGCATTCTTTCATGTGTTTGTTGGCAGTCTGTATATCTTCTTTGGAGAAATGTCTATTCAGTTCTTCTGCCCATTTTTGGATTGGGTTGTTTGTTTTTTTGCTATTGAGCTGCATGAGCTGATTATAAATTTTAGAGATTAATCCTTTGTCAGTTGCCTCATGTGCAAATATTTTCTCCCATTCTGAGGGTCGTCTTTTGGTCTTGTTTATGGTTTCCTTTGCTGTGCAAAACCTTTGAAGTTTCATTAGGTCCCATTTGTTTATTTTTGTTTTTATTTCCATTTCTCTAGGAGGTGGGTCCAAAAGGATCTTGCTGGGATTTATGTCATAGAGTGTTCTGCTTATGTTTTCCTCTTAGAGTTTGATAGTTTCTGGCCTTACATTTAGGTCTTTAATCCAGTTTGAGCTTATTTTTGTGTATGGTCTTAGGGAGTGTTCTAATTTCATACTTTTACATGTCCCTGTCCAGTTTTCCCAGCACCACTTATTGAAGAGGCTGTCCTTTCTCCACTGTATATTCCTGCCTCCTTTATCAAAGATAAGGTGACCATATGTATGTGGGTTTATCTCTGGGCTTTCTATCCTGTTCCATTGATCTATATTTCTGTTTTTGTGCCAGTACCATACTGTCTTGATTATTGTAGCTTTGTAGTATAGTCTGAAGTCAGGGAGCCTGATTCCTCCAGCTCCATTTTTTGTTCTCAAGATTGCTTTGGGTATTCAGGGTCTTTTGTGTTTGCATACAAATTGTGAAATTTTTTGTTCTAGTTCTGTGAAAAATGCCAGTGGCAGTTTGATAGGGATTGCATTGAATCTGTACATGGCTTTGGGTAGTAGAGTCATTTTCACAATGTTGATTCTTCCAATCCAAGAACATGGTATATCTCTCCATCTATTTGTATCATCTTTAATTTCTTTCATCAGTGTCTTATAGTTTTCTGCATACAGGTCTTTTGTCTCCTTAGGTAGGTTTATTCCTAGATATTTTATTCTTTTTGTTGCAATGGTAAATGGGAGTGTTTTCTCTATTTCACTTTCAGATTTTTCATCATTAGTGTATAGGAATGCCAGAGGTTTCTGTGCATTAATTTTGTATCCTGCTACTTTACCAAATTCATTGATTAGCTCAGTAGTTTTCTGGTAGCATCTTTAGGATTCTCTATGTATAGTATCATGCCTCTCCTGCTTTTACAGACTAATGTGATTACATTTAATCACCCAGACAATCCAGAATAATCTCCCTATTTTAAAGTCCGTTGATTAGTAACCCTAATTACATCTGTGAAGTCCCGCCAGAGCAATACCTAAGTTAATGTTTGAATAACCAGAGAAGATAATCTGGGGGGGGACCTCTTTAGCATTCTGCCTATCCAGTCTCATCGGCAACATTTTGAAATGATGTCTTGTCTTTATTGGAGTGATCATATCTGTGGATGACTGGTTTCATCTATTTACACATATTCTTTTTATTTGCAATTTCATAGGATAATATTTTCTGATCCTACCTTCATATTTCAGCATTTCAACCCCTTGGCTTAGAAGGTTCTGTGTTACAAAAAATACATTTATTGGTTGGCTAAATGGGGGAGAATGATGTTTTTCTCTCCCCCTCACCCAGCTGAGGCTGCTTGGGGCAGATGGGCTCTATTTTCCCAGATTTCAAAATCATAGCAAATTTTATTTGCATTAGGTCAGTGATTCTCAGTTTACCTGTGGTAAAGCCAGGGCATTTGTTTGTAAGGTCTAATACACAACCAAGGCTGAGAACTATTGATATGCTCCCAACTTGCTGTTTTGGAAATAAGGAGGCTGAGGCTGAGAAATGATTCACTTCAAGTCCCATACCTAGTGACAGATCTGGTGCTAGGTTTATGGTTTACTTATTTGTAGAGTTCAGTGCTCAGTAATTATATGCAAAATGAGTGTTAAGGTCTGGAACTCCCTGCTTCTCGCTTCGGTAGCAAAATTCTTTCTAGGACTTTAAGAAACTCTTAGACCTTGCAAAATAAGTTTAAAGGTCTCTTCTCAGCGGTTTGGTCTGCTCATGAGCAATAATAAACACAGATACGGGCTTCCCTGGTGGCGCAGTGGTTGCGAGTCCGCCTGCCGATGCAGGGGACGTGGGTTCGTGCCCCGGTCTGGGAAGATCCCACATGCCGCGGAGCGGCTGGGCCCGTGAGCCATGGCCGCTGAGCCTGCGCATCCGGAGCCTGTGCTCCGCAACGGGAGAGGCCACAGCAGTGAGAAGCCCGCGTACCGCAAAAAAAAAAAAAAAAAAAAAAAAAAAAAAAAAAAAAAACACACAGATACGTCTGCACTAGCCAGGAGCTGGATGCATGGACCTCCCCGATCTCAGTGTCTCGGAGCTGCACCATCCAATGGGGTGGCCACTCACTGCCCATGGTTCTTGAGCACTTTAAATGTGGCTGGTGCCAGTTGTGATGTGATGTGAGTGTGAAATACACACCAGATTCAAAGACTCATTATGAAAAAAAAGTGTATGAAATACTTCAATACTTTTCATATTTACTGCATGATGAAGTGATAATATTTTGTATATATTGAGTTAACTAGGGTATATAATTAAAACTTATTCCTTAATATGGTTACTGGGAAATTTAAAATTACACATACGACTGGCATCTGTGGCTGGCTTTATATTTTGGTGAGACATTTCTCTTCCTGAGAACATGTTCTATTAAAGCAGTTAACAATGAATGGTCCACGCCAAGCTATTACACCTTCTGTGATCTTGAAGAGTGAAGTGGTGTATTGTAAACTTCCTGGCGATGAGACGTGACATTGATCTGCCCCGTGTTTGCCATCTATCTGGCAGCCAGTCAGTCTGGCCAAATAGACTTCTTTCTATTTATAATATAGGCTCAAAGGAGGCGAGGGGATGCTCCCGTGTCATGGAAAGGGCACACTTCATACCTCTTAAGTAATGTACCCGAAAGTAGACCAAGTGCTCTTGGAGGCCCTTAAACAATTCTGCTCCTAAAGAAACTGCAATGTCAGCATTTATGAATTATCACTGTCCTTGACAGACCCAAAGTACTGGAAGTACTGTGGTGCCTACCCTTGTCCATAATACAAATCCAGATTTTCCTCTCTCTCTTTTTCTTGTTCTCTGTAGTTTGGCCTGCCTCACTGGTACTCTACTTGTGTGTTTATAGTCGACCCAGGTTAGCATTTTCAAAGAAGCATGGGAAGGCAAAGGCAAAGACAGGCAGGCCTTGGAGACGGTTCCAATCCCAACCCAGAAGTATTCCGTCTCAGCTTGCGGGATCCCCTTAACTTCTCCAAGCTCCTCTAAACTTTCATTTCCTCAATTTTAAAATGAGGGTCTCTTGCAAGGGATGAATGAAGTAATAAGGCACTCGGCACACTGATTCCTTGGCAGATTTTGGAGCGGACATCTACTCTGTGTGGCCCAGGGCTAGCTGCTGGGGATAAAAGAGTGAGTGACACACAGCTACTGCCCCCAGTTTGCTCACAGCTAGAGGAGGAGAAAGACAAGGATCCCAGCAGCATCAGGACAGGAGAAGTCCTCTGTCCCTGGCAGCTGTTCATTACGTTGCACTGCGCGGGGGTTGGCATATCACAAAAGTCTGGTGTGGGGTGTAGGTGAGGGGACAGACCCACAGTCATGAAGTGACTGCCCGAGTCGCCACATCAGGTGATGCTGGGCTGTGTCCAGGGCACAGGATTTCTGACTCCTTCTCTAGCAATGCTTTTCCCAGGAGAGCACATTGCCTCACTCTTGGTTTCCCAACTTGTTTACCCTAAAAGAACAACTTCACCACTTTGGACTTGATAAAAGGAAAAAAAGAGTTTCTTCCAACTTTTGCTCTATATATAATCTGGGCATGAGAGTGACTCCTTCAGTGCTTGGAGTTATTGTAGTAATCACTGTCAGATTATAATCTCTTCAAGATACTGAATGTTTTTGTTACCTGAACACTTCCTTCTGTGAGATCTTCAACAGCTCATCTATTTCCTGTTAAATCAGGTAAAACAAAGCCTATACTTCCATCTGAGAGTCTTGGAAGAAACTCCAACATCTTCAACTTTGTTTAAGGTACATTCTCCGTATTCTATGTGATCTCAATTTTTTACTATCACAGTAACAAAATATTAGATCATAAAAAAAAAAGAGCCACTTGTGGAAAGTGAGATAGCAGAAATCCAGTAAGAGGTTTGCTTTTTCAAATTCTATTTTGGAAAACAATGACTTGGTAGGTGCAATGCTGTAAGATATAAAAAGGAACAGAACATATTGTTCAAATAAGCACCTACCTATGCAATTGATTTTCTCTTCCATGTAAGAGTTACACCTGCATCATGCATCAGTGAATGCACCATGTAAATCAGGCTGGGTGAGTTTGGTCTAGCTTTGTGGCGAGGTGTTTCAAAGTGCCACTGGGTCCTACTGATTTCAAACAGAATGCCCCATGCACCAAGAAAGGCCCACTCCCAACAGAATGCCCATGCATATACAAAGATAGGAGAAGCACCAAGCATTTGGTGTTGAAATGGCCCTTATTCTTTCACTCCCTGGAAAGGAAGAGGTGGAGACCCAGGCTCCTGTAACCCAGCTGCCTTCTCTGTGTTCTCACAGGAAGAGTCCTGGCTTCAAACCAAGCCTCTTATTGTTGGAATTCATCTACCCAATTGTCAGCTCTAGAAACCCATGACTCACGAAACAAATGACCTGGACCCAGTAACAGCAGTGTATAATTTTCTTACAGTAGATGAGATAGTGATTAGGGGAAAAATCAGCCTCTGGATTATTCCCCCACACTTGGGCCTCCATGTAGGAGGTGTGCAATTTGCCTGTACACCTAAGCAGAAGTGATCAGCATTCCTGCCTTATCCTGGGAGATGTACACGTTACATTATGATGATCCTTCCCCTCCCCTGGACTCTCATGTGATGTAAGTGCTTGATTGAAGAGTGGAGTCTCACGTATTGTGGCTGATTGCTTTACCATGTCCCTAGATTTCCTTTCCAGGACATACAATGAGAGCCCCATTCCCAATCCCATGGAAGCCTAAAACAGTCTATTTAATCACTAGTATCAGAAAGTGTAATAAATAGCTAGTATTGATATATGCAGAGGGCAGGCCAAGGGCTTTGAATCAACATCTCATTCAGTGGCCTCCTGATTTTCTCATGAAAAGAGGAATAATATTATCGTCTCCATATTAGAGATGAGTAACCTGAGGTTTGGTAAAGCCAGGATTTGAACCTGATCCACAACTTGTGCCCTGAACCCCTAAGCTCACCCTCTCTATAGATAACATCTGAGCTAGAGTCTGATGGTAATTTCCATAGACCTGGGAAAGTATCTGTCAATGATTATTAACTAAATGTGACCATCTGACAGTGGAACAGATGGCATCAAATGAAATCAAGTGTCCAGGGTTCACTCAGTAGCACTGTCTCCTACCTCTTGTGTCAATGTCAGCAGATTGTTTAATCTTTGTACCTGTTACCTCACCTGGAGCCTAGAGAATATCATTTACTTCCCCAGCTGGCGGTATGCTGGGTCCAGCTCATACTGGCTTGTGAATCCACATTCAGTGATGTCAGTGATCCAGTGAATCCTTGTTAAGTGACTTGGTAGCTTAAAATCAGCCTTGGTGGAGGTATTTATACCACAGAGATTGGCAAATGCTACAAATCATGGCCCTTTTAAAATTATTATTCCAGAGAGACAATTGTTAAATATTAGTACACCACTGGCTGTGACTCACAGAGAGGTACAATGTGAATTGTCACATTCTAAAGGTAAAGGCACACTGGGTACCCTAAAAAAAACTTCTATAAATATAATCTTACCTAAGTCTTCCGTGAATCTTTTATCCCCATCAGTCTGCATTTGGGAAGACCTCTGAAAACATAACCATAATGATTTTATATGTCACTACAAATATACAATTTTATTTTGTGTATTGTTTTTGTTATGAAAACGAATATGCTCCTGTAACAGTCTAATGTTTCTGAATGCAGATACAAACATATAAGCCATAAAGTGTATATATAAATGTTGTCAATTAGAAATATAAAATATAATGCCATGTATGTAATTTAAAATTCTCTACTAGTCACATTTAAAAAAAAGAAATGGGGGATATTAGTTTTTAATATTTTATTCAACAATCCAAATTACGATTTTAACGTATAGTCAACATAAACTTTATTGAAATATTTTGCATCCTTTTTGTACCAAGCCTTCAAAATCCATGTATATTTTATACTTATAGCACATCTCAATTTAGATCCTAACTTTTCATCAGAAATACTTGATCTGTACTTAGATTTTATAAAATGTACAGCTGAAAAAGGTTTACATACCCAATCTGTACTTAATATACTTAATTAAATGTTTAATTGAAATATTTAAGTAAAATTTAGCTTATTTAATTCCTCAGTTGCACTAGCCACACTTCAAGTACTCAATAGTTATAGGTGACTGGTAGTAGCTGAACTGGTCAGCACAGGTGACCATATATGCTCTATTTTTGTTTTTTTAATAAAAATGGAGACGTATTATATATACCACTCCCAAAGTTTTTTTTTCCCCTCATACTGTACACATTTAAACTACTTTCCCGTCCTATATTCCCCACAGGATCCCTGCGGGGAGAGAAATCTCAGCGAGAGTAATGATATCAATAATGTCTGTGAATTTCTTCTCCCTCACTGATGGGAAGGAGATAAATTGACCTGGGCTTCCCTGGTGGTGCAGTGGTTGAGAGTCCGCCTGCCTATGCAGGGGACACGGTTTCGTGCCCCGGTCCGGGAAGATCCCACATGCTGCGGAGCGGCTGGGCCCGTGAGCTGTGGCCGCTGAGCCTGCACGTCCGGAGCCTGTGCTCCGCAACGGGAGAGGCCACAACAGTGAGAGGCCCGCGTACCGCAAAAAAAAAAAAAAAAAAAAAAAATTGACCTAAGGCATTTTGTATCTGACCAATTTTCAAATGACCACCACCAAAAAGTGGATAATAACATGAACTCCAGATACAAACTGTTCAAATAAATGCCTGAAGCTAACTAGAATGGATCATTTCAAATACCCTTTTGGATGAGCCTCTTTCTTCTTCAGTGCTGAGTTCTTAGAAAAGCTTCACCAGGAAATCAATGAGATTCAGTTTTGCAATATTTCATTAGTAATCAACCTAGCATTAGAAAGTACACATTTATTGGGTTATCTACCTGAAGTCTTGGTTTTGCAATATAAACAATTCTGCTTCTGTTGGGGTTTTTAAAGTCAGCTCTCGCTCTTTCCATAGCAGAATCACTAAATCAGTAAAACAGACATTTGAGAAAACTTCTTATTTCTGATCAGTTCAGCTGCCACTTTGATATTCGTCGTTATTTGGCCATAACAGAACTACAAGCTCCTAAATCTATTATTTTACTCCACTTATTAAAATGCTAACATCATACTTCTAAGGATGCTTTTGACCATTTTCCTTTTAAGTACTTGATACAGATCAGAGAATCAGAGGGTGTAGGTGGTTTTGGGTGGTGGTTCGTTTTGTCTCTGACAAATTACTAACCAGATATGATCACATTTTTTCCTGTATGGCTTCATACACTTTTTAATGTTACTTTTTAAAAAGATGACATGGGGATTCTTTACAAAATAGTCTTGTCTTCACATTAAATTTGTCTGCTACTCATCGTTTCTGTGTAGATATCTCTGAAATCCAGTAGTGATTTCTCTCTCAATGGTTTTGATTGCTTTTATATTCTCCATTGTGCCTTGTACAATGCCAGCAGCCACTGGTAGTTCAACAAATACTTGCTAATTTTCAATTAAAGAGAATGGAACCAGTGGCTTTCTTTGCCTGGAGTTGGTTTTAACATGTTGGGAAAAAATAGTGTATTTAATCTCCATCTCTTCTCATGTGTTTATGGACTGTTTTACAGCCAAGGAACAAAAGTATATCATTGGCCTCACTGTGATTTGGAGGCCTCCTGTGCTGCGCAGTTTACAGAATTAAAACTCACGCCAGCTGGGTCACAGGGCTTTTCAAATGGCTCTGCCTTGAGGAAGGGGGAGCCGGCAAAATGCCTCAGGCGCCTTGAGATCCGAATGGT
This sequence comes from Hyperoodon ampullatus, assembly GCF_949752795.1. Lineage (NCBI taxonomy): Eukaryota > Metazoa > Chordata > Mammalia > Artiodactyla > Ziphiidae > Hyperoodon > Hyperoodon ampullatus. The sequence continues at coordinate 140,665,794 of NC_136917.1, read as the reverse complement.
GTGAGTTCCCTTCTGCAAAAATAGAAGCCTCCTCCCCCCACCCCAGTGAACAACGTGCCATGTGGCTATGGCCAAAGAATGCATAAATATCATTAGAAATTTAGAGAGGGATTTTCCCTAGGAAAATACTGCAAACTTTATAAACCCAGTAGACTAAGGTACAATTTCATAGATTCCTCTGAACAATGCCTGCCTCTAGTTAGATGATTATAGCAGGAAAAGGAAATAAAGGGATTTTCTCCTGCTCATATCTGGCACATCACTGATAGATTAAAGTTCCAACTTTGTGTGTTGGCACTCTGTCCTCTCCCAGGGACATTTTATCTCCTGCAGAACCTAATAAAAGAGGACCCTCTCATCTAGAAGCTGCCATGCAGCGCCCTGTATCATTGAAGGGGAAAGCTTACAGTCCAATCGGCCCAGACCAATGAACGTTCTGTTCATGTGATGACACTAAAAGGAGTTCACTATGGGGGTGCAAGGAGAGGGGGGAGTGCACAGGGGGCCGCTTTCGGAGTCATCCCCACTGAGCCAGCAGCAGTGGACTGGGAGTGTTAGTCTCTAAGGAAACCCTTAGCCCTTACAGAATCCAGCAGCCACATTGCCTTATCCTCTTCTGTGTTCCCACCCCTAGTTAGAGCCGTAGAGCTGGGAGTCCCTATAACCTGCTCTCCTTGGCAGTGAACTGTTCTCTTCCCTGTGGGAGGACGGCCGTCTTAAATACCCCCTTTTCTGCTGTCGGAGTGTGCAAACAGGTTTCTGGTTAATTTTGCTTCGGGGATTCTGATTTGTTGTGTGAGATAGAATGTATTCTGTAGAGATGTGTTTGGCTCATAAAGAAACTGTTGCAATAATCAGTTCCTTATTTGGCAGAAGCGAAGTTCATTTGTAGGCAGCAGCTTTCAAAAAATTGGGGTTGGGGGCTTCCCTGGTGGCACAGTGGTTGAGAGTCCGCCTGCCGATGCAGGGGACACGGGTTCGTGCCCCGGTCCGGGAAGATCCCACATGCCGCGGAGCGGCTGGGCCCGTGAGCCATGGCCGCTGAGCCTGCGCGTCCGGAGCCTGTGCTCCGCAACGGGAGAGGCCACAACAGTGAGAGGCCCGCATACCGCAAAAAAAAAAAAAAAAAAAAAAAAAAAAAGACTGGGGATGGGAGGGCGCCAATTATGATTCATCTGAAACAAAATTCACTTGTCTCTGGCATCTGCCAAGCCTCTTTGAGAATTTCGAAGAGGTAACTTCGAAACCAGAGGAAGCATCCTTCTGAGAAATGCAAAGCTGTTCATATCCTTATTCAGCTGGGGAGCATACAGTGTTGCCTGGGAATGGGACTCACTGTTACAACCCAACATCAAGAGAGCCTGTGGCAGAGGAGGAAGGCTTCTTTACCTGACACGTGGTGTCTTGAGGGATGGCGAGTAAAACCAGCACTATGTACAGAATCCAGTTCCTCAATGCTTTTCCTCCTTAAAAAAATACTTGTAAAACAGAATTTAAAAGGAAATATCCAGTTACCCAGAGGATAGCATTTTCAACCTATAACATATTTGTTTTTAGCCTTTTTATGTATTTCTGCTGGAGACTTCAAACTATGATTACAATGGCCTGTTCACCTAGGAGTAAAGGACCTTGGGAGAGATGCTCAGTGAAAGTAGCTGAGGATGATGCAAGGCCATGAGCCCAGAGCCTTCCAGATTCAGAATTTAAAACATGGGTGTTATAATAACCACACCTCACATTAGTGTGAACTCTCACAGTTGGCAAAGTGTGTTCATCTGCGCCGTCACACTCAGTCCTATGAATGACCCCATGGGGCAGTGTATGTGGGGCATCCTCATGCATGTGGGCTACACCTGGATATTCAGACGCAGGGGGAGATTCCATTCACCTAGAGATGTCTTCTTAGAATTTCTTAACAACGTTAAAATCATATAGAATTAAAAAAATGATGCATCATCCACTGTCTAGAAATGAAAGTGTAGAGTGTGAGACATTTACTACCTGTTCAGAATTACGCAGCCATTACCCGGACCACCGCATTCCACTATCCATGAAAACAAACATTTGTGTTCATCGTTTCAGTTTGATTAGGGGTAGCAGAGGGCTATTTTATTATTGTCAAGATTGTACAGTAATAAAAATAAGTCCAGTAGCACTGGTGGAGCCCCCAGTATGATGATCAGATTTGCCTGAGTGACTTGTAAAGTACTGTAATTTCATGGAAATATTGCAGCTAAGCTTTAAAGTAGTTGGCGTTAGTCGTCAGATGTAGCAACAGTTCTCCAAAGGGCAGTCTGCTGAGTTCATTTTAAGCCAGCCAGAATTGTCTCTTTAGAGACCCAGGAGGTGGACACCTGGTTTATTTATTCCCAAGTAGCTTCATTTCCTCCAGGTAAAGGTGTGTGCTGGCTGAGGCATGCTGACCCGCTCCCCCATTCATCAAAGGCTTCAAGGTGTGGCCACACTTGGGATTCCAAATGGCTAGCCCAGACACAAACTGACCCTTCTTAGAGTCTGAGGTGTTCACATTCCTGGGCCTTTCAGAGACCACATTCCTCCTGAAACCCACAAGGACACCAGGTGTCCTAGGGGAGGCCACCTAGGAAGCACCAGTGTTTTGTTTTCTTTTGCTTCTTACCTCCTTACTGCTGCCTTCTGGTTAAACCTCCTTAGGATGGCTCATTAGCACAGTGTTTTGAGTGTTAATTGAGCTCTTTTGTTCACTGGGACACACACTGGAGAAGTTTTACTACTACTGAAGTGGGTTGTTTTGTTTTCCCTTTTATGGGCTGTCCAGCTCAAGGCCCCTTGCTTGGTGATACTGCTGAAGAGTTTCTATTTCCAGATCGGATTAAAGTGAACCACACTGGCCCTGTTATGGAAGCAGTGCGTGGGGGTCATTTGTTGTGTGGTGGTCCTATGGCTGCCGGCCAGGCTGTGAAAATCTCTAGTGTCCATGTTATTTCCCGAGGCAGGCCCCCACCGAAAGTCGAATTTATTACAACCTGCTGTTTGCTCTCATGAAAAGTATGACAACGTGAGACTCTAGGGCAGTGAAAGACTTACAAAGACTCCTTCTAGACCTGCTGTGCATGTCAACTCATTCATAATTTAGCCAGTCTTTAAACAATTTTTAATGAAAATAGTCTGCTTTTAATTGCTTAGCTTTATCTTATTCCTCTTTGTATGATCGCAGGTCCTACAGGTATGGATCTCTGGCAGCTGCTGTTGACCTTGGCAGTGGCAGGCTCAAGTGATGCTTTTTCTGGGAGTCAAGGTGAGTCCTGCTTTTCCATTCCCACCCGCAGTGTTTTGAAACCACACTGAACTTTATTTGTTAAATCTAAGTTCTCTGGATGATGTAATGAGAAGAGGTAAGTTTTAAGTAGCAGTAAATAGAAAACCTGTTGTAGCTTTAAAATCACAAACCAGGAGAACGTTTCTGGGGATGTTTTTAGGAGGAAAACAGTAGTCAGCTTTGGCATCTGATGTCTCCACGTCAAAAATAAATGCTGCAAATCATGCTGAGGGCATTTCTGGTGAAGGCAAGCCAGGTCTCTTGGTCCTCAGGCTCTGGGAGAGAGATTGAAATTGCACTGAAGGATTATTAACGTACTGATCACTCAGCTCATCTGTGACTAAGGATATCATAGCCTATTTACAGGGCTCAGAATTAAGTCCTCTTAATCATATTCTCTGAGAGTGGAAATTGCAGATTTCAAATACATTTTACCTCTTAACTCTCTGGGTGATTACCATTTAGCTAAAGCTGAAGGAGGAAACACCCGAAATAGTTGGATAAGATACTCAAAGTCACGAGTTTCCTTGGCCATCTCTGTTATTCTCCCTCCCCTTTTATACCCTCTTCCTATTGGAAGAGTTGCCATGTATTCAAACTTAGGTCTCACACAGCAATAACTGGAACAGGAGAGAAATGAAAGGGAATGAAAAGTATTTTTCTGCCCAGAAAGAAAATTGTGCTCGTAACGAGGGTGGGAGACGTTTTAAAATATCATCTTGAGTACTTGATTTTTTTTCTTGCTTGAGCTTCAGCAAAAGAAAGAAATCATCATTTCTCCTATCCTGTGATACCACAGTCACTTGTTGCTTTAAGAGCGGCCAACTCCCCTACTTACCAGGCAACTCATCTTGGAAAACACAGTTTAGCAGCAGAAGTAGTGCCTTAAAATGTCCTCCCTGACCTTCGAGCCAAAAATAAATCCCTAGTAGTGAGCTGCTGAGGGCAACCAGAGTAACTAAGAAAACAACAAGTGTAAAATATGTTATTTTATCTCCTAAAACAATTTTAAAATATTTATAGAAAAGAAGTCATAATTGTTTGAAATATTTTGGGGTCTCTCTGGTGTTATAATGTCAACATTTTGCAAGTCAAACATGGAGGGAATTGCAGGCTCCATGTCAGCAGCTTTTCCCATGGCTGGTTTTAGACCCTGGTTCTCAGCCAAAGAATTACAGCTGAGATCCTCTGCTATTCCAAAGTCATGGTGGTTAGGTCTCTACTTTCTTCATTAAGGTGACTTTCACTCCACTGGGCAAGGCTCGAGGAATTTAAAAGACTTGTGAAATGAAAAGTATGGCAAAGGAAATCTTTAAAGAAAATTTAAAATGTATCCCCAGCTAAAAGACTAGAGCTCAAGTTACATTTTTGACCTAGAGAGTCGGCAAAGAGCACCTATTTCAGCTGCTTTGACATTTTAGCAAGCCTTTAACTTCATAGAGGAAACAAAACCATTAGCTGGTTTTATGTTTGCTTTTTTTTTTTTTTTTTGCTTTTTGATAGTTTTGTGTTTGCTTTGTTTATTTGGGGGCAGCAGAGCATAAGAAAATGCAATGGTTTATAGTAAATACAAATCACATAGTTTAACATTACTTACACATACTAAGTAATTTAGCAAAGGAAAAAAAAATTCTTCTTTTCTTTTTCTTAGTAGGCTAACCAAAATTCCTTTGGAATATGTGGCTACTCCAAAATTCTTACCTTAAAATGGCCTGGGGATTGTTAAGGACGTGGTATGATGTTTATATAAGAAGGTGCAGATAAGCATGTTTGAACCTGAGCGTGTGTGTGTGTGTGTGTCTTGCTGGCGCTGGCCATTTATCCGATGAGTTCAGCCAGAGTGATCTCCTGATATGACATGGATTGAATCTCAGATGACATTCATGGGCCATGTGTTTCTTTTTCTGCCAGGTCTGGATTGTACCCAAATCACTTTATTTTTATTTTCTCTCCCATTGTATGAGGCAGACTAAAAATGTAAGAGAGGACTTAAAAAAAAAAAAAAAGATGCTACTGTAGTTTCACCAGCCATTCACTGAATTAAGTTTAGTCAGTGGAAGAGGTGGCACTGCTGAGGAAAGGAACTGGGAAGCTTCACGGGGAGAAAAGCTGCCCAGGAGCTGGGAGGAGATGGCAGATCTGCATGCCTGAGGAACGTTGGCACTGAAAGCCTCGAGCAGGGCTCTTCTTGCTTAGGCAGATGAGCAATTTAAAATATGCTGGCCCTAAGAGGATTTTTTTATTAAGTCTAATTGCCCTCTTGGAAATTGAATGAGAACTAAGCATCGAACAGTGCCACCATTGTATTAGCTAAAGTGTTGTAATTGATGCTCTCTGTCTTTCATCCTTAATATTAATTAGTCTTTACATCTGATCCTCAAGGCAGGTTACCTACTCTCAGGGAGAATTTCTTTCTTTTTCTTTTTTTTCTGGATGTACCACAGTTTATTGAATTTTTTAAATTAAAATATAGTTGATTTACAGTATTATATTAGTTTCAGGTGTACAGCCTAGTGACTCGGTACTTTTATAGATTATAGTCCATTCCAAGTTATTACAACATGATGGCTATAATTCCTCGTGCTGTAGAATACATCCGTTTGGCTCATCTGTTTTATATACAGTAGTTTGTACCTCTTAATCCCCTTCCCCTCTCTGGCCCCTCTCCCCTCCCCTCTCCCCGCTGGTAACTACGAGTTTGTTCTCTGTATCTGTGAGTCTGTTTCTCTTTTGCTATATACATTTGTTTGTTTTATTTTTTAGATTTCACAAATAAGTGATATCATACAGTATTTGTCTTTCTCTGTCTGACTTTTTTCACTAAGCATAATACCCTCCAGGTCCATCCACGTTGCTGCAAATGGCAGAATTTCATTCTTTTTTATGGCTGAGTAATATTCCATTGTATATATATATATATATATATATATATATACCATATCCTTTTTATCAGTTTGTCTGTTGATGGACACTTGGGTTGCTTCCATGTCTTGGCTATTGTAAATAGTGCTACTATGAACATCGGGGTGCATGTGTCTTTTCAAATTAGTGTTTTCATTTTTCTGGATATATATCCAGGAGTGGAGTTGATGGATCATGCAGTAGTTCTATTTTTAGTTTTTTGAAGAACTTCCATACTGTTTTCCATAGTGGCTGCCCCAATTTACATTCCCACCAACAGTGTAGAAGTGTCCTCAGGAAGAATTTCTTATTCCAAAATCAGGAATGAGCAACAACGTTTCATTTTCAGAGGGCTTCATAGGGTTGAACTGTCAACTGGTTGCATCAAAACTGCTGCTCCTGGGCTTCCCTGGTGGCACAGTTGTTGGGAATCTGCCTGCCAATGCAGGGGACACAGGTTCAAGCCCTGGTCCGGGAAGATCCCACATGCCTTGGAGCAACTAAGCCTGTGTGCCACAGCTACTGAGCCTGCACTCTAGAGCCCACGAGTCACAACTACTGAGCCCGTGCGCCTGGAGCCCATGCTCCACAACAAGAGAAGCCACCACCATGAGAAGCCTGCGTGCCGCAACGAAGAGTAGACCCTGCTCACTGCAACTAGAGAAAGCCTGTGTGCAGCAATGAAGAACCAATGCAGCCAAGAATAAATAAAAATAAAAATTAATTAATTAAAAAAGAAACTGCTGCTTCTGCAAAGATGATTTTAATGCGAAATGTGCGTAAAGACTTAATGGATACAAATATTCTTCTGAGGAGTGCCTGTTATACGTTGTTATACCTCTCCTATTTCTGTTGGTCCACAAGTGAGCATCCTCTTTGACCTCAGCAGTGTAAGGTGGGAGCAGGCTAGCCCCGACCTGAAGAAGTTCAGTCTAGTTAGGATATGAGGAACTTCTAGAAATTAATGAGAGACTGTATAGTTTTAAGGCCTAAATTGCATGATGAATACAGATGGCCAAGATGCTCTAAAAAGGGCCAAATTAAGGTGGACTGGAATAGTTAATTCAACAAATTCAATTTACAGATATTTCTTTAGAGCTTTCCATTTTTAAAGATTGAAATTACGGCTATGACGAAAACAGTGGTTCTTCCCTCAAGGAATTTATCATGACTTAAGAGATCAAGAATATGTATAAAGGATTACTGTGGGCTTCCCTGGTGGCGCAGTGGTTGGGAGTCCGCCTGCCGATGCGGGGGACGTGGGTTCGTGTCCCAGTCCGGGAAGATCCCACATGCCGCGGAACAGCTGGGCCCGTGAGCCATGGCCGCTGAGCCTGCGCGTCCGGAGCCTGTGCTCTGCAACGGGAGAGGCCACAACAGTGAGAGGCCCGCATACCAGAAAAAAAAAAAAAAAAAAAAAAGACTGCATGAGGCAGAATGTATTAACTATAGAAATAGTGGCCTGAACTACACTCTTTAAGAGGAGTGAAGAGAGGAGAGTCACCTCAGGATGTGATGAAGCACAGAGAACTTCACAGGGGAGTTAGGTGTTATTTCAGCAGATATTAGAATACTAGGTTAAGACTTTGAAAGGCCTAGAAGAGCAGGGAGTGGCTGCAGGAATAGCGTGTGTGATAAAAGAACAACATAAAAGACGTGCACAGGTGTAGATATGAGGTGTACGCGGAGAACAAGTCAGCCAGTCACTGGGTTTACACTATGTACGGGGCACTGCGCTAGGAATGAGTGGTTCTATTTCACACACACAGCATCCAACAGAGGTTTTTTGAGCACGTACTTTGTGGAAGGCGTACGATTAATTTGGCCAGAGTGCATGGTACATGAGCACTGTGTTTGTAATTATTCCCTTTGGACATAAACTTAGGTCTATGAACTCGAGTTAAATTACAGAAGGTCTAGAGATGGCAAAAGCTTCATGGAAAAGGCAAGTCTTGCTGGGTCTTAAAGGATGGGTAGTATTTTGGAGAGGAAGCAAGTCATAGTTCTTAAAGTTGTAGGCCAGGTAGGAGGTTCATGATGGTACTGTGTGTGTGTGTGTGTGTGTGTGTGTGTGTGTAATATTTATATAAAGCATATACAGGGAATTCCCTGGCAGTCTAGTGGTTAGGATTCCACGCTTTCACTGCCAGGGCCCGGGTCTGATCCCTGGTCGGGGAACCAAGATCCCGCAAGCCACATGGCGCAACCAAAAAGAAAACTATTTATGTGTAATATATGTGTGTGTATATACGTGGCATGGTTTGCAGGCAAAGCACATAATTAGTATCTTATCACTCTAAATATCATTCCATACCAGTCAAGATAAAAACCTTACACTAGGAGTGAGATGCCATGTCCCAAAGGAACCAGGATCCCCCAAATAATGTTCTTTGTATACCTTTGAACATTTTTCATAAACTTATGCAAACACACACAGCACTTGTGTGAAAGAAAAGACGCCTCTATTCTCATTGCTAACAGATAGGAAATAATGACACAGTGGCAGGAACATTTTATTTTTTCTAAATAAACCTTACACTTTCGTGCCCCTTTGCTGGTGAAGCTCCACAGAGCCCTAAGAGCTTCAGGACATACAGGATATATTTCAAGCAAGTATTAGAGTCATGGCTGTAGTTGGTAAACAGTGAAGCGTGAGCCTGTTAAAAATGTTTTCAAGAAGGAACAATGCACACTTTCCTTGAATGCACACTGGAAGTGATGGAGAAAGCCATAGAGCTTAAGATTACTGCTGTCTTTACTTCAAGAGGCAAGAAGAAATCTTAGTCTCTTCTAGTGCCGTGGACATTAGCAGACCTACATCACCTGGTCTTCCTGGTATCACAGATGCTATGATGCCAGAGTCCAGGTCATAGCAGGCCAGGCGGCGGAGCTTCTGGTCTCATCTACCTGGATGATGCCAATGGAAGATATGCACAGACCTTTGTGTGTGATGAGGACTTTTAGCAGGTTTTTATCGAGCACGTTTATGGATTCAAGGATGAATTTTGAATTTATGTTTCTACCTTTAAGGAGCTCGTGGTCTATAGAAGAGAAGACAGATAAGTAAACCTAATTTAATCATGTCTCGCTAAGGTTATTAAAGAGTTTTAAGCAGGGTAATAATACGGTTAGATTGTCCTTTTGGAAATACAGCCAGTAATCGAGTCAAAGTGAATTGGAGAGCAGTGAATGCGGAGGAAGATGGTTGTAATAGGTTAGGAGAGACGATGCAAGTGTGCCAGTGGTGGCTAAAACAAAATAGATGGGTTGTAGACAGATGTTGCGGAGTACTCGGAGTCCAATTACATGTGGATTTTTTCCAATTACATGTTATCAACATCAGCAGTGACTCACTTTTAATAGAGTGAAGCCCTGGAACACAGCTCAGCCTATTAGCAGTGAAGTGGTACTTGCACGGAACAGCTCTGTGGAGGGGGAAACACTGAGACTGATGACAGCAGAGTATCTTAGCAAACTTCCTTTTGCGCCATTTCCCAGAGCCCCTCCTGCCTGTGCCCAGCCCAGGTCCCACGGCTGTCTGCTCCCCTCTGCAGTGTGTCTGTGCTATGGCTTGGTCACTGTGCCCTGAGGGTCCACAGCGGGGACAAAGGCCTGAGCTCCATTCCTATGTAGTCTCTGCACATTCATAACTCAATCCCGAGACCTTGACATACCCCCAGATACTTGATTATCCCTAGAATATGTACTTATCTCATGGAATACAATAAAATATACACAGGATGGGTCAAGGGCAGCAGAGTTATGCACTGAGCAGAATCTGGGAGGTCGGCGAAGCTTACACGGTAGCTACGTGACTCACCTCTATGAAGCAGCTGGCAGTGTGAGTGATGAGGTTTGTGCCTCAGCTAATTAGTATTAAAAGGACTGGGAGGGCTTCCCTGGTGGCGCAGTGGTTGAGAGTCTGCCTGCCGATGCAGGGGACACGGGTTCGTGCCTCAGTCTGGGAAGATCCCACATGCCGCGGAGCAGCTGCGCCCGTGAGCCATGGCCGCTGAGCCTGCGCGTCCGGAGCCTGTGCTCCACAACGGGAGAGGCCACAACAGTGAGAGGCCCGTGTACCGAAAAAAAAAAAAAGGACTGGGACCACCACCTAAGAATAGCCTGAACCTTGAACGTTCAGGTCACACATGCCAGTGATGAACCATACTTCCAATCTTCTGTCTTAGATTATAGGACAATCATCTGCCAACCATTACAGGACAAGAGCCGGTCCTGGTGTGCAAACTGTCTCCACACCACTTTGGTTCAGTAGCCTAAACTAGGGCTTCTATTATGGGAGGACAGGAACGGGGTTGACGGAATGTGTCTGACGTGTGGTGCCGGCCACCAGCTCTTGTTCATTGACACACCTGGGTTTCTGCCTCTAGTGGAAGCTAACCCAAGTTTAACTGTGCGGAAGTCCACACTGGCTTGGACTGGCCCGGCCAGCCTCTCTCTGCCTGATGTCCTCCACAACTAGGGCCCTAGGGTCCCTCAATCACCCAGCATCTTTTCCCTAGGAAAACCCTCTCAGGAAGAACCTGTGGGTGGTGGTTTTCTTCTCACCCTGATTTTAAGTCAATGTGTTACTTTGGTTTAAACCCTTAACCTTAAACTTGATGATATAGAATTCTAGGCTGTTCAGAGCCACCCACAAAGGCATCTTTGAGGCCTATCCCCTGCTCCTTGTAGCTGCCTGCTAGACATAGTTATGGATGTCTAACTTGTCATCAGGCAGAGTCACCAGCAGCCACAGCCCAAGGACCACCATCAGTTTTCACAAGCAGCAGGCATCAGGGTCCCATTTGGGCTCTTCCAGAAACACTCACAGGCTGTCAACAGTGTCATCCCTCAGACTCAGAGCAAAGCTTCCTCCTCGTCTGTAGTTAGCAGCCTAAGGGTGGTGATGATGTGTGACATAAACACACTTTGAAATCGGATGCAACTGATCGTACAGAGAGGATTCCGTGGTGCCCCGTCTGGCCGGCGCTGCACAGACCGGGAGGCCCAGGGGCCTGGAGCACTTCTTCAAGCTCAGCTGCAAATCAGTCTTCTCTGGTCTGTATTTCCCAAAGTCATCCAAAATGAATCCGTGATATTTCATCAGATACATCTATCAGGACTCTCTGTTTCTGTCACAACTTACCAGCCTTAAGCCTTAACCTTCACTAATGATAGTGTCTGTGTTACAGCTCCACAGCAGGGTTGCAGGTATTAGAGTGTGGAGGCGCATGTCCCAACCACGGAGGGAATGTTTCAGGATGTTGTTTGTTGTTTTAGAAGCTTTCCCCAAGATGCAGCACACAGGGATGGGCAAAGGGCCAGCCAGTGGTGGGGGATCAGGGGTTTGGGGAGGCGCCATTTGTTTTGTGTCTCTCTTCTAAATGAAGTTGTCGTGACATCTGCGTTTTAAGTTGTGTGACAAATTCTGGATTGAGCTTGAAATACACACAATTTGTTTTCGAATGATGGACAAAATGACCACTGCATACTCTGTGTAATAAATAGTTATAGATTAAAACTCACTAGACCTGAAAATTCATGGAGGATGTTTTGTTCACCCCTGTGTCCCCTCCTCTAGCATTCTGACACATGGAGTAGATCTTCATTTTATTTAAGGGAATCAACATCTAAATCCTGACCTGGAACTTTCCCAGTAATTGTCCACAGTTGTCACTAATGCTCTGTTATGTCCAGCCCTAACCAGGGCAGGGGCTGGATTTGGACCCCCTTCCAGTAGAAAGTGTCTGGAAATAGCTGTGCAACTGTAGAAGCTATTCTCCAAGAAGCCCCAAGTATCCCTGTGCCCTACCCGAAGCCCTGATTTGTGGCCTTTCCCTGTGGATGGAATGCTCTCATTTTCCTGCTCTATACTTCAGAGGCACCCAGGGTCATAACTTTGCCCAACACACCAATGCCTGGGAGCCTGATGCCCTTTACCTGTCTTGCCAACCTTTTCCCAGGTGACTGGACTCTGTACCGCATGCACCAGCTACTGGCCAACATCCTGCATTGAATAAACCAGTCACCCAGCACCTACCCCTGACACCACCTTTATCTGTGCCCCACCTACCTGATTAAATCTCCTCAAATATTGACAGGTATACTGAGGCCTGCAGATTCCAAATTCAAGTTTTCTCTGCCCCTTCAGACACTGAACTTTAGATTACGAAAGACCATGACTAGGGATCTTATGGAGAGCTAGATCAGTTTTCCCAGCCTCATGCCTTAAATATCAGGTTTTTCCAGTTTCCAATGAGAGCCCATCTTGAAGTATGAAACTCTCAAAATTAAATCAGGTATATGATCAAATCCTTAATTTCTTCATCCATGAATATGGAAAAAAGTTGTATTTTGTGTAATCTAATCCTTTAGTAAAATCTTGCAAATTTGTGAAAGGAGAAATAACATTCAGAATATTTGACTTGTGGAGAGCTGTGTGTTATTAAGTATTAATAGAATTACATTAGTGGAGATTGAATTGGTGATGTATACCATACCTTGGCTTCCCCCAAACTGAGAGCTCAGTTTTTTAGGAAAGGACCATTCTGTGGCTGTGTAACGTTCAGGACCAATCCTCCTTCCTCTGCTACCCAACCAGTGGGCCAGCTGCTTCCTTGGCTGAAGCAAGAAGCACCATGCTTTTTTTTTTTTTTTTTTTTTTTTAAAGAGAGCAGGGTAGTCGGGGAAGTGGGGGAACCAGTCAGAGAGCCCTGCCCCATGTCAGGGCACAGTCGGGCCAGATTAGCTTGTGAGGTGGAGAATGCAGTGAAGTACCGAGGTGCTGTGCTCAGACAGCCCAGGCCAAGTTTACAAACCAGTTTGTGATTGTGCCCGGCTTCCCTTGTGAGCCGGGCCAGCACCATAGTCTCTGGGTGTTTGCTCTGAACTTCATAAGCATGGCTGACTAGCTCTCTCTCCCTTTGTAGCTATCACTAAGCCTGACTTCCTGGAAAGCTCTTATCGAGGAATAGAAAGACCTAGATTAACTTCTGCGCATACCACGGCCATATATGCGTGTCAAACTGGTGTTTATATAGCCATTATAGGTGTGAAAGGCAAAAGTGTAGCTACTCCCCAGTATGACCTGTCTTGTCTTATTTCTATGGATGGGTACTAAACGCCTGTATTTTTATGTCTTAAAACCTTACCTGAAGGAAAAAATATTAAAGACAAAAGGACATGTAGCATTTTCATTAACATGAGATGTTTCTAAAATGAAACTATTCTCTAACCGTCAAATTTGGGCAAAGGGTGATTTCTCCAACATGTTGGAGAAATGAGAGTGTGTTGCTATAAACCCAAAGTCAGAAGCCTTTGACGTGGCGGAGAGTCAATGGATGCCTTAAAGCAGAAGGTAGAAGGAAGAAGCTGAAATTCCAGGCTGAAATGAGGGGACCGTGGCTGTCACTGAGCCCACAGTTGGTATTCAATAAATACCATGCAGATTACTGATTGATTTCTGCAGTTAGTTGCTAGGAGCCCAGTTTGATCTGCACTTGATTTGGTTATACACAGTGTCCCTCTGGTTCTGTGATCCTGCCCTTGGCTGTCACTTCCTTGGGGCAGCAGCAATCAGCCAGAGGCTTAGACCATCAGAGGGTAAAGGGGGCCTGTGGAGGAACCCTCTGGAGGGTGAGGTGAGAGGCTGGTCAGGTGGCCTTGGCTGGTACTCAGAGAACATACAGAGATGCTTAGGAAGTAGGACCAGTAAGCAAGTCTCTGCACCAGTCATATCTGGTTCCTGCTTCCATCTTCTCTGCCATCATCAGGAGAAGCAGTCTAGATTGGGGATTTTAGAGCATTGATCTTGAACTTTGTCAGAATTGGGTTTGGATCCCAGGTCTATCATTAGTGAGTTGTGTGATTTTTTTTTAGGTCGAGTTCCCCAGAAGCCAGATGCTGAGACAAGGGTTCAAATGAAAGTGAATTATTAGAAAAATATTCCAGGGGGAAACTGACAGGGAGTAGGGAAATGAGACAGGGAAAAGGCTAAAAAGGAAAAAAAAAACCAAGCAAGAACGCAATGTCAAGTGCTATCCCACGGTGGGGTAGATGATGGGGATGGTATCTGGCTCGGTCCCCTCTAGAGGTAGTGCTTCAAGTTGTCCAGAACAGCCCTCAGCTGATGGTTAAGGGCGACCCTTGGAGGTCATAAATTCCTAGACACTATCAGCTCTCCAAGTGCAGGTCAAGGTGGCTCCAGGTGCTGAAAGGGACACAGGTGCTGGGTGTTGGGAGTGAAAGCACACAGGGAGTCCATGTGCACATAAATGGTTATGGGATCTATATCAGCAGAGCACTGACAGCATGTACTACAAAGACTTTCGTAGTTTCTTACACTTTCTGAGCCTCAGTTTTCTCCTCTGTTAAATGGGAGGAAAAGAACTTGTTTAAAACCATCAAGGAGGTAACAATAGTAAAGCACCTGCTGAGATGACACAGGAAAAGCACACAAGTAGTCAACAACTGGTAACTCTTATTGGCCTCAAGTTGAGTTATTTCAAACCCTGAGGCCTTAAATAAACATGCAAACTAAACAGACATGTAGAATTTGAATTATAACAATATATGCCTAAAAGGAGCAGTTCAGTTGCACAAGGAAGTTTTGGAAGCTAAAGATAATTTTAATAATGACTCCAGAAAACTGTCTAGAAGAGGATTCTAATGTTTAAGATGCTTTCAACAATAGAACTAAGGCATGATGGCATAAACTTTTAGGAAACAGGACACTGTTCTATATTTATAGTTTTAACAAAGAATGCTCAGAGGATAGGTGTGATAAAAACCTTAGTGCTCTAGTTCTTATACTTTTAATAAAAGTGAATCTGACCAATCCAACAAGTGGGTCTGGAGTGAGTTGACTCTGAGATGCTGGGAGTGACACCGGGCAAGTCAGTTGAGTTCAACGAGCAGCATTTGCCATATGGCAGACACGAGACCAAGAGGAATGAGGTACAGTTTCCCACGATAGTCACCAGGTGAACTGGGGATGTAAGGAGAGAGAATTTAAACCAGTTCATTGCAAGAAAAATAAAAGCATTTCATGGATACAATTTTAAGTACTTTATACTTGTAACCTTGGTTAATTCCCACAGCAATGGTAAGAGGAAAGTTCCATTATTACCCTGCTCTCAATAAGGACACCAAGAATAGTTACGTAACTAGTTTACATAACTAGCGAAGGCCAACGTGAGAGTCCAATCCAGGCAGTCTGACCCCAGAGTGCACGCTACACTGCCTCACGTGTCCTAGGATTTCCGTGGTACCTAACTATCTGTAGTACTCACCTCTGTAGGAATTTCAGCTGAACTCTGGAATTTGCATTTGTTTCACTTACTCAGCCAAGGTCAAGAATCATAGTTACGTCAAAGCAACAGGAGGCGATTCTATGAACTCCTTCTGTAAATCCTCTAAGATTCAGATTCATTAAGTTTAATGTAGTACTTTGACTTTTAATGTTGACTGCATTATTTCATATATAAGTATTGATACTTATATATACTTATATACAAATGTAAAACTTATGATGAGGCATGGGTAGTTTCCTCAAAGCAAATGGGCATCTCTTCCTGAGGTTATATCAGTAGCCAAAGTTTGTGGGGACAGGTGCCACCTCTTCTCCTTTGAAAGAAATCCTTGAAAGGTACGTCCTGGGCCACTGAGCAACCCCTTCTGGTACTGTGCAGCCCTGTTAAGTGTACAAGGCTCTCCCTGCATTGTTCGAAGGAGGTTCAAGAACTGTCTTATGAAAGCAACTCTGGGTTTTCTCTTCTGATCACTCCTGGATTCTCCACGAATGCAGAAGCTGTCAAAGTAAAGGAAAGCCATCTACTAACATGCCTAGAGAATTATTCTACTACACACATTCACTATTATAGCATGTACTTTTGCCTGTTTCTAAGACTGTACCTTCTTACCCAAAGCTTTTCCCATCGTCACTGTATTAACATTCCCTATTTTGTACACAGGACTTGTGTTGGTATAACATTGTTCCTACACCATTTTCTGATAAGATTTGTCCATACAAATCAGTGGACGTGAAACCAAGCTTATATGAACAAGAGTCTTCCATTCACTGGAATTTATTTTTCTGTTGCCCTTTTAAGGTAAAGGGGCACATTGTCAGAAAAGAAAACCGTACCAAGAAATTATTTAAAAACAAATTTGGAGCGTCTTTCTTGCCATCAGTGATCTCACCTAATAGTGTGATGGGAAAAAAACATCAACCAATCACCAGCTCTGGGTTATAAGTCCAATTGCATCAGTAATCAGTTCTGTGGTTATGGG
Organism: Hyperoodon ampullatus; assembly: GCF_949752795.1. Taxonomy (NCBI): domain Eukaryota; kingdom Metazoa; phylum Chordata; class Mammalia; order Artiodactyla; family Ziphiidae; genus Hyperoodon; species Hyperoodon ampullatus. The sequence goes on along the minus strand of NC_136917.1, from coordinate 140,649,305 downwards.
CAAAAGCTGTTAATTTCTATAAACTCAGTTGCTGATATATGAATAAAACTTTTCAGAGAGAAAAAATCAAATCTGTCCCTCTCAACTCCAAAATTATTTTTTCTATCATTTCTTAGATACGGATGTAGTACCCAGCTAGGGATTCCTTCATGCCAAGCCCTGTCTGAAGGTCTTTGTGATAGACTTTCTAAGCTTTTTTTCTTTTTTTTTTTAAATTAGTGACTAGAGTGAGGACAAGGAAGGCAGACTCACCAAATCTACAGATGATACAAAGCCAAGGATAGCTAATGTGCTGAATCACAGACATAGGATTCAAGATATCTTGACAGCCTCGGTAGTGGGCCAAAAACTGGAAGATAAAATTTGATAGGGATAAATGTAAAGGCCTGTGTTTAGGTTTTATAAAATCATAAATGAAGTGACAGTCCTGGCTCACAGCAAGTCCTCTGTAAAAGACTTGAAGTTATTTAGCTCATTGCAAATATATAACTTAACTCACCTGTTACAGTGTAGCTACCAAAGTAAGATAAGATAACTCAGGCTGCCTTAATAGAAACAGAGGGTCTAGAACAAGTAAAGCACCAGTCCTCTGGACTCTGCACTGGCCACAACATATCTAGAATAATCTGGTGAGTTCCAGATATCGAAATTTAAGAAAGACATTGGTAAACCAGAACAAAATAATCTTAATGGTGAAAACTCTTGAAATCACACAAAAGGAACTGGAGATGTTTAGTCTGAGGGTGATGAAGGGGCAATGGCAAGGTATTTGTTTTAAAAATGTATCTTGTTGATGAGGGCTTTAATCAACTGTGTTTAGAAAGCATGGAGAAATAATATACCAAAAATGTAGACTTTGGGAACCAAACATGTGCATGTATGAATTTCAGCTCTGTAAGTTTCAACTCTGTGACTGAGTAATTTCTCAGCGTGTCCGTTTCCCATCCTGAAATAGGGGTAATAATATCTTGCTCAGAAAGCCATCCATGAAAGTTAGGTGAGCTGGCATGTTAAGTACCTGGCATAGTTATTGGTAAGAGTTAGGTTTTTTGTAAAGGCTAATCTCTTCTTTGTTTACCTTCCCTTCAAGAGGGGAAGAAGGAGGACAGTTAGGTTGCTTTTCCAGGAAGTATTCTATGCCTACTGCAACTGTCCCCAAGTAGGATGAGTTGCTAGGTCAGACAGGGCTGGGGTTAAAGTCTGGGAGAGCAGCGCTGACCTGCCAAGGCACTCTGGTGCCCCGCTGTTGTCCCCCACTCTTGTCCAAACACAGCTTCATGTGATAATTTTGATTTTACACAGTAAGTTTCCGGGTATGATTTCGTGTGAATGAATAGTTCAGGACATTTTTTAAAAGGCAGAAAACTAGTGGATAAGATGTCCCTAGGAAGCCTTTGTTCTCCCTGTTCTCTGCACGTCTGTGTTGTTGGGATTGATACTGACTAGAACATGCACAATCCTGCTGGAGATGGAGTTAGAAAAGCCCCAAATGTGTTACTCCACTACACCTATGAAGTTAGGGAATCATTTTTGTAAGTTATAGAAAGATAATTCAGTTGTGACGAACAAAAGGGATTGCTGGCCCCCTCTCTGTAGTTCTCTTATCACTGCGGTCCCATGATTTCCTGCTGCACTGCCCGCCCCCCCACCCCACCCCAGGCAAGTCATGTATGATTTTCTCAAAGGCAAAAGGTAGAATTAACTTGCCAGTATTTCGACACTGGGTTTTCTTTTAAACAGCTGATAATTAAATCCATCTAGCCCTCTCTAGCTGTCCTTCTAGGAGCTTTAATCACAAGAAGCAGGCGAACTTGTAAATGTTCTAAGAGAGCTTAGACAGCAAAATTATTCTTCTTGAAATGCATGAAAGTACCCAGGTGCTTCCAAGCTATGCCCAAGTGCCTTCTCTAAAAGAACATGGTGGGCAAACCAAATATCCATCCTGGGTCAGCAGTTGGGAATCAAACCATGAACTTGCTATTCCCATACTTTCTGGTTAGTTTGTATGTTTTTGAGTAAGTTGACTGAATGCAAGGAGTAGTTTAATATGGAACACTGGGTGATTTCTTATAGGACATACTTAGTCAGAAAAATATGTCAGACAGGAGCTCACAGAACATAGGCTTACAATAGTTTTAGAGATCGAAGGCCTGGATGAGGGTTTCTCAGTCTTGACAATATTGACATTTCAGGTCAGATAAATTTTTGTGGTGGAAGCTGTCCTGTGCGTTGTAACATGTTAGCAGCATCCGTGACCTCTAGGTACTAGGTGGTACCCTCCACCCTCAGTTGTAAGAACCAGAACATCTCCAGACATTGCTAAGTGTTCCCTGGGTGAGGGGGCACTAGGGGTGAGAAATGACCCCCAGTTGAGAACCACTGCCCTAGATCTGGTGATTGCATGTTGACCTGACCGTGCCCAGGGTTGTTGCAGGGGTCAAATTAGACAAAGCATGTTTATAGACTTTTAAAAGGAAAGAGAAAATGTATACATATAGTTACAATGCAGCCCTTATCTTTTCACTGGTTCATTTGTTCATTCATTCATCCTAAGATTTTTTTGAACCAGGTGGTGGACACCTTTAAATAAATAAACCTTGAGAGGCTGAAAGGTGTGCCGAGTAAACAAAGAACTTAGAAGAAAAAGAGCAATCATGTAAGACATCCCATAATGAATGTATGCATATAACATGCACAAAATGTTATGGGAGCCCCAATGAAGGAAGGGCTGCCTTTGACCCAAACCATAGAAAACCAATTGGACTACACAGCTGAAGCTCTGTAATAACAATTACCGTTTGACTAATTGTGACTAATTCTCCTTCACACGATGACATATATTCATGCAGCTTTACCAGGAGTGTTTCAGGTGTGTGCTGACCGTGTTCAGCACTGATTCAGGTATTAATCATTTTTTAGGTCTACACTTGGGTATGAAATCTGAATGAGCAACTTAATTGAAGTTGTTACAGACACCTGTTATTTTCGCCTTCTTTCATGCCCGCTCCAATGATAGCAAACAATCAAACAAAACAATAGACAAAAATTCCAGCCCAGATTGCCTGAAGTAGAGCCACAAATATCAGACACTAGAGAATAACACAGGAAGCTCAGTCCTGAGTATATTCTTCAAATGGACCTCGATCAGTTCATTTGAGGTCTGTTGATTCAAGAAGAACCATTTCTAGAATCATGAACACCTGTTTAAAGCTCTAAATCTGACATTGCATATTTAGATAGAAATATGTCTGCCTGAGTAATTACCTGCTAGTACCATGGAGATAGGGTTGACCATTATGAAAGTATCAGAATTTCCAAACTTTATTCCAGAATGTTCTGCATTAAATATTCATTAACAAGGAAATTCCATATAAAAGCTGGTGTGCCCTATGGAGCCACATTTACATTAAAGCCTGCCCTGCCTTTAAACCTCCCCTGCAATTTTACCTATTCTGTGTTGCAGAGGTACACACAGATTGACTAGAGCAAGAGTTGCTAGCTTTAGCATGAGCTGCCCTAATGGTTTTGAGTCACATTTGTTTGGGAAGATCACACTTAAAGCCCGTCACTCGTGCTTGTTTATGGGGAATGCAACAACTTTGATATCAGCTAACAAATCCCCATGAACGCATAGCCACATCTGAGTGCTTCTGACACATGCTTCCTGTCAGTTCTCCCTCGACAGCTTCGAGAATTAAAGCCTAGTGAAGTAAACTGGGAGACATCCCTGAGCATTTAGTAGAAGAAGACTGGTGGAGTGTGGGAACTGCAAAGCCAGCTGTTGAAATCAATGTAATTGGTGTGAGATTACATTTCATCAGCCTTAAGACCTGCCTTTTACCACCAGAGAAATCAGTCTCCACGTTTAAGGTCACATCAATATGGAACATTCTGCATACTGAGCTGTCTGTCACGTGCCTTTAGAATATCTATGCCATGCTGTTTTTTAAGCATTACAAGCGAAACAAACAGCTGACAGGTGGGTCTTGTGGTACATTCAGAATCCCTGTGAAAACTCCCCCAGCACTATATCTTTAAATCTCAACTTGATTATATTTATGAGAAAGACATATACTGTATACAACATAAGCATGTATCCATAGCCCTTATTTGATGACTCATTGTGAAAACCAAGCCTGTATTATGATTTTTAAATCAGGAATTTATTGGATATACTCATGTCTTATCTCTGGATTGTACTGTCTCTAGCTTCCCTCGCTTGAAAAAAACTTGCTTTTCATAAAATTACCAGGAATTGATTCAACAAATATTTTTTACTGTAAATTAACTATACATCAATGAAAAATGGTTTTAAAAAAAACAAATATTTTTGTGCACCTACTATGTGCCAAGTACTATTCTAGGTGCCTGGAATGCTTTCGTGAACAAGAAATGTAAAAAAATCCTGCTGCCATGGAGCTTTCCTTAGCAGGATGTGTATGTGTTTTGAAGAGGGTGTGTGGGTAGGTGAGGCAGATAATAGCCTATAAAAATAATAATTAAATTATTTGAATAATTATAACCACTCCATTTGTTCCTCATCGGAGTGTAACCAAAAGTTGATCTTGAAATATTTTTATCTGAATCTCCTGAGTTTTCAATGTTAGGGACCAGTTCAAAATAATTTGACACTAAACATGTCCTCATGGTCTGTCTGGAAGCTGAAACACGCACCCTCTCTGTTTATTGATGAGAAAGCCCAGGCCCAGAGAGGTTAAATGACTTACCCAAAGTCCAGTAGTCATCAGCAGGGGCAGGGCCGAGATGCAGACTCCTGGTCTGGTGTGCATTCCTCCACAGGTTAGCCTTTGACAGCAAGCAACCTAGCTGGCAGAATCTATTTGTTTCTTTTTTTTTGGTTTTGGTTTTGGGTTTTTTTTTTTTCTGAATCAGTGATTTTCTTTAATACGACAAGTAGTACCATTGAGTTAAATATAAAAATCTCCTTGCCTATTAAATTTTCATCATATTATATTTCTTCACTGGTCATACATTTGGTATTTATTTTTTATGGTAATACAGTTTTTTTTAACTTTTTATTTTATATGACAGTACAGTTGATTAACAATGTTGTGTTAGTTTCAGGCGGCATCTATTTGAAAATCTGTTTTGAAACATCACAAAATTTAAAACGTCTTAAGGTACATGCCGAGTGGCAGTCTCACGGCAGAGTGGTCAATAGCAGAAAGGAGATTTTCAGGTGAACGAATTGGGTTGAGACAAGACCCTTATGAAATCACTCTGCTCTCCGCCATGGCAGGCCAGCTGTGGAGGCATAACCCCTGATCCTTGCACCCTCATTCATCTTTCTCACTCACAAACCACCACTGCCCATTCTCCTCCTGCTTCCTGGAGCACCAGAAGACACGGCTAGAGATGGGTCTATCGCCTTGCTACCACAGCTTTCTCTTATTCCTGTCTCCATTCCTGTTGTGCATATACCTTGGACTGGGGCGTCATTCTTAGAGCTCCACTAGATCATTTGTTGAAAAGATTGTTTATAAATCCAGGTTCAGAACAGAATTGAAAAGGCACTGGAAGTAGTCATGTACTGGAATAAACTGCAGTCAGTAGTCATGGCTCCTAGACCTACCATTCTAGGTGGCCTTGCTAGAACTTGGTTTCCCTAACTATACATGGGATTTTAAAATCTCCCTATATACAGGCTTGCTGCGAGGATTAAAAGGTTAAGGGAGATTGTGTCTGTGATAGCCCTCTGAAAACTGTGACTTGCAATCCATATTCTAGCAATTTCAGTTACTTCTGCCCTTCTTTCTCTGAAGACAAGTTGCTAGAGGGATAGACAATTTTATCATTATTTTGAAGGCTGTCTTCTGAGAGTTGGAAGGGACCTCAGACACCCTTAAGAGACCAACCTTGGCTGTTAACTCAGAATAAGCTAGGAGTTTTTTGAAAAATACAGATTCATAAGCTCCAAACCCAGAGATTCTGATGCAGAAGGCTGAGAGTGATGTCCTGGAGTTTGTCTGTTTTCATGTTATGAGTGTGTGTGTGTGTGTGTGTGTGTGTCTGTGCGTGTTTTAGGAAAACTCCAAACATGAATCTGAAGACTACCTGGTTTGGAAAACCTGGCCCCAGCTTCCTCTAATGCTGAGCCCTTTCTCCTTCCGTCCCTGGCTTCACTTAGCAATGGAAAACCACTAATCACTCAGGCTCTCATCTTTTCCATTCAGTTGACTTGCCCCCTTGCAGCCCCCATTACTCGGCACCCCACCTTGACAGCTGCTCTTGCCAAGCACTGACATTGATCCATTTGGACGTCCTCTCCCTTCCACCTGCTGCCCTCTAGTGGAGGTGCCGACAAGCAGCAAAATGTTTAAATGGGAGCCACCAGGAGTTGGCCAGTCTGAGCTGGCAAGTCCCCAAGGAGATATACACAGACCACAGCTATGGGAGGAATCATTAGGATAGCCTCAAGCTCATGGGACACTGTTTGCACATTACTTACATTAAGAGCGGAGCTTTATAAAGATCCTGGCATCTCTTTATGGGTCCCCCCCACCCCGCCCCAGGTTTCAGAAATCTACCTGGAACAGGTTATCCTTGGGATATTTTTGCTTCCTTGTCCCCCTTTTTTTCTGTCATTTACCCAAATTCCACCTCTTGCAGAAGAAGTTGGTTCCTCCCTACCTCCCCAAACCTTTGGATTTTTTTAATTTTGCAAAAAATGAAAGGGTATTTTTTTTTACATCTTTATTGGAGTATAATTGCTTGACAATGGTGTGTTGGTTTCTGCTTTATAACAAAGTGAATCAGTTATACATATACATATGTTCCCATATCTCTTCCCTCTTGCATCTCCCTCCCTCCCACCCTCCCTATCCCACCCCTCTAGGTGGTCACAAAGCACCAAGCTGATCTCCCTGTGCTATGCGGCTGCTTCCCACTAGCTATCTACCTTACGTTTGGTAGTGTATATATGTCCATGCCTCTCTCTCACTTTGTCCCAGCTTACCCTTCCCCCTCCCCATATCCTCAAGTCCATTCTCTAGTAGGTCTGTGTCTTTATTCCCGTCTTACCCCTAGGTAAGACATTTTTTCCCTTAGATTCCATACATATGTGTTAGCATATGATATTTGTCTTTCTCTTTCTAACTTACTTCACTCTGTATGACAGACTCTGGGTCCATCCACCTCACTACAAATAACTCAATTTTGTTTCTTTTTATGGCTGAGTAATATTCCATTGTATGTATGTGCCACATCTTCTTTATCCATTCATCCAATGATGGACACTTAGGTTGTTTCCATCTTCTGGCTATTGTAAATAGAGCTGCAATGAACATTTTGGTACATGACTTTTTTGAATTATGGTTTTCTCAGAGTATATGCCCAGTAATGGGATTGCTGGGTCATATGGTAGTTCTATTTGTAGTTTTTTAAGGAACCTCCATACTGTTCTCCATAGTGGCTGTACCAATTCACATTCCCACCAGCAGTGCAAGAGTGTTCCCTTTTCTCCATACCCTCTCCAGCATTTATTGTTTATAGATTTTTTGATGATGGCCATTCTGACCAGTGTGAGATGATATCTCATTGTACTTTTGATTTGCATTTCTCTAATGATTAATGATGTTGAGCATTCTTTCATGTGTTTGTTGGCAATCTGTATATCTTCTTTGGAGAAATGTCTATTTAGGTCTTCTGCCCATTTTTGGATTGGGTTGTTTGTTTTTTGGTTATTGAGCTGCATGAGCTGCTTGTAAATTTTGGAGATTAATCCTTTGTCAGTTGCTTCATTTGCAAATATTTTCTCCCATTCTGAGGGTTGTCTTTTGGTCTTGTTTATGGTTTCCTTTGCTGTGCAAAAGCTTTGAAGTTTCATTATGTCCCATTTGTTTATTTTTGTTTTTATTTCCATTTCTCTAGGAGGTGGGTCCAAAAGGATCTTGCTCTGATTTATGTCATAGAGTGTTCTGCTTATGTTTTGTTCTAAGTGTTTGATAGTTTCTGGCCTTACATTTAGGTCTTTAATCCATTTTGAGCTTATTTTTGTGTATAGTGTTAGGGAGTGTTCTAATCTCATACTTTTACATGTACCTGTCCAGTTTTCCCAGCACCACTTACTGAAGAGGCCGTCCTTTCTCCACTGTATGTTCCTGCTTCCTTTATCAAAGATAAGGTGATCATATGTGTGTGGGTTTATCTCTGGGCTTTCTATCCTGTTCCATTGATCTATATTTCTGTTTTTGTGCAAGTCCCATACTGTGTTGATTACTGTAGCTTTGTAGTATAGTCTGAAGTCAGGGAGCCTGATTCCTGCAGCTCCGTTTTCCATTCTCAAGATTGCTTTGGCTATTCGGGGTCTTTTGTGTTTCCATACAAAAGGGTATTTTTTTTAAAAAAATCCTTACACTTTAGAAACTTCTAGTCACCGTATTAAAGGGGCAGACATGAACTCAGCATTAAGTGTAAGGGACACTTAGGCAGTTGTGTTCACCTTGCATCCCTCCAAGACCCTGTGAGGTATATGTAGTCACCCTATTTACCCAGGAGGCACTGAGGTTAGGAGAGTTTGAGGGTGTTGTGGTACGTCACCCAGCAAGGGGAAAAGCTAGAACTAGAACCCCGGTCTGCCTGATGGTGAGCACCCATGTGTTCCTCTAATGTGCTCGCTACCTCTATGCAGTGATTGCTTAGTCTTCTACTTAGTAATACAGAAATAATAACTTTCTTGGTAAATGATATTAAATCTCATGGTACTATGTTCGTAGTAAAATCATTCTTTTCCTTTAATGAATGTTTAATAATCAGTGTATCTCTGCACAGTCCTCAGTTCCTCATGTTAATACTCTTGCATCTAGAATTATTTAGGAAAGGAATTTGGCAGGTGGGTGAGTTTGGGTAGGAGATGAGGACAGCAAAAGCCACAAAACTGTTGGAAATTTGAGACTGGATGTCACAGGGCAGATGCCGTATACCCCTGCAAGCTTTGGTGAAACTAAATAGCTACCTGTATTAACCAGCAGAGCAGAACTCAGTGGCCAGACACTGATATAAACTCTGTGCGTGTATATGTGTGTGTCTCTATCCATCTCCCACAGGATCCTGCATGATTGCTGTATCAGCATGAATGTACCCTTTTTGTGGTGGTTTTTCCCTCTTCTTTTATCTTTCATTGTCAATATATTGGTGAGTGATTTTTTATTAATTTTTTTCTTAAGGAAAATAAACAATAGGTTTCACTTGGTTTATTTTTCTTACCACTGTATATCATTATTACTGGAATACTGTCATGCAATCTATTTAACGTCTTAACTGGAATGCGTACACACACACACACACACACACACATACATGCCTGAACTGCCTTTTCCCCTGTAATGATATAAAATACAGCTCTGTGTAGATAAGAGAATTGGTATGAGTCCCAAACCCACCCTTTACTCTGTGTGTGAACAGCATAGTATGGAAAGAACAGTACTTAGGATCTGGATTCCAGTTCCCTGCCCTCCTGCCATTTTAAAACTTCGTTACTTTGGCCAGGTGAGTAAAATGAGCCTTGTAAAACCAGGATTAGATTACATATAATCAACTGAGTGGGCTCGTCTGAAGGATTCCTCAGGGTATTTCCAACTGTATGAGCTGTACCTTCATTTATGCTGTAGTTGAAGCACCTGAATAGGTAAACGGAAATCATGTCAACTAAAATTAAGTAGCCATCGGCTGAATCTGTTTTTCCACCAGCTTGCAAGAATGATGCCTTGCCTTCCCTACTCAACTAGAGGATTCCTTGGATCTGCTTTTCTCCTTTGTGGTTTTTCTAGTTCATATGTAGCCTACAAACAAACACTAAACTGGCATAGTTAAAAGGATTGTAGATTAAGCCTTTTATAAAACAAATATGTCTCTGTAAATAACACCATCTCATTTGTAATTGAACTTTATTTTATTGTGAGTTCAGGTTTTCTGGTGCAGGGCACATCTGGCTAGACAGCTGGAGGCTGAGCTCCAGGCAGTGGGTCATCGTCCAAACCCCACCCCTGGAATGTTCCATATGACTTTCTGTGCTTCCTTCCTACAGCTGAGCACTGATGAGCTGGCAGGGTGTGAGGAGGAAAGCCAAAGCACCCTCCTGGACTCATGCTGCACCTTTTTTAGTTTGTTACTGTTCTCATAGCTTGCTTATTTGAAATCAAAATTTAAAAATAAAAAACTTTATTCCCCAAATTTTGACCCTTTGAAGTTTCAGGATTTCAGGGAAAAACAATGTCTTTATTTTTTGATGAATAAAATACTAAATAAATGTACAAATGTAATCCCTATAACAAACTTGAAAGAAAGGTGGAAGGTGGTTAATGAGGTTGAAAGAGAGAGGATGCTCTCTCTCTAAGCTCGCGGTGCTGACTGCCCAGTGCCACAGAGGTTGCGTAACACAGAGCCCATCAAGCAGAGAGTGGTGCAGAGAACAGAGTGGATTTGAATCCTCCCTCTACCACACGTTGTGTGACCTCAGGGAAGTTACTTCACCTCTCTGTGCCTGTTTCCTCATGTAAGAGAGGATAATAATACTGCCTAGAATACAGGGTTATCGTGAGCATTAAATAAGTTAATACATGTAAAGAACTGAAAACCTATCTAGCACATAAGCACTCAATAGACATAAGGTCTTAGTGGTATAAAACTAGAGAAGGAGAACCCAGAAGTCATATGGTTTGGTGGGATATTGGTAATGTTTTCCCTTCTTTCTCTTCCTCTTCCTCTGCCTTCTCTGGCCCCACTTGCCTCACCTCCCAATCCACCCTGCCTCCTATTTCTCTTCCTCCCAACTTAAGAATTTTTCAGCAAAAATGTTTAGAAGAAAAGAAGATGTGCGTGCTTTGGAGGGCAGGAAGCTTTTTGATAATCAGGTGTACCTTTCAGCTAAAGTGGCTGCATCCAGCAGTAATGGACTTTATGGCAACAGAAAGCTTATTTCCTAAGAAATGGGTTTAACTTTTTGATTGGCCCAATGACAAAACTAGGACAGCTGGGCTCCGGGCTCTAAAGGATGAACATTAAGGACGTGTCACTATGCTTTTAGGAGAGACGTTTACTCTGCAAAGCCTACTTCTCTTACTTCACCAATGTTTGGGTTTAGTTGCTGTATTGTGTACAGGTGGTACTCAAGCATTATGGAAATCAAAGAGCAGAGTCATCCCTCAGGCCATCGGTGCCTGTGGTGTGTCTCTCCTGAGTCACAGGTCTTCACCCCTCCTCACCAGGGCTCTGCTGACCTCAAAGGGCCCTTCTTCCCAGGCCATGAAGTACATCTGAGCCAGAGGGCTGGGATTCCGGCCAAAGCTGAATGAAGGTGCAAAATGTATGACTAAATAGAGCCCAAACATGTGGCACTGGGTATCTCAGATAAGTTTGTTGGAGAAATAGTTTATAAATAACATGGAAAGGGGAAAGGGAAGAGGGTCAAAATATTGAGTTGCTCTCTGATACTTGAGGGACATTTCTAATACTGAACCCAAAAGTGATAACACACTAAAAAATTGGGCTCCCTGGATAAATTAACTCCACATGGGCTTCTTTTTTCTTATCAAGATGTTTGTAAATTTGGCAGTAAGTATTTTAAAACAGGATTGCTTTTATTCAGAATACACTGGAAAACATGTATAATTTCAAAACAATTGAATAAAAACAAGACAATGCAAGAAACAAACCCCATGAAGGCGTCATGCTTTTCTGAGCATGGTCTAAGGCTGGGAGGCTGCAGAAACTGGAATATTTAGGGATCTTATTAAAATGGTTTCCTTCTCCTCCAAATAAAGCACCATCACAGGAGGATGGATGGACTAAAGACAGAAGGAGTGAGGGGGAAAGGAGATCAGTAACTTGGGAAGGTTTTCATTTTCTTGCCCCCTTTCTGTTTTTGGTTTTATTTTGTTTTTCTCTTGTCAAAGCCAGAAGGGATCCGAATTCTGGTCCAGAACTCCCAAGACCAAAGGGTCAGGGAAAGCCACTCAGCTGCTGGAAGCTATGATCTTATCACTAGTCTAAACCCCTCCTCCTTCCTCCCTGGGAACCTTGTGCAAACACAACTGCCTGGTCTTCCTGTTTAGTGGCAGAGGTTTTGCTCCCTTCTCTTTTTATTTGGGAATGTGAACTTTGGGGGTTATCCTTTGCTGCTGTTTGTTGGTTTTTTTTTTTTTTTAAGAAACAGAGACTTGACTTGTTCTTCTCACAGACCCTTTCCCTGGCACAGGAAGACCACAACTAACTAAAGAACAAGATGAGATACTTAGACAAATGGGACCACATGCCTCCCCCTGGGGCTGGACCATGTTCTCTATCCACCGTCACCTCTTCTCCCCACCCTACCCCACGTCCACCTCCACCATACCTTGTGGTTATGTGTCTGCCCTTATTGTGAGTTATAATCTCCCAGAAGGGTAACCCACTAGTCCAGGGCCAGTCTTCTGAGAAGTGAATGAACTTGTCTTTTTCTCCTTTCCTGGATATCTGCCTTTGCCAGAGAGGTCTGAATCAGAGAGACTAAGATTTTCAGTGTTAAAGTGTGTATTGTTTAAAATTGTGTTAATTTGCTGTCTGCGTTGAATCTAGTTTTCAAAATCAGAATGATACCTTGAGTCATCCTACTGATGCAGCTTCTGGGGAGTGAGAGGAACTTCTGTAAGAGCGCAGGCTTTGCCAGCTGGAGGTCAGGCAGTGATGCAGGCTGATAAGGAGTGCCCTGTACTTTTGCAAGAGAATTTCAAATTCAAACTTGGTACTTTACCTTTTCTCCAAATTAATTTTGGAGAATTTTAGTTCATTTTAGTCCATTAGTTGAATCTAATGGAGATCTGGTAGGTTGGAAACCCTGTCCTTCTTTTTTCCTCCAGAACAGAATTACCAATTTTCTTTCAGGACTTGATAAATCCATATGCATGCTCCCCACTTTTGGGGGTTCTTCTACCAAAGCCTTTATAGCAAAACCAAATCCAAAACCTTGCAACCTACCCATGAAGGTCATGACCCAAGCTGTTCAGAATTCTGCAATTCACTTCTTGGGTTATTTGTTTAACCATCAATGAATTCACTTATCTTTATAATTTTCAGGCCACAGTAATAGATTTTACTCACAACATATCATGAGAGGCTATGTCCCTTGTCTCACTGAAATTGAGAAACATTTGATGAACAACACTCTCCTAAACAACAGTCAGATAATCCTTCTGAAAGGAAATGAAGTACATTTCCTATAATGATTTGTTCTTAATGAATCCATGCTGGTTCCAAGTGACCCGTGGTTTCCTTTCTGGATACTTAGAAACTAACAATTCATTTTAGAATGTTGCTGGGGATTGAAGTTAAAGGTATAGGTTAAGAATCTACCCTTTTAACTTACTTGAATATTGAGATATCTCCTATTTTTATCCTCTGAAAACCCTCAGAAATGAACTCACTCTTAGCTCTGGGATTATGCTTATTGTTCCATTGGCTTTAGACTTCAATTAACTACATTTATTCTGTACTCTCCAGTCCCTTGACTGAGAAGAAGAAAATTCTATAAGTGTTTCCCTTTGCTTTCCCTTTCTTCTCTGAGTTGCATCATCTGTTGTTGTTTTCATAGTACTGGGTTGGCCAAAAAGTGTGTTCAGGTTTTTCCGTTACATCTTACGGAAAAACGCGAACACACTTTTTGGCCAACCCAATATTTTAGTTTTATGAGAAGAGAGAAAAATGTATCTCAGTTTAGAGCTTTACCTTTTAAGTGTAAAAATTATGAACTATCAATTATTGCATCAGCTTTTTAAAAAAATGGTCCGTAGTCTCCCCTTCTCTCTCTTTATCTGTGTACACATATACGTACATATATATGTGTGTGTATATATATATATGTACTTGTGGGGTATTTTTTTTGTATTAACTTGGCTCTTTCAGTGCAGCCTGAATAAAGATCATTTGTGCTACATGTGAGAGGACTGAGAGGCTACCCATGCATGAGGTGTAATTTAAGGTGGAGATGATTCCTTTGAGTTATTATTCCTAGAATAAGTAACAAGTCTCAAAATTGTAATCTAAACGTAGCAAATCATCAGATTTGGTACCAATACTTGGCAAGATGCAGTGAAACCCAAGACCATTAAGTTCAGGTGGAGAGGGATGGTGGTGAGAAATTCAGAGCTGGAAAAGGCCAGCTGGAGGGGAAAACACATGAATGGCTCTGGGCCCCTAGGGGTCAGCAGGAGGTCAGTGGGAAGTTGGGGAAGGAAAAGGCAACATTAACCAGTTATTTCATTCATTCATTTGTCAGTGTTTATTGGGAGCATGCTTCATGCCTGGCATCATCCTAGTTTCCCTGAAAAGGGTGAGGGAGACACAAAATGAGAAAGTGAGAATAATGAGGAACAGTCGCCCTCCGCCTTCAGTTACAGCTGGCCAGTCCATAGACGCTTTTCTGTTCTGAACACACAGCCAAGCACTTAAAGTAATAAGCTACAGACAACTTCTACTTTAACACATAGTGCTTCAAAATAATAAAAGGGATCCCCGACAAGTCTGTCCGTAACCATTTAAAGAGGCTAAAGATTAAAATCAGAAAGGAAAGAGAGGTGTTTCTGTGAGGAAAGTTTTTAAGACTAGAGTTTTCTACTCAGCTACTAAACACGATGCTTTTTCGTTTTCTTCCTTCCTTTGCATATTGACTTTTAATGTGGGAAGGACTGCTGTGTTGGCAGCATGATAGAGATGTGATCAGGGAAGTGGAAACACAAATTCAATATTTGAGAGCTACTGTCCCCCTGAAAGCAACCACAGAGCATCAGATTTTGCCACATATTCAGATTGCAAACCAACCGCAGAATGCCAAAAAGTTTTCTCCTAGAACCAATTACCCCTGGGTTTTTGCTACTTAAATTCTGTTGTGGGAAATGTAACTATAAACCAGCATTAAAAATAGGTAATCTTGATATTAAGAAACACTGTTACTCATAACAATAAGTACATGCATTGACATTCTAACCAGTGACATCTCATGGGTTTCTAGGATCAGAAACCCAGTATGTATGCCTAGAACTGACCAGGCTGTTCACAGGGAGAATGGGAGTGAAATGAGTCCTTGCCTTCCCTATTGGATTTCTTTATACAGCTGTGTGTTTTGCCGGGACTACGGTTGATTTCTCTGCTGTAAGCCTAGGAACTTGTTTTTCAGTTCAGCACAGTAAAATCTGAGCAGAAGAGAACTCCCTGTTGGCCACCCACCTCACAGTCTCTAAAAGGGAACTCTGTGTGGAAGCATTCCACATTAGGCAAATGTACAGTTCTGCAATCAAAATGAAAAACACTTGAGCTGAATCATCTACGTTAGCTATGGCTTCCAACCCTTATTTAAAAGAATGCAGGGAACCCTGCAAGTTTAAGGGAATTGGCAGGCGAGGAAACAGCTGTAACATTGTCAGAGGTTTTCTGTGGGAGCTGTGCAGGCTATTGACAGCACTTAGGATGCCCAGAAATGGGGTGGACCTTCTGCGTTAGGTCAAAGGAGCGGCAGCAACTCCAGTCAGGAGTGAACTTTTGACCCCATTGGAGGCAAATGGCTCTCGTGGACCTTGTTCTGTCATTTCCCAGACTAGTTTTCTCCTTCAGAACCAGCGGGTAGGATCTTTGGCTTTTGAATTGTTTCACTTTCATCACAAGTTAGAGGTTCTTATAGCTGCAGCTAAAGGGAGGGATGATGGGGCTTGAGAACTGTGATTTCCCACTATCCCCCAGTGTCCGCCACCTTCCCCCAAGTGGGAAAATCATGTCAAGACTGCTGCACTGAATCTCAGACCTGCTCTCTAGGGAGATCGTGCAGTTGGCAAGGTTGTTTTCAGCGTCTGAATCCTCCACAGCTCTCTTTGAGACTCCCTCTTTCTTGTCTCCTCTCCACCCCATGCCCATCCTACACCCTCCCACTGTCCCTGCCACCAGGACATCCCTCTGCCATCCCTAAAAGGCCTGCCCTCCCAAAAGAGCTCCAGACTTTGGCCTTTTTCTCTTCCATCTCAAAACCTATTTACATGTGCCCCAAATTGATGTCTCATGGGAAAATCATAAAATAATTTATGCTGAGGTGTTTGACCAGCTGAGTATTCTGAATGTGACAGCTTCCTCAGGGGTATATGCGTTTTAGTAGGGGGCCATGATTCATCCAAATGAATAAATCTCTAATGGTACAATTTCTGTTCTCCAGCACCAGCTGGTATGGACATCTTGGTGATCCAGGGGATTCTTCCCTCAGTCCCTCAGGTCATACTCAGCAAGTGAATACATTATCCAGCTCCCCATATTTACTTTTTAAAGATATAGAGTTTAGTTGTTATGTCTTTGAAAACATTTATCTTCACTCCTTTGCCAAAATTCATTGAAATCAGTGAAAATTAAAAAGAGGTATTTTACTGCAGTTTATTTCAAGTTGTTAAACCAAGTCTCCAATTGAACTGAAAATATCCCTTGACATCCTTACCTGTAGATTTGTAAAACTTCAGAAAACTTCTGTTAACCAAATAATTTGAAGCAATGCAAGGTGGATGAACTGGTAGAGAGATTGCTTAGTCTGGTTAGTTAGAAAAGAGCAGTAGTTGCCCTCTGGAAGCCAACAATCCAAAAGAAATGATTTCCAAGATTCTCCATGAAGGTCAAGCAGTTTCCAAGTGGAAAATCTGGCTTCTACCCTTAAATTTCTACTATAAGCTCATAGTTTAGAAGCAAAGAATAATGAGGACATCATTATTATGAAAATGCTGGTTAATTTTGCAAACATTATTTATTGTTACAAAACAGTAGATACTGTAAAGACATTTATAGAAACGAATATTGGACTTAAATTTTCAGCTGTGTGATTCCATGTTATTTCCTTGGTTGCAAATAGTGTCAGGTACATATCAATCTACATAGCATCTAGCAATGTGCTTTTAAAGTAGGCTTTAGTAAATACTTATTTAATGAGTTGATACAGTTTTTGTTTTTGTTTTATTTTGCTTTCTTTTTTATTGGAGTATAGTTGATTTACAATGTTGTGTTAGTTTCTGCTGTACAGCAAAGTGAATCAGTTATACATATACATACATCTACTCTTTTTTAGATTCTTTTTTAGATTGCCATATAGGTCATTACAGAGTACTGAGTAGAGGTCCCTGTGCTATACAGTGGGTTCTTATTAGTTACCTGTTTTATATATAGTCGTGTGTGTATGTGTCAATCCCAATCTCCTTCCCCTCCCCCTTCCCCCTTGGTAACCATACGTTCGTTTTCTACATCTGTGACTCTACTTCTGTTCTGTAAATAAGTTCATTTGTACCATTGTTTTAGATGCTACATATAAGTGATATCATATGATGTTTGTCTTTCTCTGTCTGACTTAACTCAGTATGACAAACTTTATTTTCCCTAGGAAGCAGGGTTAAGCCAAGGGAAGCTGTCTCTTAGAAGCTCTTATATATCAATATTGATGTCAAATAACGATTTTTGCATAAACAAACACATTCAACTGATTTGGTGAACGTTCTATATCTCTATGGATATATATTGATTTATGTATGTGGCCCTGCCTATATTCAAGGTGCTGAGCACTGGGCAGCTGAAGAAGTCTGAGGCACTCTTACTTCAATCTTTCTTCCCTAATTGGATCCTGGACTTTACCTTGGTAGAGCTACCTCCTAAGGAGGTCATCTGTGCTTAAAGGGCCACGAAAGGAGCCTCTCTGCCAAGGGTATTTCTGAAGGTGACGTGCTAGAATGTCATGCCTGGGCCTAGAATTTAAAGTGAGGCCCTGAGGAAAGTCATAAACGTTTTCCACTTGTGGGGGAATTCCCTTTGCTGGAAAGAGAAGGTGATTTCAGAGACTTGATTCAAACCTTGCTTCCTCTTCTGAATTGAGTAGGCTCATAACCATTCTTGAGGCTCTGAAATAGTGACAGATTTTCTTAATTGGGAATTCAGCTGCTGGTTTCTGAAGCAGAGTTTTGAAATTCAGGGTTGAGAAGGGCGCCAGGCAATAGAGAAGCCTAGACCAAGAGGTCATTTCTCTAGGCCAGCTTTCCTCCTCCCAGCCACCACCCAGATTGTACCTGACTCATCCTTAGAAAAACAAACCAAAAAAACCCTTGCAGTCCCCAAACTACATGTTTCTATTTAAAACCCTTGCTGTTGGGGAATTTTCCTATGTATCTAACTTAAATTTCTCTTCACGAATGATAAACATTTTTCCATTGTCAGAATTTTGTCAACATTTCGTCAGCATCTTGCCATGAAAATATCTTACATCTATTTATATTCTATCACTTTAGCTTTCTTTCCTTCTAGATCATAAATTGCCAGACTTTTCAAATATGATCCCCATTTAGTGTCAATTTCTACAGCCCTCACATCTCCACATTATTTATTGAAATATTAGACAATCCTTGGAGTTGACATGGATTCTTGGATCCAGATAACTCCAGTCCCCATGCTCACTCTCATTCCCATACAGGTTAATGGCATCCTTAGTTTGGGAATCACAGTTTTGGGTTAAATAACCCTAAACCTTGTCATCATTTCTTGTAGCTCATCTCTCACATGCTTTCCTTTCATCTTTTTTAAAATGTAAAGACTAACATTGCATATATTATTAAGATAATGTCATGACCAGTGCTATCAGATAAAACTGAAGTTTTCCCCCAAGCCACTGAGGTAGCAATGCCAGCGATGGATTCCCTTTAGAGCAGCGGTCCCCAACCTTTTTGGGACCAGGAACTGGTTTCGTGGAAGACAGTTTTTCCACGAATGGGGTGGGGGGTAGTGGGGTGCTGAGGGAAGGATGGCTCGGGCGGTAACGCGAGCGATGATGAGCGATGGGGAGCAGCAGATGAAACTTCTCTGGCTCACCCACAGCTCACCTCCTGCTGTGTGGCCCAGTTCCTAACAGGCTACAGACTGCTACCGGTCCGCGGCCCGGGAGCTGGGGACCCCTGCTTTAGAATGATCACTTTAGTAACAGTAGGTCCTAGAGCACACAGACTGTAACTTTATAAACACCTTTCTTTTCTTACTTGGTTACCTACGTAGTAGAACGGCAATTCCCAGAGCTTTGTGTCTCTTGACCCTATTATATTATTGGACAAATTATTGGACGCCGAAGAGCTTTTGTTTATGGGGTTTTATTGATATTTACTGTGTAAGAAATTAAATCCGAGAAATATTTAAACCAACACATAGCCATTAGAGCGATGATATCATCACATATCAGGTAGCCTCTGGAAGACTCCACAGTGCACTCATGAAAGAGACAAACAATGGTTTAGTATTATTATAATGATAATTTTGACTTTGTGAACCCACCAACATAGAATATTTTCATGACACATTTCCCTAGAAAATTACAATCTAAGGCCCAAAATAAATACTAAAAATATGATGCTAAATTCTGGTTTAATGAAGCTTCCTGCAGTAATTCTAAAAAAAAAAAAGATTACATAGAAGCCAAGATGATTCATTAGCCACTTGGTAGTGCCTACTCTCTTATCTTACTACCTGTGCTGGGGAATTGCTTTAGCTGATCTTCATTTTATAAGAAGCAGGCCTATGAATTGATTTACTGTAATCTTAACAATGATGTAGAACACACTGTTCCCTTTTATTATTACCCATTGGAGAAATGCTGAATGCTATAGTAGAAACTCTGCTTCTACTCAGAATCTGGTGTATGTTTATCTTATGGCCACTGTAAATCTCACAACTGTGCTTTCTGCTCTGCTTTGGCCACCAGGAAGACAAGAGCTGAAAATCCAACTTATTTATTATTCAGGGTCCTATGACATTATTACTATATGGAATTTTCCCTGAAATTATCTTATTCCTTAGATCTTGTGTTTCCTTTGCTCTGATTTATTTTTCTTAATATGTTTCATTGTGTATTTGTTTAATGTCCAATGGGAATGAGTGAAAAAATGAGAAAGAAAGATATGGATCCAGTTGAGAGGGATAGTTGGTGCACCTAGAGTGAATGCAGACTAAGTAGGGTGAGCGGTTTAAAGTTCCCTTAATGAAATGGACCTTAAGTGGAGCTTAGGAGGACAAGGAAGTGGGTTGCTGGAGACGCAGGTGTTCTACGTGCGAAATGCTCAGTAAGGAAGATGCAACTGTAGAATGAACGAGTGATATCCTGAGGGCAGTAAGGAGATCTGTCTGCCTGTGGTACCAGAGCTGATTGCCTTCTTATGTTTTCATTTGATTGAAGAGACAGCTGAGGATAGGAACTGTGGAAAAGTCAAGTAACAGTTTCCTGTTAGGGAAGGATTCTCACTTCAGTTTCTAAAATAAATAAGAAGGTAGAGAATTAAAGCCTGAGAGGCCAATTAAGAGAAAGTTCTGATGGTATATATATAAAATTAGAAAGGGCTAGCTAAACCCAAGTATGGAAAAAGCAGGTGAGAGTACAAAAAAGAATCAGTGCATTGTAGCCAGCTTTTGTCACCTGGTAGAGTTAACATTAATTCACTACTTATTGACTTCTCACCAGGTCTGCTTTATCCATCACTGTGTGCAGAGCCTACTACAGTATATAGCACATAGTAGGTGCCTCATAAATGTTCTTAGATGAATGAAGTAGGTCCCTACCTCCAAGGAAAATGAAAGGAAACAGGTAAATAAATAAAGTCAAATATGTCTAAATTGCTCTCAGCAGGTCTTATAAAACAAGGAAAAGCAGCAATCTCAGCACAAAGGCTGGAGCAGAAGTCCATGGGGAGAGGGCAGTAGAAGCAGATGTGCAACTCCTGCATTGCCTTTTCACATTCCGGGGCAGCACATAAACAGCCTTGCAGAGACCTTGGGCCGTGGGAGTTTTAAGTCACCTGATGAGCGAAGCACTGGCTCCTCCCCTGGTGTGATCAGGAGCCAGAGTACAGTAGAACTATCTGTCAGAACCTTGGCTCCAGCCTAATCCTCCTGGCTTGGTGTTTGTGGCTGCAGGGAGCCCCAGCTTCTCTCCTGGCATGATCAAGTGTCTGAGCTCTAGGCCTTCATGTTGAATAGAATTGATTGCCTTAAGCATCAGGTAAGAACTCTTGCAGAGCTTTGCAGGAAACCAGCTCCTTTTCTTGGAGGCCAGCTTGTAGGGAGATCAGTCTTGTGCAACTGAGTTCTTTACTCTCAGCTCACCAGCCTGATTGAAAGGGTGGCCTTTCAGCATTGCAGCCCACGCTGCCAGTAACCTGTTCCACTCCAACCTGTAAGACTTGTGCGGCTGGTCAGTGACGTCACCATAGGACACTGTGGAGGATGTTTAGAAAAGGGTGACCACTCCAGGCTGTTAACTGAGTTCAGTCAAAGTAGATTGGCAAGAACTGTCTGCAGTGGAATGCTGGTAAATGTTGAACAACTGCTGTTGGTGGTGGGGAGAGAGAGAGAGGGGACACAGTGAACTGTAGTATTTGCTGACTCCTGTGGTGTAAATACTCCTCCCCATGGCCAATTTCAAGCTACCAGGTGACCAAAAGTAGCATTGGGAAGAGAAGCACAGCAGTCCCAGCAGTCCCACAGCAGAAATACATTATATAGTATTTCCACCAGACAAATGCAACAGACATAAATAACCTCAAGATCATAGAGAGTAATTAAATGTAGTGAAATAATTATGAAGTGATGGGTTTTAAGTCTTGATTACATTTGTTTTTAATATAATTTGTTTAATTTTAAGTTGATATAATTTAACTTTTAATAGTGCCTGTGTTCAATAACTAGCTCACACAATTCCTGAAAATGTGATTACCAGCTCACTCCCATGAACTGATAAGAGCTGACTCCAGCACACCACTAGGTAAGAACAATCTGGAAGAAGTACTTTGCCCTGCCAAGAAAGGTGCTGACACTGGCATCCATGGTTCCTGTGCAGGGGCGGGGAGAGACGAATAACTTGGTCCTGCAGCACTGCTCCCAGGTCTCTTCCGATGGCCAGGGAAACTGCCATTCTGTAAGAAGAGTGAGTCATCCTGAATGGCTTGCTTAGCTTCAGGTCCTGGTATCCGTGGTTGACAGTCAGCTGCATTTACTGGATGGTGCAATGTCACAGGTTTGCCAGGAGGCTGGGAGGCCCTGAGAGCAGAGGGATGATGTTAGGAGATATTGGAATGATTGCCATACCCACCCGCGCCATGTCCAGTACTAAGTGGGAAACCTGATGACAATTCACAACGACGCCACAAAAAAATTCGACACAACCTGGGTAAAAGTGTTTTTTGTTTGTTTTTTGTTTTATTTATT
The DNA here is from genome assembly GCF_949752795.1 of Hyperoodon ampullatus. Classification (NCBI taxonomy): domain Eukaryota; kingdom Metazoa; phylum Chordata; class Mammalia; order Artiodactyla; family Ziphiidae; genus Hyperoodon; species Hyperoodon ampullatus. The sequence continues at coordinate 140,627,069 of NC_136917.1, read as the reverse complement.
TATTCATTTTTGGCTGCATTGTGTCTTCATTGTGGTGCGCGGGCTTCTCGTTGTGGTGGCTTCTCTTGTTGCGGAGCACAGGCTCTAGGCACATGGGCTGCAGTAGTTTTGGCTCGTGGGCTCAGTAGTTGTGGCTTGCGGGGTCTAGAGCGCAGGCTCCATAGTTGTGGTGCACCGGCTTAGTTGCTCCGTGGCATGGGGGATCTTCCCGGACCAGGGCTCGAACCCGTGTCCCCTGCACTGGCAGGGGGATTCTTAACCACTGCACCACCAGGGAAGTCCCTGTTTTGGGGCTTCTTTTTTTTTTTTAGGGATTTAAGTGTAATATAATCAGTGTGCAGAAATGAAGAAGAAATCATTATAGCTCTGAAATGAGTCAAAGAAAAGTAAAGAAGGAAGGTTTGAATAGGGTCTTTAATGATGACTAGAGAAGACTGATCACTGAAGTGGGAAGGAAAGATTACAGAGTGGGTGTTCTTTGGCAGAGGAAGCAAGTCAGACAAAGCGTAGGAATGTGAAGGCACAGAAAGTGTTTCTGTATTGCCCAGGAGCCTACTTGGGTACCTGGGCAGGGGGCTGTTGTGGTCTGAATACTTATGTGCCCCTGAAATTCAGATATTGACCTTCAAATCCCCAAGACAATGGTATTAGGACGTGGGCCTTTGGGGGGTGACTAGGTCATGAGGCAGAGCCTTCACGATTGGGATTAGTGCCCTTATGAGAGGCCCCACAGTGCTCCCTCACCCTGAGTAGAGATAAGAGTGGTCGAGGGGTTCAGGGCCAGGTGGTCAAGGGCATTTTTATGTCATGCTAAAGAGTTTCAAGTTTTTTCCTTTGGTAATAGAAAGACCTTAGAATAAGCAGAGGACTGAAAGAATTAGGTATGTGTTTTTGAAAGAATTCTGGAGACACCCTTGGGCACCACTCTATTACCTGGGGATCATGGGTAAAATTTCCACAGTCAGTGGACAGGCCGCTGGGTACTGCTGGAGGCTTTCTGTCAGGGCTTGGCCCTAACCTGTTCTTAAAGGGAATGTTTGCTCACTGCCAAAACAGTAGTCTTCATATCTAAAATTATTCTCCTCCTCTCCAAAAGGTAAATTAGAAAAGCAATATACCTTTAGTTAAGAGAATTAATCTTTCATCATTTAAGTAGCTTTTCACAGCAGCTACTTAAGTTTTAAAGACAATTTGATGCACATAAATGGCTATAAGCCCCTGGAACTCTCTTTATGCTTGCATCTTGAATTTATCGGACCCATCTTCTGCCAGTAATTCTAGAATTTTCTTTGTCCTGTTGTCTTCAAGAAATATATTTCTGTAAATCTGGATTGAGAACTTGGAAAAATACACATAGCTGAAGCCTCTTAAAACCTTTATTTTTTTAAAGAAAAATTACTTGAGTACATCTTAAAAGGAAAAACTTAAGAAAATAGGTATGTCAATGGAGTGTGCAGATATGAATGTGCAATATGAAAAGTATGTGTAGGCAGGAACATCTGGAGAGCTCTTCTTCATTTAAAATCAGATTATCTGGCTCAATTTCAAAGCTCTGGGTTACTCAGTTTTGCAGTTCGAAAAACAATGTAAAGTTGAGTTATGGAGCTGTCTATGTGACCACTGCCAGGGGCAGTGAATGAAGCTATTCTGTAAGAGATCAGTAGCTTTAGTGCAGACTGGGTCAGTGTCACATTCCTCACTGGATATAGTGACTATCTGAGATGGGTTTTAGGTTGACCCCAGCCTGGTCTTCTGCCTTGGGGCATAAACTGAAGTGTTTCCACATTTCCACAGATGTCAGATCAGGCAGGAATTAGAAAAGCCAGCCAGCCACCAAACATCCTACTGGAGTTGGCCTCCGAGGGTGATGTGGACCAGAGCTTGAACCGCAAAGCCTACAAACTGATGTCCCTAGGCCAGATGTTTTATGTCACCCAGGCAGCATTTCTGTAAAGTCAAATTGATTGGTATCATTTAAAATCTGAAGGATTTAACAACAAAAAAACAATTCTTCTTTTTTTCGGTACGCAGGCCTCTCACCGTTGTGGCCTCTCCCGTTGAGGAGCACAGGCTCCGGACGCGCAGGCTCAGCGGCCATGGCTCATGGGCCCAGCCACCAGCCGCTCCGTGGCATGTGGGATCCTCCCGGACCGGGGCACAAACCCATGTCCCCTGCATCGGCAGGCAGACTCCCAACCACTGCACCACCAGGGAAGCCCCAAAAAACAATTCTTATTTCTGGCTTTTCTTTGACTAATTGGACAGGCCTGGGCCTGCATCGTTAAAACAGTTGTCTGGAACTAAGTAGCCCTTACCCCCTCTCAGATGGGGCAAACATTCTCTACTTGTCCACCCTACCCCCGCCCCCCTTCCTCCAGGCTGCTTTAGACATTTTTGCTACCCACATAGCTTCAGTAGGCCAAGGTCATATTTAAAAGATTGAATAACAGGAATTACATGGGCAGTCAGATATCAGTCAGAAAGAACGAGGCTTGCGCACCAGGACAGAATCCTAGAACATGACTGTGTTAGGCTGGACATTACCCGTTTAGTTACTGGATCATAAAAAGGTTCAGGGAATCCCAGGGAAGGAACTGGGGAGGCAGTTTGGGGAGTGGGGCCCTCAGGAGCTTGTGTTGGTAGCTTTTTACCAACTAGCATGGAAGTACAGGATGTTTATTAAGAGCACTCCTTAATCAATACCTGTGGAAGAGAGAGAAAGGAAACAAGAACAGCAGGGCAGGAAAGGGGCAGCCTGAAGGTCTTTGTGGTGATGGAATCTCTAGCTTGACTGCAGTGATGGTTACCCGAATCTTCATATGTGACAAAATGACACAGAACTCTACATATACCCTGTACCAATGTCAGTTTCCTGGGTTTGATATTCTCCCATAATTACGTAAGATGTAACTACCTTGGGGACATAGGTGCAGGATACAGAGGATCTTTCTGTATTATCTTTGCAACTTCTTGTGAATCCATAATTATTTCAAAAGTTAAAATTAAATCAAACAAACAAAAGGGGGAAAAAAAGAGTGGGCAGAGAAGGAAGTTGAGCTGAGGAACAGGCCCAAGGACAGCCTCAGCTGACCCCATGGGGAGCTCAGGAGCTGGATGGCCCTTCATAATTGTTTCCCATGAGGGCAAGATAACCTGGCCTTTCTGCCCCAACACAGATCACTCAGTGAATGTGGGAAGGGTCTTGCCCTTGGTGGAGGCTGCCCTCTACCGCCAAGGCAATCCCTAGAGGGAATGAGAACTGAAGGCTCTTGGCCTAGAGCACCTCCAGCACCTGGTCCTTCATTGAAGGGGTCTGGACAGCACTCTGCAGTGGCCCCCATGACCAGCAGCTGTACCAGTGACCACAGATGAATATCAACCTGGCCTCTAGGCACAGGTTGTGACCCTGTCCTACATGGTACCCAAGGCTGTGCCTAAGTTCTTTGGACTGATTCAGAATCAAGCAAGTTCTGGCCTAAGAGAGCAGTTTGATGCCATAATACTCTTTACCCCCTTTACTAACTTATCATTTAGTCACTACAGAAATTTTTTCATCTTCACATAGTATTAGATCATCAAACTGTTACCAGTCTGTGTCCAGAAATCTGAATCAACTCTTATTACATCTTATTGTAACCTCAGAAAAGAATGCTTTTTGAGAAGGACCAGAATCTTCCTTCTTTTGATGTCTTCCCTTTTCTCTCCCCCAGACCTCTAACTCTACTGTGTTAACCATACAAGGAATAATCAGATGTCTTCAGCTCTGGTTTGTACAATTGCTGGTGCAGCTTTTTACTTTTATTGATTTCATTTTGATCTATTCATGAGGATTGTTGATCCAGGCATTTGAACAAACTCACTTCATTGCAAAAGGGATGTTAGGGACCTTGACCCAATAATAGATACATTTTTGTAAGTGGCTCTGAAGCAGTTGTCCCAAAGAAGAAGTTACAGTCCCAAACGCATCATAGGTTTGTTATTGTCCAAAATCTCATTAAAGAGTTAATGCAAGTGGAAGTTTCCCACTACTCCCCTGCCTTCTCTCATCCCTGATGGGATTAATGTCATTAATTGCTAAAGTCTAATCTGATTTATTACAATTTCTTATTAAAGATACATAATGTAATTGCTCTTAGATGTCAAATACTAAGGAACTTGTTACTATTTTAGTTGTGCTGGTTCTTATCCTTTCTATCTTTCATTCAGCTTTTTATTCCTCTCATGAACATTTAATGAAAACTTACGTGTTAAAGGTGGTTTTTAATAGGATTTGTAGCCCAAAAAGATTCTGTTTCTTGTCTTAAATTTTGAAAGAGGGAAAGAAACAAGCAAAGTATAAAAATAAGTCTGGGATTTATTAATAGTTAACTATGTCCTTAAACTCCGACTAGGTGTTCCATATTCTGCTAAGAGCTAGGAAGGATACAGCCATAAAAATCCTTACTCTGGGGCCTCCCTGGTGGCGCAGTGGTTGAGAGTCCGCCTGCTGATGCAGGGGATACGGGTTCGTGCCCCGGTCTGGGGGGATCCGGCTGGGCCCGTGAGCCATGACCGCTGAGCCTGCGCATCCAGAGCCTGTGCTCCGCAACGGGAGAGGCCACAGCTGTGAGAGGCCCGCGTACTGCAAAAAAAAAAAAAAAAAAAAAAATCCTTACTCTGAGAGAGTGTACAGTCTAATCAGGAAGAAAAGACTGACACATATAAAAGCAAAATAACAAGGCACCATAATAAGTTGCTGAATGCTGTTGTAGTATGTAAGTGATGGTAGAATTCAGAAAACTGAAAGGGGACAGGGTAGATAGGAGTTGGTCAAGAAGACTGCATGGAAGAGAAGGAACTCACTTTGAGTATTAACGAAGGGGTGGGATGTGGAGAGAGAAATGGAAGAGACTCACTCCAGTATAGTAACACTATTAGAGGCGCAGAAAGGTGAAAATAGCAGAGGCTTGATATTGATAAGAACTTACTGTTAACTTTCTCCTAAGAATTTCGAGTGTTGAAACCATCCAACACCTCAGTCTACTTTCAAGATTTTCTGGTAAAGTGAAAGAGGCAAATATTTTTTATTGTTTTACAACTGAGGTTATTGACTTTCTCAATTACAGTTTGGGCTGATTCTAATTACCTGCTGCTAACCTAGAAGAGTCAAGGAGTTAGGCGTTCAGCATCAGAAGATGAAAATCTTTATTTTCTGGCAGTGTGAACATGAGCAAATTGTTTAATCTGGTGAGCCCTGGTTTTCTCACCTAGGAATGGAAATGAGAGCCTTATTTATATTACTGGGTTATTGTGGCTATTATATTATATCAAAAAGTGTGGAAATTCTTTTTAAACTATTAAACAATACAAATGCTAGTGTTTTTGTTACTCTCTCCACTAGACCACACTTTTATGTCATAAATTTAGATTCTTTTCATTAAAAAGTTAAGTGCAGTGTTTTTTGTTTTTTGTTTTAAAGATGAATATGGGTTTTTAAAATTTTGTTCATTTTTTATACAATTTTTAAAGGTTATAATCCATTTACAGTTATTCAGAATATTGGCTATATTCCCCATGTTGTACAATACATCCTATCTTACACCCAATAGTTGGTACTTCCCAACTCCTATATTGCCCCTCCCCCCCACCCACTGGCCATCACTAGTTTGTTCTCTACATCTGTGAGTCTGCTGCTTTTTTGTTATATTCACTAGTTTGTTGTATTTTTTAGATTCCACATATAAGTGATATCATGCAGTATCTGTCATTCCCTAACTTATTTCACTTAGCATAACACCCTCCAAGTCCATCCGTGTTGCTGCAAATGGCAAAATTTCATTCTTCTTTATGGCTGAGTAGTATTCCATTGTATATATGTACCACATCTTCTTTATCCATTCATATGTTGATGGACACTTAGGTTGCTTTCATATGTTGGCAATTGTAAATAATGTTACTATGAGCATTGGGGTGCATGTATCTTTTCAAATTAGTGTTTTTGGTTTTTTGGATATATACCAGGAATGGAATTGCTGGGTCAAATGGTAGTTCTATTTTTAGTTTTTTGAGAAGCCTCCATATGTTTTCCACAGTGGCTGCAACAATTTACATTCCCACCAACAGTATATGAGGGTTCCCTTTTCTCCACATCTTTGCTAACATTTGTTATTTGTGTTCTTTTGCTGATAGCCATTCTGACAGGTGTGATGTGATATTTCATTGTGCTTTTGATTTGCATTTCCCTGATGATTAGTGATGTTGAGCATATTTTCATGTGCCTGTTGGCCATCTGGAAAAATGTCTATTCAGATCTTCTGCCTTTTAACTGGATTGTTTTTTTGATGTTGAGCTGTATGAGCTGTTTATATATATTGGATATTAATCCCTTATCAATCATATCATTTGCAGGTATTTTCCCCCACTTATTAGGTTGTCTTTTTGTTGATGGTTTCCTTTGCTGTGCAAAAGCTTTTAACTCTAATTAGGTAACATTTGTTTATTTTTGCTTTTATTTACTTTCGGAGATGGATCCAAAAAAATATTGCTGTGGTTTATGTCAGAGAGAGTTGTGCCTATGTTTTCCTCTAAAACAATAGTGTCTGGTCATACATTTCAGTCTTTAATCTATTTTGAGTTTATTTTTGTATATGCTGTTAGAGAATGTTCTTATTACAGTCTTTTACATGTAGCTGTCCAGTTTTCCCAGCACCACTTATTGAAGAGGCTGTCTTTTCTCCATTGTATGTTCTTGCCTCCTTTGTCACAGATTAACTGACCATAAGTGCATGGGTTTATTTCTGGGGTCTCTATCCTGTTCCACTGATCTATGTGTCTGTTTTTGTGCCAATACTGTAGCACAAAAACAGATTATTGTAGCTTTGTAGTATACTCTGAAGTCAGAGAGTATGATTCCTCCAGCTCTGTTCTTCTTTCTCAAGATTATTTTGGCTATTCGGGGTCTTTTGTGTTTCCATACAAATTTTTTACACTACCAGTAGCAACCACCAGGCTGCCATGAAATTTATTTAGTAAGGCTCAACTAATATTTTTTTAATTTTATTTATTTTTTTAGCTTTTTATTTTATATTGGAATATAGTTGATTAACAATGTTGTGTTAGTTTCAGGTGTACAGCAAGGTGGTTCAGTTATACACATACATGTATCTATTCTTTTTCAAATTCTTTTCCCATTTAGGTTGTTACATAATATTGAGCAGATTTCCCTGTGCTATATAGTACATCCTTGTTGGTTATCCATTTTAAATATAGCAGTGTGTACATGTCAATCCCAAACTCCCTAACTAGTATTTTTTAATGAAAAAGCATAGAACAGAAGAGTAAGATATATATTGCACTCTTTAGTATGGAAGATTATATCATTTATAGTAATGGTAGGTATCATTTAGTGACACACAGAGACATAAGTGATTTATATATGGTTCAAATGTATATTTGTGGATTGTTGTCAAAAATTGAAAGCCCTGGGCTTCCCTGGTGGCGCAGTGGTTGAGAGTCCGCCAGCCAATGCAAGGGACATGGGTTCATGCCCTGGTCTGGGAAGATCCCACATGCCGTGGAGCGGCTAGGCCCATGAGCCATGGCCACTGAGCCTGCACGTCCAGAGCCTGTGCTCCACAACAGGAGAGGCCACAACAGTGAGAGGCCCATGTACAGCAAAAAAAAAAAAAAAAAAAAAAAAATTGAAAGCACTAGTTATACTACAGTACTGAAAGTACAAAACATTCAGTCCTCATTTTTTTGAATCCTCAAGTTAAACCAAAAAAAATTAGATTTCAGAGATAAGTTAGACTATGTAAAGAACATGAGATTATGATGAAATAGAGCATGGTACTACATATTCTGCATTTTTTCTTATGCCTGTTGCTGAAACTCAAATTCAACCTTCACTTCTTCTACCCAGTATAGAAAGTAAAGGGTTGCTTCATTTGTTTCCATTAAAATCTACATGCCTAGAACCCATCCTGCACTACATTTTCTGGAAGCTATTTTTTTTCCTATTTTTTTAATTGTAGTAAAATTGCTTAACAATATTGTGTCAGTTTCTGCTGTACAGTGAAGTGAATCAGCTATATGTATACATATATCCCCTCCCTCTTGGACCTCCCTCCCCACTCCATACCCATCTGGGTTATCACAGAGCACTGAGCTGAGCTCCCTGTGCTATACAGCAGGTTCCCACTAGCTAACTGTTTTAAACATGGTAGTGTATTTATGTCAAACCTAACCTCCCAATTTGTCGGACCCTCCACTTCCCCCATCCCCGTGTCCACATGTCCATTCTCTATGACTACATCTCTATTCCTGCCCTACAAACAGGTTATCTGTATCATTTTTCTAGATTCCACATAAATGCGTTAATATACAATATTTGTTTTTCTCTTTCTGACTTACTTCCTCTGTAAGACAGACTCTATTCTAGGTCCATCCACATCTCTACAAATGACCCAATTTCATTCCTTTTTATGGCTGAGTCATATTCTGTTGTGTATATGTACCACATCTTCTTTATCCATTCATCTATTGTTGGACATTTAGGTTGTTTCCGTGTCCTGGCTATTGTAAATAGTGCTGCAGTGAACATTGGGGTACATGTGTCCTTTTGAATTATGGTTTTCTCTGGGTATATGCCCAGTAGTGAGATTGCTGGTCATATGGTAGTTCTATTTTTAGTTTTTTAAGGAACCTCCATACTGTTCTCCATAGTGGCTGTATCAATTTACATTCCCACCAACAGTGCAAAAGTGTTCCCTTTTCTCCATGCCTTCTCCAGCATTTATCATTTCTGGATTTTTTTTTTTTTTTTTTACGGTATGCGGGCTTCTCACTGTTGTGGCCTCTCCCATTGTGGAGCACAGGCTCCGGACGCACAGGCTCAGTGGCCATGGCTCACGGGCCTAGCCACTGTGCGGCATGTGGGATCTTCCCGGACTGGGGCTCGAACCCGTGTCCCCTGCATCAGCAGGCGGACTCTCAACCACTGCGCCACGAGGGAAGCCCTCGTTTGTAGATTTTTTGATGATGGCCATTCTGACAGGTGTGAGGAAATGCCTCATTGTAGTTTTCATTTGCATTCCTCTAATAATTAGTGATGTTGAGCATCTTTTTCATGTGCCTCTTAGCCATCTGTATGCCTTCTTTGGTGAAATGGCTATTTAGGCCTTCCGCCCATTTTTTAATTGGGTGTTTGGATTTTTGATATTGAGGTCCATGAGCTGTTTATATATTTTGGGGATTAATCCTTTGTCCATTGCTTCATTTGCTAATATTTTCTCCCATTCTGAGGGTTGTCTTTTCATCTTGTTTATGGTTTCCTTTGCTATGCAAAAGCTTTTAAGCTTAATTAGGTCCCATTTGTTTATTTTTATTTTTATTTTCATTACTCTGGGAGGTGGGTCAAAAAAGTCTTTCTGTGGTTTATATCAAAGAGTGGTTTTCCTATGTTTTCCTCTAAGAGTTTTATAGTGTCTGGTCTTACATTTAGGTCTTTAATCCATTTTGAGTTTATTTTTGTGTATGGTGTTAGGGAGTGTTCTAATTTCATTCTTTTACACATAGCTGTCCAGTTTTCCCAGCACCACTTACTGAAGAGGCTGGCTTTTCTCCATTGTATGTTCTTGCCTCCTTTGTCATAAATTAGGTGACCATGGGTTTATCTCTGGGCTTTCTATCCTGTTCCATTGATCTATATTTCTGTTTTTGTGCCAGTACCATACTTTCTTGATCACTGTAGCTTTGTAGTATAGTGTGAAGTCAGAGAGCCTGATTCCTCCAGCTCCATTTTTCTTTCTCTTGAGAAAGAAAAATTTCTCTGGCTATTCGGGGTCTTTTGTGTTTCCATACAAATTGTAAAATTTTTTGTTCTAATTCTGTGAAGAATTCCTTTGGTAGTTTGATAGGTATTGCATTGAATCCATAGATTGCTTTGGGCAGTACAGTCATTTTCACAATATTGATTCTTCCAATCCAAGAACATGGTATATTTCTCCATCTGTTTATGTCATTTTTGATTTCTTTCATCATTGTTTTATGGTTTTCTGAGTATAAGTCTTTTGCCACCTTAGGTAGTTTTATCCCTAGGTATTTTATTCTTTTTGATGCGATGGTAAATGGGATTGTTTCCTTAATTTGTCTTTCTGATTTTTTGTTATTATTGTATCCTTACCAAATTTATTGATTAGTTCTAGTAGTTTTTTGGTGACATCTTTAGGATCTTCTAGGTATAGTATCATGTCATCTGCAAACAGTGACAGTTTTACTTCTTTTCCAATTTGTATTCCTTTTATTTCTTTTCCTTCTCTGACTGCCATGGCTAGGACTTCCAAAACTATGTTGAATAATAGTGGCGAGAGTGGATATCCTTGTCTTGTTCCTGATCTTAGTGGAAATGCTTTCAGTTTTTCACCATTGAGAATGATGTTTGCTGTGGGTTTGTCATATATGGCCCTTTTTATGTTGCGGTAGGTTCCCTCTATGCCCATTTTCTAGAGCGTTTTTACCATAAATGGGTGTTGAATTTTGTCAAAAGCTTTTTCTGCATCTATTGAGTTGATCATATGGTTTTTATTCCTTAATTTGTTAATATGGTGTATCACATTCATTGATTTGCACATATTAAAGAATCCTTGCATTCTCAGGATAAATCCCAGTTGATCATGGTGTATGATACTTTTAATGTGCTGTTGGATCCTGTTAGCTAGTATCTTGTTGACGATTTTTGCATCTATATTCATCAGTGATATTGGTCTGTAAGTGTCATTTTTTGTCTGGTTTTGGTATCAGAGTGATGGTGGCCTCGTAGAACAAATTTAGCAATGTTCTTCTGCAATTTTTTGGAAGAGTTTGAGGAGGATGGGTGTTAGCTCTTCTCTAAACGTTTGACAGATTCACCTGTGAAGCCATCTGGTCCTGGACTTTTGTTTGTTGGAAGATTTTTAGTTACACTTTCAATTAATACTTGTCTCTTGTGATAGGTCTGTTTATATTTTCTAATCCTTCCTGGTTCAGTCTTGGAAAATTGTACCTTTCCAAGAATTTGTCCATTTCTTCGTGGTTGTCCATTTTATTGGCGTATAGTTGTTTGTAGTAGTCTCTTATAATCCTTTGTATTTCTGCGGTGTCAATTGTGATTTCTCCTTTTTCATTTCCAATTTTATTGATTTGCGTCCTCTCCCTTTTTTTCTTGATGAGTCTGGCTAATAGTTTATCAATTTTGTTTATGTTTTCAAAGAATCAACTTTTAGTTTTATTGATGTTTGCTATTGTTTTCTTCATTTCTATTTCATTTATTTCTGCTCTGATCTTTATGATTTCTTTCCTTCTACTGACTTTGGGTTTTCTTTGTTCTTCCTTCTCTAGTTGCTTTAGGCATAAAGTTAGATTGTTTATTTGAGATTATTCTTGTTTCTTGAGGTGAGATTGAATTGCTATAAACTTCCCTCTTAGAAGTGCTTTTGCTGCATCCCATAGGTTTTGGGTTGTCGTGTTTTCATTGTCATTTTTTTCTATGTATTTTTTTATGTCTTCTTTGATTTCTTCAGTGATCTCTTGGTTATTAAGTAGTGTATTGTTTAGCCTCCATGTGTTTGTATTTTTAACAGATTTTTTCCTGTAATTGATATCTAGTCACATAGCGTTGTGGTCAGAAATGATACTTGATACAATTTCAATTTTCGTAAATTTACCAAGACTTGATTTATGACCCAAGATATGATCTATCCTGGAGAATGTTCCATGAGCATTTGAGAAGAAAGTGTATTCTGTTGTTCTGGATGGAATGTCCTATAAATATCAATTAAGTCCATCTTGTTTAATATATCATTTAAAGCTTGTGTTTCCTTTTTATTTTCATTTTGGATGATCTCTCCCTTGGTGAAAGTGGGGTGTTTAAGTCCCCTACTATTATTGTGTTACTGTCAATTTCCCCTTTTATGGTTGTTAGCATTTTCCTTATATTTTGAGGTGCTCCTATGTTGGGTGCATAAATATTTACAATTGTTGTATCTTCTTCTTGGAATGATCCCTTGATCATTATGTAGTGTCCTTCCTTGTCTCTTATAACATTCTTTATTTTAAAGTCTACTTTATCTGATATGAGTATTGCTACTCCAGCTTTCTTTTGATTTCCATTTGCATGGAATATCTTTTTCTATCCCTTCACTTTCTGTCTGTATGTGTCCCTAGGTCTGAAGTGGGTCTCTTGTAGACAGAATATATATATATATGGGTCTTGTGTTCGTATCCATTCAGCCAGTCTGTGTCTTTTGGTTGGAGTATTTAATCCATTCATATTCAAGGTTATTATCGATATGTATGTTCCTATTACCATTTTCTTAATTGTTTTGGGTTTGTTTTTGTGGGACTTTTTCTTCTCTTGTGTTTCCCACCTAGAGAAGTTCATTTAGCATTTGTTGTAAAGCTGGTTTGGTGGTGCTGAATTCTCTTAGCTTTTGCTTGTCTGTAAAGCTTTTGATTTCTCTGTTGAATCTGAATGAGATCCTTGCTGGGTAGAGTAATCTTGGTTGTAGGTTTTTCTCTTTCATCACTTTAAGTATATCCTGCTACTCCCTTCTGGCCTGCAGAATTTCTTCTGCAAATCAGCTGATAACCTTATGGGGATTCCTTTGTATGTTATTTTTTGCTTTTCCCTTGCTGCTTTTAATATTTTTTCCTTGAATTTTATTTTTGTTAGTTTGATTAATATGTGTCTTGGTGTGTTTCTCCTGGTGTTTTTCCTATATGGGACTCTCTGCACTTCCTGGACTTGGATGACTATTTCCTTTCCCACGTTAGGGAAGTTTTCCACTATAATCTCTCTGAATATTTTCTGAGACCTTTTCTTTTTCTCTTCTTCTTCTGGGACCCCTGTAATTCGAATGTTGGTGCTTTTAGTGTTGTCCCAGAGGTCCCTGAGACTGTCCTCAATTCTTTTCATTCTCTTTTCTTTATTCTGCTCCTTGGCAGTTATTTCCACCATTCTGTCTTCCAGCTCACTTACTCGTGCTTCTGCCTCAGTTATTTTGTTATTGATTCCTTCTAGTGTATTTTTCATTTCAGTTATTTTGTTGTTCATCTCTGTGTTTGTTCTTTGGTTCTTCTAGATCTTTGTTAAACATTTCTTGTATTTTCTCAATCTGTGCCTCCATTCTGTTTCCAAGATTCTGGATCATCTTTACTATCATTACTCTGAATTCTTTTTCAGGTAGGTTGCTATTTCTTCTTCATTTATTTGGTCTTGTAGGTTTTTACCTTGCTCCTTTATCTGTGACATATTTTTTTGTCATCTCTTTGTTTTGTTTTGTTTCGTTTTTGGTGGGTGGATTATGTTTCTGTCTTACTGGTTTTTGGCCTGAGGCTTCCAGCACTGAAGTTTGTAGGCTCTTGGGTAGAGCTGGGTCTTGCTGCTGAGATGAGGACCTCTGAGAGACCTCACTCCGATGAATAGTCCCTGGAGACTGAGGTTCTCAGTTAGTCCAGTGGTTTGGACTCGGAGCTCCCACTGCAGGAGCTCAGGCCCAACCCCTGGCTGGTGAACCAAGATCCCGCAAGCCATGCAGTGTTCAAAAAAAGAAGAAAAAGAGCAGAACAATAACAAAGAGTAGAAAAATAAGATTAGAAAACTAACTGATATGTTAGAAAGAATAAAAAAATAAAAATATAGATGAATCAACAACTGGAAGGTAAACCAGAACCACAATAGTAAAAAAAAGAGGAGGAAAAAAAAAAAACCAAAAAGGCCTTGGCTGTGGGGCAGGGCTTAGGCAGGGGCAGGGTTTTGGCAGTTGGCAGGGCCTATACTTAGGACCCACAGGGCCGGAGAAGGCCCTGTAGGGTGGTGGGGGTGGGGCTTAGGCTCAAGGTAGCAGGACAGGCCCAGGAGTGCCTCTGGCCTTGGAGTGCGGAGGACCAGGTACAGGACCCCAGCAGGTTCACTGGGCCCAAGTGGGCAAGGGATATGCTTGGCCTGTCCCCCCCCATCCTCTGATCCCAGAGGGCCCCTCCCCATTAGCCTCTCTTCTTCTCCCCCCCTCCCTCCCTCCTATGCCTCTAGGACTAACACAGCCCAGAGGGGGCCTTGGAGGGCAGGGTACCTGGCCTGGGAATCCAGCAGGCTTTCCGGGGCTGAGTGGGTTGGGGAAATGCCTACTGCATATCCCCTGATTCTCAGGTCCTGGAGGGTGCGCCCCAACCATGGCCTCTCCTCCTCTTCCCCCCTCTTTCCTCCCTCCTTCCCATGTCCCTAGGACCCATGAGGCTGGAAGGGGCCCCAGAGGATGGAGAACCAGGCCCGGGAGCCCAGCAGGCTTCCTGGGGCCCGAGTTGGCAGCAGAAACACCCACTGTGCCTCCCCTGATCCTCTGGTCCCAGATGACCCCTCCCACCCGCCTCTCCTCTTCTCCCCCTGTGTCCCTCCCTCTTATGCCCCTAGTACCAACTTGGCCGGGAGGGGGCCTTGGAGGGTGGAGGACCCAGCCCAGGAGCCCAGCAGGGTTCCCGAGGAGGATTGGGCAGGGCAAATGGTAGGCACGCTCCCCCCAATCCTCTGAGCCCCCAAGGGTCCCTCCAGGTATGGAAACCCCTCCCCCCTCCCAGACACCCCTCAGGGGCTCCAGTCCTATCTAGCCTCCACTTCTCCTCCCCCCTCACTCCCCACCATGTCCTACATGGTCTCTCAAGGGTTCCTCCCATCTCCTTGGGCATCAAGGTCCCCCACCAGTGTCCAGCAGGCTCCCTAGTTGTGGGGAGACATGAACTCTGCATCCTCCCCCACCGCCATCTTGACTCTGCCCTCCCAAAAGTGTTTTTTCCATTTTTTGGAAGCTTTTAAGTTGCTTATTTTTGAAAACTCTCAATCAGAATTGTGGAATCAAACAATAAAACTCAGTATGTATAGAAATCCATTTTATCAGTCTAGGTCCAGGGAGGAAAGAGATGGCATATGCAAAGAGTCTAACTAGAGAGAGTGTAATGATGTGTATCTTTACAAAAGAGTCCACAGAGTTAAAGAAACCAATTCATGGTGAAGGACCCGGAGCTAGCAATAGCTGAGAGCCCTTACTTCCCCGTATCTACATGAGCAAGGGGAGAAAACAGCATTCTAGATCCCAGGTGGGACACAGAGTAGTAGGAGAGGAGCCATGTGACCAGAGCTGTCATGGTGGAACACAGTCTCTGCCAGAAACAGAAGCAGAGAGGGGGACTTTAAAATTATGTTTGATGCAAATAACAGAATATCCCGTTAATAGTGGCTCCAGCCATATGGACATTTACTGTTTACTTAAATTTAGAACTGGTCTCAGGTTTGGTTAGGCAGGTTAAGGATGTCATCAGGCTTTTCTTGGGTTTCTGCTCCACCCTTAGTGTGATGGCTTTTTGGCTTCATGATCATCACTGCCTAATGGCCAGACAATAGCTAAAACTTGAGACATCACATACATATTCAAGGCTTGAAGATAGAAGAGGTAATGGTGTCAGGAAGCTCTTCTTATGCACTTTGTCCATTTTTTAAGCCATCTAAAGGTTTTCCAGAAGTCTTCAGCCAACTTCCACATAAGTCTCTTTAGTCAGAACTCTTTCACCTGCCACCTCCAGTTGCAAAGGATGTCATAAGTGTGAACAGCTGGCAAAGGTGAATGGGATATCTTAACTGGTTTAGACTAATCCCAGTGTAGCCATGAGTTGGGGTAATTTGGTTCCTAACTGTTGGGTAACCAACCAATGGTGTCTGCCCACAGGAACTTCTTTTTTTTCACACGTGGCTTGCTGGAATTGTAATTGGATTGCATTGAACCTATAGATCAATTTAGAAAAAATCAATAACAATATTGAGTCTTCCAACTTATGAACATGGAATATCTGTCCATTTACTAAGGTCATCTTTAATTTTTCTCCAGATAAGTTTTATAGTTTTCAGTGTCAAGGTCTTGCACGCCTTTCAACAGATTTATTCCTAGGTATTTAATATTTTTCATGCAGTTACAAATAGTATTGTGTTTTTTTAAATTTATGAAATTTATTTTCTTATATAAATTATGTATTTCTCTGGGCAGACAGCCTTCACCTTATTGCACTAATAGCACATCTGTAATACCAAGCTACAGGACAAGTCTTAACAAGGTCTGTTTTCAACGTAGCACTTGTCTACCGGGCACTGTAGAGGAGGATGAGGAAAAGCCAGGATCCAGCTCAGGTGAAGAGGGGGGAGGGGGCAATGTGTCTCCGCTCTGACAGTTGGTTTTCTCCCGGGAAGGGGAACATTCAAAGTTATGTCTGGATTCTGGAAGTGGGAGGAGATCTTGGAGGCTGAGAAGCCCAATGCAACACTGCAGCTTGGCTCCACAGGAACTTCTTAAAAGAACCTAAGGTAAAGAATAAGTGCCCTGATTGAGTTCATAGGCACAACAGCTTCTAGATCAGAGGTTCAAAGAAGGAAATAAATTAGTAGGTTAGAAGGACACACAATTGGCCAGATTCATTTCTGTTCTATTGTTGTGAAAACAGTCATTTTTTGCTTTCTCAAGATTAATGCTTTTCAGATAGCATTTGAAATCTCAATCTCCTTTTCTGTAATTCAAAATCACCTTTAACATCTGTGTTCTCTGTCATTTGGTACAGTGCTCAAGAAGGGAAAATAATAGGTCAGTGACTAAGGAAAACCTTGGAAGACGAAGTGGCCTTAGTGTTTGTCACTAAAATGCAAACATAGCTCTAAATAGTAAAGCAGGAGGCATGAAAGCTCTTCCAGGGCTCTCAGGAGGGCCCTTGAATGGCAGGAAGTGGAATATTATAAGTGTGTGATAGGAGTTACTCTTCTTTTTGTATTCATGTGGCAATGGGGGGGGAAAGAAAATTCCAAAGCAAGAAGACCAGACATAAATCATAAGAGTGTAGAGGAAATGTGAGGACAGCATGTTCAAGGGGAAAAAGAAAAGTAAAAGAGCAAGTTCTCAATGCCAAGATTAGCTATGTTCTCCCAGCCACTGGGTCCTCCTTGGCAAGCACCCCACCGGCAATGAGGCTAACCTGAGCCTGAACCCCTCTAGTCCTTGAGCCTCTCTTTTCATTTCAAAGCTTGACAACCTCTTTACCCAGAGCACACACTTCACTCTTAAGAGAAGAAACAAAGCTAAGTGGCTCATCAGCTCATGATACAATGTTTTGGGAGCTCTGCAGCAGCTTGCTAGTGGCTGACCAGTTGAAATTTATTTTTCTCAAGCTGTTGTGATTCTGGGAACGTAAGGTTTGGCTGTTCGGTTAGCCTGAGTTTTCTGAGGAGCAGACCTTGTGCAAGGGATTTACTGGGAGATTAGATATGCAAGAGATTTATGAGAGGAAATGCTTGTGAGGAAAAGGGGGGAAGGAACTAGAAGGGACTGGGAGAGCTGCAGACTACAGTGCAGTTCTGACCCCTGTGAAGAAGAAATACATGAAGGAAGGAATGAAAAAAAGGGAAGGAGGGAGAGAAGGAAGAGAGGGAGGGAGGAAGGAAGGGAGGAAAGGCCTTAGACAGCAGTACAAGGCTAGGAAAGTTTTGGCAAAGCCAACTCAGGGAGTCTTCAAGCCAAAGCCACCTGACAGAGGAATCCCCCCCTCCCAGGAATGGGCCTGCCATTGCATCCTTGTCATGCTAAGTCATTGGCTGGATGGGTTTCAGAGCACAGCAACTGAGGGCATAGGCCAGTTATGCTTTGTGCAGTAGGAGATCTGGGAGATGGATTTTTATGGCCACCGAAACCTTTCAGGAGCAACGGGTTGTACAAGCAAAATTTGGAGATGTTATCTTTCAGATGAAGAAATACATTGATGAAGGCCCTTTATTAACTATTAGATTCATTTTCAATATCCATATTCAACAGTCATCTCATTTCTTCTCTCAAAGAATTTTCAGTGCTTTTTCCTTGTCTTTACATACGTGATCTTATACCCCAGGTTTTCTGAAACAGTCGTTTACAGATTGTCCCGCTGGCCCAGCATCTAAATAATAAAGTCCAAGTTTCCTTAGCTTGGAGTTCAGTCTCCCACAATCTAGTCCCAACCCACCTTCCAACCTTAATTATATACCATTTCACTTTACCTTGTATTTCAACTCTTTTGAAACATTTGCTGTGTCCTAAATGATTCTTGTTTATCCACTGTTATCGCTTTGCTCAAATTGTTTTTTCAACTAGAATTTATTCATAGCATATGTTTAGTGTGCCCTTCCCATGGGCTGAGCCCTAGGTTTAGAACTAGATATATGTTAGGGAACAAAACGGATGTGGTTTATACCTTCTTGGAACTTTGAATCTAGTGGAGGAGCAACAGATAATAATCAGGTCAATAGACAAATACACGCTTGCAAATCATGTAAGAGTGTCAGAAGTGAAAGAACGGAATACTCTGACAGAGAATTAGAGAAGGGTTCTATTTTGATAGAGTGGTCAGAGAAGAGATGACATTTAAGCTGAAATTTGAATGATGATAAACATGTAGTTACATAAAGAACTTAGTCTTTGTAGGTACAAATTCCATCATCTTCAAGATATTGCCATGGTCTTCATGAAGTCTTTCCTGACCCTCTTCATCAGATTTTTCAACCATGTTAGCTCTTTGTTATGTACATCTTGTATACATTATATATATATATATATATATATACACACACATACATTATATATATATATAATGTTGTAGGTTATACTGTATTTTTATGTTTGCCTCATCTTTCCTATCAGACTATAATAAACTTTTTGAAGTTTTGATAACTCATCTGATTTCTTTCTGTCTCTGTATCTAGCATGGTATTTAGGATAACACTCTTGTTGCAACTAACAAACACTTTGTGAATGAACGAATAGTGACCCTCCCCCCGCTTTGCAAGTTTCCCCTTTCTGACATTTATATGAATTCTAAAAGGACACGGAGACTTCATACAGTAGTTGAAAAACGCCCTTCACCTAGTCAGAGAGTTCTGAACTTCAACCAGAAGCAAATCTGTAGCAGTTAAGATCCTTTCTGTTGAGGCAAATGCACTATAGATTCTTTCAGGATAGGATTTTGTAAGTTTGTCATTTATTTGAAAATCCATTATTATATACACTGAGTTTTAGGAAGAAAGTCTGGCTAAATAGTAAATCAGTTACTATTTTGAAACAGCTCTTCAGTAGGTAGTTACCACTGGCTGCTAGAATTTAACAGGTTGTTTGAATATATCAAATCTGTTGTATTAATTTATAACTCAATTTTTATTGGAGTATATTTGCTTTACAATGTTGTATTAGTTCAGCAAAGTGAATCAGCTATATGTATACATATATCCCCGCTTTTTTGGATTTCATTCCCATTTCAGTCACCACAGAGCAGTGAGTAGAGTTTCTTGTGCTATACAGTAGGTTCTCATTAGTTATCTATTTTATACATAGTATCAATAGTGTATATATGTCAATTCCAATCTCCCAATTCATTCCACCCCTCTTGCCCCTTGGTGTCTATATGTTTGTTCTCTACGTCTGTGTTTCTATTTCTGCTTTGTAAATAAGGTTGTCTATACCAACTTTTTCAGATTCCACATATATGCATTAATATACGATTTTTGTCTTTCTCTGACTTACTTCACTTTGTATGACAGTCTCTAGGTCCATCCATGTCTCTACAAATGACCCAATTTCATTCCTTTTTATGGCTGAGTACTATTCCATTGTATATATGTACCACATCTTCTTTATCCATTCCTCTATTTTTGGACATTTAGGTTGCTTCCATATCCTGGCTATTGTAAATAGTGCTGCAATGAACATTGCGGTACATGACTCTTTTTGAATTATGGTGTTCTCAGGGTATATGCCCAGTAGTGGGATTGCTGGGTCATATGGTAGTTCTATTTTTAGATTTTTAAGGAACCTCAGTACTGCTCTCCATAGTGACTGTATCAATTTACATTCCCACCAACAGTGCAAGAGGGTTGACCCTATATTTCCAAATCTCCATTCTGTAGTAAATACTAGAAATTCTACCCAGTATGCAACTTTGTTCATCTCCTGGCACAGGTACTTGTTGCCACTACTTTTGAACCACTTTGAAATTCATTCCTGTCGCTATTACATCACTATCTCCCATTCTCTCAGCTTCAGTCCTCACACACATGCAATTCATATTGCCTAGGTTAAGGTTACAGTTTTCAGAACAGTGAAAAAATGTTTCATTTAACCAGTTAGTCCAATACATATGTATATCTGTATCTGTTCCTTCATTTTTACTTGACATTAAAATGTTATCTATCAAGAGAGAACCTGTAAATGATAGCTTTTAAGTAGAAAGAAAGCCATTAAAATGAATATATAAAATGTGCACCAGTTTAAATCTGTTGTATTAATTTATAACTCATACTTCTGCTTGTGATTTTGAATATCTCCATGCCCTGAGCCGTGCATGGAACAGAGGAATAACATGGCAGAGGAATGACAGATCAGGAGTCAGGGAGCATGGCACAGTGGAAAGATCCCTTAACAGACAAGGCTGGAGACCTAGATTATATTTTCAGTCCAACTAACTAGTTATGTGGTTTTGAGCAGTCCCTTAACCACTCTGGGACCCAGTTATTTCATCTCTAAAATTATGGCCCATTTAACAGTTAGGTCCATTCCAACTTCAGCCTTCAATCTTTTTATTTTGTTTTATTTCTTCCTTTCATTTACTGCTGTCAGATTCTGGTGATGATCCAACTGAAAGAATTCACAGACAAACATTCAAAGAAATACCAACTAGACTGTGGGGTTTAAGCGTATGAGCTCTAGAGCCTCTGCCTGGCTTAGTTCCAGTGGTTACTGCCTTGTGATTTGGGGTGAGTTACTCACCCACTCTGTGCTTCACTATTCATATCTTTAAAATGATGGTAATACGAGCACTTGCACCATAGCTTCGTGAGATTGTTTCAGGAATTAAAAGAGATCATTTTTTAAAGTGCATAACATGGTGCATGGCTCATGGAAAGTGGTTATTAGCTATCAGCTAGTATTATTGTTCCATATTAAATATCTATGTGCCCATGGAACTATGCAGAGTGAAGCCACAGTACATCCCCATTTCTGCCCATTGTGAATTTAAAATTTCCAAAATGCCAAAGTTCTCATCCAGGGAGGTGATATGTGGAAATGCAGTAAAGAAATCATTTATGTTTATTGTTTTGTTATTTGGCTGAAGAAGGGAATGTTGTACTCAGCTGTCATGAGAAATTATTATCCTGAATGAAGGCTGGAGAACAAGAGCCTAGAGGTAGAGATAATAAGAATAGTAAAGGAGGCGACAGGAATGGGAAGATATGAATGCCTTTACTGAGTCACAAATGGTGATAATAGTCTCTAAATTCTTAGTGTGTTGGGTTTTTTTGGCTGCATTAGGTCTTCGTTACTGCGCACAGGCTTTCTCTAGTTGCGGTGAGCGGGGCTACTCTTCGTTGCAGTGCACGGGCTTCTCACTGCGGTGGCTTCTCTTGTTGTGGAGCACAGGCTCTAGGCACGCAGGCTTCAGTAGTTGTGGCTCGCGGGCTCTAGAGGGCAGGCTCAGTAGTTGTGGTGCACGGGCTTAGTTGCTCCGTGGCATGTGGGATCTTCCCGGACCAGGGCTTGAACCCGTGTCCCCTGCATTGGCAAGCAGATTCTTAACCACTGTGCTACCAGGGAAGCCCCAGTGTGTTGGTTTTAATATGGCTATTTCTGAGGTACCAGAGAAACAGTAGCTTATCTGCTTGCTTTTGGACAGGCTGACTGAAAATTCATCAAATTTAGGTATTTAATTTTTTTTAAAGTCTGGAATATGTACGCACAGAATTAGTTCTTCTGCCTCAGCAATGAATGAATCCTCTAAGTTTCACTACAAAAACAGTTTTGGAGCAAAACATCAGTATGGGTTTCCATAGTGTTGTGATTTAAGGAAATGCGAAAAAAATAAATAAAAAGCATTCCATTTGAGTCTCTGGGAAGATGAGCTGTGTCACTGAATTGACCTAAAGTCACAGGCATAATATTTCTCAGAAATGGCCTGCTAGGAAAGCCATTTAATTTTGTCATAACATTAATAGTTTTCACAATGATTGGTGATCTGCCACACATGGAGCATAAGTATTAGAAACTCTTCGCAACGGTTTCTGATTCCTTCACAAGACATAGCCCCAAAAGAAAAAGATAAAGCTCTTTTCTGGCATTGATTTTTAAAAATTTAAAAAGCATTCGTTGGATAGAGGCCAAGAATTTATAATGAGTTTGACTTAATTGTGCAGTGTCAGATGGTGATTCCATCAGGCAGTGACAAGGAATGATGGGAAGAATGGAAAGACCATACTGAGGATAATATTGGCTAATGACTGGGTTCTGGTTTCTGGACCAGGGAATCTCTGAGGTCATGTAATTATTGCTCAAATATTTTCCTGGTGTTAACTTATTAGGTGGTGTTATTTTTGCTATTTGTTTTAGATTTTTAATAGTACTATAAAACTTGTGGCCGTTTAAAGTAATTTCAGCTCAAGATATTTGACTGAATGAAGATTTAGGAAGCTGTTTATCCTTAGAACTGCACTTGCTCTCAGAGTAAAAACTGCACCTTCCAGGGGAGATTTCCAGCTGACTCTAGAGTCCAGAGCCTCACAAACATGTTGTCTGCAGTGGCCCTTAGTCAGAAATTCGTAGCCTATCCAGCATGCAGTGCAGCCCCTGAAGTCTCCCCTACTATTGGTATAAGATCGGGATCTAGACCTTCTGCCAATTAAGCCTCATTTAGCCACAAAATGCAGGGATTCATTTCCTAATTGTTCTTCCAGAGGAGAAATTAGTTTCTTTAAGTACATAATATTCTCTATGACTGTGCCTCTAGGCATTTCCCTTTCTCTAACTTCTACCTAGCCATCCTCCAGGGTCCACTTCAAGTCCTACTTCCTGCATGTAGGTTTCCCAGTTTTCAGTGATCTGGACCACATCACTGCTCTGGTTAGTTACTCATCAGACAACGTTTGGGGAAAGGCCCTCTAGCAATGCTTTGCTAATACTGACCCATCCTGGCTGTTGTTCCACCATGGGTATGTTCCTATCTGGCTCCTCCAGCAAGCTGTAATCTTTTTGAGCATGGGGATTTGTCTAATACTTTTACTTCTCACAACCCTTGTGTCTTATATTGCTAAATCTATGATAGCTAATTGGACA
This sequence comes from Hyperoodon ampullatus, assembly GCF_949752795.1. Lineage (NCBI taxonomy): Eukaryota > Metazoa > Chordata > Mammalia > Artiodactyla > Ziphiidae > Hyperoodon > Hyperoodon ampullatus. The sequence continues at coordinate 140,603,904 of NC_136917.1, read as the reverse complement.
CATAACAGCCACTTGATAAGTGTTTTTAAGAAATGAGCAAACCAAGTATTTCTTGGTAGTACTCTATACCAGGCACCACTATGGAAAGCTATGTAATTTGGAAAGCATCATTTCAAAAGCAGGAAATTTATCCCTCGTAAATTATTTCAGGAATTTGATTTTGACATAAAATTGCCTTAAAAACAGCTACTTGAAAGTGGACAAAAGTAGAAATGAATGAATGAATGAGTGAATGACATACCTAAAGGCCATGAAATGTGGAAATGATTGTTTTTTAAGTTAACCCGATCTGTTTTTCTTCTCTAATCTCGACTGTGGGTGAAGAGTGGGGAAGAATTTTTAACAGGCAGATATTCCTTATCCTTAGCTCTTAACGTTAGGGACAGTAGGAGAAGGGAATATCTGCTTGGAAAATAAACTGGCACTGCAAAGTGTAAATGCTTGGGCCAAGTGTAAATTTTATAGGCCAGGTAGAATTTTCACAAGTCTAATGACTTTTGAAAACTACTTGTACCCTGGCTCAAAAGACGTTTTTCTTACTGCCTGTAGTAAGCAGTCAGTAAGCTGTGTTTGGGACCTGGACCAAAATGCTGGCCTTTCATCTCTCAAATTAAAGCTCACTGATCCAAGCTCAGAAGTCCCTCCATACACAATTTAGTAAAATTAGCAGCATGAAAATGGAACCAGAGCACAAATATGGCTTGTTCCCTCCAGAAGGAAAATGTGAACTCTCTTCTCATTGGAAGTCTGTTGATTACCTAATTCCAGATGTTGTGACACAGTTTTCATCCAAGTGTTGAAGAACAGACAGAAGCCCCTTTTAAAAGCTTAATTTTCATTACTCATTTGGAAGGGATTTTTCAGGGCCTATAAGACATGCAAGGATTATGCCTTGTGTTTGAGAAATGGAAAAGAAAAAAGGGAGGAAACATCATTTAGACAAGTGCTTCTCAAACTTTAAGGAGCATATGAATCACCTGCAGAACTTGTTCAAATACAGATTCTTATTCTGAAGGTGTAGGGTGGGCCTGAGAATCTGCATTTCTAACAAGCCCCCAGGCGCCACTGATGCTGCCAGCACACAGACTGCACACTGCTTTGAGTAGCAAGCTCTACAGGACAAAGAGAATGTTTTTTGCAAGGAGCACAAATTACAATTCTAGGTTACAATTCCAAGGAATTAATGACTAAAAAATGCTGCCTTTCAACACTCCTGTGACACAAGAATGGAAGGTGAACACAAGCCATTTGCCATTTCAAATGGGGCAGGAGCATTATTGATGCATTAATCCGTGTTTTGTTCCAGCTCCCATTCCAAAGGCAGCCAAGATTTCTTTTTCTCTTGGCCCCAGGGGATTTTGCAGGTCTAGAACAGACCTTCTCTTCCTAGGATTTTTTACAAATGTTGGAGAGAGAAGTGAGCACCTCTGGAGTTAAGGAGAGTTGGGACCCAAAGAGAAGAAAGAGAAAGACAATGGATACTTTTTTTGTAAATGTTTATCTATGTGTAAGACCTCCAAAGACCCTCCCTTGACCCAGGAGTAGGAAATAGAACTATTTCCTATAGAAATAGCTGCAATTGAATATCCCATGAACTTGGTAAGAACTGAGGAGGCTCCGAGTCAGACGCAAATCAATCTTAGAGAAGTACAGTAATGCGGTATTCTTTGCACCCCGATGACTTTGCCAAAAATTTATACCTGCTTCATGTGAAATCTATACCTAGGCAGTTTACAAGAATATGCCCTTAGGGTTTTTTAAACTCCACAGCAAAATACGCTAACGAGAAAATAAGGATATTTTTGTGTACATACACTGATACAAAGCTGTTAACAGAAATGAATAGAGGAGACAGAAATAACCCACCATGTAAACTTGAACCTTTGCTTGTAGTATGCATTCAGTACATAATGCTGTCACTTTTGACATTTACTTAGGTTAACATATTGCATACTCCCCAGAAACTATTTTTCCATCCAGATGATGGCTTTGTTGGTTGAGTTCTAGAGGAAAAGGAGATTGAACTGTCTAAGATTTTGTTTATTTTCCAAATTCATTCCCTAGATTTTTCATATCATAGTCTAATTTCTTCTGCTCATTAAAGAAATTGGACTACTTTTAAAAAGTCATAAAACAGTTATTGTCTTGGGCATTTTTAAGCAGATTGATGCTATTGAGATAGGATAGCCTTAGACTATAACCTTCATGAGGGCAGGGATAGATATTTCAACGTTGTGTCCTTGGAGCTTTGAGTCATGCCAGCCATATAGTAGATATGAAGTTATCAGTTGTTAATTTGTCGATTTAATGAATAAGTAGAAACAGTTCTTTAGTCCACTGCCGGAAGCACCTCATAAATTTTCAGGTAACTGTACAGATAGCCTCTGAAATATAATTTCAATCAAATATTTTGTTTTTTTAATTTCTAAACTTTTTGCCAGAGGCCTTTTGATCAGTGGTTTCCGCAAAGAAGCTAGTAAGTGCTGCCTAGTGGGCAGACTTGGGCCTTCTGCTCCCTCTTTGGTCAAAGCAGCCCTACTTTAAAATGAACAGACTGAGTCTTTACTGTCAGCACGAGGTTATTCTATTAAGTGAAAGTGTCTGAAATCTTCTAGAACCTTTCCAACATGGCATTAAAGGAGCTTGGCCTCAAGAGGAAAGGGGGATTTGACACGGCCAACTTTGCCGGGAGGAAGGGAACATTTAACAGAAATTTATTACCATATTTTTATTTCTCAAGAAGTTAAAGCTGTTCAAAACAAACATTCGTGTTAATTTTTGGACCCTTCTGCGTTTAAAGTCTCAGCTGATACAAATTTATGATTATTCATGTGTTTTAGTACTTAATGGTCATGAGGGTGAGGGTAGTCCTGAAGAAGAGGTCACTGTGAACTAAAGGAGGGAAGCAAGGGGGATGGTCCTTAGGAGACTTGGCAGGAGATGTGGAAAAGGAAACTTTCACATAGAAATCAAGCCATATAGAGAAAGCCTTATTTTGTCCAGGTCTTCTGAACAAGTGAGAACAATAGAGAATAATGGATATGTTCTCAGTCCCCTCAGAGGTCATTCCTGGGCCATTGCAAGAGCCCCTTGGATTCCCCAGTCCCTCAGGCATGCAGCTGAAGAGCTCAATTTCCTAAAACAGCCCTTTTGTCCTATCACGCTCTAGTTCAAGAATCTTAGTGGTTCACATTGCCAAATGCTTCAAGTCTGTGTCTTGAGGCCATCTGACTCTCCACTAAATGTCCAACCTTTCCCCCATCTCCTCCCAGACACACTCCCCGTCATGGCTGTATCTGTCCTTCGCAATGCTCCTCTGAGCCAGTCTTGCCCTTTTATCATTGCCCTGGGCATGTTATTTCCCTCTCCTGCCCATCTATCTGCATCCTCCATTCTACAAACCTTCAAAATGGATTCCAGTCCCATCACTGTCATATAAATTATCAAGCTACTCCTGACTGTGCCACTCTCTCACTTCCCAAAGTCCTTGTGCATCAGCAAGTTGTAACCATTTTAGCCCTTAGGAGCCTCAGGTAGTATCTGGTTTGTTAGTTTTGCTCCCGGACCAGATGAAAATTTCTAAGCCCAGGAATTTCAACTATTTTAACTACTTCTTAGCCTACAGAACCTAGCAAAGAGCTAGGCATTTAGGCAATGCTCCCTATAAATGTGTTGACTGAAATGATGATGCATAATCAGTTTGCCATCTCAATATTTTTCATTTTCAAAGAATGGGTTTAGGGAAGACATTTTCAGACAATATGGACATGTCATCCATTACCTTTATAACATGCTGCCAGTTATGAATACTAAACATTGTGGTTAAGCTCAAGAAACAGAGGGGATTACCTGTTCACACTGCACTCTAAAAGTAGAAATTTGAAAAAATAAACATATACTTAGTGGGTTTTAATTAAAGAAAATTATGTGATTATCAATTTTAATATGTCTAAAATATACCAGTTTGTGCCAATCTACTGTAAGAAGGTGTCCAAGGAGGGAGAACAATGTAAATTATTTCCGAGAACTTTGGGTAGATTCTAATTATTGGGAATAAGTGTTACAAATAGTTCACATTCCAGTGTGACTTGAAGAACATGTTTGGAGCCTCCATGTTCTCTAACGCTGTTATGCTACTCGTTTATCACATACACTTGGGTCACATTTTCCTGTGTGGAGAGATTATCCTAATGATAGTAACTGTATACAAATAGTTTACATTCCATGTTCCTCCTTAGCAGTCTTTTCAAGAAAAATCACTGATGGAGAACGTCAGTGGCCAGTTCAAGGGGAGAGGTGAAATGTCAAAAATTGTCAGAAGGGAGCCAATTATCAAGGAAGGTTTTGTGAAGGAGGGGTGTTCTCCGGGGAGCTGGAGATTTTTGCTTAGGGAGGGAAGGACGGAAACCTTCAGCAGAAGAGGATAAAGAGAAAAAGGTAAAGGAGAAAGAAAAGAGAACACAGGCTGATGATCGTAGGGACGCCGTCTTGACTGAAGCGTGTTTGCGTTAACAAGTTGTGGGAAAGAAGTTAGAGAAAAGCAGTGCCTTCTGCAGAAACGCTTTGAATGTTGAGCTGCAGAATTTGGACTTAATCCAGTAAGCAAGAGGGTGACATTTGAGTCCATCAGCAGGGGCGTGGCAGGATGAAAATGGTATTTTAGGAAGATTAATCCAACATTGCACAGAGAATAGACTGGAATCCCTGCTCAGGGCAGAGATAACAGGAAGCTTTGGAATAAGGCCTGGATGAAGAAATGAGGCCTCGTTAGGGAAGTGGAAGTTGGAAAGAAAGGGAGTAGCCTGGGAAACGCATAATGGAAGGAAAGAACCAATGGTATGTTCTGACAACTGGTAGAAAAAATGAGAAGTCCAAAATTTTAAGTCCAAGTCCAAGAAAACAGTGATGATGCCATTTCTGGAGACTGGGAAAAAATATTAGCCAATCTTTTTTTTTTTTTTTTTTTTGCGGTATGTGGGCCTCTCACTGTTGTGGCCTCTCCCGTTGTGGGGCACAGGCTCCGGATGCACAGGCTCAGCGGCCTTGGCTCACGGGCCCAGCCACTCCGCGGCATGTGGGATCTTCCCAGACCGGGGCACGAACCCGTGTTCCCTGCATCGGCAGGCAGACTCTCAACCACTGCGCCACCAGGGAAGCCCTAACCAATCTTTAGATTACCAACTATTTGCATTCAAAGATTCTGCCTGCTTTAACAGCCTTTATGCCCCCCTAAGCAAATTAGCAACCATTTATTTGTTGCTAATTGTCAGGAATTTTCATAGGGTTTCCAGGAAAATATTTACAGATACATCTACAGCTTTTAAATCTGTTGCAGATAAGGTAACAAGCAAAAAGTAGATAAAGTCCCCAATATTACTGGGCCAAGGGGTTCATTCAGGCATTTATCCATTCAACAAATATTTATAAAATGCCTACTTTGTGCTGGGAAAGTAGATCCTTGCTTTTCTCAGGACATATTCTAGTGGAGTGAAGATAGGAAAATAGAGAAGAATACAAATAAATGAACTCAACACAAAGATAAATAAGGGCTATGAAGAAAATAAAACATAGCGATGTCCTACAAGTGACTTGGGAATGACTCCTTTAGATTATTTGGTCAGAGAAAGCATCCTTGAGAAGATACCATTTGAGCTGAAGCCTGAGCCAATCACACAAAATCATGGGGTACTAAGAACAGCAGGAGTTGAGTCTGAATATGATCAGCAAGTTTCAGGTCTGGGGCATAACGGTAAGAAGATGTTGGCACAAGGAGAAAGAAAGGGAAGCAGGGGCCACTCTTGGAATATACTAGCCAGGATCAGGAGCAAGGGACAGGAAGCAAAATGCAAATTGACTTAAGTAATAAGAAAAGTAATTCATATCATTAGAAAAACAGAGTTGGTGCAGGCTGTGGATCGGCTAAATCCAGTGGCTTCAAATTCATTTTCCAAAAGATGTCTTTGCCTGGGGTGGTGGTGTGATGAATTGGGAGATTGGGATTGACATGTATACACTGATGTGTATAAAATGAATGACTAATAAGAACCTGCTGTATAAAAAAATAAATAAAATTAAAATTGACCAAGTTGGTAAAATTCCAAAAAAAAAAAAAAAAGATGTCTTTGCCCTCTCAGTTATAGGTTTGGGGTGAAATAGGTAAAGCAAGGAGACTGTGACATTTTGTAAATTTTTTCCCTTAAATTTTCTAGAATCCCCCCCAGTAAGATTCCCTTTGGGTCACATCCTCTTTCTTGAACTTCAGAAGAGGATGGGAATAACCCTCCATCCAATTATACCTACTCTTGGAGCTGGGGTTGGGTTGGCTTCCCTTGAGGCACATGAGCTGCTTGGGGAGGAGTGGTTACCTGAACAAAATCACGTTTCTGTTGAGAAGGAAGGAGGAAGGCAGTCTGGGTAGACAACCAGCTGTGTTTACTACACAAGAGGTCTTGGTGGCCATTATAAAGAGTTTGGGCTTTAGCCTGATTACATGGGAAACCATGGAGAATTTTAGTGAAGTATCATGATCTGATTTATGCTTTTAAAAGGTCACCCCGTTTAATGTTTCAATAGTTAATTGAAGGGGGACAAAAGTGGAAGTGAGAAGACCAGTTAGGAAGCTATTTGAAAGTCTAGTCAAGAGGTGTTGGGAACTTGGGCTATAATAATAGCAAAGGAGAAGGAGAGAAGTGAATTGAGATGGAACTGACATAATTTGTCAGAGGGTTAAATAAGGGAATATGAGTTAGGGAGACTGAAGAAATGAAGACAGCCTATAGGGTTTTGGATTAAGTACCAGCATGGATGGTGAAATAATTTACAGAGATAGTGAAGAGTTGACAAGGAACGGGTTCATCAGGGATTACTTGAGAGTTGTGTGTTAAGATTGAGATACCTATTGGATATCTAGTGAAGAGGCCAAAGAGGCTGAGTCAAGCCTGGAGTTCAATGGAGAGGTTCAGGCTAAAGATGGAAACTTGGAACCGTCAGCATATAGTGATGTTTAAAGCCATAAGACTTGATGAGATTCCCCTTTCGGGGGGGATGGGGGCAGAAAAGCTAGGGAAGTGAAGAGTCTGTGAAACTACAATATTTAGGGGTAAAGCAAAGGAAGAGAAGCCAGCAAAGGTGAGCAAGAAAGAACAGCCAGTGAGGTAAAAGGGAAACCAGGCAAATTTGGCATCATGGAAGCTAGGCAAAGAGTGTATCTTTAAAAGGCAATGGTCTGCTGAGTCAAACGCATCTGAAAAGTTGAGTCATATAAGGAAAGAGAAGAGACCATTGAATTTGACAAGAACAGGTTTAGTGGAGGGGAAAGGTCAGAAACACAGCTGAAGAGGATTCAAAAGAGAAGAAAATAGGAAGTGGAGTCAGTCATTCAGGCAGGGCTTCAAAGATCTGGGAACAGGAAAGATGCGTCTTGGGAGCACAACTCCTAATGACTCAAAAATGAGCGTACTTTCCAGATAAGTTTTTAAAATTGTTTTTTGATGTTATTCTTTAGAAAGAGAAATGTCCTCTTGTAGTTTTCATTTGAAATGACATTGGTGGCCCAACCATTTCTGGCTTCTCTAGATCCCTTTTCCCTACATGCTCCTTCCACTGAAAAGAAACTAGGCCATTCAAATTTTTCCAATTTAGAGCAGGGGGCTAATAGCAGACAAGACTGAGGCAGGATCTGTATAGTCATACATATTATTTTGGGTGCTCTTCAGTTTCACTAGCTGCTGCTTAGAAGTTCATTAAATATATATATAAATAAAATGTAAATTAAATATAAATTAAATAATGTAAATTATATATAATACGTGTTATATATATACATATATATATTTGCATTTGCTGCGGATTTCCTAAACTTGAACTGTGTAGAGTCCCAGATCCTCCTTTGTCCCATCTACCCAAAGGTGTCTTTCTCAGCCTTTTTAACTTATATCTACCAGAAAGTAGAGCAGGGGCAGAAGTTGTGTGGGAGTCCTGTCCCTCTCCCTCCCCCTCACCTCCTGGCCTCAGCACAGTAAAAACTCTGTTCAGAACTTGGCTCACTGCTGCTTTTCCCACCTTCAATCAGGGAACACTTAAAGCCATACAGTGTCCCTGTCCCGCCAGAAAGCCTATGGGCAGGGCACCCCTTCAGGCTGACACAGAGGCATACTGTGCACGGCAGAAATTAACACAACATTGTAAATCAACTATACTTTAATAAAATTTAAAAAATTTTTTTTAAGTAAAAAAGAAAAAAATCTCTGGCACATAGTGTATATGAGTACAGTACAGTTCACTGAGAACAGTTAACGGCATTTATATATGCCACTCATCGGACAGTTATGTCCTATGCTGATTCTTGCACTAGTTTGTGTTTATATATTTGCCCCCTCAATTAGATTACAAGTCCCTTCAAAGTAGGAACCACATTTTATCCTTTTCAACCCTTTCCACATATGGCCAGAGCAGTGGCCCCATATGGATGATCAATAAGGCTTTTGATTTTTTTTCTTTATGTCATATTGTCACCACACTACACATAATTCCAGCAAGGAATCAAAGCTTATATTTTAGACTATAAGACTTTGCCTGCCCTGTAGATAGATACAAAGAAATGGATCTCCTTTTCAGTTGAAACATATTCCTTCCAGAAAAATGTCATAAATTTTTTTTCACACCCAGTATAATTTTCTGCTTTAAATTGTTGTTATGTGATTTGATGGACTCTTTTGACTCTAATTTTAACTCTCCATTTTGGAAATTCTGAAGTTAGATTTAGGGTTAAGCTTCAGTGCCCATAAGGGTTGCTTCTCACTGGAGCCAAAACTACAGAAGGCACAACAAAAAGGACAAAGTTCAAAAAAGTAAGCTTCAGGTACCTTTCTGCCAAAGTACGTGTCTATAGTGGATTGTCACCTTATCCATCTCCATTCACTTTTTGGTAGAGCTTCTATTTTCTGCTGCAAAATAATTTTGGGAGCTGGTTGCATGTTAGCTACAGAGTTTCAATAATTTCTTTCCAAAACTGGGCTTCAGAAAATGAATCTAAAAATTTTGAGTCAAGTATCTGAGAGAAGCTGTGTCAAACTTTTATGTTTCTTTTACCATATAAAATTGTGACAAACATATCTATAAAGTGTACATGACCTTCCACTAAGAATCTTTGTTAACCAATAAAACCTGTAATCTCATAGATACCAATCAAAAGGCCAGCTAGCCATCATACTACAGATATTAATGGAGGGCCTAATATGTGCAGGGTTGGAAAGGGTTGATTCCTACTTTGAAGGGACTTGTAATCTAATTGAGGGGGCAAATATATAAACACAAACTAAATAGTGCGAGAATCAGCATAGGACATAACTGTCCGATGAGTGGCATATATAAATGCCGTTAACTGTTCTCAGTGAACTGTATGTACTCATAAACACTATGTGCCAGAGATTTTCTTTTTTTTTTTTTTACTTTAAAAAAATTTTTTTAATTTTATTAAAGTATAGTTGATTTACACCCCCTGGCAATGGGCAAAGAGACACCTGATTGGTGGTGGTGCTCTTGTGTCAGTCAGGGGCAAAGCAGATGTCTAGTCCTTTCTTCATTGTAGCTTGATGCCTGGGTTGGTGGCCAGAGCTGTTTCATGGCTGGGGCACATAAAATGTTGGAAAAAAAAAAAAGTATAGTTGATTTACAATGTTGTGTTAATTTCTGCTATACAGCAGAGTGGCTCAGTTATACATATATATATTCTTTTCCATATTCTTTTCATTATGGTTTATCAGAGGATATTGAATATAGTTACCTGTGCTATATGGTAGGACCTTGTTTTTTATCCATCCTACATATCAGCGGTCCCCAACCTTTTTGGTACCAGGGACCGGTTTCATGGAAGACACTTTTTCCACACACCGGGGCGGGGGTGTTGGGGGGAATGGTTCAGGGGGTAATGCGAGCGATGGGCGGCGGCAGGTGAAGCTTCACTCGCTGGCCCGCCGCTCACCTTCTGCTGCGTGGCCCAGTCTCTAACAGGCCACGGACTGGTAGCGGTCCACGGCCCACGGGTTGGGGGACCCCTGCTATATATACTAGTTTACATCTGCCAATCCCAGACTCCCAATCTTTCCCTCCCCACTGCACCCCACCCCCTTGGCAACCACAAGTCTGTTCTCTATGTCTGTGAGTCTGTTTCGTAGACATGTTCATTTGTGTCATATTTTAGATTCCACATACAAGTGATATCATATGGTGTTCGTCTTACTCTTTCTGACTTACTTCACTTAGCATGATAACCTCTAGGTGCATCCGTGTAGCTGCAAATGGTATTATTTAATTCTTTTTTTTTATTGTGCCAGACATTCTGTGAAGTACTTTATATAGATCAGTTTCATTTTCTGAATGATTATCCCCACTCCATAGATGGGAGTTACCTCTGATCTTCTCCCCATTCTGGAGAAAACAAGGAGAATGATATAAGGTGAGCAAAGACCTAGAATCAGGAATGTACCAGATGGCAAAGAGATGCATTGGTCAGGGACTAAGGATCCATTTAGGGGAATAGAGAGAAATGATCCTTGGGCCCTATGGTAGTCTGTTCACCACCATATCCCAATGCCTAGTAGAGTGCCTTATGCACAATAGGTGCTTGATAAATATGTCTTGTACAAACAAATGGCCCTCTGGCTTGTGTCTGTAACCCAGACCAAGTACAGTGGGATAAGTGTAATTAGTGAATTAAAGCCGTACACCAAAGAGCCTTGGGACCCAATGCCAACACCTCCCAATTCCGAACTATTACAGTGAAGGATTCAAGTGGGAAGGACACACCTAATGAGACAAGTGTGACAGCAGTAGTAGCTCCAACTCACTGGGGTTCCTTTCATGGAACCTGACATGGTGACATAGTGAGCAGTCCACACGTCCTTACCCTGGCCTGCAAGACGGTGCAAGATCTGGCCCCTGGCACGCCGTGACCTCAAATGCTTCTTCTCGCCCCTCCCTCCCTCTGTTCCTTCTTCTCTCCCCTTGCGCCTCCCACACCGACCTCCTTTCTAGCCCCCAGTCCCACCTTCGGGTCTACACTTTTTCATGCTGCTTCCAATTCTCTGATAGCTCCTCTCCCCACATCTCAGTGGCCTCCCCTGCCACCTGGCATCATCCACTGGCTTATCTGTCTCCCTCTGCACACAGCAGACTGTACACCCAGAAAGGGAGACCTCCCTCCACGCTCCTCACCGTTGCATCCCCAGCGTCGAGGACAGCACCTGGCGCCTCACACACTGCAGTTCTGACCTCTCAGTACCTCTCACATACCTACTTCCCAAGGGAATAGGGTTTTGTTCAAGAAATGTTCCATGGAAATTGATAAGTGGAGCTTGGGAACGAGAGGCAGAGTGGCAGCTCAGACCAACCTGTTTATAAAAGGTGCCTCTGGCCAGAGAGGGGAAAATACAACTTTAAACCTCTGACAAAATATATGCCTGCCTAGGACACCTTTACCGTGCTGTGCTTCTGAAACGCTGCCTGGTCTCAACAAGGAGATCCATGAATTTGCCACATCAACTGATCCCCAGGACTTAAAAGTCCCTACTACCAGCCTCAGCCTAGTAAAATGGACATGGACTACACACCTCGGTATCAAAACACTGGCTCTCTGCTGTAGCCAAAACCAAGCAAATGCACCTATCCAGGTGACAGGAAAGCAGGTGAGGAAGTTAAACGATCCTATGTTCATTAGTTCTTCCCCTCACTGAGCACTATTAAGCGGCTCAATACCATGAAAATGAGTTGAAATGCACTGACTTTGCCTCAAGTTTGAGCATTCATGGTCCCAGGAGGACACTTGTCATCTAATGATGTGCTTTAGAATCTTCTGTGCCAGTTGAGACTCCAGAGACCACGAAATGTCTGCTAAATTCAAAGTGATGTAGTCATGGTGCCTCACAGCGTTTCTCGAAAGACTCCCCAGTGAGATGTTCAGTAATTTCACACATGTATATTGAGCACTTACTATATTGAAGGAGCTGTGCTAATGATGTGGTGGGTCAGAAGGAGGAGACAGGGTCCTTGCCTTCAAATGTCCAGTTTATCATTCACGGGGCAGATCAGATAACTGAGGTACCAGGCAGGGAATAAGAGATGCCATGGTCCAGCTATTGTGTGAAAGCACAAAGGATGGAGACATGGATCCCATCTGGGAGAAAATTTAAAAATGCATCATGGAGGAGAAGACACACTCATCTTGAAAGATGAATGGAATTTTCACAGACTTAGATGGCAGAAAGCCTTGATTTGGAGCATTCACCAAATTTTATGGTGTAAGTATTCCCACTATGGCTGATTTCAAGTTATTAATGACATGATGTCACTGAACACAGAGCTGGGAAGAGGTGCCAGGTCTGGCACATCATCTATGAGTCACCATCTGAGCTTTGGGCTTTATTAAAACGTCTGACTCTATTGCTTTAATGAGTGGATTCACAGGTATTAAAAACATCTAAGACAACATTGTAGAGGAAGAGACACGTCTGCCCTTCTCCCTACACCTCAGTCTGACCTTTTAATACTCTGTCTATCCTTCCGGTCCCAGTCCTATGCCTCTGCCTAGCCACCTAAGACTGATAATGGTCCAGTGCCAACCTGGATTCTGTTTGCTTCTCTTAGCAGGGCTGTGATTCCCCTGGGCTCCTGCTATCACATGGCACAGAGGGATGGCTTTCCGCCCGTTGCCTGGTGTTGACACCCTTGCTGTTCTCCATAATGAGAAGCAGCTTTAAGGGCCGCTAGCTGGGCAGGGTGTTTCACTGTTCTTGTAGCAGTTGGAAGGGAAAGCCAGAGGAATTGCTGGGAAGCTTTGCTGAAGGAAGATGCAAGCCAGCTGAGACCCAGCATGCATATTAACTGCTCCTTTTCATACTTTTTTTTTTAAAGCACCCCCCAATGTGTTCTCCCTAAGTCACTGCACCCCTAACTGGCCTTATCACTCAAAGAGCTACGTTTGAAAAGTCAGGCCCTCGTTTCTGTCTTTAATTGCAAGCAGATGTCCTCGGTATGTGCATAAACTTGTGTCAGGAGGATTTTTTTTTTTTTTAACTCACCAAGGAGAGCACTGCCAGACAGGAAAGGAATATGTGAAGCTTCAAGTTGTTAGGAAACTTGCACATTTGTCCACTAAGCCAGAGGTAGACCTGCGGGAAAAGAAGGTCTTTATGATTTCTCATTGCACGTTGATTCTTCTTACCTCGAGGCCCAGCTACTCTCTAAAAGCATTTACAGCGAAATATGGCTGTTGCAGATTTAGTTCAGCATGTGCTTCATTTCATGACACCAGTTTCTCCTCCAAAATTGTTGTACATTGTTTGTGAAGCAGCTTTTTTAGCATTAAAAGGTGTTTGAAACCACCAGCATCATTTCACAGCTCCGTTTTTTGTTTGTTTAAATTATCTTATGTAATGTGCTCTCTGATTTACTGTTCAAGTATAGAAGAAGCACATTCCCTAGTGGAGATCTGGGGAGGTAATGCTGTCTGAAAGATTCAGAGATTTCCTGTTCGGATTACACAGGCTTCTTTAGAGCTGCCAAGAACCATGATGTGTAGGAGATAATACATTTTATTTCAGGAGAAACTATGGATGGAAATTCAATTTAGCCAGTGAGCCGCAAAAGAAATGAAATTCCAGTTTAGAATTGTCACTGCACTCGGGCCCAGGACTTGGTGTGCCAAGGGGTAGCCATGACCAAGATGACCTCTGCAGCCCCAGGACCTGCTGTGTAGATATCACTCGATGACAGAGCAAAAGGAAGAGTCCTGGCTGCCAGGGTGTTGCAAGTCCTACCTGGTTCCTCGTGAACTGACCCCTGAAGGGTATTTCCGCCCAGAGCCTGAACAACCTGGCCCCATCAGTATAACTTTCCAGAATGTTTGCAGCATTCAAATAAATCAGGCTGTGCAAGTCATGAACACCAGCTGTGGACACTTAGTGGGGGACCCCTAGAAGGGGAACCCCACAGAGGACACAGTGACTGATCAGAGCAAGAAAGTAGTGGCCAGTGAACAGTTTTCCAAGCGTGTCATGTCATAAGAATCACCTGGCTGGGGGATGGAGCGTGCAGGGTAAGCATACAGATTCTCAGGACCTTGCCAACATATAGATTGACCAGGGCCCTAGAGATTCATATTCTGTAGAGCTGGCACAGGGCCTTGGAATCTGTATGTTTAACAAATGCCACAGTTAAATCAACTATACTTCAGTAAATGAATGAATGAATGAATGCCACAGTAGATCTTGATGGTCAGACAAGTATGGGAAACAGTAGAGTGGGGTGGAGTCAGAATCTGACTCCAGTTCCAGTTTGGCCTCTGCCATATAATGGCTGGGTGGCCTTAGGCAAGTTATTTCTTTGAGCCTCATTCATACAATGTAACTAATAATATCCACTTCAGAGGGTTGTTGTGAGGATAAAATGGAAAAAATCATAAAATGTCCTGAAGTGTGTGCCTGGTACATTTTAAGGGCACAATAAATGTGAGATGTAAACACCTCACACACATTTTTTGACTTTGCCATCAGCCAGCCCCTTCAGAGGCAGCAGGACGGTCTGGGGCATGGCATCAATATGACCAGACAGTGAGCTTGAACTTCAGCCTTATTGCAAGGAGGCTGCATATCTGGAGGAGATATGGGCTTTAAATTGAATACTCTTCCGTGATGGTGATCATAGTTTGATAGAGAAAAAAGGGCAGAAGAAAAAAGTGGGTCTGGAAAGAGCTTTGAGGTTGAAATCCAAGCTGGGAAAATTTTTGGAATATGCACAAGGATAAATACACTTCAAAAAGGCAGGAAAAGTAGTCACGCATACTTGAGATTTACAAGGAAAGACAATTTACTGAGAATAAACAGTTTTTCTTTGATCCCCTTTTAGTTCGGAAGCCAAAGTTTAAAGCATTTGTAATTCATCTACCTCATTTCTTTAGCAAGCCTTATTTTTCTACTAGGTGCCATGCCCTGTGCTCCTAACAGAGGTTACAAAGATAAAAGCAATACCCATCTCAAGAAACTTGCTGTGTGTCATAGGGCACAGGAAAATAAGCAGTTACAGCAAAGGATGTAAGAATGGTTTCTAGGACTGTTGGGTGGAGGACAGCTTACCTGCCTGAGGGAGAAAGCAAAACCTCTCAGTGGAAGTCTTTTTTTCCAGCTTTATTGAGATAAAATTAACATAAAATACTGTGCAAGTTTGTGTACAACACAATGATTTGATACATGTATATACTGTAAAATGATTACTGCAATCAGAGGAAGTCTTGAAATAGAGATTTCATGATAGTTACATCATCATTATCATTATAGTAACCATAAGCTAATAATGATAACAATAGCTGACATTAACCGATGCTTATTTTATGGCAGATGCCCTGTGAGGCCCTTTACGTTATCTCCTGTCATGTAAAATTATTGCCATATGCAGTATCTTTTTTTTTTAATTTTATTTATTTATTTATTTATATTAGTTTCTGCTTTATAACAAAGTGAATCAGTCATACATATATATCTGTTCCCCCATCCCTTCCCTCTTGCGTCTCCCTCCCTCCCACCCTCCCTATCCCACCCCTCCAGGCGGTCACAAAGCACCGAGCTGATCTCCCTGTGCTATGCCGCTGCTTCCCACTATCTATCTACCTTACGTTTGGTACCATATGCAGTATCTTGGTTTACCTACTTGTGTTTGCACTGTCTGTTCGTGGCTGGTTCTAATGCCATTGCTGCACAACTGGTAAGTTACAGTACTCACCAGAACATTGATTCTCCCATGC
The DNA here is from genome assembly GCF_949752795.1 of Hyperoodon ampullatus. Classification (NCBI taxonomy): domain Eukaryota; kingdom Metazoa; phylum Chordata; class Mammalia; order Artiodactyla; family Ziphiidae; genus Hyperoodon; species Hyperoodon ampullatus. Next base: position 140,588,111 of record NC_136917.1, on the reverse strand, counting down.
TAGCTTTCTTACTGATATAATAGGGAATTCACCAACTTACGAGAACTGGAATTGACGGCATTTAGTCCCAGGCAGATTACCATCCCCGATGCTGCTGACCCTACTTCCCCAAAGTCCCACTGCCTGCATCCAGCCTGTGCAGGAGGACCTGAATAGAGTGGGTCCTGCTGGGCTTAGGACAGCATCCTGTCCTCATATGTGCAAAGCCCTAAGCTCACAAAGTCTAGTGTAAAAACATTGTCAAATTCTTTGTTGGAAAAGATGGGCTCTTACTTTCAGGGTAGTGGTAGCAATAAGAAGTGACAATAATAATAACAAGAAGAATATCTAACCTTTACCAAGCACTTATTATATTGCATATTTAAAATATTGCATGTATTAACTGACTTAAACCTCACATGTGTAGATACTGCGACTGTCCCCATTTTACAGACAGAAACTGAGGTCCAATTGTGTGCCATAGTTGGGAAGCTGAGCACAAGGCTGGACTTAAGTAAGAGAGGATAGATTACAGTTCATTCTTAGGGAGTCCACCATGAGAAGCTCTGCCTCAAGGCACTGCAAAGTACTCGTTCTCCAGTGTTTGCAGGATCACAGTTCAGTTCTTTCTTTCTTTCTTTATGTTTGGCTGCACCATGCAGCATGTGGAATCTTAGTTCCACAACCAGGGATCAAACCCGTGCCCCCTGCAGTGGAAGCGTGGATTCTTAACCTCTGGACCACCAGGGAAGTCCCACAATTAAGTTATTTGGAAAGACCATTCCCAATATGCCCTTGACCTCTCCACACATCCTAGGCCAGCTCTGCATCACCCACTCCCTACAGATCGTGGCTCTTTACACGCCTAGGTTGTGTCTTATCCCTGTCTTTATGCAGTGCTTGCCTTGGCTCCAACTGCCCTTTCCTTTCCTTTTCATTTCTTATTTATCCCAAATTCAGCGCCTGTCCAAGGGATCACCTTCCCCAGGGAGCTTGTCCAGACCCGTTAAGGGCTACCACATTGCGCCTCCAATGCTGACCACTCCTTCATTTATAGATCCCTGCCCGGAAGTAGTGGGCTCACCAAGGCCAGGGGCTGTAGCTAATTCATTTTATAATGCCAGCATTTAAAAGCTCCAATGGGATATACTGGAGCTGTGATTCTCTGCTTATTGTCACCCTTCATTTGTTTTCCTCCATCGCTCGGCACTTCTAGACAGTGAGGACGGCTTGGACACTAAAATTGACGACCGAGGGTGACATCTCCATTTGCTAAGATGGCACAGTTTTGCTCATTGTGCTCGATTTGTAATCAGCACCCTCTCGGCACTGGCATAAAGCTGTGGTTCTTCCCCAAGAATGCCATTTGTTCCTTTTATGCCTTGATTCCTCACATACTGTGGAGGGTGTTAGCTGAGTAAGACTTTCTGCTTCATGAAAATGTTACCAAATACACCATAAGGAGAAAAGCACCAGACGTCTGTCTGCAAAGAAAGCAAAATCCTGGTTTGGGAAGAGTCAAGGGTGGCCATTGCTCCCCAAGCATTTCCGGGCCTGAGGTTTGGCTCTGTGGGCTCCTTGGGGCCTCATAACTGATGCCCACATTCCATATCAGTCATCATTCTGGAGAAATTCGTCAACTTTCCTGCTGATCTGAGCCTGGAAACTGGTGTCTGTTTACTCATTTTCAAGCTGAAAATTGAGACAAACTTGCTGGATAATTTTGACAAAAATAACACACGTGATTGCGTGTCATCCCATGATTGACTTAATTTTCCTCTTTTTTTGAGCTATCAGAACTTTCTCAAGGCATATATAGTTTTCAGTGAAATAGGTCATTCACAGTTGGAAGTTATACAAACTTGCCAAACCTTGACCAAAAATAACATTCTGGTGCCCAGTTTAGGGCACGGGGTAATAAAGTGTTCTCTGATTTGTAGTAAAGGCAGGAATTAAAGGCAGAGGTGGGGTCTAGACAATGGTAATAATAAAGACTAAGGATATCAAGACAGTGAGTAGACTTGAGGGGATTTTCATAAAATGCAGTTTTCCTTTCTGGTCACGTTAAAATCAATGTGTAGTACATTATCTACTCTAGGGAAACGTGTATTCCATTTGCTTTCTGTCATAACTCTTTATTGTATTTGGGAGTAAATGAGCTTCTACAGATGAAGTTAATATTAAAATTTAGAGAGAGACTGAAAAGAAACCCTTCCAGAGCTAATAGTCGCACAGAATTTAAAATATTAATTCGCCAAAGCCCCCCAAACCTAACTTCGCTTGGAAGAACACCCTCACTGATATGCCCAGGCTGCAAAAACTTTCACGTGTTAGAATTCTGCAGCATTTAGTGAAAGGAACTTAACTTCCTCTGTTAGGTTCTATATTCTGAATTTCAGACCCCACAGCTGCCTAGTGGTTAGCCAGGTGAGAAGAGTTAGTTTAAAAAGCACATTGAAAAGTGGGTCAGGACAGATGGACAGGATTCACCCTCCCTGAAATTCAGGGAGATGGGTGTGGGCCAGCTCACTGCCCATGCATCTTCATTTTCTTCCTCTTCCTTTTTTCATATCAAAGAAAGATTTCTTAGCACTGTTACTGTGGGTTTCTATTGAGGACCCAAAGCATCAGCAGCTTCTCTGCTTTGAGGTAATGCTCTGTGTTTGTTGTGGGCCTGGACCAAACTGCCTCTCTAATAAGCCACGGATAGCCTGATGGGATGGGAAGAATCTTGGAGACACCCCCTTCTCCACCAAGCCCAGATAACAGTTACAATACTTTTGTAGCTGAGGTGTTTGCAGTTCAGCCAGTTCAGTGATAACTACATTGATCATTGTCCATTTTTCCTGTCTTTAATGCAACCTAATACTAGTATCAATAAAATTAAAACTGCTTTTATAATAGATGACTCATTGCCATCTCGTGTCCTAAAGGTCTGTCCCCCTCTTGTCCAACTTCTCACTTCCCCTCATTCCTTCCCTATTCCCAGGGTTGCTCACATGTTTATTTCTAAGAATAAACGCTTTTGACTGAACTGTTTTTAATACTCTTTTTAAAAAGAATTTATGTTCCTTCTTGTTTTCACAAGCAAGACTTAAGTTTGGACTCAAATATTGTAGGAAGGCAATTTTTCATCCTTCTTGACTGTGTCCAGGCATGAGACCAGAGGCAACTAAGACCAGAAGGTTTCCATTTGCTCTGAACATTTAGGAGTTCTTTTTAGAGGGTAGGTGCAATTTTAGTTTGAAAAAGAAAGAAAGAAAAAGGGGAGAATTGTTGTGAGGTTGGGCCTGGTCACATTTTGACATTTGAAAATGAGATTGTAACAAAGTCACATCAGACCACTTTTTATAGGGATAACTAATGGTTTTCTTCGCTTTCTGTTCCAGCCACACCAGCTATCCTTGTCAGAGCATCTCAGAGTCTGCAGAGAGTCCATCCAGGCCTAGAGACAAGTAAGAATTTCACTCCCTTTTCTGCCTTCAACGATGTTGTCCAGGTTTTACTGTAATTCACGCTACTGTCCTTTCCCTATTTTATTTGGGATATGGTAACTGGATGAATGAATGACTGAAATTGCACAGGCAAACTAACAAATTTTTTTTTCAGAATTTCTTTTTCAACTTTTCTGTAAGGCTGCTTCTTTTTTCCCCCTTTTTTTTAATTGAACGAAAGATTCTTTCAATTCCAAAATTCTTTACAATTTTCAAAAGTTTCATGCAAATGATTTCATATAATCCCATAGTAACCCTTTCTTTCCTCTACCCCTGTATTGCCCCTCCCTGCTTCCCTCTCCCCGCTGGTAACCACTGGTTTATTCTCTATATCTGTGAGTCTGCTTCTTTTCTGTTTTATTCATTAGTTTGTTTATTTTTTTAGATTCTACATATAAGTGATATCATACAGTATTTGTCTTTCTCTGTCTGACTTTTTCCACTTAGCATAATATCCTCCAAGTCCATCCATGTTGCTGTAAGTGGCAAAATTTCATTCTTTTTATGGCTGAGTAGTATCCCATTGTACATACAACACATCTTCTCTATCCATTCATCTGTTGATGGACACATAGGTTGCTTCCGTACCTTGACAATTGTAAATAATGTTGCTGTGAACATTGGGGTGAGTATATCTTTTCAAATTAGCGTTTTTGTTTTTTGCGGATATATACCCAGGAGTGGAATTGCTGGGTCATATGGTAGTTCTATTTCTAGTTTTTTGAGAAATCTCCATACTGTTTTCCACAATGGCTGCACCAATTTACATTCTCACCAACAGTGTATGAGGCTTCCCTTTTCTCAACATCCTCACCAACATTTGTTATTTGTGTTCTTTCTGATGTTAGCTCTTCTGCCAGGTGTGAGGTGATATCTCATTGTGGTTTTGATTTGTATTTGCCTGATGATTATCAGTGTTGAGCGATGTTTCATGTGCCTGTTAGCCATCTGCATTTCCTCTTTGGAAAAAAAGATTGCTTCTTTATCTTTCTAAGAAGCTTATCCTTAGAGGTTAAGTAAGGCCAAATTAATGCAAAGAAAAAAAGACATAAAATAACTTGCTGTGGGCCAACAATTAGTTTACTGAGTTTAGGAATCTGCGTTTTTGATTTATAAGTCCTGTATTGTATTGGCATTATTATTTTGAGATATTTCTTTACCTAGTGATCACATTACCAGACAGTCTAATTTGTCCCTTCAACCAAATCACCCTGGGCTCTGAAATTCTGTCCACTGCTCCGTGATAGCATTTACCTCACAACATCTTCATGCATGTGTTCATACCATGTGCAGGACTCAATGAGTTGTGTGCGCTGCACAAATTAATTAATTATGTTGCAATTAATTAAGGCAAAGCCTGTGTTTTCTGCTTCTTCTAAATCCCTCACGTGACCTAAAAAATACCGTGATCACATAGTAGGCACCTTCAATTAAATTCTAAGGATGGATTTTCTTTTCCTCAGTTGAAGTATAGGCTCGAGTCCACATTACAAAATAAAGGAAGGGAAGTTAGTGTACCTGACTGTGTTTAAGCCATTGCTGTTTCAGGGATCATAATGGCATCATGAAACTATAATTGGGGTTTTGTGACTAAATTGCAGAGTCCTTTTCTTTTTTTTTTTTTTTTTTTGTTGTACGCGGGCCTCTCAGTGTTGTGGCCTCTCCCATTGCGGAGCACAGGCTCCGGACGCGCAGGCTCAGCGGCCATGGCTCACGGGCCCAGCCGCTCCGCGGCATGTGGGATCTTCCCGGACCAGGGCACGAACCCGTGTCCCCTGCATCGGCAGGCAGACTCTCAACCACTGCGCCACCAGGGAAGCCCCAGAGTCCTTTTCTAATAGGCGATGTAAACATCATTTTTCTTGGAGGTGACTGAAAGGGAGGGTTGGTGCTGTTTTTAACAAACGTCATCAATTCATCAGTTGTGCCAGACCGCGAACTCTACAACCCTCCTGTTTTAGAATCATCTGACATGTTAATCCGCTCCCTAATTAATGTGAGGGGTTGTAGAAAGACTAGCTCTTGCTTATGTTTGGGTTATCCCAGCCAGTATATTCCAAAGCCTTCACTCAGCAGATGATGTGACTCATTGCTGCTTTCTGTAAGGAAATAAGAAGGAATCAGTTAAGAATGGTTTAGGCTTCCCTGGTGGCGCAGTGGTTGAGAGTCTGCCTGCCGATGCAGGGGGATACAGGTTCGTGCCCTGGTCCGGGAAGATCCCACATGCCGTGGAGCAGCTGGGCCCGTGAACCATGGCTGCTGGGCCTGCGCGTCCGGAGCCTGTGTTCCGCAACGGGAGAGGCCACAACAGTGAGAGGCCTGCGTACCGCAAAAAAAAAAAAAAAAAAAAAAAAGAATGGTTTACTAATGGTGCATGCTGCATCCCACACTGGAACCCTCCCCAACACACAACCACAATACACTGCCCTTCACTTGCCCCCAAAGGGGTGGTAAGATTTCCCCAAGCCATTGTCTTTGTGTCAAGTCATGGGGTCTGAGGAGCTTAAGCTTTGGGCCTTGTTGAAATACAACCTCTGAGTATGGCAGATGTGTTGAAGAAATTGCTGTCAGTCGTCATTTGGCATATGTTGATTTTCTGTCCTTGTGATAAACAAGAATAATAGCCATTACCCTTCATCTGTGGCACGTCACACAGACACTGACCTTCCCACGCAAGGAAGAATCCTACCCTTCCAGCTTCTCCTTATCTGAAGTTACATGCCCTGTGTCTCAGGACTGATTGGATAAAGTACCCCACGTCAAAGGATGTGTCTGTATCACTGGGCACCTTCCACAGTGCACTCACTAGGACACATGGCCACCTTCATCATCCAAGCATCTCACTGAGATGCAACAGACCTTAGTGCTCCCGTAGCCTCACTGTGTCACTGTGGACACAGTCACTGTATCACAAATGTTTAACTCCCTGCCATGCACCCAGCACTAGCTAGCTCTACACCTTGAGGAACAAAGAAATGTGTAAGATATTGTCCTGACCTCGGGGAGGTCATATTCCCCCTAAGGGAGATAGTTTTACACAAAAAGCTAGTGTTCAAGATCTGTCAATTCACAATTGTAACGTATACATTTCCTATGTGCACTTTTCTGAATTCTCAGATTCAAAGCAAAACCTTGTGGAAGAAAAATAAACCCTCCCAGAGTGAATCCTAGACAGAACTGTCCAGACGTAAATAAAGGCCACCACCCTTCCGCAGGCCACCTTTACTTTACACTTGGGCTATCACAATAACCCTTTAGTAGCTGTCTCGCTCCTCTCTCCTTCCACACCCTACCCCGTCTCTCCTTCCTTGTATCCATCTTCCTCTGCCAATAACGATTTTCAGAATCCAACATATCCCTCTGCTCTAAATAACACTAACTATCTTTAGTACCTTCCCCACTACCTAAATTTTAAATTGCAATCCTATCCCAAGCCACTCAAATCCACCATCTGTCATCTGACCCCAGCTTGTAAGTCTAGACTATCCACTACCCCCCAGGAACACTATGCTTTCCCTCCTCTGGGACTTTGCTCGTGCCGTCCCATCTTCCAGAACTATCCTCCTTCTGCCTCACCCAGCATTCTGGAAATATAAATCCTGCACATACTTTAAGATTCAGCCAAAACACTTTGACCATTGGCCTGAAGCAGTTCCTCCCTCCTCTGTGTGTGTCTTTGAGAGAGGTCACACAATTTCATATCGCTCTGAGGGGATATGTTACACGCTGCTTTGGAGTGTAGTTATTTGCATATTTCTCTTATCTCCCTATCTGGATTATGAACAGCTGTGTCTTATTCAGAGTTGTATAACTCACAGTACCTCAAATGGTACCTTGAACATTGTAAGTAATAAATGATATTGCAAATAAATTAACTAAATGGAAGTATCCTTAATAGCTCCCTGGCTACCCACCCTTCGGCACTCTTGACAATTCCCACCAGCCCCCCTTGTTATCATGGAGCCTCTTGGCTCTCAGGGGCGGGGGGTGGAGGGGGGGCATTCATGGAGGAACAGATCCCGCCACCTGTGTTAATTGCCCATTAATCATCACCTTCAGTGTTGCTAAAAGGACTCGTAGGAAAAATGGTTTATACTCAGAGGATAGCTTCCTTACAGGCAGAGGATACACTAGGGCAACAGCAGATGAGGGGAGTTCACTGACCGGGGTCTGGAGATCCCAGGTGTTGGCCTGTCCGTCCTCTCACTGCTCAGTCGCACCAGACACCCTGTGTCTCCAGGTCTGGAACCACTACCTGTGTGCCTGCCAAGCACCTTGGTACCAGGAAGCCCAAAGTCTGCTCGTGATGGAGTCTCCTAGAGTGAGCTCGTCATGTAGGTGCACCCTAGCTATGTGGACAGCCTGACCATCAGCCCCCAGTTCCACTGAATTTAGGTGCAAATCATAAATTTAATTATATTGCTAAGCAGCATTGACAAGCTGACATATTCTGCCCTGAAACAACTCAGGGACCCATGAGTACAGCACATCATTTATCTTTAGTTAACACAGTCTATACATAGCATTGCCAAGCATCAGTAACTGGAAAAAAAGCACGCGGTCAAACCAGACCAGCTAAAATTAACCCATGCCATGTGCCACTTAAAGAATTGCCCATTGCACTCATCTCTTCCTTCTCTTGCTCACCAAAAGGTATCTGTGCCAGCTTCTAAGCCCTCGGGGCTTTGCTTTCTGCATGCTTTTTGCGTGGACCTAATCCATGTGAATAGGTGTTTGTGTGGTAATGGGCACATACTAACATACCTTCTGCAGAGTACAGGCTTGAGAAATATTTTCTGGAAACAAAGAGCTATTTTTAAAAGTCCCATGAGGACTTTTTAGCCCATACACGTGGGTAGCAGCATACTTCGCCTATGCAGAGGCATAAATATGAGCAAAAACCCACATATAGGAAAAGAAGGATATTGATGGAGTTTACAGTTTAAAGAGGTAGGCATCTTTGTATACTTTAAAGAAGTAATGGTGCAAACTTACTACAAAGAAAGCTGCTTTTAGTTGTGGGAGAGAGTGATTAGGATTGTTAGAATCTTCTAGAGAAAAGCAAAACATTGTTAGTGCTCCTGAAGAAGGCAGACTCCTGAGTTTGGCTGCTGTGGTCCCATGTGCTTTGTGTTTTTCCAGTAATTTCATTTCTCTCTCACAGTTGGTTTTTGGCAGAGGATTTGATGATCATATGGGCCAAATACTTAAGACTTATTAAACACATAGAGAAATTATTAAAAGATTGCACATCATTCTGAGGGGGATTTTTCCTGTCATTTTTTTAAAGCCATACCTTTTCACTGAATTTGTCACGTATTACTACGAAAGTGTAAATTGTGTGATCAGTGGCATTTCCACCTCAAAATAAAATGAATATCCAACTGGAGAAGAATACTGAAGTTTCATTGACTGGCATCTGGAGCATAAATTAGTCCAAGATTTTATGAAAATCAGGCATCCTGAACATAAACATCCATGACTGAGGTCAGAATGCAGTTTTGAAAGAATCCCAAAAGATTATCATATTAGATGGGCACAGAAATGAATTGCTTACATTTTTATAAGTTCACCAACAACTTCCTTTACAATGGTGAGTTACTTTTCAATAAAGACACTTACAGGAGACAAAAATGTAATATAGTAACTGTCATTTTGCTTGTTGGGGCCCTTACTGTACATTCTTAGCTGGACTCCTGTCCTAGCCTCCTAATTTTTCTTCCCTACCTCCTATTTTTTCCCTATCCCCAGCCATCCTACCCTCTGCTTCCACATTCATTCTTGCCTACCTTTGATCCAGTGACTCTTCTGCCACATCATCTTCAGTAGCTCCTCACTGTTTCCTAAATTATGAATAAACTCATCCCTCTGGCATTTAAGAAGGCCCACAACATGGATCCTGTGTGCCTTTCTAGCCTCATCTCGCTTATGTACTGTGTACACCCATGTTTGTGTCCCCTGAATTCTTGCTTCATTATAACCATTCATAATGACCCCTTTGTCAGAAATTCCCTCTTCTTACCTCCCAGGTGGGAACAATCCTTCAAGGATTTTGTCTTTAAGGCATACTTCAAATATCGCCTTATCCACAAAGCTTTTCCCAGTTCCCCCAAGAGAATGCACACTTCCATCCTAGAATCTCTGAAGCCCTGTCTTTCTCCCTCTCTAGGAGAGGCAGTATATAGCACAGTACTTGAAGAACTCAGCCTCTGCAGCAAGACAGCTTTGGTTCAAGTCCCAGTTCTATTACTTACTTCCTGCATGATCTTACCTAAGTTTCATGACCTCTCTGTACCTTAGTTCTGTTTTGTTTTGTTTTACTTCTAAAATAAAGATGCTAATAGTACCTACCTCATAAAATTGTGGTGAGAATTACAAGTGTTGATACATTTAAAGTAGTTAGGATAGTACCTGGTCCCATGGTGTTTATTGTATTCTCTTGTGGCTCTTATTTATATTCCAACAAGAATTAGAATTGAACTGTATGAAAGTTCCCATATTCAACTCTATTTTGGACCATCATATCATTATGTCATTTGTTTCAACCTAATGGAGACTCTTATGTGCTTTCTATTCCCTCTAATAGACTGTACTATTCTAAGGATAAGGGCTATATCTTTTACATCCTTGTATCTTACAGTACCTGGTAAGAACCTGGCAAATGCCGAGTGTTTAACAAACAGTCAGTGGATTTTGCACACACACGAAAAAAATTCAAAAAATAGAAGCCAAGTTCCCCCCCACCCCAGTATCTTAAGTATTCTTTGGCTACCATAGAGTACCTTTATGTCCTCCGGCAGTCATTTATGAAAGGAGAGAGATTAAAATATGCAGGAGGAGACATTTCTCTCGTCCATTACTAATATACTTACAGTCTTTCCCAAAAGCCTTCCACAGAACCTTAGCTTCAGGTCATGGGACCAGTGTCATGGTCTAGTCTTGGGGTGTGTCCCAGGATGTTTCTGTGTCATCACTGTGCTATCCTGTGGGCACTTCAGCTGCCAAGGGAATAGTAGCCCCCTCCTGCCTGTGACCCATTCCTGCCCCTGTAAGAGCCGAATGACCCTCTCAGCTTTAATCATTCTTTTTCATCTGAGATCTTCAACCTTAAGGGCTTATTAACTGACAATACAGCTAAAATAAGCACAAGCTGACAGTACGTGTAAAAGAAACACACTATAAGGGACGTGTGTTCGTGCAGGAATGGTATCTTAGAGAGAATGTGCAGCCTTTATTGGTTACAAAGAACTTGAGCTTTGGACACGCATTAGAGAGCAGCACTGGGCTCTGACATCGAAGCTGACATTGAATTCTTTAAGTCTGCTGTTTATAAACAACTCAGCAAATGATTCAGTAAGTAAACACAGATTATGATGATCCCTTTTAAGGAAACAGTGTTTATATTGGCTCCCTCTTGCACCCAAACTAGTGGTAGCCCATCCTGACTCACAGACAGCACGAATATCCTGATAAGGCCAAGTATCCTGCAAAGACTATTTTTCCCCCTTCCTTGCTTCTCTGAGGTTGGAGGAAGGCCGGTCGAATTATGCACTTTATGTAAGAAGAAACAGAGGTAGAGACAAAACAGCTTTCCCACGTCTCTTGAACAGACCAACAAGAGAGTAAAGAAGGTACCGTCAGTGCGATGCTTTGTATCTGCTCCTAGATGAGCAAGATAAAGTGTAGATAATGCATGTTATTGATAATTCAAATAACAGTGTTTAGTTATCTCAAAATAGGGACTTGATAGTGACTTTTTCCAGGCTGAAATACTCAGATAATGCCTGCTGTTAGTTTCCCAGGGGTAGTGCTTCATTATACACTCCCTGCCTTCACATATAATTGTTAGGAGGTACGGATTCTTTGTAAGATAAATATGAGGTCTTGACTTTCTTATCCTCCTCAACTCCCAGCAATTTGCTGAGCCATAATCAGTGGTGAGTAGATATTTCCCACTGAGTTTACGAGAGACCTGTTCTCTGTGCATGTGCTCAGACCAGCGTTAGTGAGACCACAGCTCAAGATCAGCCTCCTCAAGCCCCTGCAGGTCCTTTCTGATTGTCAACATATGTCAAGGTTGTCTGTTTATTCTGGAACCCAGACAGTAAGAAAAGAGTTAGAAATCTGTGGGCATATGCCTCAGAAAGCCTTGACTGTAGAAGTGAGTAACATTTTTTTTTGAAGTCTGAGAAGGATGATAAAGCATCTCTCTAAAAATTCCAGTGGGCCCGTGTGTACTCTACATACCCATTCCTAGTATGGTTTCTCTTCCAAAGCATAACACACATTTTTCAGGGGTGAAATCCAAGACAAACATTCTTTCACCCTAGGTGACCCCAGTGGGTGGTGAACTCTTTTTAGTGACTGGAAAGTTAAAGCATCCCAAAGTTGATTGTGACCTTTGAGTTCCAGACTGCGGCCCTGACGACTTGCTTAGTTCTACAGCTTCAAAACCAACTCTGTAATCACTGCTCTCAACAGAACTCTGGCTTCTGCACACAGAAGCCTCTCTAGGGAGAGACAGAGGCTAGGCTCTGTCATTCCAGAAAGGCCTTTGTTCATACCAGCTCCTACTTGTGATGATAATGTGCAGATAATTTTCCAGATAATGTGCACTTTTTCAGATAATGTGCACTATGTTTTCAGATAATGTGCACTTTTGCACTAAGGAAAAAACCTTGAATTCATCATACAGGTGTGCCCTGATTTTAATACAGATTAATCTATGCACTGAGAAAGCAGACTACACACCATATTTATAAAAAGATTTATGGAATTCAAACATAGGTACCATTGAGTAGAAGTTCAAACAATAGTGTGCCTTATGGCAAATATATGCAATATATATTTAAACCAAAAATAAGAGTTGACGAATTACTAAATAAAGAACTTATCAATTAGAAAATAGGTTATACAACTTTCAAAGGGCTTTTAACTATATATAATTTATAGGAAATTGATTTGCATGTAATTCACAATATATGATACAAAATCAGCTACTTTTTTTTAAGGTCAACAATTATTTGAACCAGGGGTTGGCAAACTATTGTCCTCAGTCGTTTTGTAAGTAAAGTTTTATTGCAACACAACCTGATCTATTTGTTTCAGATTGTTTATGGCTGCTTTGGGGATACAATGTCAGAGTTGGGTAGCTAAAACATAGGTCCGCAAGCCTGAAATATTTACTATCTGGCCCTTGAAGAAAAAGTATGTCAACCCCTGTTATAAACAGAAAAAGATTGTTTCTATAAAAAGGTATTTTATGGGACTAGTCATCATGTTTGTATTGGTTGTTGTCTTTTAATCTCCTATAGAAAATTATTTTCAATTGGTAACTGACATAAATGAGAATTCAGGATTCACTTTATGAATTTCCTTCACAGTCAACTCTTCTGAAATACATTCTGTTGCAAAGTAAGATTAACAGTATCTGCTAATCAGTATGGACTTGTACATTTTTATTATTATTGGTATTCCACCAAATGAAAGCTGAGCATCTGTAAATGCTTGGTGATGGATTGAATGGGCAATAATTTGCAATTGAACTGTCTGAGATATGTCATCATTATCACATAATATTTATCTTGTGAAGAGTTACAGTCAGTGTAACACACAGCTCCAGTTTGAGGGCAGACTTGACTTTACAGGTTTGTGGATCATCCATAAACCGACTGCTGCCACTGAATTCATGCTGAAGAATAAAGACAGAAGACTCTCCTTTTAGGAAATTGTGCACCGTGAAAGACTCGTAAACCAGAAACCTCACAACATTGTAGCAGATGTTACCGTTCAGATGAATGGCCTTTGTGTGCCCTCAAGATGTTCTCAAGTAACATTCATGTCCTTACTGCTACAGGTTATACTTTCATTTTCATACGTTATGGAAAAGCAGCCTTTAGCTCTTCTTTTTTCTCACTTAATATTCCTTAGTAAATAGAATTTTAACACTACAAATTTGGATTCATTGGAGAGCAAATATTTGCAGGAGTGGGTCTGTGCACCTGTCACTGCAAAGCTCCTGCCAAGCAAACCCCAGAGAAATGGAGAAACACCTGGATAGCATCCTTACTGCGACAGAAGCTCTTCTTTTTCTGAATTCCAAAAGCGTTTGAAGTTGTGGTCTTTTGCATTGAAGTCAAGTGGCTTTGTACATATGGTAGCTTCCCTTCAGTTGTAAATTCTCAGAGGGAAGGGACTTAGTCTTCCCTCATCTTTATATTCTCTGCTCCCTTCCTCCACAACATAAACAGGGCCTGATACAAAATGGGAGCTTACTGTTGGTTAAATGAATGCCACATGAGTTCCAGGAATGACTTGAGAGCAAATGCAGAAGGGAAGTGGAGGGGGAGGCATTAGCTTAGATTTCATGGTGTTTGAGTTTGACATCCTGCCACAACACTAAGACCAATACTGAGGAGAATTGTTTCCTGAATCTGAGAGCAGCAGATGCATTTCCTCTTCTGCCATTTTTCCTTCTCATGGGGAAAAGCAGACAAGAAGGTCCTACAAAAGTATTGGAGGTGTTTGTTCTTATCAGCCACTAGTGATTGTGGCAAATTCTGTTATTGGTTTCAGTTGGTGTCCCAGGCTGTGTGATGAGCACTTTGGAGTCTGGGGAGCTGGAGACCCTGAGTTGGTCCTGTGTGTGTGCACGTGGCATATGGCTGACGTGCTGTGAGCTCTGATTTATCCATTTGTCAGTGGAGATATTAACATCTATCTCAAATGGTCATTGTGAGGAGCAGAGAGGTACATAGGAAAATTCCTGGCACAAAGTAGGTATGGAATAAATATTAGATACTTTATTATTTTTACTATTGCTGCTGCTACTACTGCTATTACTCCTCCTGAAAAAGTAGTAGTAGCCTGGGTTGCTGGAAGCATCCTACCCACGTCCTCACCCCACTCACCAGAGCTTATCTCCTGTTTATGTTTTCTGGGAGGATAAGAAGGATGCTGGATCTAGTAGAATATATCTCATATTGGAGTAGTATATTTTTTTAATTAATTTTTTATTGGAGTATAGTTGATTTACAATGTTGTGTTAGTTTCTGCTATACAGCAAAGTGAGTCAGTTATACATATATATAGATCCACTCTTTTTTAGATTCTATCTCCATATAGGTCATTACAGAGTACTGAGTAGAGTTCCCTGTGCTATACAGTAGGTTCTTATTAGTTACCTGTTTTATATATGGTAGTGTATTAAGTCGATCCCAGTCTCCCAATTTATCCCTCCCCTCCCCGCTTCCCCCTTGGTAACCATAAGTTCATTTTCTACATCTGTGATTCTATTTCTGTTTTGTAAATAGGTTCATTTGTACCATTTTTTTAGATTCCACATATAAGCAATATCATATGATATTTGTCTTTCTCTGGCTGACTTACTTCACTCAGTATGACAATCTCTAGGCCAATCCATGTCATTGCAAATGACATTATTTTGTTCTTTTTTATAGCTGAGTACTATTCCATTGTATATTTGTACCACATCTTCTTTATCCATTCTTCCGTCAATGGACATTTAGGTTGCTTCCATGTCCTGGCTATTGTAAACAGTGCTGCAGTGAAGATTGGGGTACATGTATCTTCTCGAATTATGGTTTTCTCTGGATATATTCCCAGGAGTGGGATTGCTGGATCATATGGTAGCTCTATTTTGAGTAATTTATTTTTTAAGGAAGTAAAATTCTCACAGACTTCAGAGAATGCCTGTACAGGCCAGTTTGAGAAAAATTGACTTAAAAAATAAATTTTAATATTGGAGATATTTCTTTTCATTGTCACTTATCTCTGCAAAAAGAACAAAACTTAATTTTGTATCCCAAAAGACCTTTGTTTGAGAAGCCCTGCTTTCATGTTCTGCTATAAGCACATCAACCTGGACTATAGGTCAGGCTGTCCCTTTAGAGCTGAGGAAGCAGGGAGCACCTCCTGAAAGGGAGGGACTGAGAGGCTTTCCAGACTCCAGATGTCCAGAGGATGAGACATGGGTACCAGGCAAGAAAGATGGACATCACAACGAGGAGGTGGTGGGCACGAGGGGGAAGGAGCAGCCTGGAAGCTGACTTCATTGCTTCACTGTCTTGCCTCAGGGCAGCATTAGATCAAATGTTTACCACAGTACTTGGCACCTAGTAGAATGTTGTTCCCTTTCCTTCCTCTTTGCCCTGAAAAAGACTGTCCTTAGCTATAGAAGCAATGAAGCTGCATAGACATCTAAAAGGTGTGCCATTAAAACAGACTTTTTCTACTTTTCCAAAGGGCAACTTTACCCCCTACTGGACTAAACTCAGACCCAAGCTTCCTTCTCTGAGCTTTTAGAACATTTAGTGCCTGGGGAGTTATTTGGCAATAATCGAGTACTGTTTTATTGCTAGGATTCTTTTATATGTATACATTTATAAGGGCCTGGAGTCCCTAACTTAAAATTTGTTTTTGCTTCAGAAGATCGGCTGTAAGGAGGCTCTCCAAATCAAGTGTAACAGCCGCAACAGATAATATATTAACTAGTGGTTAAGTACCCATCTAGGCTGTGACAGCCTGTCTGGCTCGGGTTGTAGGTGAACTGTGGCTGGTTCCTAGAGCTGGGTCAGGAGCTCTGCGGTTTGTAGGGTGAAGGAATGTCTCCTTCACCATCTCATCCTGCCCTCACCACCCCTACCCTCTGTCTTCCCCTTCACCACACTTCACCACTTCCTGGGTGAAGAACCAGCTAGGGCAAAAATTCTGAAATTTTTCTTTGGTACCTTCTGCCAAATTTAGTTTTTGATTGGTTAATCTTGGTTAAACCATGAGTAAATAACCTCCTAGGGTCTAGTCAGCCTCAGTGTGAGAAGTTGTCAAACCAGAAAACCAGAGGAGCATACACCAACTCGTTCCTGTCTCACAAACCTCTCCTTGCGTAGGTATTTTTAAGAGCAGGTGCCTCATTTATTAGTCATTAGGTTTGACAGGACTAGAGAGACATCCCCCACTCCTTTTTTTTCCTTTTTTTACATCTTTATTGGAGTATAATTACTTTACATTGTTGTGTTCGTTGCTGCTGTATAACAGTGAATCAGTTATACACATACATATATCCCCATATCTCTTCCCTCTTGCGTCTCCCTCCCACCCTCCCTATCCCACTCCTCTAGGTGGTCAAAAAACACCGAGCTGATCTCCCTGTGCTGTGTGGCTGCTTCCCACTAGCTATCTATTTTACATTTGGTAGTGTATATATGTCCATGCCACTCTCTCACTTCATCCCAGCTTTCCCATGTCCTCAAGTCCATTCTCTACATCTGCGTCTTTATTCCTGTCCTGCCCCTAGGTTCTTCACAACCATTTTTTTTCTTTTTAGATTCCCTATATATGTGTTAGCATACGGTATTTGTTTTTCTATTTCTGACTTACTTCACTCTGTATGACAGACGCTAGGTCCATCCACCTCACTACAAATAACTCAATTTAGTTTCTTTTTACGGCTGACTAATATTCCATTGTATATATGTGCCACATCTTCTTTATCCATTCATCAGTTGATGGACACCTAGGTTGCTTCCATCTCCTGGCTATTGTAAATAGAGCTGCAATGAACATTGTGCTACATGACTCTTTTTGAATTATGGTTTTCTCAGGGTACACGCCCAGTAGTGGGATTGCTGGGTCATATGATAGTTCTAGTTTTAGTTTTGTAAGGAACCTCCATACTGTTTTCCATATTGGCTGTATCAATTTACATTCCCACCAACAGTGCAAGAGGGTTCCCTTTTCTCCACACCCTCTCTGCATTTATTGTTTATAGATTTTTTGATGATGGCCATTCTGACCAATGAGGTGATACCTCATTGTAGTTTTGATTTTCATTTCTCTAATGATTAGTGATGTTGAGTATACTTTCATGTGTTTGTTGGCAATCTCTTTATCTTCTTTGGAGAAATGACTACTTAGGTCTTCTGCCCATTTTTCAATTGGCTTGTTTGGTTTTTGATGTTGAGCTGCATGATCTGCTTGTATATTTTGGAGATTAATCCCTTGTCAGTTGCTTCACTTGCAAATAGTTTCTCCCATTCTGAGGGTTGTCTTTTCATCTTGTTTATGGTTTCCTTTGCTTTGCAAAAGCTTTTAAGTTTCATTAGGTCCCATTTGTTTATTTTTGTTTTTATTTCCATTTCTCTAGGAGGTGGGTCAAAAAGGATCTTGCTGTGATTTATGTCAAAGAGGGTTCTGCCTTTGTTTTCCTCTAAGATTTTGATAGTGTCTGGCCTTACATTTAGGTCTTTAAGCCATTTTGAGTTTATTTTTGTGTATGGTGTTAGGGAGTGTTCTCATTTCATTTTTTACATGTAGCTATCCAGTTTTCCCAACACCACTCATTGAAGAGACTGTCTTTTCTCCATTGTATATCCTTGCCTCCTTTGTCATAGATTAGTTGACCATAGGTGCATGGGTTTATCTCTGGGCTTTTTATCTTGTTCCATTGATCAATATTTCTGTTTTTGTGCCAGTACCATATTGTCTTGATTACTGTAGCTTTGTAGTATAGTCTGAAGTCAGGGAGTCTGATTCCTCCAGCTCCATTTTTTTCCCTCAAGACTGCTTTGGCTGTTCGGGGTCTTTTGTGTCTCCATACAAATATTAAGATTTTTTTGTTCTAGTTCTGTAAAAAATTCCACTGGTAATTTGATAGGAATTGCAATGAATCTGTAGATTGCTTTGGGTAGTAGAGTCATTTTCACAATGTTGATTCTTCCAATCCAAGAGCATGGTATATCTCTCCATCTGTTTGTATCATCTTTAATTTCTTTCATCAGTGTCTTATAGTTTTCTGCATACAGGTCTTTGGTCTCCTTAAGTAGATTTATTCCTAGGTATTTTATTCTTTTTGTTGCAGTGGTAAATGGGAGTGTTTCCTTAATTTTTCTTTCAGATTTTTCATTATTAGTGTGTAGGAATGCAAGAGATTTCTCTGCATTAATTTTGTTTCCTACAACTTTACCAAACTCATTGATTAGCTCTAATAGTGTTCTGATAGCATCTTTAGGATTCTCTATGTATCGTATCACGTCATCTGCAAACAGCAACAGTTTTACTTCTTCTTTTCCGATTTGGATTCCTTTTATTTCTTTTTCTTCTCTGGTTGCTGTGGCTAAAACTTCCAAAACTATGTTGAAAAATAGTGGTTAGAGTGGGCAACCTTGTCTTGTTCCTGAACTTAGTTGAAATGGTTTCAGTTTTTCACCATTGAGGACGATGTTGGCTGTGGGTTTGTCATATATGGCCTTTATTATGTTGAGGTAAGTTCCCTCTGTTCCTACTTTCTGGAGAGTTTTTATCATAAATGGGTGTTGAATTTTGTCAAAAGCGTTTCCTGCATCTATTGAGATTATAACATGGTTTTTATCCTTCAGTTTGTTAATATGGTGTATCACATTGATTGATTTGCGTATATTAAAGAATCCTTGCATTCCTGGGATACACCCCACTTGATTGTGGTGTATGATCCTTTTAGTGTGGTGCTGGATTCTGTTTGCTAGTATTTTGTTGAGGATTTTTGCATCTGTGTTCATCAGTGATATTGGCCTGTAGTTTTGTTTTTTTGTGACATCTTCATCTGGTTTTGGTATCAGAGTGATGGTGGCCTCGTAGAATGAGTTTGGGAGTGTTCCTCCCTCTACTATATTTCGGAAGAGTTTGATAGGATAGATGTTAGCTCTTCTCTAAATGTTTGATAGAATTCACCTGTGTATCCTCTGGTCCTGGTCCTTTGTTTGTTGGAAGATTTTTAATCACAGTTTCAATTTCAATGCTTGTGATTGGTATGTTTATATTTTCTATTTCTTCCTGGTTCAGTCTCGGAAGGTTGTGCATTTCTAAGAATTTGTCCATTTCTTCCAGGTTGTCCATTTTATTGGTATATAGTTGCTTGTAGTAATCTCTCATGATCCTTTGTATTTCTGCAGTGTCAGTTGTTACTTCTCCTTTTTCATTTCTAATTCTGTTGATTTGAGTCTTCTCCCTTTTTTTCTTGATGAGTCTGGCTAATGGTTTATCAATTTTGTTTATCTTCTCAAAGAACCAGCTTTTAGTTTTATTGATCTTTGCTATTGTTTCCTTCATTTCTTTTTCATTTATTTCTGCTCTGATCTTTATGATTTCTTTCCTTCTGCTAACTTTGAGGCTTTTTTGTTCGTCTTCCTCTAATTGCTTTAGGTGTAAGGCTAGGTTGTTTATTTGAGAGTTTTCTTGTTTCTTGAGGTAAGATTATATAGCTATAAACTTCCCTCTTAGAACTGCTTTTGCTGCATCCCATAGGTTTTGGGTCATCGTGTTTTCATTGTCATTTGTTTCTAGGTATTTTTTTATTTCCTCTTTGATTTCTTCAGTGATCTCTTGTTTATTTAGTAGCATATTGTTTAGCCTCCGTGTGTTTGCATTTTTTACAGTTTTTTTCCTATAATTGATATCTAGTCTTATAGCCTCGTGATCGGAAAAGGTAGTTTTTAATGTGTCATTTAAAGCTTGTGTTTCCTTATTTTTTTTCATTTTGGTTGCTCTGTCCATTGGTGAAAGTGGGATGTTAAAGTCCCCTACTATTATGGTGTTACCGTCGATTTCCCCTTTTATGGCTGTTAGCATTTGCCTTATGTACTGAGGTACTCCTATGTTGGGTGCATAAATATTTACAATTGTTATATCTTCTTCTTGGATTGATCCCTTGATCATTATGTAGTGTCCTTCCTTGTCTCTTGTAATATTCTTTATTTTAAAGTCTATTTGTCTGATATGAGAATTGCTACTCCAGCTTTCTTTTGATTTCCATTTGCATGAAATATCTTTTCCTATCCCCTCACTTTCAGTCTGTATGTGTCCCTAGGTCTGAAGTGGGGCTCTTATAGACAGCATATATGGGTCTTGTTTTTGTATCCATTCAGCCAGTCTATGTCTTTTGATTGGAGCATTTAATCCATTTACCTTTAAGGTAATTATCAATATGTATGTTCCTATTACCATTTTCTTAATTGTTTTGAGTTTGTTTTTGTAGGTCTTTTCCTTCTCTTGTGTCTCCTGCCTAGAGAAGTTCCTTTAGCATTTGTTGTAAAGGTGGTTGGTCGTGCTGAATTCTCTTAGCCTTTGCTTGTCTGTAAAGGTTTTAATTTCTCCGTCAAATCTGAATGAGATCCTTGCTGGGTAGAGTAATCTTGGTTGTAGGTTTTTTCCATTTATCACTTTAAATATGTCCTCCCACTTCCTTCTGCCTTGCAGAGTTTCTGCTGAAAAATCAGCTGTTAACTTTATGGGGATTCCCTTGTATGTTATTTGTTGCTTTTCCCTTGCTGCTTTTAATATTTTTTCTTTGGATTTAATTTTTGATAGTTTGCTTAATATGTGTCTTGGCATGTTTCTCCTTGGATTTATCTTGTATGGGACTCTGCGCTTCTTGGACTTGATTGACTATTTCCTTTCCCATATTAGCTAAGTTTTCAACAATAATCTCTTCAAATATTTTCTCAGTCCCTTTCTTTTTCTCTTCCTCTTCTGGGACCCCTATAATTTGAATGTTGGTGCATTTAACATTGTCCCAGATGTTTCTGAGAATATCCTCAATTCTTTTCATTCTTTCTTCTTTCTTCTGCTCTGCAGTAGTTATTTCCACTATTTTATCTTCCATTGTTATCCGTCTTCTGCCTCAGTTATTCTGCGATTGATTCGTTCTAGAGAATTTTTAATTTAATTTATTGTACTGTTCATCATTGTTTGTTTCTTCTTTAGTTCTTCTAGGTCCTTGTTAAACATCTCTTGCATTTTCTCCATTCTATTTCCAAGGTTTTGGATATCTTTACTATCATTTCTCTGGATTCTTTTTCAGGTAGACTGCCTATTTCCTCTTTATTTGTTTGGCCTGGTGGGTTTTTACCTTGCTCCTTCATCTGCTGTGTATTTATCTGTCTTCTCATTTTGCTTAACTTACTGTGTTTGGGGTCTCCTTTTTGCAGGCTGCAGGTTCATACTTCCTGTTGTTTTTGGTGTCTGCCCCCAGTGGGTAAGGTTGGTTCAGTGGCTTGTGTAGGCTTCCTGGTGGAAGGGAGTGGTGCCTGTGTTCTGGTGGTTGCAGCTGGATCTTGTCTTTCTGGTGGGCAGAGCCACATCTGGTGGTGTGTTTTGGGGTGTCTGTGAACTTAGTATGATTTTAGGCATCCTCTCTGCTAATGGGTGGGGTTGTGTTCCTGTCTTGCTAGTTGTTTGGCATGGGGTGTCCAGCCCTGGAGCTTGCTGGTCATTGAGTCGAGCTGGGTCTTAGCATTGAGATGGAGATATCTGGGAGAGTTCTCACCAATTGATATTGCGTGGGGCCAGGAGGTCTCTGGTGTAATGTGGACAGCTTTGACCTTAATTTACATCCTG
Source organism: Hyperoodon ampullatus (assembly GCF_949752795.1). Lineage (NCBI taxonomy): Eukaryota > Metazoa > Chordata > Mammalia > Artiodactyla > Ziphiidae > Hyperoodon > Hyperoodon ampullatus. Next base: position 140,566,248 of record NC_136917.1, on the reverse strand, counting down.
CTCAACTGGTTCTAGTAAGGTAGCATCTGCTTCAAAAAAGGGCTTCAGATCAGCACAGACTCTTAGCACTGTGCCTTTACATTTTCTAGAGAAGACTGTATTTTTTTAAGCCGTTGGAGCATAATCAGAGTCCATATTAACTTGCTTCCCAAAGAATTTCACCAGGATGTGGTTAGCCTGTTGTCAGGACTTACTGAAGCTTAGGTTCTTTTGTCTCAGAACAGAAGCAATTCAGGGTGAGGCAAAGTGGCAGGCAAACACTGAGTTCATTAGCATAGGACCCCCCCACTCCTTTTGGAGAAACCAGAGACTAAGAGGGAAGAAGTACGTCAAAAACATCCAGGGAGGCTAGGCGCTAAAATGAGAACAGTTGGGAAAAGAAAGAAGATGTTTTCAGATGAATCGAAGCTGGGGATGAAAGAAGCAGCCTTCTCAGGCAGCTGAGGAAAAGAAGGAAACTGAGTCCAGAAGATTAGAAGTGAATTAGAATGATTTGAAGTCATAGGAGACCAAGATTTCTCAAGGTACCAAAAGAAAGGAAGCTCAGCCTTGTTCAGGCTGCAAAATGAAAGCTCCCTTCAAGTGAGATCCATATGGCTAATTTGACAAGCACTGATTTTCCTCTCTTCTCTTTGAACCCATAATTACTTCCTTCTACTCACATAGCCTTGACCATCATCACCACCTATAAAAAACTACTTCCAATTACTACTTAAGGTATAACCCAAAAGCATTTTCTTTAGTACTACTTTCTCTGAAAAACAGACTTGGAGGTAAAGGGCAGGAGGCTTTATTGGTCCATCCAGAGTCACAGCAAGAGGCTAAATCCTATAGAATGTCAATATAACCAGGTCAACCCCAAAGATCCTAAAGTGGTGGTTCTTGGTGTATATGCCCATCAGAATCATCTGTGGACATTTTCAATAAATACAAATGCCATCTACCTCAGATCTACTGAATCAATCTTCATTGATTCAGGTATATTGTATTCATTTCCTAGGACTGCTATGTAGCAAATTACCATAATCCTAGTGGCTTAAAACAACAGAAATTTAATCTATCACAGTTATGGAAGCCAGAAGTCAAAAATCAAGGTGATGTTGGTGTTGATTCCTTCTGGATGCTCTGAGAGATAATTTGTTCCTGTTTCTCTCCTAGCTTCTGGAAACTGCTAGCAATCATTGGTGTTCCTTGGTTTGTAGATTTAACACTTCAATCCCTATCTCCATTTTCACATTGCCTTCTCCCTGTGTCTCTATGTCTGTTCTTCCTTTCTTTTTTCTTTCTTATAAGGACACCCATCATTGACTTTAGAGCCCTAATCCAGGATAACCTCATCTTGAGATCCTTACCTTAATTACATCTGCAAAGACCTTTTTTCCAACTAAGGGCACATTCAGAGGTACCAGAGGTTAGGACTTGGGTGTATATTTGGAGAATATAATTTAACCCACTACAGATATGTATTTTTTAAATTGCAGTATGGTTGATTTACAATATTGTGTTAGTTTCTGGTGTACAGCAAAGTGATTCAGAGATAGATGATAGATAGATAGATAGATAGATATAGAGAGATTCTTTTTCAGATTCTTTTCCACTATAGGTTATTACAAGATATTGAATATAGTTCCCTGTGCTATACAGTAGGACCTTGTTGTTTATTTTATATGAAATAGTTATACATAAGTTTTTTTTTAATTTCCTCCACAAATATTCTTCACACACCCCTGCAAAGAACTCTTACCTTAACTTTTTAGCCTACCATGTCTCCAGTGCTTGGGAAATGCTGGAACATGCAAAGTTAAACAGGCTTCTTTATCACAGAACCACTCAGAGTCTCTAATCTGTTTGGGTACATTGTGAATATCCAAGAGAAATAAAAGAACCACAGCACTTTCTGAAAATAATTGACCAGGGAACTTCTTTTCAAGGGATTACCTATTGCTACCCCAGTGGCCACTAGTGTTCAAAGGAGCACAGGTGGCTAGTAATTGTGGCACTTCTGTAGCTGTGCTCAATGCTGAGGGCATGGCGTGGGTCTAGCACGTGAGTCTACCACAGTGTTCAAACATTTAGATTATCGATGTCTGTACTGACCCTTCCCCGAGTATGTGTGAATCCTTCGTTAAATATCCAAAGGGGTTTCCCTAGACAATTGGTATATGTGCATGGATTTTTAGAAGTCATCTAGTCTTGAGTCTTGCTTTCAGCCATTTTTATGGAAGGAGCCTGGTAAAATAGTAGGGTGATAGAGTGGAGAAAAGGGGAATGGAAAGGGGAAAGGTAGCCAAGATTACACAGTATGCTTTTTTTTCAGAAAACAGCTCAGAATAGCTGAAAAAAGATGAAATTACTTCATCATTTCTATTCTTATCATTACAGTCCCTTAAAAATGGCATCAAAACATGAATGGCATCAGTAAGTTCATAATGATACTTTTTAAAAAATGGTCACATTTGGAGGTTACTAGGACCTCTACTCATTATTATAAAAACTGATACATCAGGGAAATAATCAAGCAATTACCTTGAATTTTTGTATGAATTGCATTTCAGGGTGAAGGAAAGTTGTTTTCTTTTGGTTGTTATTGTTCTTTATACAGACATACTTAGCTAATAAATGCAGATGAAATGGCAGGATTAGAGAAATCACCAGTTTAGAAGCCCTAATGACATAGTGATTTAGACAAGATCATCAGTGAATGATAAAAATATGTAGGTACGCTGTATTCTACGTCAATCAGGCTGACAACATTTTGAACACAGATCAGTCTTGTCATCATATGACATAATATGTCCCTGATACAGGAGTTCACAGCTACCCATGACAGATTCTTTCCATGAGAGGTGAACAGAATCAAATTAAGCCTCTGGGTCTACTGCCACTTTACAGGCAATAACAGGTCAAGAGGGATATTTTAAATGACTCTTTAAGAATTCAGTAAGTTAAAGGAAACTATCTTCAACCAAAACAATGATGTAATAAAAAAAAGAGAAAGGAAGTATCTTGGATTTGGACAGACTTGAGACATTGCATGGACCTAGTTTGAATCCTGATTCAAACAAATAGCCAAAAGAAAATTTTTGAGATATTTTGGGAAATTTGAGCATAGACTGGATATTAGATGATATTTAGGTATCATTATTAATTTATTAGGCGTGGTATTAGATTATTGTTTTAAATGAGAGAGTCCTTAGCTTTCAAAGATACATATGTAGGTAGTTACGGGTAAAAGCAGATGATTAAAAAAAAAATAGGTTAAGAAAGTACAAAACAGGATAGGTCAAATGCTGATAATTGTTGAAGCTGGGTGAGGAACATATAGTGGTTCATTAAACTGTGCTCTCTGTTTTTGTGTGTATTTGCAAATTCCATAATAAATATAGAGTAATCCTGCATGAACAGATTATCTCAGTCCCCACCCCCAAGAAAACACAATTCACATCCCCAATGGAAACCATGAATTAGCTTTACTGGTGACCAGAATTCCATCTATGAAAAGTGGAAAAGTCTTTATATGAACACATTAGTTTAGAAAATTGCTATGGGAAAACCAGAAAATGTGGAGTTCTAGCTAACTAGACATGAGTTGTGTTGAAGTGTGTGGTCCTGAACGGTTCATGTTGAAAGATGATACCCTGTTTTCAAGTGGCAAGGAAAACAACTTGTCTAGAATTTAAGACTATGGCTCTAGGTCATATTTGAACTCAATTTGGGCTGAAGATTTCATTGCTGCTGTTACCTACCATGATGAATTTGCTTGCACACAAGCTCTGCTATAGGTCTAAGGTTGGCGCAAGCAGTTTCCTAGAACTGAAGTCACATTATAGTGAACAGTGCTGTGTCCCTGTAGAGATTCCAAGATGATGTGACAATGGAGTATTTACATTCTGCCCCCTGGGATTAGCCTATTACCACTCCTAAAACAAGAAAGAAAGAAAGATAACCAATAGGCTTTTGATTAAATCACAAACCAAAAAGAGAGGACAGAAGAGGGAACCAGTTAGTTGCAATTTTCTAAATGCAGGCTTTTTCTTATTTCTACTTTCCAGCTATCTGTTCTTGAAGGTCCAACTTTAAGGCTTGCTATTTTCAAGCCTACAGTAAATGTTTGAAATATGGCCACCCCTGTCCTTGTCCATGCCACTCGGCCTACTTCCTCTCCACTCCTGCCCTGCTGTCCTAGGTCAGGGGCTTAGAGGCTGAGAGCACTGCAGGTAGCATAGTCATTCAAGCCCATATAAATAGAAGGAAATCTAAGTGATAACCAGAAATAATGGAATTTCATTTCAAAGACTGTTCAGTTCCCTTAGTGTTGCTGACTGATCTCTAAGAGGTTTGGGCTCAGCTGTTGGATATCTCAGAACCCAGGAGAGGAATCATTTGCACCATAGGCATCTGCTTGTTGGCCTAAAAGCTATCAAAATTGGTTCATAATTTAACTTGCTCTAAAAAGAAAAGGAAACCCCGTACACCTGAGAAGTAATTCCTAAAATGTAAGCATGAGACATGTACCTAGACATGTCTTCCCACCAAGCCATTCTTTATGGTTTCCCACAATGCTATCGTCTACTCCTCCTGCACCTAAGGTTCCATGGAGCAGGAAAAGTCAAAGAAAGTCAAGGTTTTATGAAACATTTTCAGCCAGAGGCTTTAGGCAAGCCAGTGAGAGGTGTACTGGAGATGAAGTATCAATCTCTACCCCATCAGTGTCAGAGAGCTGGAGGTGTTCTCTCTTAGCTGATTACAAATGAACCCAGCACATCTAACCCCAGGCTGTTCCACTCATTTATCATTTCTCTCTTTGCCAGACTGAATACATGCCCATATGTCAAGAAAATGGTGGCTTTCGGTCTATAGTGGACTGGTACTTTGTCATGCAAGCTAATATGGGTGAGTCTACATCACCCATAGTAAAAAATAAAAGCTTTCTGATACATGCACGCCAATGATCATAGCAGCACTGTTTACAATAGCCAAGACATGGAAGCAATCTAAGTGTCCATCAACAGATGAATGGATAAAGAAGATGTGGGGTGTGTGTGTGGTGTGTGTGTGTGTGTGTGCGTGCACACGCGCACACAATGGGATATTCCTCAGCCATAAAAAAGAATGAAATATTGCAGTTTGCAACAACATGGGTGAACAAAGAGATTATCATACTAAATGAAGTAAGTCAGACAGAGAAAGACAAGTATTATATGATATCACTTATATGTGTAATCTAAAAAATAATACAAATGAATCTACTTACAAAACAAAAACAGACTCACAAACATAGAAAACAAACTTATGGTTACCAAAGGGGAAGGGGGGGTGGAGGGATAAATTAGGAGGTTGGGATTAACAGTTACACACCACTACGTGTAAAATGAACAACAAGGATTTACTGTATAGCATAGGGAGCGATAATCAATATCTTGTAGTAGCCTGTAATGTAAAATAATCTGAAAAAGAATATACATATGTGTGTATACATATATATATATATGTATAACTGAATCACTGCTGTACACCTGAAACTAACACAATTTTGTAAATCAACTATAGGTCAATGAAAAAAAAAAAGTAAAAGCTTTCTTTTTATTCACCTGGGTAAATAAGCAAAAGACAGATCTAAAATACATTAGAGTTCCAAGAGAACAGAGATTTCTGCTTTGTTCCTTGCTGTGTACTTAGCACCTGGAACTAGCCCGTAGTGGATATGAATGAAATATCCATCCACTCTTTCATCCATAAAGGAATGGATGGTCCTGCAGGACAGAAGTTCCCTGTGCTTAGATGAGTCATTATCTTACAGGCTCAGAGCCACGATGTCAGTCCGGCAAACTGACTTGAGGTGCATGGGGATGTCCTGCCACAAGGCAGATCAACTGAGGGCATCCTGAGACCCCACAGTGGCCGCCCTCATGCTAAACTCCATTCCCTTGCCCATCCTAGATTTTCAAATGAGGAGTCATTGTGGTAACCAGACTGGGAATCATGTCTCCCATACTTTCTCATATTGGGGTTTTGGGGCTTTATTTTCTTTTTTGGCCTCTCGGTATCTGAAATTGTTGTTCAGAGAAGCATATTAAACCATGACTCTTCCATTATCATGCATTTCGGTTACCAACAGAGGAGGTAAATGAATCACTTAAAATGAAACAATTCCATTCTCTTTAGTACACTATAAACATAGCCTTAGCTTTGTAATTATAGTAGTTGGGTGATGCTGCTGAGAAAATGGCATAATTATAACATTATGGTTGAGAATCATCTGAGTAGGAAACACTGAGCTGCACTGTGCAAAGTTTAAGATGGGATTATGGTCCTTTTTCAGTTTGAATAAGACTAATTAGCCAACTGCCACTGAGAGCTTTGTAGTGTGATATTAATAGTGTAGTAAAATCAAGAGCCAAAGTAAAAATGAAGGGAAAATCTAATTCTCATATGTTCCTAGGAGTCTTCCATGCAAGTGTAATGCAGAGCAGAGAAGCTCACCAACTGGAAGGAAGCAGAGAGAAAAATCACAGAAAGCTAGCTTAGAAAACTCAGCACTCGAGCTTGTTTTTCCCTCTTCCCTCCTGGCAAAAGGGCCTTCCTTACGTTAGGCATATCAAATACCCAAAGTTGTATTTCCTTGAATATAGCTTTTAGAGTTTTTACTTTAAATTTTTGAAATATGTTTTATTTCCCTGAGTGTGGCTTTCTTTCCCTTTAATAGACTTGTTCAGTGGTCCTAGATTTTATGCTACCATAAATTAAAGAAGATCAGGTGTTCTGTATCCTAATTGGGGGGTTGATGACACTGTGTGCATTTGTCAAATCGTTGAAATTTAAATTTGTGTTTTCACTGTGTATACAGTTTATCTCAATTTTTTTAATTAAAAAAAATTTTTTTAAGACCAGAGATTCCCAGCAACAAGAAATATAAACAAGTAGAAAGAGCATAGTCAGAAAACCGGGCCTAGAGTAGCTGCCCCACCACGTGAAAGTCATGGACCTCTTGAGGCTCTTCCTTTATTTTCAAAAATAGGAATATTTATATTTAGACTCTTGCCTTTACAGGGGTTAGGTGTGACCAAGATGTGCGCATTGCTTGCAAGTGTTCTAGGACTCTGTAAGCCATAAGGGGTTCTCAAAGGAGAAGAAATTGTGGGCTGTTCCAAACAGTGAAGTGCGGTGGCAGAGACTCTGTCATGGAAGCAGACTCTCTGGTTAATTTCTCCGGTGAAGGAGGACATAGCCAGCAGTGCAGGGAGTTTGTGGACATGTGTGTATATGTTTTGGAGGAGGAAAAGGGAAATAGTTTGTCTTCCTGGCTTCATCTCTATTCCTGGCTTTTCCTAGAGCCTTATTCCTCTCTTTACCCAAAGCCTCAGAACAGGGACTTTTCACTCTCCTTTGTTAATAAACATCAGAAAGCTGACATTTTGCTTAGCTTTGTCTTACCCTACTTCCTTAGTATGACTGTTCTAAATTAATAATAATAGTAATATTATATAGTATATACTATACATTATATACTATGTATATTATAGTGTGTATATAGTATATAGTGTATACTATATTATATACTATATACTATAATATATAATAGTAACTATTATTATTACTATTGTTATTATTACTGAGAGAAATAAAAATGGTAATAGAAATGAATAGAAATACTTCCTGTACCTGACTGGCAGCTTGTATGGCAACTGCCTGCAGATTTGAGTTGTTTCAGACTTTGCTTGTTTTTGTAGCATCCTCAACAAACTTATGACAACCTGGAATGCCTTTAGCCCTTAAGATCCTGTCTCTTAAACCTGACCAATATATCTTGTTCTTGGAATCAGTAATAATAATCTTTTCTAAGAGGTTCAAAAAACACAAGTGATTTTCCTAAAACTTCCATCAAATGAGAGGAGTATTTGAAAAATGAAACTGAAAGGAGCGGTCCTCTGAGAAGCCTGCCCAGCACTTGGACTCTGAGTCAGGCAGTCGTGGCTGGAATTCTGACACTGCTACTTCCTAGCTGTGGGATTTTGGACAAATCACTTAACCTCTGAGCCTTAAACTGCTAATCTGTAAACAAAGATAAATGCTACCTGCCTTATAAGCATGCATAAAAATTTCCACTGAACATGATGTTAGTTTCCTTCCTTCTTCTATCCAGCTATGAAAATATGTGGTTTAGGAAGTCATGAACATTTCATTAACACAAGGGAAAAGTATATAAATATACCAAACCCAAGATCTGAGATCCTTGAGAACATTTTTTTAAAGGGGCGCTAATTTGGAATGTTATCAATGAAATAAGGAATATTTGTAAAATAATAACAGTAATTAATTAAAAACAAATAAACAAGATACTTTAATTAATGAATCTGGGAAAAATAAACTGAAGATAAATATTCAGAGAAAGAGGAAATTATCAAAGCAGTAAGATACAGGGCACCTGATATTTGCAAAGTAATAGAAGCCTTAAAACCCCATTAAAGAGAAGACAAAGCCAAAAAGGCTGGTTCTCTTTGAAGGGCTTTTGAAAACTGACATCTGGAAAATTATGGTCTACTCCCTGGGCCTTATTTCCCTGCTCTGGAAAAGCAGCCTCCTCTTGCACAAAAAGAACAGCCAGGAGATGAATGATTTATCAGAACCTGTGAACATAATTAAATCCGAAAAGCATGATCCTGAGCATGGAGTGGAGGTGATTTCTGCAGAGATTTTGAAAATAAAGTAGCTCAATACAAGGATTTGGTTTGACTGCTATAAAGCAGTGTGACAGATTGAAAAAATGGAGAATGTTCTGAAAATCCTGTTTACTTTGGTGGTGAGCCAGCCATTCAGGGGAGCAACCAGAGTCCTTTTCTTTAAGAAATGTAGGTTTCAGTTGGAAGAAAAAAATAGAAAGGTAGGTTTCAGCCTTCAACCTAGTGAATTGGGAATATTTACTGAGCACCTATTATGAGCATAAAACTATCTTAAATGACCTAGGGAGTGAATGTTTAGGGGGCCAGGGGTTAGAAAGAGAGAAGATGTGGCCCTTGGACCTGAAGCCTTACAATATATTTGAGGGCTTTTTGTCCCCATTTTCATTACACCATGATGTTATTCAAAGTCATACAAGAGGCCACATAAATTTACTGGGGATAATATTACAGAGAGCAACAGTGACACTTAAATGCTTCCATTATATTCACTACCCCAGTTATCTGTAGTTGCCTGGAGAAATTGCAAACAAGGACAGGAAAATGCCAGTACCAGCCAGTTCCAGATAATGAAATTATTTGCTCCAAAAACTTTCACTGTATTACTAAATTAGATTGGTTCGTACTAAAAAGTAATAGGACTGATTTTCTTATGTGACTCAGGAATTAATTTAACTCTAAAGATAATTCCCAAGGAAGAGTTTTAAAAGTCCTTTGAGTAGTAACAACCTCATGGGGATTTATTTAAAACTTCCCAAGGTACTCACTTTTAAAGATAATGTTATTTAAATATATGAATGCCAGCATAATGATTAAAATGGTAACTTTTATTACTTTGTAATCACATCAAGTGCTAATAGTTGAAATAAAATATGTGAGATTACTGAATGTGATGATAATATATAGAATATAGAAATCTTTTTTATGAAGCGCACGATTGCTGTAATTGTAGTTGTCCTTTTGGGACCCTGAACCAGATGCCCCAAGTAAGTGGGTAACATAGCCTTTATCTTGAGCACCTTTCCAGACATTGTAAATTCGTGAGTGCAGGTAGCCACTGTCAGCCTACAGCTATCAACTCCAAGGTGATTTTAAATGGTTAGAAGTCTTCTTTAGAATGAAATGGACTTAGTATCTAACCTGCTCCATAGGGACTTTGCTGGAACAAAGTGGAGTTGTCAAATAGGGGAAAGAGATCAAGAAATAGGGTTTTCCTGATTTCTCCATCCTAGTAAAAAGGGTCCTGCATGGGTAGTAAGGATCCCCACAGTGATTCTGGGAGACTTTCATGAATGTTGCCAAGGCTTGGGCTTCCTATGATTGAATCCCAAAGAAACCGCACTGCTCACGTGTTCCCCTAAAATGTGTCTGGTTCACATCTGAGAGGCAATGTCTCTGTTTTATGATGGTTTTGTCCCAAGTAACCTTCAGACTCCACCCAGCCACATCTCTAATCTTTCCATGGCCTTCCATCATCTTGCACACTGTAAGAGGGGTTAGTGAACCTCCAGATTCTCAAGGCTGGACCAGATTTTGAGTGGATACCCTGTGCAGTGTTGAGAATGAAACAGAAAACTTGGTGCATGGTAGCCTTTTATCAGTAGGGAATTGAGACGAGCTGGCCAGGGGCCCCAAATTAGTAGACACATGTGGACCAAGAGGCACATCTCTCTCTCTCACCTGGGCCATAGTGTATCCTGGAGCTATGAGAAGTGGGAGAGACGTACTCCTTTGAGTGACATGCTGAACTGTTCTGTGTCTCCTTTCTCTTCTCTGTTTCCATTTATTCTCTCTCTCTCAACTGTCCAGCAAATGTGTTTACTCAAAACCTTTTTCTAGACTGATATTATCAAGCCAGAGATGGATGGTTGTTTTGTATTAAAAGGGAAAGTTGTATTAGCTGATTTCATTTGGTGGTACTTCTGCTATATTCTCAACTTAAGCATTATGTCCCAGTGCAAGTATTTTTAAAGTGTGCCTTTCAACCTGATAGTATATTTGCCTCAGCCATGAATTAAACTCTTGATTTTAAAAGATTAACCCAAAAAACAACAAAAGAAAAAGGCACTGTTTTAAGTTCTATAAATGACCAATATATTTAACTATTTGGGGGCATCATTCAGTTGTGTTTGTTTTTGTTTAGGATCATTCAAAAAGGGAAACGTGTTAAGTGCTACTTTATTGTATAGTGTGCTGATGCACAGCTTTCAAATTACAAGTCATAAACCAAGAATTGTTGGCCAGAGAAAAGTTCAAAATTAGACTCTGGTAAACTCTGCCACAAGAATTAAGTAAAATGTTGCACACATCCCCCACTCCTTATACCAAACAGACAAGATGAAAATACTAGATTTTGTAGCACAGGTAGTTGTGAAAACTATAGGGAATTCTGAACTTTGAAACTTCAAATTCTGAACTCAAGTTTTTTTACCTTAAAAAATAAAATATGGTCTTGAAAAGTAGGTCTTTAAAAATGATGACACTGCTACAGCATGAATTTTCAAAATTACAGTCTGTGTATGGTGGGTATGGCTACCGTGTCAGATGGGGTCTCTGGTCTAATGAGTGCCTGCTTTTAAAGACCATGTTCTTATTTCTTCTTTTTCATACCCTATGATTTCACTGACCTAAATGGGTTTTACTACTGTTCATGTCACAGAGGCCAAAATGGGTTATTAAAATAGGTTATTGCATTAAGAAGAAATTGAGATATTATTTTAGTTCATAAAACACTAGCAAAGTTATTATTTGATGCAGAATTGTAAGGAAGGTTTGTAATCATTGAAAGGAGCCAAAAAAAAGAAAAAAACAGATTGTTTGCAGTTCCAGTGTTGAAGACATTCATCATCAGACTTACTACCTGGAAATACTTTATTAACAAACACTTTACATGTTTAAAATCATTAGTAATTCTCATAACAATCCTGCTACTATCCTTATGTAATGGATGAGGAGACTGTGCACAGGAGAATAAGTGACTTGCTCAAAGCACGCTTAGCTAAGAAGTACGGAACTGTGATTCAAACCCAGTCATCCTGACTCAGGCACCCTTGCTCATTACCACTGTTCTGTGCTGCCTCTGTATATCGTCTTGATGTAGAACTCTTCTTCTAGAATAATGGGAAGTAGTGATATAAAGAGATTGAGAGTATGGGCTTTGAAATAGGACTTCCTGGGCATGGGGCTTCCCATCTCTGGGTCAAAGTTTTCCTATCTTTACCATGGGATACCATCAGTCCCCATCTCATAGTACTCGTTAGAAGGATTAAATGAGATAATACACCATAAGCTCTGTGTACAGGGCCTGACAGATGGCCTGTTCAAGAGCTAACAATAAGTATTAGCTCTTGTTATCATAATAAATGTATTAACATCAACCTTAGTATGTGAATTACGGTAGCCAAATTTCCTGGGTGAAAGATGATTAACATTTATTAAACAGGCACTTTTTAGAGTTTATCTCACAAAAATTCAGTAAGATAACTCTTACATTCCCATTTCACTGAATTTGAGAACACACAGACCACAGGAAAATATATTATTTTCTAAAATCAAATAAGCAAGGATTCAAACTCAGAGAACACAGGCCCCAAAGCCTCAGCTCCTTCTACCACCCTTGTCTTGTTCTAAACCCCAGGTTTCTTCAGTCAGTCCTTACATTGATCAAAAACACCAATACAAAACAAAGGCAATAGGAAAACAGAGAAAAGAGAGAAAAATTAATATTATGCTTGTGAAATTACATCAGGGACATGGTAACAAATGTAGTACAGCTGTATTTGCTCACTGGATAACAACCTTGCTGCTCTGTGCTAAGACCTGTCTGAGCCCATAAATAAAGTTACATTAATAATTATGGTATGGTGAGAGACCACCCAGGAAATCTTGGTTGATATAGGAAGTGGCAGCTGTGGCTCCTAATTGAGAGCTATTGCTTTTTGAATCAGTGCTGAACCATTGCTCCAGGGGGATGGTAAGTCTGCTCTGTCCATGGAAGATGTGAAACTCAACAGCTGACCTGACCACTTGTCCATGTTGACGATCCTATAATTTTCTCGTAAGACGGGAACTCTACGTTCCAGTTCAAACCAAGTGAATATTTCCTGTTTGTTGACCTACAACTTCAAGGGTGCTAAGTCATCAGTTTAGAGAGATTCCTTTACTCCCCTTTGCTGTAAGGGTTATTATAGTTCTATTAAATGGTCATAGGGAATGCCTGCATATTTCCTTTTCTCCAGATACACTAGCCTTTCCCTCTTTTTTCCTATCTCCTCTATACTTTTACTGTTTCTCTCATCTGTTTACTAATGGTACCCTGAATTTTAGAACCAAAAGGGTAGTGGCACAAAGGCAATGGAAAATGTACTGGTTGTGAATTTCAGAGATTGATGCAAATCGCACCTCTGCCTTATAGTAGCTGAATGAATTTAGATAAGACTTTTAACCTCTCAAAGTCTTACATTCCCATTTATAAACTGCGGATAATACTGACTGCCTTCTGTGGTTGCCTTGAGCATTAAGTGTATGTGTTTCTGGAACATAGTTGCATGCAGTAAGTGTTAGCTGAATCTGTCCCAGTGCCCTTGCCTCCCATGTGGGCAAAGACACATCTCAAAAGACCCAAAAGAGAGTGCCCTTTTCAAAGTGAAGATTTACAGTCTCTCCTTAAATGTAGCCATTCTTGTGTTTCATTTTCTTTATGAGCCAGAAGTGGTCTTATATCTTACTGAAGTTCATACCATGAATATAATACTGTCTTTGAAAGGAAGGCCCTAATGACCTCAGGCCAGCAGGAAAACCTCTGATCTTGTCTTTTCTCCCTTTGTGGTTACCGGACAACACATTCTGCCTGAGAGTTGAGACCCAAAAGTATACAAATCAACTAGGGGAATCAAAAATAGTGATTCCTAAGCCCCTCTCAGAGAATTGGTCAGGGGTGGGGCTCTGAAACTTAGATGTTTATCAAGGTCCCCAGGTGGAGAGCACACTGGTCCCCCAGAGCCACTTTATACCTTCTGCAGCAGGATTTATGCAGACCGTTGATCACAGCTCCACAAAGAAAAGGGAGCTGACATGGAGAAGACCACTGGGCCCATGGAAATGCCTCATCTGGGAGGGAAACTCCCCTTGTGCCTGCCCCAGAATGTCAGATGATTTTCTCCGTGACCACATCAACCTTTTATTTCTAAGCCATTCCTCATTCTCCTGTGCAGTTCAAAATACTGAATACATTTTTAGTAGTTCTCTTGCTTATGAGAGTTCATTTGACAAGATTAATTATAGGAATAAACAGTTTATCCTGTAGTATCTTTCTGCTCTAATATCTGTGGCCTTCCTTCTCATATAGCTGCATTTTATCTGATGGGCAGATGCCTTCTCTTTAATATTCCTTGTACCTTTGTGCTTCCAACAGAGAATTCTTTAAGGATAAATGCACTTGGAGAGCTGTAAGAGGATAAGGTCCAGTTGTCTGCCCTGGACCTGTGTACCTAAATGTGTACCTGATAAGTTAAACCCGAAGGAGGGATGAAAGCAGAATAGAAAGAAATGGAAAGAGTTTGGATATCAAGAATTTAAAAAATTAATGCTCTGTATTAACCTTAGTAGCCCCTAAGCCTCTGGCTTCATTTTGTTCATTCATCTGTAAAGCAATTATGCTCAAGTCATATAGGTCACTGAAGTTTGGATTCTGTATCCCATTAGTAAAATAATTTTTGAACATGCTCACAAAATACATGTTTACATATTTGTAAATTATGTATGTACAGTGTTCTAATATATTTTGTTCTAAAACATACATAAAAATATAAATTTTAAAGTCTTAAGTTAAACCAAGAAATATTATAAAATATTTTCATGTTTGATAGAACAAAATACTTCCTGCAATGTGTTTGAAGAAGTTTACTTCTTCTGGAGGAGGAAGTCTTCATTTAACAGTTTGTGAAGCACAGTTTGAAGGTTGGGTCTATGCTACATTTATTTCAGTATTTTGTTTTAATAAGAATCTCAGTCTCGTATCAGAAAAGTGCGAGATATACACCAAGTTAGGTGTCAAAAAAAAATGAAGAGTAGTTGTAGAAGGTGTAAATCTATATTTCAAATAATGTTTAGGATAATTTTCCATTTTGGAAATCAGCTTCCTATCAAATTTGATTAGAGCTATTCTGTGGGTAAGAAAAGCATCCGCTCAGCCATTGCCTTTTTGTTGACTTGGGCTGGCATTATTAGAATTACCTTCAATAAGAGATTTCTTTACATGAATATTTTTTTCTTCAGTTTTTTTTATTGAAGTAGAGTTGATTTACAGTGCTGTGCCAATCTCTGCTGTATAGCAAAGTGACTCCGTTATACACAGATAGACATTCTTCTTTTTATATTCTTTTCCATTATGGTTTATCACAGGATATTGAGTATAGTTCCCTGTGCTATACATTGGGACCTTATTGTTTTTCCATTCTAAATGTAATAGTTTGCATCTACCAACCCCAAACTCCCAGTCTATCCCTCTCCCTGCCCCCCACCCCCTGGGCAAACACAAATCTGTTCTCTATGTCCTATGAGTCTGTTTCTGTTTTGTAGGTAGGTTCATTTGTGCCATATTTTAGATTCCACATGTAAGTGATATCATTACATGAATATTTTTAAGTCGTTTGTTTACTCCGTCATGATTAAGCCACCATAATATTAGTTTAATCTGTTTATCCACTAAATCAGCCATGTAGGACCTGTAAAAAAGAAAAAAACTGCTCTAACATGTTAGAAGAGACAAGTAAAGGGACTACTCACCAACTCTCTGGATTGTTCCTGCTCCTTCTTCCTGCAGAATTCCTCTCATGACAAATGTGACATGTGACTCTGACACAAGCGGAATGAAGGCTCCATGTGACCTCCATGTTCATTATTAGTAAACCTTACTTTCCATGTTAGATAAACAATACATATTAATAAAAGCTTTAGTGTGTTCTTTTCATTCCCAATGGATTATTTTACATGATCCATTTTGAAGACGATAACTTAGAGAATCTTTCAGTCCTCTTGGTGTTATGTAGCCTCTAATTTTTCTTAATTTCAGATACCTCTGCTGCCAGTATTTATAGCCTGCTTTTGTTAGTAGACATTTCTGTCCTGTGCATCCTAACGGTTATATCCTGCAACCTCTCTTCCCACACATGTCTTTTCACTACTGTACATCCCCTAGCCTCTGATTATTGCTCTGCCTCTGATGGCCAGAGAAAAGATTCTGGAAATATATAAAATATTGTCCTACCTGCCAAAAGTCAATGGTTGTACAGTTCAACATTGCAGCAATTCACCATAATTTTTAGCACCCTACTATGTGTAAGAAGGAACCTCGGTAAAAAACATACAAGAACCACAACTTCAAGGATGTTTGAAAGCATGCAAGAGCTTAAAGCTTATGGACTTTCACTTTCTTCAGGCAAATTTAGACCCAATCTGTGTGTAGTTTCATTTTGTTTTCAATTTCCTAGTTAACTGACTATAAACCTAGATACCTATTTGCTGCCATCTAGTGTAATAAAGTAGGTTAATTATGCATGGAATTCTGAGCTCATTACATGGTTGAATGTTAGCACTTAAAAATACTTCTTCATTTTGGTTTCTTAAAAGCTTTCAAAGTGCCTAATCAGCGACCTATTTTTCTTATCACTGGGACCCTGGACTTGGTCTTAATATTGTCATAGAGTCTAGGGATCAGGATCAAGCTTGGTTCACTCTATAAATGTGACACTTTGAAGTTTGGTGGGGCCTCAGAGGTTGGTAGGTGTGAAGTAAATACATAATAATAATAATCAGGAGGCCATCCTGTTTAGTGACCATGATTTTTACTTCATGGAGGCAGTGGAACACATAGCCTGGCTTCTTACCAGCTGTGTGACCTTGGCCAATTCATTTCTCTTTTTTTGAACATCATTTCCTTCGTCTGTAAAGTGAAATGGTGGGCCTAACTGACTATCAAGGTCTCTTCCAGCTCTAAGAGTATGTGACTGCATGTAAACTCTCTTCTATTTGGAATTGCCAAGTCATGTTCCCAGAATTCTTTTTGTTGTTGTTGTTTTGCGGTACACGGGCCTCTCACTGTTGTGGCCTCTCCCGTTGCGGAGCACAGGCTCCGGACGCGCAGGCTCAGCGGCCATGGCTCACGGGCCCAGCCGCTCCGCGGCACATAGGATCTTCCCGGACCAGGGCACGAACCCGTGTCCCCTGCATCGGCAGGCAGACTCTCAACCACTGCACCACCAGGGAAGCCCCAGAATTCTTTTATGTCTGAAATAAATGCTGCTTCTCTAATTCTTCTATATGTTTATCTATCTTTTGGGTTATGATTAGGAGTGGAAATCTTGACTTGGAAGAGAGAAGGAAGCAAATGTGGACCATGGTTGTATGCCCTTTATTCTCGAGAGTTGCCCAATGGAATGTTGTCCACCAGCGGATAAGCAGATACTCCCCAATATGCATCTAACCTCCTCTCTTACCTCACAATGACAACTTTAGAAGTATAATACTTGTTATAAGTGATCCACATCCTAAACTGCACCCCCATTTTTTCTCTCTCCTTTCTCATCAGAACTTTTCTATGAAGGATTCTAGGTCTATTTTAACTCACACCGGTCTTACTTTTCTTTATGCAGTTCATTATAGCTACTACAGTATATCCTAAAATGTTTTATTTTCTGACCACTTCATATGTGTAAATCTTATTTCCCCAACCAGACTGAAAACTTCACAGAGGCAGGGACTATCATTAGTTTCTCATTTCCATGAGGGGATCTGGCACTGCTGTTCAGGGATACATATGGTTCTGATTATAAGGATGCTTTTCCTATTTGCTTTATATAAATGAGGGTAAAGGGTGAAATACAAGGCCTTCTCAAACCAAGTACAGGACAGTTAATCTCTAAGCTGTAGTCTCTACAAGCTATCTAACAGCTCATAGAAGCTGATAAATCTCTAAGTCTAATGCCAAAAAAGCAACCTCACCATAAAGAGAAAACCCAAATAAAACTGAAAGAGACAGTGCAGCATATGAGGAAAACCGTTTTGCAATGAGAAAAATCTGGATTCAGATCCCAGCTTTGCTACTCACTGGTTTGGTTTTTTGGCTGAAAATGATTTACCTTTTCTGAAGTTAAGCTTCCTCATCTATAATATGAAGGTTATCATACTCTCATACAACATTCCTCACAGAAGCGTTGTCAAGATGAGACGAGAAACATAGGGCAAGAACTTAGCACATAGTAGGAGCTCAATTAATGGTAGTCAGAAAGAACTTTTATGCATTAAGTAAAATGCTTTTACTTATATACAATAAAAATTATTCAATTTAAATGTAAGTACGCAATTTCAATATAATCAGGGCATTTGTAACTGAGGTACTAAAATGAGTGGTACGTTCCCACAGAGCAGCGGTTCTTACCAGGGATGATTCTCTCTCCCAGGGGACATTGGCAATAGCTAGTGACATTTTGGTAGTCACAGCTGAGGGAGGGGGAGTGCTGCTGGCATCTAGTGGGTGGAGACTAACAGTGATGCTATGCATACCGCCCGGGATGCTAAACATTCTGCACAGGATAACCCCCTCAACGAAGAAGTAGCTGGTCCAGAATATCAACAGTGCTGAGGCTGAGAAACCCTGCTGTAGAACCTAAAGAGCCCATTACTTCTGACATAAATTTGGTTTGCATTTGAGACTGCCTGGATGCGTGAATAAGAAGGTAGCTTCCACTTTGGTGAATTCTGCATAGATTTGCCTAGTGCTAAATATCTTTCTATGTGAACCATTTCGGTGTTTCAGATTCTCATTGTGCACCGTCATTTTAGGCTGAATCATTACAATGTATAAAGCCCTGTTATATTTCAAAAATATCCTTGGAACTCAACAGATGAAGGAGTAAGGATCTACTAATCCACATGAATAAAAACAATGAGAGCTTCGTATGCAATTTTTAATTTGGTGAGTTCGTTCTCTGTAATAATGGTGCTGGTTCTTTGTTGAAAATCAATCCTGTGCCAGGTACTTTATGTAAATATTCTGATTTAATTTTCAGCAACTGTGTAGGTACTTTGCTTTCATTTTACACATGGGAAAACTGGGGCTTAGAAACTTTATGTAATATTTCTAGCAAGTTGCACATCTGAGATTCAAACCTAAATCCAGCTGGCCTTCAAGCCTGTGCCCTTTCTACTGCTCCCTACTGCCCCGATCCACCAAGGGTCTAAGATTGGAAAGAGGGATGGGTATGTTTTAGAGGAAATAAGGTAGGAGAGAAACTTTTATATAGATTAAGGGGCTCTGCTCAGGAAGGTTGGATTGGGTCTCCTGCTGAGGGGCCCTTGAGTGTCCATAAACTAGGTGAAAACTCCTAGCTTTCTCAGGACCTTGCACCAGAGAGAATGGATTCATTGAAATGGGGGTTACCTCTATACCTCGATTTATACAATTTGCCAATTTAGCAACTTTTTTTTAGGTCTTCCGTGTTTAAGCCTGATACATTTTCCAAATTCTTCCTTTTTAACTAAATATGTTTTTCCTTTGAAATCAGTTCTACCATCTAAACAAGTACTGTCAAATAGAAATATGACAGCTACATAGGAAATTTTAAATTTTCTATTAACCATATTAGAAGAGTAAAGAAATAGATAAAAAATTTTATAATATATCTTATTAGCCCAATATATTCAAAATAGTATAATTTCAACACATAATCAATCTAATAAAAATGGTATTGTGATATTTTACATTATTTTTTTCATAATCTTCAAAATCCAGTGTGTATTTTACATTTACAGCACACTTGGGATGCTAAATTTTCAGAGAAATGAAATGTAGTCCTACTGAAACAAAGTTATATTTAAAGAAAATTTTTTTGGCTTTTACTTTTAAATTTAAATTAATTAAAATTGAATAAAATTTAAAACTAGATTTCTTGGTTGCAGTACCCCATTTCAAGCACTCGATATCCCTGTGATGCTAGTGGCTACCGTATTGGACACACATCTAAATTCTTGCCCCTCAGAATGTGGTCACCAGAAGTGGCATTATTAGCATGTGGGAACTTGTCAAAAGTGCAAAACCTCAGGCCCCACCAACTGAATCTGCATTTTAACAAGATTTCCAGGTGATGTCTATACGTATTAAAGTTTGAAAAGCACCTCTCTAGAGAACTGCAGATCTCTCCAACAAAGAGTCCAGAAAGAGTGAATAAATGAAGAACTATGAGAGCTTAGGAAATTCGCTACAGGAGCAATGCCAGGGCTTCATATGATGTGTTCTGCTGAGAAGTTGTAGTTTCCCACAAAGGCAGCCATGGCTGTTCTACTGTGTGGACTGACACAGGCCATCCTGGAGCCTGGAACTGGCTCTGCTCCCAGGATCTATGGCACAGAATCTAACACTAACTTCCATGACTCCCACAATTAAGGCAGCTGTACTCTCAACGCCATATATGCTTAAAACTGCAACTTTAGAACCCCTGAAACACAGCTGCAAGCATATGTTTCTGCTCTACACTGTGGAATTTACGGCTGGACCTTCTTGGGAGACCCCAGGAAGACCACCCCCAGAGGGGCTTGTGCTGTCCACCATACTGCCACTGCTGAGAGCCAACATAGACACACTCAACATCCTCATTATTTGGGGGTTGATCTAGTTCCCCTCGAGATTTCAATGCATGCTGCTTTGCCTCGCTAACCCTTATTTGGTTTGTTTTTCACAGGACTCGGCATCTGAGGGGCCTTTCAATACATTTGCTTAAGGAATTTATTATACTAATCTAACATAGAAGCTCATTGTTCTCATTCAGTAGTTATCAACCCTGGTTGCCATTAGCACCTGGGGCATTTAAAAAAACTACCAATGCCCAGGCATCATCCCAGTCTTTTTTGTTTTTTTCACTCCATACATTGAGAGTAACGTTTATTTTTTTTTAAAGATATAATTGACATAACACTGTATAGGCATCACCTAATCTAATTAAATTAGATCTCTGGAATGTAGTTTGTTAAAGATCCCTAGGTGATTCTAATGTGCAGCCAGAGCTGAGAACCACTGGTCCAGTTTGAAAGAGCCCTTAGCTGGCAGTCAGGTGCCTTAAGTCAATGCTTCTCCATCTTTAATATGCCTACGGATAACCTGGGAACTTGTTAGAATGTAGATTGTGATTCAGCACGTAGGAAGGTAAATAAACCTAACTTTGTGTACGGATGTGTCCCTAGTGGCATTTGGTTGGCGACTATCATCAGCCTTTTTCCATCGCAGCAAACTAGGATAAGTTAATCACTCTCTCCTTACTCCTCTTTGAAGCCTTCCTCTCTCTCCACCCTCAGCTCTTAGTAATCACAACTTTCTTTGATTTCCTAAAGCAATTATTATCTTTATTTGAGCTCCCTTTTATTGTTAGCTCCTTCTCATATGCACATGTATCATTTCCTACTACTTACAGTTCTTCAAAGGTAGAATCCATGTGTCATGTTATTTTTATAATTCCCACAACACCTGAAAGAGTGCCTTACACATAAGAGGTGCTGCATAAATGCTTCTTGATTAATGGCATATCTATGTGAAAGTCTCTTAAAAATCCAAAAGGACTTAAAAATGCAAGATGTTTTTCTTTGTTGAGCAGAAGAAAAAAGTTCAGATGGACAAGGTGGTAGAGGAGATTAGAGATTTCAATTTTTGTGTTAGCTTTTTTCATTCTGGCTACATGTTTGAATTTTGGAGAACTACTTTGCATTTAATGGTTTTAATTATTTCTTTGGAAGAGGACATTATTCACATCTTAGACTAGATAATTCTTTGCTGTGGGGACTGTCCTGTGCATTGTAGGATGTTTCACAGCATCTCTGGCCTCTACCTGCTAAATGCCTGTGTCATCCCTCCCCCAGCCATGACAATCAAATATGTCTCCAGCAAACAGCTGCTGGGAAGGAAACTCATCCCTGGTTAAGAATCCTTGGTTTAGAAGAATGAAGTATGACACAGCTGCCTTACTGCAGCAGTAAATACCTTTAAAAATTAACACACACACACACACACACACACACACACACACACACAAGAACGACAAGCTGTGTTCCTGAGAAACATGCATACGTACTTATAGAAAAATGTTCTCTCATTGCATTTTGGAAGCCATGGCTATGTATACCATATTTATCTTTGCATGGGTCATATTGGTCATTCTTTAATGGAAATAGAAATATATACATGAAACATTTTAAAAATCTGAATATACACTTAAGAATTCAAACATGTGGTGGGAGTAAGTTCACCAAGCAAGAAAATGTACACAGAGCAGAAGTTATTAGGAAAGAATGACCAGGCTGCTTCTCTCTCAGGGAGCGGGTCCAGCCTCTTTATATAAAATAGTCGTCTGCTGTGCCATCACCCTTGGACCGAAAATACTGGTTCAGCAAGTGATGATGTTAAGCTGAAGCCTGGCACACAAACAGGCGTTCAATGATTGTTTGTTGGGCCTCCCTGGTGGTGCACTGGTTAAGAATCCTCCTGCCAATTCAGGGGACACGGGTTCGAACCTTGGTCCGGGAAGATCCCACATTCCACGGAGCAACTAAGCCGGTACGCCACAACTACTGAGCTTGTGCTCAAGAGCCTGCGAGCCACAACTACCGAGCTGGTGTGCCACAACTACTGAAGCCCACTCGCCTAGAACCCATGCTCCGCAACAAGAGAAGCCACCTTAATGAGAGGCCTGCGCACTGCAACGAAGAGTTATCCCCCTGCTCGCTGCAACTAAAAAGAAAGCCCGTGTGCAGCAACGAAGACCCAAGGCAGCCAAAAATAAATAAATAAATAAACAAACAAACAAATAAATATGATTGTTTGTTGAATAAATGAACAAATGAATGAATGCACATTGAATGTGCCTGTGAATCTAAAACTAAGAAGCTTTGGTGTGCTCATTACAAAAGACCCTGTTTTATGGCATTTGAAACTCCAAACCTTAGAAATGAAATTACATAGAAGACTGTATCATCATCAGTGAGAATTAAATGGCCTCGACAAAATTACAAGCAAGGAAAATAAAGGCTCATTCATCAGTTGGTTTCTTCTGGCGATAGAAGGCTCCCCTGAGACTTTAGGAGGTTCATGTTTTTCATGACAGAGATTTGACTTTGGCAAAGCATGGCTATACTTTTAGGCTTGGATGAGAATATCCCCACATGTACTTTTTCCTCCCATTCCTGGCGAAGAACTTGCATGGGAGACCCAAACAAAAGGCTCCAGTGGTGGGAACAAGCAGGATGCCTTCTGGGCTCAGAGGGGAAAAGATGATATAAGTCAGTGGTTCTTGAATTCTGCTAGACTTCAAAATCACTGGGGAACTTTGAAAAATCCCATGCCCAGGTAACTAAATTGGTGATTCCATAAATTACCAATGAAAGCAGAATCTCAAAGGCTAGAACTCAGGCATTGGTATTTTTTTCTAATTTCCCAGGAGATTCCAGCATATGATGTGTTAATTTTGTCTATAGCTCCTCTGCCAGCTACTGATTTTCAGGAATTTGGATCATCTCATTGAAAAGAACCTTACAACATCATTCACAAGTGCTTCGGTTAAGTTTCATTTAGGACATTTTCATATGCTCGAGGGAGCCAGTAGTGTCTTTTGTGCAGTGAGTTACAATTCCCTACTTTATGACAGTGGTGTGCCTAAATTAATGATAGGGATTCTTAAATTGGAAAAATGACTGCCCAATAGAGGATAAGAAGCAATAAAAATTAAATTATATGTATAAATTTTAGTGTTAAGTATAATTTCTTGCTTTATACATTTTAGATCATGTTCTTACTGAGATAAAATTCACATAATATAAAGTTTGCCATTTTAACCATTTTAAAGTAGCTTTTAGTGTATTCACAATGTTGTGCAACCATCACCACTACCTAATTCAAGAACATTTCCATCACTTCGACATAAAACCCTATACCCATTACTAGTGACTCCCAATTTCCCTCCCCCTCATTCCCTAGCAACTACTAATCTACTTTCTATCTTAATGGATTTGTCAATTCTGGAAATTCTATTCAAATGGAATAATATAATATGTGGCCTTTTTTGTCTGGCTTTTTTCACTTAATAACATTTTCAAGGTTGTAGCATGTATCAATATTTTATTTCTTTTTATGGCTGACGAATATTCTATTACATGATTATACTACATTTTGTGTATTATCCTCTCATCTGGTGATGAACACTTGGGTTGTTTCCACTTGTTTATTATTATGAATAATGAAGCTATGACTATAATTGTACAAGTTTTTATGTGAGCCTATGTTTTCAATTCTCTTGGGTACCTACCTAGGACCAGTATTGCTGGGTCATGTGGTAACTCTGTGTTTAACTTTTGAGGAATGATTAAACTGTTTTTCTACAGTGGCTGTATCAGTTTACATTCCTACTGGAGGCTCCAATTATTCCACATCTTCTTGCTTTATATTTTAATTATTTGATTATTATCTAGGATGTCCCTTACCTTAACCAAACAGAAAATAAATCTTACTAAATTTAATGCTAATTGTTTCTTTGACATCTCAAAACCGTGATATACAGAATACTTTTTTCTTGAATAATGAAACTATGGCAGTTCTGTTTCCTGAGTCAGTTATCCTGCAGGGCAGTAAGTACGTGTCTTTGAGGTGATGCTCCTGTTTCCGTCCTCCAGCAGGCTACCCTGTTGGAACTCGGGGCTGCTGGAGCTGCCTTGGTACATCCCCCCTCTAGCCAGAGAAAAGAACACCAAGGAAAATAGTGCCCACACCCTTCCACCCAAGAAGCCCTATTAGTAGGCACAACAGTTTTAAGAGAATTGATGGGAGAAGAGAGAAAAATCTTCGATCAGATAGGAAAGTATATGATCATTCTGTCCAACAGAATTCAGTGAAATAATGTGAGAGCACTAAGTAAGCTAAATGCACCAGATAAATGCTGTGGAGAAGAAAGGAAAGATGATTGATTAGTGCCGCTGAATGTTCAAAACTAGGATTAATTATGTTCAGCTGCAGCTATTTAAGAAGAGAAGTAAATATATTTTATAATGAAAATGTTCCGTGAAAACTTAACTAAAACAACAAAACAAGTTTTGGTGAAAAGATAAATGCTTAAATGCTAATAGAACTGCATGTACAGCTCTATGCACAACATTTCCTGACGTTGCCATACAGATGAGCTCTCCATAGAGGCTGCATCCAGTTAAGTTCCCTGCCAGACCACATGTGCTGCAAATACTTTTCCAAGACACTGCAGAGTTCACTTGATTTGACATTCATCTTAAAGTAACTGGACATGTTTACTAAGCCTTTATTTTAGTCAACCTTACAATGTTTTAAATGCGCCAAGAATCCATTTTTAAAGCATACTAGAGTTTAATTTAAAATAATAAGAAAGAAAGAAATGAGTAGTTCAGGGGAGATCTTGTGAATTCTTGTTCCCAACTCTAAGCCATTAAGTGCCTAAGCAGAAGATTTTACAGCTGTGCCTTCTTCAGTTCCACAGAGAACCATAAAGGAAATCAACTGTGAGGGTGAATTCCTTATATTCAGTATTGTCCAATACAAAATACTTATTAAATTCTTTGCCAGTTTCCAACATTAAAGCGTTTTTTGCCAATAGTTTTATGAACTAAGTAGTTGCAGTTTCATAACCACTTGGCAATTCCATAGGTTAAAACAAATAGCCTACCAGACTTTTTAAAAGATGTGTTCTTTGACACTATATTATCTATAAGGCAGTTACTTTTGACAAGAGTGATCAACTAGGAAGTTTACAGATTTCTTTTACCGTATTTTGACAGGCCAGCATCCATCAAGGACAAGACCTTTGGTGACAGGGGGTGCAAGATGCTCTAAGGTACAGGAATCACTGAATTCCTGAAGCTCTTCAAATAGAAAAGTGCTTTGGAAATGACAGGTGTACGTAGGAGAAGGATGCGTGGCCTCAAAGCAGAGCTTCATAAGGGAGGACTCTTCATAAGGAAGCTGGGCAAGGGGTTCTTTCCCCTCCACCTAAGTGTTTCCAAGCACTGTGCAAAACGCAGTGCCCCTCAGTCCAGAACCTGGTCCCTAGGAAGCCCCAGGAAATATTTAGGCTTTACAAAAAAATAAAAGGTAGCATTTTAGAAATACAGTTCAACCACTTGGCCCATTCCATTTATTTATGAAGTTCATTTATCTATTCTATAAAATTGTTTTCTTTAGTATGTCTTTGCAAGTTTTCATTCTTAATCATATTAAGGACTATTGTTTTGTTTTCTTTCCTTTCCTTACTGTTTGTCTATGCTGCCCAACTCAAAAGGAAATTCTCAACTGGTTGTGTTCAGTTAGACTTTGGTCAGAGGGCAAGGTTGTCTCTTCACAAGGTGTTAAGTCCCCAGCCGCTCTGTTCAGGGGTGATAACAACTGGCCAGGACTGTTGACAGCAGTTGATCCACACGATGGACTGCAGTGGAGTTTGTACATTTAAGGGCAAATGGCTGCTGAGTGCCTTCCCCTCCATGACCTGGAGCTCTCGGAAGAAGGTTGTCCTTTCCTCCCAAAGACTCCTTTCCTTCCAGCCTTCCCCTCCCACTTCAATTGCTTCTCTTCTAACCCCCAACCCCCAAGCACATGTTGGGAACTTGTATGTGATTTCATTTGGCTTTTGTTTCTGCTTTGTCATGAGTTGAGGATAGACAAGCATGACTGGGGAGAGAACGGAGGGTAAGAAGGCAGATGACTATCTCAGTATGTAACAGCTGTTCGACGTCTGTGTACAGCCCAGGAAGATCATGTTCCTCCAAGGGGAGAGCCACTGGGCAGGAAAGCAGGCCCAGCCAATCTGGCTGACAAAATCAGGCACGGTCACTGTCAAAGGTGATGTGCTGCAACCAGTGGCGCCTACCAGCCCCTCTGATGCCATCCCTCTGTCATCGTAGGTTTGAACATGACATCATTCCATTGACTTTTCAAAACTTGAATTTAGTAAAACTCTCTTCAGGATTTCTCAATAATAATTTCAGTAGGAATATCAGTTTAACTTATTCTTAGTTAGTTCTTATTACCAGTTTATAGCCCATCAGAAATGTGGGCAGGTTTAGCATTTAGATGTATCATTTCACACATATATTTAAAATATCTCTTAGTTCTCCAAGTGTTCATCGTGAACAATTATTGTACTCTTTTAAGGTCATAATTAATTCATATCCTTCCCACACCCTCCAGAATTTGGCTCAAAGGAAGTCACTCTTGATCTGCAGCTCTGCTAGGACTGATCAGAGGACCGAATAATGTGGAAAGCTAACTTTTCAGTGCTTACGTATAACTTTATTTCTCTACCTCAGTGGCTCTCAACCTGGGCTACCTATTGTTTAAAAAATCTCAATACCCAGGCTGCACCCCTGACATATTGGGTCGAGCCTCTGGGAGTAGACCAAGGCATCAATATTTTCTTAAAACTCCCCAGTTGATCCCGATGTGCAGTCACAGTTAGGAAATGCTGCTCTTAGGGCTTGCCAGGTTACAGATTTCTGAGAGTTTAGTTAAGAGCACATCTGAGCTTGTCATCTTTCCTTTCTGGGAATTTATTGAGAAGCAGTAGAGAATTGTCTAACAAAAAAGCTACTATTTTTTTTACTAGTGCTAAGAGTTTAGATGAAATCACAAGGATTTGTGTTTTAATCCCATCTCTGCAAACAACAACAATATAAACACAGGCAACTCACTTAACTTCTCGGAACCCCAGTTTCACCCATGTCTAAGTGGAAATAGTACCCACCTTCTAGAACTGTTAGCAGTATTAAAGGGGATTACATAAATATTCAACATGATGTAATAATATGTAGCATGATGTATGAAACATAGTAATGATACCAAAGTAAATAGGTCACTACAATCCTTATTTTCAACATGAAAGCTTCAAAGAGAGAATAAAAGTGAATCCCAAGGTTATTGTCAAGATTTCTGAATGCTGATCAGTGTTAACACATTAACATTTCTTCAGGATGTGGGACCACTTGAATGGAATACTCATTTCTCTTAGAATTACTTTAGGGCCAAAGGTGGTTTCTCTTGTCCATTGAAACATTCTTTTAAGAGATGTTTTTAAGAGTGTACTACTCTGTCTGTAGGTTTAGGCTAAAGAAACATCACAAGAGAGTAGGAAGTATTTCTAGTTTAGAAATGACTGTGTGTGGCTCATCAGAGAGGACCTGAGTGTATGGTAACCATTTATTGCCTTCATAGTGAAACACAAAACAAGTTTCTACTGGGATTTTCAGATGTAATAGACAGGTGCTCATTTTAGGTTAGGCCAGCACCTCTCAGACTTGGGAAACCTGAGCATGACTCAAAGGAACTGGACTTGAGGAAGGTTGATGTCTTCAGCCACGGTGATAACAGCTGAAGCAGGAGGTGTCTGAGCAAGAGGGAAGCAGCCAGTTGTATTACAGTTCTTCTTGCCTCCAAAAGAGAAGTTACCCACTTTCCCACACTCACTGTGATATATTCCATTTGCTAAGAAAAGTGGTTTATGTCATTCTTAAACACTGCTCTGAAGTTCTGATATATATTGAATTTGTTTATGATATCAATATATCAACAGCCTTCAGATATTTACTATGGTTAATATTTTTCCCTATCCATCCTCCAAATTAATCCATCAGCTGGGTCCTCTGCCTCAGATTCTCTCACAAGGCTGCACTCAAAGTGCCAGCGAGGGCCGTGGTCTCATCCGAAGTCTGAAATGGGGAAGGATCGGCTTCCATGCTCACTTTCACGGTTGTTTCCCAGGACTCAGTTCTTGGAGGGTTGTTAGACTGAGGGCCTCAACGTCTTGCTGGTTGTGGACCAGAGGCCACCCTCCATTCTTTGCCCTGTGGTTCTCACTAACATGGCAGCTTGCTTCAGCAAAACCAGCAAGAGACTAAGTCAGCTAGCAAGACAGAAGTCACAATCTTTTGTAACCTAATCACAGATGTGACATCCCCTCAATGCTATCATATTCCATAGGTTCGAGGCAAGTTACTCAAGGGGAGGAAATATTCAAGGTTGTGGATAGGGATCCTTCAAAGAGGATTCAATGAGGCAGGGATCCTTCAAGGAGGTTTCAAGTAGGCAGGGATCCTGGGGCCATCTGAGAGGCTGTCTGCTACAGCACCTAGCAGCACATACCCAGCCCTAAAAGAAAGAAGGAAGGAAGGAGAGAAGGAGGGTGCAAGGAAGGAGAAAGAAAGGAGGAAGATAAGGAAAGGAAGGCAGGCAATGAAAGACAGACATTAAAAAAGACAAAAAAGTAGCTTTGCTGCACTGCGCCTACATCGGGATTCCTCTGTGGGAACGTATTTCATCACATGAGCACCACAACCATGAATTTCCTATTTCTTATTTAGAATGCAGGATAATATGGGGCTTTCTATATATCTGGAGTTAAAAGGAAACAGAATAAACAAGAATAGTAAGTTTAAGCAAGCGAAATGTGTTTCAAATTAATTCTTTTTAAGTTTTTTTTCCCCCAGCTAGCAAAGTTTTTTTTTTTTTTTCCCCCTTCATGTTCCAAGTTTTCAGATTAGGTTTATTATTCTTGCCATTATGTGGCAGGCTTATTGCACAGGGAATATAGGAACCTGGATGGTGTTTGCCTTTGGTGTTCTCTGGTGGTTTGGGCTCCAATGCCAAAATTATGTTTTGATTCTGTAGATTGTTATTAGTGGTTGTATATGTCACTTAATTGTAAAAGTGAAGTTGTATAGTACCTTGGATCTCATCTATTCCAGCCTCTCTATTGAGAAAACTGAGGTCCAAATGACTTGAGAAGTTCAAGGCTAAGTAGTATCAGAGCTGGGACTACCTCACAAAACTCTCAATTTGAAATCTGGTGTATTTCCTCTTCTCACAATCTGTGCAAAAGAACAGTCAGAATGTGCAATCCTCCCCTCAAGCCTGCAGACATTAAAACATGTTAGTTGTGGTTTAAATGTGACTTATTTAGCACTGATTTTCTGGAAGGATCTAAAAGATAATACTTCCAGTGCTTCGGCTAATCGAAAAAGGAACTTTTCCAGAAACTCTACTGTATAATAGATGCTTGCCTAAAGAAACATACACCTTTTTCATTTGTAATAGATCACACAGGCTCCAGTGCTTCAGTGCTCTGAGTGGGTTCATAAACATTGACCACAGTCTCCAAAATGGCCATGGAAGTCAGAAGAACAATGAAAATTGATATACAAAAATTGGTTTTACCTCAGACCTGCTGCACATTCATAGCTGCAGTTTTCATAGATGCAGAGGAGTTTGGCTAATATCCTAACACACAGGAGTCTTTCTCCACTTCCCAAATTAGAATTGACACGTGTATATATATGCACAAGTTGTTGAAAGTAGGTATCTATTTAATGATACCTATTTAGTGAGTTTACTGGCTGAATCTTTTAAAAGAATGCAAACATTAGCGACTTTTTATCAAACATCTGTAAAAAGAGAAAAGCCTCTGTGGTTCTCTGGGGCCCACCTGGTGCCAACGCAGCCATCCATGGTGGGCAGCTGCCACCATGCACATTGCTGGGCACACTTCAGGTGCCTGCCTAGGTTTCTCAGAAGTCAGGTGAGGACCCTCAGCCCATGTGCAGGTGCAGCCTAGAAGTTCAGTGGCATTAACACCTCCAGGGCAGCCCTCAACCGATGGGAGTTGGTGGATAAACGCCCTGGGCTCCCATCATTGTCGAGGACACAGGGAAGGCACACTCTTCACAGCTTCTCAGAGGGACCTCTGTGGGGTTGGACCCCCATCAGCCACTATGGGCACGAGCCGAAGAGCATACACTTTGTTAGCTGCTTTCCCCTCCCCACGTCCCTCTTTCCCTTTCCTGGGGTCACCCTCCAAATAAACTAAACTACCTGGGCCCAAATCCTCATCTCTAGCTCTGGTTTCTTAAACAGGCCCCAAGAAATAATGTCGGAAATAAAGACAAAATTGTTTGTCCCTGGAATCGGGGCTGACAGAGAAATAACTGGCAACCAGCAGTTCTGTAGCTGTGACCCAGGCAAACAGCATTTCTAGAGGAAGTGGTTGTTCTTGACCGCTTTAAGTGTGTGTTTCGTTAGGACCATCTGTTACCCTCCCGATATCATGTCTTGCCTTTTCTTTTTATTCTGCAGATTCTTCCGGGAAGCCTAAATTCACCAAGTGCCGTTCACCTGAACTAGAGACTTTTTCATGCCACTGGACAGATGGGGTTCATCACGGTTTACAGAGCCCAGGATCCATACAGCTGTTCTATATCAGAAGGTGCAGGCTTCATGCCTTTCTGACTTTTCTCTTCCACGGATTTTCTCATTAAAACGTATTGAGTCACATGCAGTGGTAGGAATGGAAATAATCTATTTTGATGACCTAAATGCATTCACCCATTCATTTATTCAAAAATATTAATTAAGCCCTTACTCTATGTTGGGTACTGTTTTAGGCCCTGGAGATACAGTAGTGATTACAAACAGATAAAGTCCCTGGTCTCATGGAGATTTGTTTCCAGTGGGGGAAGACAGACAAAAAATTTTTTTAATTAAAAAATTAAATGTCAGCTGGCAACATGGTTAAGAAAAGTAAAGCCAGAAAGAATGTTAGCACTGTGTAAATATATGCATGCGCTTGAGAGTGTCTGAGGATGAGTGTGTGAAGGTATGAGTGAGCACATTTGTGAGTGCAAGAATGTGTGTGAGTGTATAAAAGTGGGTACAAGTGTGACTGCATGAATGTGGGAAGGTGGGTGGGTATGCACGTGTGAATCTGTGTGAGAGTGTGGGGGGTGTGGTTGTGCATGAGTGTCTGTGTAAATGTGCGTGAGCATATGGGAGTGAACAAAGTGAATGTGCATGAGTGTGTGTATGTCAGGAGCTCGGGTGACATCTTAAATGAGGAGGTCATCGGAGGCCTCTCTGTGGTGCATTATATCGGAGGCATAAATGAGGTGAGAGAGGCCATGTGAGTATCTGGGGGAAAGACTGTCCAGACGGAGGAAATTGCAAGTGCAAAGGCCCTGAGGCCAATGTGGCAGGTTGGAAGAAAGCAGGAGGCTGGATGGTACAAGGTGGAAGACAGGGAGAGTAATGGGGGAGAAGTCAGAAGGTTAGCAGGGCCAAACTGAGACGAGCCTTGCAGGCCACGGCACAGCCTACTTTCTCTGTGGTGGGAAGCCATAGGGATTTTAAAAATTTTTTTAAAGATGTGTGTTTTAAAAGACTGGTTCCTAGGTAGAAAATAGACTGTGTCCCTGTTAAATTAGTTACATTCAGTGAGGGACTGTGATACTTCTCTCTTCCATTTTTACTGATGGTCCTGTAAAATAACAGGGGGAGAGTGAAACAAAGGTCTTTCAACATAATCACCACCCGAGTCGTTTATTTCTTACCCCTCACCTGGCACGACTTCCATTTCTGTTTACTCTCAGGTTGTACCTTTTTGCTTTTAAAATTTTAGGCTCAAACACTCTATCATCTCCTCTTTTCCACCCAACCCCCAGGGAAGGCCTAAGCCAAGATGCAAGATTAGTGGAGACCCCTGATCTGGTGGTGGTCATCTGTCCAAGGATGGTGCTGTCAATCCCCCAGAGGAGCGGGGAAAGGAAAGGTAGAGGCAGCAGGCAGTTAAGGGCATGAGCTCAGGGCCAACCATCTCGCATTTCAGCCTGGCTCCGGCCCTCGCTCACAGAGTGATGCTGGGCAGATTAGTCAGTCTGTCAACAATTCAGCCACCTCATTTGCAAAACGGAGATAATAGACCTTGCCACATGGCTTCTTGTGAGGGTTCTATTAACTAATCCATGAAAAACACTTATCGCGGTGCTTGGTGACAAGCATAGTAAGTACTGAATAAATGGTAGCTGCTATTCTTATTATTGGTAGCGTGATAATAATTTAAAATAACATAGAATTCTAATAGCTGGGCTACAAAAGTGATTTTTGATTCTTTACTGCTTATGATTATTGGTGTGCTATAAGACCATTTTTAATGCAGAGCTGGATGCTTAATTTGCAAATAAATACTTTGAATTAGCAACTAGGACTGGCCTTAGTCAGCTTCCAGGTGTGTGAGAGGTCTCTCAGATGTACCCCAAAGGGCACACGAAGATGAGATGGCTGGGCACCAAATGCACTTTTTTTCCCATCACGGCTGATACTGCAGAGAGGTAGGGGCCAGTTGACAAAGCCGATTTGTATACATACATTTGGACAGGAAGCTAAAATGTCTGGTAACACTTTTGAATATCTTCTGAAATGATTGTTAAGTGAAGAGAGATTTAGTAGGTTCA
This sequence comes from Hyperoodon ampullatus, assembly GCF_949752795.1. Lineage (NCBI taxonomy): Eukaryota > Metazoa > Chordata > Mammalia > Artiodactyla > Ziphiidae > Hyperoodon > Hyperoodon ampullatus. The sequence goes on along the minus strand of NC_136917.1, from coordinate 140,533,249 downwards.
ATTTTCATACTTCTGCTTCAGCAACTTAGAGCTCAATCAAAACAAAATAAGTTATTCATACTGGCACAATTAACTAAAATAAAGAAAGAAATAGCAGTTGGGCCCACTTTATGAAAACAGATTTTCACCACCCTAATATTCACCAACTTTGAACCTGAGCAAAAAGATCCAAAAGGATGCAGCCTTCACAAATATATATTTGTCCCTTACCCTCATCCATCAGGGCCACATACCTTTGCCTCCAGGCCTTCTCTGCACAGTCCAGGCTTTTCAGCATCCCTAGTCCAAACCCAGCCCTGTGCCAGTAGAGATGCCACTGAAAGTGTGATGAGGTGGGGGGAAAGTCTTGGATCTATTCAGAAAGATGTCATCAATTATTGTCCTAGTAGAGTTTGGGATCCCAGGGGAAGAAATTGTCACATCCTCAAACCCCCTAAGTACAACCTCATAATTAGGGCCTACCAAACTGGCAAAATCAGTGTTTTGTGTTTTCTCTATAAGCATTTAGCTATTTTGAATATCTTAGCCAAAATAACATGCAACCTTTCCGGTTTCTCTGGAAAGGGGAGAATTAAGGGAATTAGGAGTATCAGGAATATACATTATCAGGACTGCACCAATTAGAGTACAAATGTGTTGCCTTCATGTTACCCACTTACACAAAGCGGAAAATACAAATGCATTTTCTGACTCTTGTCATTGTTTCTTAGAATTCAGTTCCCAGGCAACTCCTGGGACTATAGAGTCATGACTCCCCATCCCTGATACAGAGATGAAACTGTGACATGATGTCATCCAGAGCCGGAGCACCGGAGGCGGGGAGGAGAAGGAGGGGGCTGATGCACTCCCGGCCTGGCCTTGGTAGCTAAAGCACAAGGGAATCTAAACACGTCAGGCCCAGAGGATGGGCTCAGAGGCAGCTGCAGGCTTGGCTGGCTCCGCTCCCGGCCAGGTGAGCTGGGGGAAGAGTCAGCCAATTCAGAACAGACTGTGCCACCCTGTGACGGATACCGTGCCCGATTCAGCCTCTGAGCTTGGAGGGGACTCAGCAAGAATGCAAATCACAGGCCTGGCAAAAAGAGCCTCTGGGAGCCTGTCAGCATGTTCTGCTCTCAGCCTTTTGCCTGCAGATGCCTCATTTTCAAAGAAGTGGGCGTGTGAAGGCTCAGTCTCAAAGATTCTCTCTCCCCCAACCCCACCAAACCCCCTCCCCAGATTACCCTGGCTTTTGAAAAGAAAGTTTCTTTTCCATGCAAGGTGGTGGGGGAAATTAGAAAGGAGAAAGAGCAGTTTTACTTTCTTTTCTTTTTTTAAGGAAAATGTTACATTTTAAGCCTAAAACGCACGATGTGGAGATAATGAAAACAGTTGCCCTTAGAACATAAATGATGTTTTATTTATTTATTTTTTATTTCTCTTCCAATTGGTTACCTTTAAGTGGAAAGCATTTCTTCTGCTCTTTATTCGGATTTTTATTGATAGGCTCTTGCTATAGTTCTCACCTGTATGTCACAAGCCAGTCTGCCAGTCTGGGAGCAAACCTAAAGCACTTAAGTGTAGGGAGTAGCTTCCATAAACGGGCTTTGGTCATCTGTGGAGAAATTCAACCCAGTGAAGGCAGGCAGCAGAGCATCTGTTTTGTGAGTCCATTTGTTTATTGTTTTGGGGTTTTTTTTTTGTGGTACGCGGGCCTCTCACTGCTGTGGCCTCTCCCGTTGCGGAGCACAGGCTCCGGACGCATAGGACGCGCAGGCTCAGTTGTCATGGCTCACAGGCCCAGCTGCTCCGCGGCATGTGGGATCTTCCCGGACCGGGGCACGAACCCGTGTCCCCTGCATCGGCAGGCGGATTCTCAACCACTGTGCCACCAGGGAAGCCCCCATTTGTTTGTTTTTTTTTCTCTAAATTTAATAGTTTAAAAAGAAGTGTTAAATATGTATTTAAAATAAAATTCAACTTCAGTTAGTGAGGGGAAGGGGGTTGGGAGTTGTGTTTTGAACTAGCTCTTTCGGATCTATTGTGCTTAAGATAAGTGCTTTAAGTTGTTTGTTCCGTGGAGCTAATGGGTAGGGGACAATCTAAACAGTGTTTTTCATACAGTCCCCATGGGGACCAGGGTGCTGACAAGCCAAAGTTGAGAAACTGTGTGAAATACACAGAGCTAACCTCCCTATTACAAATCCAGACCTGCTAAGCACTAGAATGTTTTAATAGTAACTTTAATACTGTCAATTATGCTAAAGACGTTTGATATGTCCTTTACTATTATATGGAAGCCTCATTTCCTGGGCAATCTCTTAAACCATTCTCTTTACTATACTCTTATTTTGTTTGAAAGCCAAGATAAAATAAACCATACCATAGTTCAATGAGCCACCTATCGATACTTCTTTTTTATCTTTTTCCTATTCTAAACACATACACACAATACACACGATTCTTCTACCCTCTACCCACTTAATTTTCCCATCGGAGATGAACCTCCCTCTCATCCAAGAGTGTGCAGCTTTTGAGAATCTCAACCAGAAATTAAGCAACAGTTCACTGTCCATGTTAATCCCAAGTTCTTTCCAACAGCTGACGAGCAGCTGTCTCAAGGACCCCCTGATGTTACACAACTTTTCTCCTCATGCCAAACTTGGGAAACAGCTGTAAAGAAGGAAACATGTGTCTTCTCCCAGCTCTTCATCCTGTCTTCCCACAGCCTGCAGGGTCCTTGTTGTCCACTGCTGCCCAGCACCCACCCCCCTGGGGTGATGCTCACAGACCTCCACAGTTTGGCCTGCCAGCCCCAAGCGCCTCAGCCGACACAAGGTCATTCCTACCCGCTTCTCCCTCCGCCACACATTACCTGGCTTTATGTCCCCTTGACTTATAAACCCCCTTCTCGGCCGATAGCCTAGTGAAGAGTAAGTAAATAATCAGTTACCCCACCTAAGTAGCAATTCTAATTTCAGAAAGTTTTTCCCAATTATTCCATTGCCTTCTGTTCCCTCTCTTCCTTTCCCTATTGCCATCTGTTAAACTTTTACCCATCTTCAAGATTGCTAAAAACACCACCTCCACCTTGAAGCCTTCCATGAACAGCCAGAGCAATCATTCCCTCTTCTAACTCCAGTGAGTACTATGTGTAAACACTTAGCCACACTGCTTTGTAATACAGTTTCTCGGTCATTCCCCTGAGGCAGGAGTAATTCACCTGAATCCCACATAATATCTGGCACAGTGTTTTATATATAATCAATGCTTATGAAATATCAGTATACTGAATAAAGGAGACAGAAAAAGAAAGTACTCAGATGGTAATTTCTGAGTCATCTTCTAGCCTGAAGGTAGTGATCAAGTCTTATTAATCATTATAGCCACACAGTGCTAGTGCCAGCTATAATGCTTACATACTGCTTGCATTGGAGACACCCAATGATGGCTTGCTGAATTCACTCATTCAGTCAGGCAAGCAGATGGGAAATGGGAGGAGAGCTGTGTCACATTGTCTCACATGTTTGCTCAGTCCCTGCTGGGATGGACTTGAGTCTGAGCAATCTTTTGATTGCTCTGCATTTTTGTTAAGGTCCCCTTAGCAGCTGATCAGGGAATATCCTTTCCCCAAACTGACATCCTCCCACAGTGAACTTCCTGGCATCTCTTTTTTCTTCAACACACATCCTGCTGTTGTTCTAAGTCATCTGGGTAAATGATGCTTTCTGTAGAGTGGGATAGAGGTGAATAACTCTATGGTAGAATTTAAATATGGAGATGTAGCTTTTCTGATTTCTTCAGTGTTCTCCTTGTGTCCATCTATCCTTCATGACTTGTTTTGTTTGTTCTTATCTGATCGAAGATATAGGAAAAGATGAACTTGTTCTTTGTAGAGAAACCAAAAAAGGAAGTGATAGGCAAACACATTGATTCAGTTCAGCCCATTTTTGTTTTCCTTTTTTTGATATTATAATTAAATGTCCATTTCTATTTACAAAATGGAGAAGAAAAATGCTTTCTCAGTTTGGAGAATTTTTTTAAATTTCTGGGTTCATGGCTTTTGTCTCTTTTATAAGTAGAGGGGAAAATCCTAGGACTCCCATGTTTCTTAAAGGTTACCTGGATGTCCAGCATGTTTGAAATGTTCCCATGGCTCTTCATGTAATTAAGGAAGAAAAATCAGGAGAATGGGAAGGAGTTCAAGGCAACAGGAAACCATCCCCCCCAAACAATGGACAGCTTTGGTGAGATGGACACAGGATGCAGCAGTTCAGAGTAGGGCGGTAGCCAGTTTTCCACTTCAGGGCCACCCAAATCTCCACGTCACAGCCTGCAGAATACCATCAGCATGCTGCCTCAGTTTCTTCCACCATAAGTTGGGGGAATACCCAGGTTTAAAGACTCAGCTGTTCTCTGGGAATCTCTATAGTTTGGGGGTTGACTCTCTGCAGTATTTTAATAAAGGAACATTTTTAAACCTTTGTAAGCCTGAGAACCCTCATCTGCAGAATGGGGATAGTGAAGTACCTACCAATAAATCACTTAATTTAGGAGCTGGCACATTATACTCAGTCAATGAAGGGATGCTTTTAGTATAGGCAGAAGTACCAAATGGCCTTCTATCGGTCTACAGACACTGATCATCAATCCCCAGATGTGCTACTTCTTGGAAATGGTGCCACTAAGATACTTGCTCATAACATAGTTGTGTCCCAGTTTATTGAATCTGACTGCCAAGCACCTTGCTTTGGCTTAAGCTATGGCGTGATTTGGGGGAACAACTCATCCTTTTTTACCCTCCATTTCAGGAGCACTCAAGAATGGACTCAAGAATGGAAAGAATGCCCCGATTATGTCTCTGCTGGAGAAAACAGCTGTTACTTTAATTCATCTTATACCTCCATTTGGATCCCCTACTGTATCAAGCTAACTAGCAATAGTGATACTGTGGATCAGAAGTGTTTCTCTGTTGAGGAAATAGGTAAATCACAGGTTTGTGTTTTATTTGACATGGCTTTAGATTAAATAAGTGGGGAAGGCTGCAAAGTCCAAGTGTATGCAAATAGGAAGACTGTGTCATTGCACTCTGTAGAGGGATGGAGGTCTCCTTTACAGTGCGTGAGATCAGCTGGTGAACAAGAGAGAAAGGGCAGAGGGAGCTTGGGTTGGCTCTCACATGAAAAAAATCTGGCAGTAAATGTTGTAAAGAAAAGAATAGGAGTCTTATGGAGTCTTTTCATTGAGAAGGTCTCTAAAGCTGGGTTGTATTCTTGTGTGCCCCTGCAAGGGACAAACTCAATGCACTCTTAAGATTCCTTCTCTCCTAATGATTTGGTATGATTATTATATTCTGATCTACTGAAATACATTGGCCTTGATCTCTGTCATTGCTGTAATAAATGCCTAGATTTTCTTTACCACAAGGCATAATCATTCTGGAATTTTACATTGACAGAACAGCCAAAATCAGTTTAAAGACATGTTTATAAGATCTCAAAACAAACACTGGAGGTAATCAGCTCAATGAACGAAGTGAAAGATCCAAGCAGCTTATCCCTTGCCCATCATGTGGACACAGGGGAAATGAAACAAAACAAACAACCATAATTGGAATATTCATGTTTATACTATAATAGTATAAACAGCTAAATAGAAAGAATCAAAGAAGGACCATGAGTAGCTGACATTGGTGCCTCAAATCTATCCACAAAGCTCATTTGTTGCTTATAGGAATTCCTTGGAGCCTCTCTCAGATGTGTTGTTCTTGTGTGTGGTTTCCCAGGCATCAGCAGACTGGAAGAGACAGAGAGAGTGTGGGTAGAAGTTGCAGATGGAAACAAGTATATCTGATAGCCTGACTTTGAGGGAGAAGATTGAGAAAACTGTACCAAGCAGAAAAGAGAACCCAATTATACAGTTTAGAGGAACTACTCATACATATGCCCTAACGTCAATAGATGTAGCTGTCTAGTGGCTAAATGAGTAGCAGAAAGACTACTGTGTCAAGACCCATGTTCTAACCCTGACCCTGCCAAGAGCCAGCCCCACTCGTTTACCTGGCTGACTTTCACTGAGTGCCTGCCATGAGCCGGGCACTGTGCTGGGTGTGTTGGCTACAGAACGAGTAAGACGCAGTCAAGTAGGGAAATCAGGCAGGTCAACAAGTAATTGTGATACAGCACAATAGGTGCCGGACTCAAGGTGTGTGGAATGCACAGCAAGCCAAGGTTGTGGCCAGAGGTGTGAATGATTGACTGGGCCTGAGGGATGAGAAGGGGCTGCACAGAGATGGTGACTAGTTCAGTTACTTCTTAAAGCATCTGCAGGAGTTGCCAGTTATACAAAATGGACTGTGTCTTCCAACAGCGACTAAGTTCCTAAAGTGACAAACAGCACAGAATCTTCACAGACTCAGGAGCAGTTTGGCAGGCCTGACTCGTTGGCCAGAGAAATCATCAATTGATCTTGTGTACCCCACAGAGGAATTTGGACCTTACCTTACTGCCCAGGGGTACATTTGAGGATGCTTAAGCAGGGAAATGACCTCAGGATATTTATTGCTAACACTTACAAAGCATTTACCATAGATCAGGTATGATAACTGTGTGAGATAGGTTCTATTATAATCCCCATTTTACAGATGATGAAACTGATCCCCAAAGCAGGGGATCAATGACTAGCTCAAGGTCAGACAGCTGGTAGGCAGAGCTGAGATTTGAATCTAAGCAACATAGCTCCAGAGCCCATGCTCTTAACCTCAAAGCCATACAGCATGGTACTATTGTCTCAGGGAAATTCATCTTGCTGCAATGTAGAGGGTAGATTGGAATAGCACAGACTAGAGGTATGGGGATTAGAAGACTTTGTGATAATCAAGGCAAAAGATGATGACGGGCAGAGTTACCATGAAAGCAGGAAGGGAGGGAGCTGAGAATGAGAGACAAAAAAGAACCGAGGTGAACCTAGATCTGAAGATGACAATCACAAGCCTCAGCTTTCTCATGTATAATGAATGCATTCTACTAGACCTCACAGGGCTCATCTTTGGATTTAAAGTCATATATTACTTAGGCATTTGTCATTCATTCAGTTTATTCAGCCAATCTTTGAGTCTCTTCCTTGGACCAGGCAGTGTTCTAGGTGCTGGGGACAGAAAACGTCTGCCCTAGTGGGACATTTTCCCAGTGAGGGTGGAAAGAGACCATGCTGGAAAGAGAGATAACATCGGGAGGGAGAAAAGCATGCTGGAGAGGTTGCAATGGTAGCGTTATCAGACATGGCTTCACCGAGACAGCGACACTTGAGTAAAGAAGGAAATGAGAGAACAGTCACGTGTCTACCTGAGGGAAGAGGGCACAGGAAGGGTAAAGATCCTGAAGCGGGAGCATGCCTTTGCTCTCTCAAGGAACAGCAGGGGGTAGTGAGGGGATACACAGAGAGCGAGGAGGAGTGTGGTCATAGACCAGATCCCAGAGGTCAGAGGGTCAAAGCTAAGGTACCCTTTAAGCCATTGTGTGACTTTGGCTTTCATCTGGAGTGAGATAGGAAGCCTGTGGAAGGCTTTAAATGATGAGTGATATGACCTAACTTAAGGTGACCACCATGTCCACAGTATCGAGGGCTGTGTTGAAAATAGACTGAAGGGGGACAAGGACCACAGGAAGAGGCTAGTTGGGAGGCTAATGCAGAAAAAAAAAAATGATAATAGCTAGGACCAGGTTAGAGCCATGCAGGTGATGAGAAGTGGGTGGATTGGGGGAATATCTTGAAAGTACAGCTGACAGAATGTGGGATGGTGGAAAAAAAGATGAGTCTGGGGGCTTCCCTGGTGGCGTAGTGGTTGAGAGTCTGCCTGCCGATGCAGGGGACACGGGTTCGTGCCCCGGTCCGGGAAGATCCCACATGCCACGGAGCGGCTGGGCCCGTGAGCCATGGCCACTGAGCCTGCGCGTCCGGAGCCTGTGCTCCGCAACGGGAGAGGCCACAACAGTGAGAGGCCCGCGTACAGAAAAAAAAAAAAAAAGATGAGTCCGGGAAGGTTGACCATTTTTATCCTGAGCAACTGGAGGAATGGAGTCACCATTAACAGAACCAGGGAAGGTAGAAGAGGATCAAGCTTCAGGCAGAAGACTTGCCTTTGAATGCATTCAGTTTCAGATGCTTTTTAAACATCTCAGAGTGTTTCTCACACCGTAATGTGTCAACTAAGGCACATAGAAATAAGCATAAAAGTAAGGAAGAGGTTATTATTATGCTCATAACAGTGGTACTGAGCCTTCTCATAAAGGACCCAGTTCTATATCCTCTATTTAAAGTAGACAGGAAGATTTGTAAGATGCAACATGAGTAATAAGTTGGAGAAAATTTTGCATTAAAAACATTTTTATAGTTCAGTCCTATAAAGGGTTAAGCTTCGGTTTTCAGAATTCATCAGTCTCCAACAAATCCAGAAAGATGAGGTATAACTATCATGATGTGGGTAGCTTAGCTATTTTGCAAATCCCTTTAATTTCCAAAATGTGGTCATGATTAGTCAAATTGGGACTTTCTCATTTTTTAAAAAGTAGTATCCACTCCACAGTGGTCAGTAGCATGCAGTTAAGTAAAACACAGAAAACACTGATTCATTACCATTTGAGAGAGCAGTGTAATGCCTTCATTTTATATCTGAAGAAATGATCACATGTGGCTAGGAAGGCAAGCTAAGGAATATTTACTGAGTGTTTGGGAGGATTGTGCTTCTGTAGCCGTACAGAAGTGGCAAAGACAAGAAATGAGAAAGAAAATAAGAAAGATCTTGCCCCAGGTCACATACAGCTTGGAAGAAAAAAGATTTCTCCACCCTTGGTTCCAAAACAGCGACATGTTTAAATACCATAGATCTTTCAGACTCTCTCTTCCTTCAGTTCTGAGTTAAAGTGAATTCCTTTGCCAAAATCCCAAAGTATGAATCCTATCAGAGCCAAAAGAAGTGTAAAACATGGCAAATCTTTAAGAATATCTATAGACCAGATTTTAAACTCAAAAAGGCATTTTTTATAGGGGCTTTTTAAGTTAAAAATAGATCATCCTTAAGTTAGAAACAGATCATCCTTAAGTTAAAAAATGATTCATTTTGTTGTAAAGCAGAAACTAACACACCATTGTAAACCAATTATACTCCAATAAAGATGTTAAAAAAAATGATACTCTCCCATAAAGTGGGAATATTGGAAGAATTAAGAGTTTGAATAATAAAATTGTATAAAGTAACAGTCTCTTCGGAAGAAAGCATTCCACTAATATCGAGCTGTGTCTGTGTACTAATTCTCTGTTGAAATGCCCAGTGCAACCAGATCCACCCATTGGCCTCAACTGGACTTTACTGAACATCAGTTTAACAGGGATTCATGCAGATATCCAAGTGAGATGGGAACCACCACCAAATGCAGATGTTCAGAAGGGATGGATAGTCCTGGAGTATGAACTGCAATACAAAGAAGTAAATGAGACCCAGTGGAAAATGGTAAGATATCATTACATCTCACATTTAAAAATCCTTTGACTTTTCTTCTTTTTAATTTAACAACCCCCTCTCATTTATAGACTTCCTTTTGACTTAATACCACATGCCCATGCTATATGCTCTCTAATTTCTTATTTGAGAAAAATGGATATAATCAGTAAAATATCATCTTGGAATTCTTTAAGACAGCAAATGCTTACATGGAGTTTTATACAGAAACCTATGGAAGGAAAGGAAAACTATATTTCCCCAGTCATCATTGGTATCCAGTTGAACTTTAGAACAATATCGTGCACTCTAGCCACTTTGCTGCCTTTGAGGATGTGGCTAAACATGGGAAGGGTTATGATCAAGGTCAACAGTGAGCTGTGGCTAAATATTCTCCCATGATTTTAGTTGCTACTCTTCACCAGACCCCCATTAAAATAAGTTCTTGAGTGACTCCAGGAGGGAAACAGAGGGGGAGGGAATTGATCCCCTAGAGGTCTCAGAAGGATGTTTTGTTACATACCTCAAGGGAGAATCAAGCTAAGAGGTTTTTATGTAAGCAAGTGGCATGGTACTGGTTGACCTCTGAACCCCACAAGTGTATGGGAACTGGGCACTTCGATAAAGTCCACATGGCACACAACAAGAAGAAACCAGGATTATCATGCTGCTCCCAATGTAACCAGTTCTAAATCAGTCTAGCCACAGCCACAGGCCTGGCCAAGCCAAGTGGATTCTGGCTGGTCACCAGGTCGTGCCCAGCAGCCCGGCACAGCCTCACTCCCAGAATTTTGAGACACCAGGCCCTGTCCATTCAGTGAACTGCTGAGAAAGAAGCCAGTTTTGTCATTAGAGGAAAGTTAAGTTTAGAGCAGCTGTGCACAGTTAAATATTGGGCTTCAAGGTTCTGTTTGTGGAATCATTTTAATTTAGATATCTGTTCCATAACTTGGTGCAGAAAAGCTTGGCTGGATGCTGAGTCAAACAAGGCTTTCTAAATTCAAGCTTCAGTCAAACATTTGTTCAGCAACCAGGTATTGAAATAACTACCATGCACAAGGCACAGTGCTAGGCACCCCAGGGCAGCAGTTCCCAAAGTGTAAACTTTGGACCCCTGCCCTTTCAGGGAGTCCACAAGCTCAAGACTATTTTCATAATAATACTAGAATGTTCTTTCCTTTTTTCACTGTGTCGAGATTTACACAGATAGTACAAACACAATGGTGGAAACTGCTGCTGCCTTAGCACAAATCAAGGCAGTAATTCCAAATCGTACTGACAGTCACTGTATTCTTCACCACCATGCACTCACAGTTAAGAAGCAGTGATCAGGGCTGGGGGGAGGTAGTTTCACATAAGAATGTCCTCGATGAAGCTGCATGTATTATTAATTTTATTAAATCACGACTTCTGAGTATGTAGCTTTTTAATCTTCTGTGTGACACATGGGAAGTACACATAAAGCACTGCAGCTACATACTGAGGTGTGGTTGGTTATCTTGAGAAAAGGCATTTAAACACCTGAGTGGCCTGCTAGAACTAGCTGCTTTTTGCTTGGAATACCATTTTTACTTTGAAAGAATAACTGATAAACAGCTGGATGGTTTTTCATATTTGAGTTGGCAAATACTTGGCAACATTTCTTGAAAAAGTGAACTTAACACTTAGGAAAAACAATTGACAGTATTTGTTGCCAATGAGAAAATTTGAGCTTTCAAAATTAAATTCGAATTTTGGAAAACTTGCCATCTGCAGCTGTGAGCTTGACAGCTTCCCCAACCTTTGAAGATCTCCTAATGAGATCAATGGTGATATAAGCAAAAGTGAGGTTTTTTTTAAATATTATATAGTGAAATTTAGAAAATATGCATAACTCAGTGAACAATATTTTCCAAATGACCAGTACATACTGTAACCAAAACCACACATGGGGAAATGATCCATTCAAAGTACTAGATGGAATGGTGGATTTTAATATAATGAAGTGTGAAAGATTCATTGATAGAGTTTCAGATTCCACACTGCAATTAACCTTTAAGAAAATACCACTTACTGAGTTTTTTTGTTGGTGTTAAAGAAGAATATATACAATTATCTGAAAAGAGTATTAAAAGAGTATTAAAGAGTATTAAAATATCTCTTCCGTTTCCTCACTATATATCTGTGAGACCAAGTTTTATTTATGCACCTCAACCAAAACAACACATCCTAGCAGTTTTAATTCAGAGACAGTTGTAAAAATACAGCCATTAAGCCAGATATTAAAGAGATTTGCAAAAATGTAAAACAATGTCACTTTTCTCACTGTAACTTTATTGTTTCAGAAAGTACAATAATTTTTATAAAAACATGTTAACATAAAATCTATTATTTTAATTTTGAAATTAGTATTTTTAAAATTCTCATTTTCAGTTTCTAGTATGGTAAATAGTGATAGGTATAACCCCAAAAAACCAAAATCTTTAGGATTCTCAATCATTTTTAAGAGTGTGGAGGAGACCTGAAACAAAAATTTGACGACCTAGGGGCTTCCCTGGTGGCGCAGTGGTTGGGAGTACACCTGCCGATATAGGGGACGCGGGTTCGTGCCCCGGTCCGGGAGGTTCCCACGTGCCGCAGAGCAGCTGGGCCCGTGAGCCATGGCCGCTGGGCCTGAGCGTCCAGAGCCTGTGCTCCGCGACGGGAGAGGCCGTGACAGTGAGAGGCCCGCGTACCGCAAAAAAAAAAAAAAAAATTGACAACCTAGAAAAAGCAAAGATGTAAGTCAGAACATTAGCACACAAATTGAGTGCCGATAGTTTGAACACAGAAAGTCCATGGCCTGTAGTTCTGTCCCAGCCGAGGCACTGATAGGAATCGCACACTCTGAGCCAGGTGCGTGGGAGCATGGGACTCGGTCGACCATTCAGGGCTGCATCCCAACTTGGCTTTGCGGCACTTTTCATTGCACCCCTGCTAAAATCTCATCAGGTAGTCCAAAGGGGTCAATTAACTTTTACTTTACTTACCTTTATAAATGAAGTTACAAATTCATGATATTTATAAGTTTGGTAATTTGCAAAGTATCTCAGAATTGTCATGAGTATCAAGGGCCCATCTATAAGAATTGACCTCTCTTGAAGGACTTACATTCTACTTGGTTATGAGAACAAGAGGCATAAGCATAAAAAGAAGAGAGGGTTGTAAGTCAAGGAGGAAAAGGCTAATTTTTGTTGCTTCTATTAGGAATTCATGTTACATTTGACAATATTGAATTTGGTATTACTATGCCCATTTTTAATTTATTAAACACATTTTGAATATAAAAGTAATTCTAATGACCATGTAGTTGCTTACAACTACTTACCTGCTAAACCAAGTTAAGAATTTGTTGGGTTTTTTTTTTTTAAGACTTAATGGGTGGCGTCAAATTATCCACAATTGTGTTGGCCATCTCTTGAGTACCCACTATATACCTGGTATTGTGCTGGACTTTGGAAATGTAAAGAAGGCATCGTTTGTCCCCAGGGAATTTGCAGTATAATATAGAAATTAGAGCAATGAATTAAAAGAAGTAATATGTGTACTACCTGGCAGGATGGAGTAGGGATAATTGCCAGAAGAGGCTTCTTAGAATATCAGCAGTACTTGCACTGAGAATTAGCCAAGAATAGGCTTTCCCTCATAGGAAGGTAGCAGGGAGCAGGGTGGGTATTAGGAGCCCTGTGAGCCAATTTGAGTTTGGTGTGGCTGGTGTGGAAGGGTGAGGGAAGATGGAGAGGGGGCTATGGGTCGAATGGCCGAGGGTCCTTTTTTGCTTTTGTTATTAATGAAATCTGTAAAGAAATAGTACTGGTGACAGTGACAGAGAAATGAGGGCTTCAAGAATGGAAACATAGGCTTTTTAAAATAGTTTAAGAAAAATAATAAGATGAATTTAATATTCAGAAGCATTTTAGGTATACAAATATTCCATATATTAAGCATCTATAAAAGATGCAAACTAACCACTCTGTGTACATAGGAGAAAAAAAGAGGTACTTTGTGAGTAGAAACTAACTGAGGTGAAGGGAAATTTGTTTTAGAAGCTGAAGGCCCAGGCTCTGACTTAATAAAACAAATTATGAGAATCTTATTTATGTGAAAAACCCATGCTGTTGAAGAAGAGAATGTTCCTAATTTTCTATAAACAGGAACAAGATGTTCTACCCAAAAACACAAGAAAAGCACATATTGGATACCTGCTTTGAATATTTGACTTGGAGGAAAACACCATCATTAGTTGTGTCTAACCTCTTTGATAGCAACATGTCTTAAAGGTCTAATAGCCTCACCTACCCTTCCCTGGGAAGGTAAAGGAACATCCTGGCCTTCAGGGTTGTGGAATCCTGTTGGTTGTTACCAAAGGCCTCCAGTGACTTTTCTTCACAAATTTTAAATAGCAAACCATTTTGAGGTGGCTTTAAGCCTTCTAGAGCAAGCTGATAGAATTGTTTGAAAGTTTAATTAAGACAACTATGATTTTTCTAGGACAATTTCCAATTCTGTGATCATATGAATGACTACCCAGGATTTCCAAAGAACAGATATAGATATAGGAAATATGTTTGTTTCTTTCAGTTCTGATGTCTTTACATAAGAATGTAATATCCCAAAGGGTAGGCAGTGTATCTGTAATCTTTATAATTCTGCCATTCACTATAATTCTATTATGCTTTGATCTTAGTAGAATATCTGACAGCCTAATGCAAAGATATAGCTACATTTCTTTAAACAAGTCTATCATATCTTTGTGTTTATACCAAAATAAATTTGAAGACCACTACCCATTTAACAAAATGATTCTTTTTTTTACCATTTTTTAATTGAAGTATAGTTAATTTACAATGTTGTGTTACTAAGTTATTTGCCTTGATCTTTCTCTAAATAGCAAACTCCACCAGGGCATTTTAAAACATTGCCTACTTTACAGAAATTCGTTTTGAATACAAATGTAGAAACACCTCATAGAACTTATTGCATTGAGTTGTTGACTCTCTAACCAGTAAGTTTTATATTTTGTCTTGAAAGATGGACCCTGTTTTGTCAACATCAGTTCCAGTGTACTCATTGAGACTGGATAAAGAGTATGAAGTGCGTGTGAGATCCAGACAACGAAACTCTGAAAAATATGGCGAGTTCAGTGAGGTGCTCTTTGTAACACTTCCTCAGATGAGACCATTTGCATGTGAAGAAGGTAAACCTAAGAGATTAAGATGGAAGCCAACATGGTTTTTGTCAACATACAGGGATTTTTAGGGTGTTGTCCAGATCAAGATACATTAGCATCAATTGTCAGGATGAGGGACCTTGAGTTCACTGCCTGTAACAGGTACTCTCCATTACAAAAGAGGAAGGAGGATTTCATTTTTGAATTTTTCAGGAAAAGTCATGGGGTAGGTGCAAGTTAAAGAGCAGAAGATACACCACGCTATTGATGGAGGGGGTGGGGTATCTCTGGATAAAAGAATTTCAGGTGATTCTTTTCTTCATTTCTTTATTTCCTTGTTTCTATATTTCTAGTATTTTCTATGAGTTTGTTTTGCACTTATAATCAGAAAAAAATGTTTTTCATATACACAGTGAAGAAATTCTGAATCTGGATGGATGGTTATCTATGTGGCATCTTAGAGAACTCCTAATATTGAGTCAGCATAAGTAGTCAATGGCAGGTGTTTATTGGTTTTAGAAAGTTTGGGTGTGGCTTTTACCTGGAGGAAGGCTTAATAAATCGTGTGCTAGATACGCTCAAGAGTGACAGGGAGTATTTGAAGATCCTATATAAAAGAAATATAAACATATAGTTTAAAGAAATGAGACCTATGAATTCAGAATAAAAGCATTAAAATTTTTGGATACAGAAATAAAGAAGGCTGCTTAACAATGAATAGTAAGTGTATAAAGTATTATCACTCCCAAATGGGAATTGGCTATAACTCATCCCCATTAAAAACAGAAAGTTTACAGTGCCACATGAGGGTCTGAGGTTTGTTAACGAAACAATCACAAGCTACAGAGAAATTAAATTTATATTTCTGCACTTACAGTACAGGTAGAATCGTGATACTATATAACACAAATGAAAATGTCTATAGTACAGGTAGAATCCGTGATACTATATAACACAAATGAAAATGTCTATGGCACCATCTTTTCTAAGCTCTACTCAACAGGCTTGTTGTTTCAAATGATACTTGATACAATGAAATTCAGGTTAAAAGCACATTTGCCACATGCCCTTTAAGCTTATTGTGATGGCATTTAATTCCTTAACAAAAACATTTTTTAAACAAGCTTTTCTTCTCTGTTAAAAAAGAAAAAAATTAAACTCTCGCTTTATATTACGTTCCTGAGTATATCATTGATATAAAATTATAGGTACCACAAGATACAAAAAAAAACGATATTCTCTCCCCCACTAATTCTTTATAATATGCATAACATCTCCCTTGGGGCTTTTAATAACTGAATAAGAAAATAAATAAAATATTACAGCATAAAAGCCTACTTTTAATAAAGCAACGTTAAGGTAAATTCCACCTTAAAAGCAGTCAGCCTCTGCCACTGTGGCACTTGTTCTTGAGAAATGAAATAGAAGTTTTACAGACTCCCACAAATTTGCTACAAATTATACTAAAATCTAAAGATGGGAGTCCTAGTACTGATTTTCTTCTGTCAAACAATATTTTTTAAGCAGAAAATGTATGCCCTGCATGTCTAAAAAGTTTCAGTAATGAATCAAAAGTAAAACTCTGCCCCCATCTTTTTGATGGATCCTCAATCTGGAGGATAAAAAATATCACCACACTTTAAAAAAAAAAAAAAAGAACCAAGTGGACATTATTTAGGAAAAGTAGTATATTAACAGGCATCAATTTTTCCTAGAGCTGAAGCATTTTAATGACATACCCTGAATACATAAGGTGCTTAAAGCAATTTGTTTGTATAAACATGGATTGTGCTTAAACTGTATGCTGTTTCTTTACTTTGATTTTCTTTTTTTGGTACATGAAAGGATCTGAAGAAGTGGATAGTGGTGTTCTTGGAACAGAAAATACTCCTAAGTCATTGCACTCTATTTCAATGGTTAACAAATGAAATCACTGACTCTACTAGATGAATACAAATTAGGAAATTTTTTTATGTGGAACAGGAGAGTGAAATGTAAGCTTCAACTATTCATAATTCTGTGAGTGAGATGTTGTTCTCATGTTTTTCAGATTTCCAGTTTCCATGGTTCTTATTTATTATCTTTGGAATATTTGGACTAATGGTGACATTATTTTTATTCATATTTTCTAAACAACAAAGGTAAGTGTGATATAACATACTTTGATATGTTTTTGCCAGTTATTTAGCAAACATACATGTTTCCATTTATTGTTTGATGTTTTCTTTTGTGAATCATGAGTGAAATATTTCAACCCAGTGAAACGTTATCTCCAGTTATACATTTACCACTTTGTTGTGTTCATCACAGAGACATCACAGGTCTCAGTTCTATCTGGAAAGTTGCATAGGACATTAAGAGGCTGAGGCTAGTGACTATACACCTTGTGATATGTACCTCATCAAAGGTCTGAAAAAAATTGGCTCATTTATTCCAGGACCGTAGGCAGCAGTGAGGCTTTGGCTGAGTCTGACACAGTCCTGATGTAAGAGGAAATTTAAGTGGTAAACTAAAACCACCTAGATAATTCAATCTAATAAAACCTTTTTTGACTTCATATGATGACGATTTTAAGTAAATTTGGGTTTTATTGAAATTGCTTGGATAGTTATGATTTGGTATTTCATCTGCTTTTGTCAACACAGATAAAATTCTAAGCTTGAAGAGATTCTGTTCTGCATTCTCTTGCAGTCAAAAGGCAGGTTCCAGTTATTCTGCCACTGCTGTTTAATCTCATTTGAGTCCCTTAATCCATCAAGGCCTCCATGTTCTCATGGGTAGTTTGAGGGTGTTGGATTATATGACCTTTAAATTTCCCTTAAGCTGTAAAGACTAATTATTCTATTTTCATTCTTGAAAGAAACTCAGTACAGACTACAGGAACTTTTAATACAAAACATAGGAAAAGTTACTGGTACCGGCTGCCAGTTTTCTTACATTTAGAATATTCTCTTTTTTTTTTAACATCTTTATCAGAGTATACTTGCTTTAAAATGGTGTGTTAGTTTCTGCTTTATAACAAAGTGAATCAGCTATATACATATGTATATCCCCTTATCTCCTCCCTCTTGCGTCTCCCTCCCACCCTCCCTATCCCACTCCTCTAGGGGGTCACAAAGCACCAAGCTGATCTCCCTGTGCTATGCGACTGCTTCCCACTAGCTATCTATCTTACATTTGGTAGTGTATATAAGTCCATGCCACTCTCTCACTTGGTCCCAGCTTACCCTTCCCCCTCCCTGTGTCCTCAAGTCCATTCCCTACATCTACATCTTTATTCCTGTCCTGCCCCTAGGTTCTTCAGAACATTTTGGTTTTTTTAGATTCCATAGATATGTGTTAGCATATGGTATTTGTTTTTCTCTTTCTGACTTACTTCACTCTGTAGGACAGTCTCTAGGCCCATCCACCTCACTACAAATAACTCAATTTCATGTCTTTTTATGGCTGAGTAATATTCTATTGTATATATGTGCCACATCTTCTTTATCCATTCATCTGTCGGTGGACACTTAGGTTGCTTCCATGTCCTGGCTATTGTAAATAGAGCTGCAATGAACTTTGTGGAACATGACTCTTTTTGAATTATGGTTTTCTCAGGATATATGCCCAGTAGTGGGATTGCTGAGTCATATGGTAGTTTAGAATATTCTTTAAGTCCCATGGGTTAATCTTGCCCCTTCTCCTAGAATTAGGGTAGCTAACACTCTGTTTGCCTGGGACTTTCCTGGTTTTAGCACTGAAAGTCCTGTGTCCAGGCAAACCAAGACGGTTACTCTACTTAGAACTAAAGACAAGTCTCTAGGTGAAGCCAAGATGCATCTACAAATCAAAGTAGGATCTATGTGAATATATTGTAAAAGCTTTTTAATTTGTATTTTGAAGCTGTATAGCATTTGTAAACATCAAAATAGAATTTCAGTAGAGAGAAGGATTCTCAGAATTCTAGAGTTCCAGAGTGTCAAGCATGCTAAAAGTCTCCAAGTGAATGTAGGAAGGGTTATTTTAGTAGTTTCATCTCCAGTTTTATAATGTAAGCTTAGAAGAAAACAAAATTAGCTCTGTAGAATTTTATTTTCTATCTAACTTTCTAGCAACATTACTATCTTAGACACAAGTATTATAAAGCAGGATAACACACTTTTCAATTGGGGGGGAGTTAGTAAATAAGTAAATAAGTATTTAGGATTTTAAGTAATTTATATATTTAAGCAATGCCAACAGCAAAGGAGTCAAATTATTCTGATGATTAATTTGAATTCACTGATCTGTACAGTTAGGCAATGGGCTAATTTATGTGTACCTGCAGTAGATAAACCCACTATGTACTTAATGGAATTTACTTTTTTTTTTTTAATTTATTTATTTATTTTTTATTAGTTTCTGCTTTATAACAAAGTGAATCAGTCATACATACACATCTGTTCCCACATCCCTTCCCTATTGCGTCTCCCTCCCTCCCACCCTCCCTATCCCACCCCTCCAGGCGGTCACAAAGCACCGAGCTGATCTCCCTGTGCTCTGCGGCTGCTTCCCACTATCTATCCACCTTACGTTTGGTAGTGTATATATGTCCATGCCTCTCTCTCACTTTGTCACAGCTTACCCTTCACCCTCCCCATATCCTCAAGTCCGTTCTCAAGTAGGTCTGTGTCTTTATTCCCGTTTTACCCCTAGGTTCTTTATGACATTTTTTTTTTAAATCCATATATATGTGTTAGCATACGGTATTTGTCTTTCTCTTTCTGACTTACTTCACTCTGTATGACAGACTCTAGGTCTATCCACCTCATTACAAATAGCTCAGTTTCGTTCCTTTTTATGGCTGAGTAATATTCCATTGTATATATGTGCCACATCTTCTTTATCCATTCATCCGATGATGGACACTTAGGTTGTTTCCAGCTCCGGGCTATTGTGAATAGAGCTGCAATGAACATTTTGGTACATGTCTCTTTTTGAATTATGGTCTTCTCAGGGTATATGCCTAGTAGTGGGATTGCTGGGTCATATGGTAGTTCTATTTTTAGTTTTTTAAGGAACCTCCATACTGTTCTCCATAGTGGCTGTACCAATTCACATTCCCACCAGCAGTGCAAGAGTGTTCCCTTTTCTCCACACCCTCTCCAGCATTTATTGTTTGTAGATTTCTTGATGATGGCCATTCTGACTGGTGTGAGGTGATATCTCATTGTAGTTTTGATTTGCATTTCTCTAATGATTAATGATGTTGAGCATTCTTTCATGTGTTTGTTGGCAGTCTGTATATCTTCTTTGGAGAAATGCCTATTTAAGTCTTCTGCCCATTTTTGGATTGGGTTGTTTGTTTTTTTGCTATTGAGCTGCATGAGCTGTTTATAAATTTTGGAGATTAATCCTTTGTCAGTTGCTTCATTTGCAAATATTTTCTCCCATTCTGAGGGTTGTCTTTTGGTCTTGTTTATGGTTTCCTTTGCTGTGCAAAAGCTTTGAAGTTTCATTAGGTCCCATTTGTTTATCTTTGTTTTTAGTTCCATTTCTCTAGGAGGTGGGTCCAAAAGGATCTTGCTGTGATTTATGTCATAGAGTGTTCTACCTATGTTTTCCTCTCAGAGTTTGATAGTTTCTGGCCTTACATTTAGGTCTTTAATCCATTTTGAGCTTATTTTTGTGTATGGTGTTAGGGAATGATCTAATCTCATACTTTTACATGTCCCTGTCCAGTTTTCCCAGCACCACTTATTGAAGAGGCTGTCCTTTCTCCACTGTACATTCCTGCCTCCTTTATCAAAGATAAGTTGGCCATATGTGCATGGGTTTATCTCTGGGCTTTCTATCCTGATCCACTGATCTATCTTTCTGTTTTTATGCCAGTACCACACTGTCTTAATTACTGTAGCTTTGTAGTATAGTCTGAAGTCAGGGAGCCTGATTCCTCCAGCTCCATTTTTCGTTCTTAAGATTGCTTTGGCTATTCGGGGTCTTTTGTTTTTCCAAACAAATTTTGAAATTTTTTGTTCTAGTTCTGTGAAAAATGCCAGTGGTAGTTTGATAGGGATTGCATTGAATCTGTATATTGCTTTGGGTAGTAGAGTCATTTTCACAATATTGATTCTTCCAATCCAGGAGCATGGTATATCTCTCCATCTATTTGTATCCTCTTTAATTTCTTTCATCAGTGTCTTATAATCTTCTGCATAAAGGTCTTTTGTCTCCTTAGGTAGGTTTATTCCTAGATATTTTATTCTTTTTGTTGCAATGGTAAATGGGAGTGTTTTCTTGATTTCATTTTCAGATTTTTCATCATTAGTGTACAGGAATGCCAGAGATTTCTGTGCATTAATTTTGTATCCTGCTACTTTACCAAATTCATTGATTAGCTCTAGTAGTTTTCTGGTAGCATCTTTAGGATTCTCTATGTATATTATCATGTCATCTGCAAACAGTGACAGCTTTACTTCTTCTTTTCCAATTTGGATTCCTTTTATTTCCTTTTCTTCTCTGATTGCTGTGGCTAAAACTTCCAAAACTAGGTTGAATAAGAGTGGTGAGAGTGGGCAGCCTTGTCTTGTTCCTGATCTTAGTGGAAATGGTTTCAGTTTTTCACCATTGAGGACAATGTTGGCTGTGGGTTTGTCATATATGGCCTTTATTATGTTGAGGAAAGTTCCCTCTATGCCTACTTTCTGCAGGGTTTTTATCATAAATGGGTGTTGAATTTTGTCGAAAGCTTTCTCTGCATCTATTGAGATGATCATATGGTTTTTCTCCTTCAACTTGTTAATATGGTGTATCACATTGATTGATTTGCGTATATTGAAGAATCCTTGCATTCCTGGAATAAACCCCACTTGATCATGCTGTATGATCCTTTTAATGTGCTGTTGGATTCTGTTTGCTAGTATTTTGTTGAGGATTTTTGCATCTATGTTCATCAGTGATATTGGCCTGTAGTTTTCTTTCTTTGTGACATCCTTGCCTGGTTTTGGTATCAAGGTGATGGTGGCCTCATAGAATGAGTTTGGGAGTGTTCCGTCCTCTGATATTGTTTGGAAGAGTTTGAGAAGGATGGGTGTTAGCTCTTCTCTAAATGTTTGATAGAATTCGCCTGTGAAGCCATCTGGTCCTGGGCTTTTGTTTGATGGAAGATTTTTAATCACAGTTTCAATTTCAGTGCTTGTGATTGGTCTATTCATATTTTCTATTTCTTCCTGTGTCAGTCTTGGTAGGTTGTGCATTTCTAAGAATTTGTCCATTTCTTCCAGGTTGTCCATTTTATTGGCATAGAGTTGCTTGTAGTAATCTCTCATGATCTTTTGTATTTCTGCAGTGTCAGTTGTTACTTCTCCTTTTTCATTTCTAATTCTGTTGATTTGAGTTTTCTCCCTTCTTTTCTTGATGAGTCTGGCTAATGGTTTGTCAATTTTGTTTATCTTCTCAAAGAACCAGCTTTTAGTTTGGTTGATCTTTGCTATTGTTTCCTTCATTTCTTTTTCATTTATTTCTGATCTGATCTTTATGATTTCTTTCCTTCTGCTAACTTTGGGGGTGTTTTGTTCTTCTTTCTCTAATTGCTTTAGGTGCAGGGTAAGGTTGTTTACTCGAAATGTTTCCTGTTTCTTAAGGTGGGATTGTATTGCTATAAACTTCCCCCTTAGAACTGCTTTTGCTGCGTCCCATAGGTTTTGGGTCGTCGTGTCTCCATTGTCATTTGTTTCTAGGTATTTTTTAATTTCCTCTTTGATTTCTTCAGTGATCACTTCGTTATTGAGTAGTGTATTGTTTAGCCTCCATGTGTTTGTATTTTTTACAGATCTCTTCCTGTAATTGATGTCTAGTCTCATAGCATTGTGGTCGGAAAAGATACTTGATACAATTTCAATTTTCTTAAATTTACCAAGGCTTGATTTGTGACCCAAGATATGATCTATCCTGGAGAATGTTCCATGAGCACTTGAGAAAAATGTGTATTCTGTTGTTTTTGGATGGAATGTCCTATAAATATCAACTAAGTCCATCTTGTTTAATGTATCATTTAAAGCTTGTGTTTCCTTATTTATTTTCATTTTGGATGATCTGTCCATTGGTGAAAGTGGGGTGTTAAAGTCCCCTACTATGATTGTGTTACTGTCGATTTCCCCTTTTATGGCTGTTAGTATTTGCCTTATGTATTGAGATGCTCCTATGTTGGGTGCATAAATATTTACAATTGTTATATCTTCTTCTTGGATCGATCCCTTTATCATTATGTAGTGTCCTTCTTGGTCTCTTCTAATAGTCTTTATTTTAAAGTCTATTTTGTCTGATATAAGAATTGCTACTCCAGCTTTCTTTTGATTTCCATTTGCATGGAATATCTTTTTCCATCCCCTTACTTTCAATCTGTATGTGTCTCTAGGTCTGAAGTGGGTCTCTTGTAGACAGCATATATATGGGTCTTGTTTTTGTATCCATTCAGCCACTCTGTGTCTTTTGGTGGGAGCATTTAGTCCATTTTCATTTAAGGTAATTATTGATATGTATGTTTCTATTCCCATTTCCTTAATTGTTTTGGGTTCGTTATTGTAGGTATATTCCTTCTGTTGTGTTTCTTGCCTAGAGAAGTTCCTTTAGCATTTGTTGTAAAGCTGGTTTGGTGGTGCTGAACTCTCTCAGCTTTTGCTTGTCTGTAAACGTTTTAATTTCTCCATCAAATCTGAATGAGATCCTTGCTGGGCAGAGTAATCTTGGTTGCAGGTTTCTCTCCTTCATCACTTTAATTATGTCCTGCCACTCCCTTCTGGCTTGTAGAGTTTCTGCTGAGAGATCAGCTGTTAACCTGATGGGGATTCCCTTGTGTGTTATTTGTTGTTTTTCCCTTGCTGCTTTTAATATGATTTCTTTGTGTTTAATTTTTGACAGTTTGATTAATATGTGTCTTGGCGTATTTCTCCTTGGATTTATTCTGTATGGGACCCTCTGTGCCTCCTGGACTTGATTAACTATTTCCTTTCCCATATTAGGGAAGTTTTCAACTATAATCTCTTCAAATATTTTCTCAGTCCCTTTCTTTTTCTCTTCTTCTTCTGGAACCCCTATAATTCGAATGTTGGTGCGTTTAATGTTGTCCCAGAGGTCTCTGAGACTGTCCTCTATTCTTTTCATTCTTTTTTCTTTATTTTGCTCTGCATCAGTTATTTCCACTATTTTATCTTCCACCTCACTTATCCGTTCTTCTGCCTCAGTTATTCTGCTATTGATCCCATCTAGAGTATTTTTCATTTCATTTATTGTGTTTTTAATCGATGCTTGATTCATCTTTAGTTCTTCTAGGTCCTTGTTAACTGTTTCTTGCATTTTGTCTATCCTATTTCCAAGATTTTGGATCATCTTTACTATCATTATTCTGAATTCTTTTTCAGGTAGACTGCCTATTACCTCTTCATTTGTTAGGTCTGGTAGGTTTTTATCTTGCTCCTTCACCTGCTGTGTGTTTTTCTGCTTTCTCATTTTGCTTATGTTACTGTGTTTGGGGTCTCCTTTTTGCAGGCTGCAGATTCGTAGTTCCCGTTGTTTTTGGTGTCTGTCCCCCGTGGCTAAGGTTGTTTCAGTAGGTTGTGTAGGCTTCCTGGTGGGGGGGACTAATGCCTGTGTTCTGGTGGTTGAGGCTCGATCTTGTCTTTCTGGTGGACAGGTCCACGTCTGGTGGTGTGTTTTGGGGTGTCTGTAGCCTTATTATGTTTTTAGGTAGCCTCTCTGCTAATGGGTGGGGTTGTGTTCCTGCCTTGCTAGTTGCTTGGCATAGGGTGACCAGCACTGTAGCTTGCTGGTCGTTGACTGAAGCTGGGTGCTGGTGTTGAGATGGAGATCCCTGGGAGATTTTCGCTGCTTGATATTATGTGGAGCTGGGACGTCTCTTGTGGACCCGTGTCCTGAGGTTGGCTCTCCCACTTCAGAGGCACAGCACTGACTCCTGGCTGCAGCACCAAGAGCCTTTCATCCACCCGGCTCAGAATAACAGTGAGAAAAAGTAGAAAGAAAGAATTAGTAGAAGAAAGAAAGAGAGAGGGAAAGAAAGGAAGAAGGGAAGAAAGGAAGGAAGGAAGGACGAAAGAAAGAAAGGAGGGGGGGAGGGAGGAAGGATGGAAAGACAGAAGGAAAGAAAGGAGGGAGGGAGGGAGGAATGAAAGCAAAGGGAAGAGTGAATGGAAGAAGGGAGGGAGGGAGGGAGGAAGGAAAGAAAGAAAGAAAGAAAGACAGGAGGGAGGGAGGGAGGAAGGAAAGAAAAAGAAAGTGGAAAGAAGAAGGGTGGGAGGGAGGGAGGGAGGAAAGAAAAAGAAAGAAGGAAAGGAGGAGCGGAGGGAGGGAGGGAGGAAGGGAAGGTAGGAAGAAAAGAAAGAGCAGGTAAAGTAAAATAGAATAAAGTATGAAATATAGTAGCGTTATTAAAATTAAAAAGTAATTATTGAAAAAAAAAAACACGGACCGATAGAACCCTGGGACATATGGTGGAAGCAAAGCTATACAGAGAGAATCTTACACAGAAGATTACACATACACATTCACAAAAAGAGAGCAGGGGGAAAAATCAAAAATCTTGCTCTTCAAGTCCACCTCCTCGATTTGGGATAATTCGTTGTAAAAAGAGGAAAAGGGCGAGAAGTCTGAAATCTTGCTAAGTCCACCTCCTTAATTTGGGATAATTCGTTGTAAAAAGGGGGGAAAGTCTTAAATCTTGTCCTCAAAGTCCACTTCCTCAATTTGGGATGATTCGCTGTCCATTCATACACTCCACAGACGCAGGGCACATCAAATGGACCGTGGAGCTTTAATCCACTGCCTCCGAGGCTGCCCAGAGAGATTTCCCTGTCTCTGCTCTCACAATTCCCGGGTCTCAGCCTTGGACCTGGCCCCGCCTCTCCGCTTAGGTCGCCGGAGGGCGTCCGTTCTTCGCTCAGGCAGGACGGGTTTAAAGGAGCCGCTGATTCGGGGGCTCTGGCTCACTCAGGCAGAGGGGAGGGAGGGGAATGCCCTCTCCTCGCGCACCAGGCAACAAAAGGGAAAAAAGTCTCTTGCCTCTCCGCTAGCTCCAGACCCTTTCCTCGGACTCCCTCCGGGCTAGCACTAACCCCTTCAGGCTCTCTTCCTGCCGCCAGCCCCAGTCCTCTCCCTGCGCTCCGACTGAAAGCCGATACCCGAGCCTCAGCTCCCAGCCCCGCCCGCCCCGGCTGCGAGCAGACAAGCCTCTCGGGCTGGTGTGTGCCTGAGGGCACCGATCCTCTGTGCCAAAATCTCTCTGCTTTGCCCTCCGCACCCGTGTTGCTGTGCTCTCCTCCGCTACTCCGAAGCTTTCCCCCTCCGCCACCTGCAGTCTCCGCCCGCGAAGGGGCTTGTAGTGTGTAGAAACCTTCCCTCCTTCACGGCTCCCTCCCACTGGTGCAGGTCCCGTCCATATCCTATTGTCTCTGTTTATTCTTTTTTTCTTTTGACCTACCCAGGTATGTGGGGAGTTTCTTGCCTTTTGGGGGGTCTGAGGTCTTCTGTCAGCGTTCAGTAGGTGTTCTGTTGGAGTTGTTCCACGTGTAGATGAATTTCTGATGTATCTGTGGGGAGGAAGGTGATCTCCGCGTCTTACTCTTCCGCCATCTTCCTCCGGCTCCCTGGAATTTACTTTTAACATTAGTTGTCAATTTCGAGTCATCATGAAGACCAAGCAAATTTGTTATGTTGCTTAAAATTACATTAGTTAACAATATTTGGAAGAAAAAATAATCCTCCAAACAAATAGAATTTCAAAGGATATATATTAACCTTTGTCTAAAAGAGTGTTTTCTATGAATAATGAAGTTCTTAACTATGACGCTTGGTCAAAATCACCACATTGGGAAAAATTTTGGAAATTTGTACTGCCAAATTTCCTGTTCTAAATTAAGTTTTCCATGGAAAACAATTAACCTTTCTTTTCTCATGTACCCATAAAAACCCTTATCATTGTCTAAATTTCCATGTTCTAATGAAAGTAGGAAATGGTAGAAAATAGCTGACAGCAAGTGTGGAAAGAACAATTAAAATGAAACTCAAAGAATGAGGTGCTATGCCAGTTTACCCCAGAACTTCAGGACTGTAAAGGACTTCAGGTGCACTTTGTCTTTGCTTGAGGTTTTGTTAGTTCACACACCAAGCCACGGCTCCCTTTCTTAGTCCAGATCATTAAGAGTCAACTCTAGCAAAATTTATAGAGTAATTTGGATTTGAATAAAATGATAGAAAAATCAGAAATGTAGTTTCATGCCAGTTTATCTTTATTCTATACTCTGTGGCTCCCACTATATGACCTCTTCCAGCCTTCAAGCTATGGCTAATCCAGGAAGAAATAACCGAATCAACATAAAACAGAAGTGACAAACTGGCAACCTGAAAGCCAAATTCAGCCTGCAGATCCATGTTTTGTTGTTTTATGTTCTTTTGATCTTGGAGTAAAGGTTTTCCTGCAAAGTGTTTATAAAACAGGGAATTTTCACACAAAAATCCAGATTACCAGATTATCTTTAAAAACAGAGATCTAGTGAAACTGGGTTGATATTCCTGCATGGCAACATGTGCTGAAGCAGAGGACCAACAACCATCCCATTTGCAAAGGGCATATGTTCTCTGTCATCATTCCCATCCCTCCCTATGACTTTGTACCAGGCCCGCTATATTCAGTTGCATGACTGACTTGGGTCCTCCAAGCTGCAGGGTCTGCCACCCTGGCCTAAAGTCAACCACAACTCCTAGAAAGCTATCAACAAGTACCTAAATGCATCATCCTCTTCAAAAAAAAAAAAAAAAAAAAAAAAAAGAGGCACCCCATACAAAGTAAAGCATTAGACATTTAGAAAACTTTGCCTCCTGTAACTGGGATTTTGTTGCATTTTTCTGTGTGTTTGAACCTGTGAACTATTCATTTAGAGATGCAGAACCAAGTTAACCCATCAGTGCAACAGAAGGCAAAGGGCCCAGGTTTTGGAGTCAGCTGCTTTGGATTTGCGTGCCAGCTGAGCCAAGTATTAGTGTGTGATTTGAACATGTTCCTTAAATATCTAAATCTTTCCACAGATAATGTCTTCTGCCTCCCTGGTAGTGGTAAGGATTAAATGAAATGTTTAGTGCAAGGGTTGACAAAGTTGTTTTAAAAATGACCAAACAGTAAATTTTTAGGCTTTCTGGGCTATGCAATCTCTGTCACCACTACTCAGCTCTTCCACTGTGGCATGAAAGCAGCCATAGATGATATGTAAACTATTTTACATAGATAATATGTAAAATGAACATAGATAATATGTAAAATGAACATGACCATGTTCCAATAAAACTTTATTTACAAAAACAGAGGGCAGACCACATTTGGCCCGTAGTCTGTAATTTGCCAACCCAGAGTTTAGTGCAAGATACATCTCACAGTGGTTTATAAGCATTCAAAAATGGTAGCAGTTACTAATAACATGAACTTTTTCTATAACTTCTATTCATCAGTAACAATTGAACACCGTCCCACAGAGTAAACCTAGTGGAGTCTACTCAAACACAACTTACGGAATTTGGCTTATTCCTTGGATTATGTAAAAAGGTGGTGGAAAAACGTTCCATTCACACTAAGTAGAATATCAGCTGATACCCAAAAATCAGATTGGAATGGATAATCTCTGAGCTTTATTCCAGAGCCACAATGTTATTTTTTTTCCTTTTTTCTTTTAATTGGAGTATAATTGCTTTACAATGTTGTTAGTTTCTCCTGTACAGTGAAGTGAATCAGCTATATGTATATATATATCCCCTCCCTCTTGGACCTCCCTCCCCCTCATTCCACCCATCTAGGTTATCACAGAGCACGGAGCTGAGCTCCCTGTGCTATACAGCAGGTTCCCACTAGCTATCTATTTTACACATGGTCGTGTATTTATGTCAAATCTAATCTCCCAGTTCATCCCACCCTCCCCTTCCCCACTGTGTCCCCACGTCCATTCTCCACATCTGCCTTTCTATTCCTGCCCTGCAGATAGGTTCATCTGTACCATTTTTCTAGATTCCACATATATGCATTAATATACAATATTTGTTTTTCTCTTTCTGACTTACTTCACTCTGTATAACAGACTCTAGGTCCATCCACATCTCTACAAATGATCCAATTTTGTTCACTTTTGTGGCTGAGTAATATTCTATATATGTACCACATCTTCTTTATTTGTCTGTCATTGGACATTTAGGTTGTTTCCATGTCCTGGCTATTGTAAATAGTGCTGCAATGAACATTGTGGTACACGAATTTTTTTGAATTATGGTTTTCTCAGGGTATATGCCCAGTAGTGGGATTGCTGGGGCATATGGTTGTTCTATTTTTAGTTTTTTAAGGAACCTCCATGCTGTTCTCCATAGTGGCTGTACCAATTTACATTCCCACCAACAGTGCAAGAGGGTTCCCTTTTCTCCACACCCTCTCCAGCATTTATTGTTTGTAGATATGTGATGATGGCCATTCTGACTGGTGTGAGGTGATACCTCATTTTAGTTTTGATTTGCATTTCTCTAATAATTAGTGATGTTGAGAATCTTTTCATGTGCCTCTTGGCCATCTGTGTGTCTTCTTTGCTGAAATGTCTGTTCAGGTCTTCTGCCCATTTTTGGATTGGGTTGTCTGTCTTTCTTTTTGATATTGAGCTGCATGAGCTGTTTGTATATTTTGGAGATTAATTCTTTGTCCATTGCTTCATTTGCAAATATTTTCTCCCATTCTGAGGGTTGTCTTTTGGTCTTGTTTATGGTTTCCTTTGCTGTGCAAAAGCTTTTAAGTTTCATTAGGTCCCATTTGTTTATTTTTGTTTTTATTTTCATTACCCTAGAAGGTGGGTCATAAAAGATCTTGCTGTGATTTATGTCAAAGAGTGTTCTGCCTGTGTTTTCCTCTAAGGGATTTATAGTGTCAGGTCTTACATTTAGGTCTTTAATCCACTTTGAGTTTATTTTTATGTATGGTGTTAGGGAGTGTTCTTATTTCACTCTTTTTTTTTTTTTTACATGTAGTTGTCCAGTTTTCCCAGCACCATTTATTGAAGAGGCTGTCTTGTCTCCATTGTATATTCTTGCCTCCTTTGTCATAGATTAGGTGACCATAGGTGCATGGGCTTATCTCTGGGCTTTCTATCCTGTACCATTGATCTATATTTCTGTTTTTGTACCAGTACCATACTGTCTTGATTACTGTAGCTTTGTAATATAGTCTGAAGTCAGGGAGTCTGATTCCTCCAGCTCTGTTTTTCGTTCTCAATATTGCCTTGGCTAGTCGGGGTCTTTTGTGCTTCCACACAAATTGTATAATTTTTTGTTCTAATTCTGTGAAAAATGCCATTGGTAATTTGACAGATTGCACTGAACCTGTAGATTGCTTTGGGTAGTATAGTCATTTTCATAGTATTGATTCTTCCAATCCAGGAGCATGGTATATCTCTCCATCTGTTTGTGTCATCTTTGATTTCTTTCATCAGTGTTTTATAGTAATATCTGAGCTTTATTCCACAGCTACAATGTTGACTTTAAAAAAAAAAAAACTCTAGTTACACCATTAATGAAATAGATAAATGATTTACTCAAAGTTATTCAAGAAATGGTTTATTGAGCACCTTCTCTGTGCCAGGAATTGTTCTAAGTGCTGGGGATACAATCAGGCACAAGACAAGCAGGATAGATATTGAAATGAATTATGGTCAAAAAGTAACTTAAATATTTGGAACAGAAATTTTAAGTGCATCATAGACTTGTGTATACAAATCCATACTGATTGATTAGAGATAGTTCAAATTTAGTCTGTCCTAACTGAAATGAACTGTGCAATAACACCCTGGTTAATGAGATTGCCTTGGATAATCTTATAATTCATGTGGATTTGTGGTATCAACTTATACCAACCCACTCTTTTTTAAGGGTACATATAATGTTGGCTCCACATGGATTGGCTCTTTCTCCTCCCCTTCCCTTCCTCTACAAATTATAGATGAGATGATGTATATTAAAATTACCTCCCTTATAACTGACATGGAAATTGGCTTCAGATGGAATTAAATTTCTAACTTCCAATACTAAGACTGTCTATCAATAAAAGACATTATGAAAGAAAAGTTACAAGAAAACTGCATTTTACTTAAATTGGTTTCAGATAAGGGTTTTTTTTTTTTTTTTTATTCTATAGTTTTTCCTTGTCATTTACTGCTTAATGCTTTCCTCCTTTCTCAGATTATACTTATTCCAAATTTTCTGTTACTTTATATTAGTAATAATACTGTCAACGTTTTGAATGTATAACTGACATCAAAACAAAATTTTGTTTTCAAGGATTAAGATGTTGATTCTACCCCCAGTTCCGGTTCCAAAGATAAAAGGAATTGATCCAGATCTCCTCAAGGTAATTAATAAATTATCTAAATTATACATAACACTAATTAAATGATACCTGAACAATAATATCTTATGTTGAGACCTTTTGTAAGCTATATGGATTACATTTTATTTTTTGTATTCCTTCTGGAAAAAAAGTTTTTAAATAATACAACTCAAAATTTTGAGAATGTCTTATGTATTTAAAAGTTCTTGACTACTGGATCAAGATGGCAGAGTAGTAGAATGTGAAGCTCACTGCCTCACACAAATACATCAAAAACACATCTACATGTGGAACAATTCTCACAGAATATCTACTGAATGCTGGCAGAAGACGTTGGACCTCTAAAAGGGCAAGAAAATTTCTATGTAACCAGGTAGGACAAAAGAAAAAAGAAAAGAAAGGAATTGGGAAGGGACCTGTACCCCTTGAGAGAGAGCTGTGAAAGAGGAAAGATGCCTGCACCCTGGGAAGTCCCCTCACCATCATGGAGATCAGCCAGGACAGAGTGGGACTTTTAGAGCCTTGGAGGAAAATGCAGGAACCGGTTTTGCAGCAGCTAGAATGGAGAGAGACCTGCAGACGGTCAGTGCTACCGGCTCAGCACTCCCCAGCCGGAGACACACATCCACCAGTGCGGGCAGAGACTGGGTGCTGAAGCTCAGGCTTCAGAGATTAGACCCAGGGAGAGGACTCAGGTGGTGGGCTGTGCAGAAAGAGCCTGACAGGGCTGGAGTTTGGTGCGACTGCACCAGAGGATGTACGCAGAGGAAGCCTGGGCTACCTTAGAGGCTAGGTACCATTGTTTGGGTGGTGTGCGAGAGGAGAGGCAAGACCTGCCATTGTAGCCTTTTTCCCTGCATGTGCTCTCAGATGGCAGGACACTGCCTACACAAGCTACAGGAGTGATCACAAGCCACCACCACCCCCAACCCCCATGCTTTAAGAGCTGTCATGAGCTACCACCACCACCCTCACAGACTCCAGGAGTAGTTGTGAGCCACCTCCCATTTTGTGCTCCAGGGATGCACATGAGCTGCTACTGCCACAGAGAATGCCAGGACCAGCCACTGCATCTGCACACGCCCTATCAAGAGAATAATGGCCAGCACATGCTGAGGAAAGAGGTGACAGGCATCAATACTATAAACAGCCCTTGTACCAAAATATTAAATCCACACAAACTACACAGGGACACTCCCACATATAAAAGCCCTCCAAGACCACAGTAGATCATGTTTTCTCCTAAACTCACAGAATAAGAGAGATATAAGGTAAAATGAAGAAGCAGAGGAACCACTCCCAGTTAAAAAACCGAGAATTCCCCTGAAAGAACAATGAAACAGACCTCTTCAGTCTAATAGACACCAATTTCAAAAAGGAGATAATGAAAATACTGAAGAAATTAAGAAATGCTATTGATAGAAATGCAGAGTACTATAAAAAGGAACTAGCAACTATAAAAAGAAACCAAAAAAAATTTTAAACTCATTTGCCAAGATGAAAACTGAACTAAAGGCAATGAATAGCAGAATGAATAATACATAAAAATGAGTAAATGACCTGGAAGGTAGAATAATGGAAATCACCTAATCAAGACAGCAGACAGAAAGGCAAATGAAAAAAAAAATGAAAGCAATATAAGAGACCTATGGGATAATATAAAGCATGCCAATCTATGCATAATAGAGACCCCAGAATGGGAAGAAAGAGAAAAGGGTATTGAAAATGTATTTGGGAAGCTGAAAACTTCCCAAACGTAAAGAAAGAAACATATCCAGGTACAGGAAGCACAGAGGGTCCCAAACAAGGTAAAACCAAACAGACCTACACCAAGATTATAATTAAAATGGCAAAAGTTAAAGAGAGGATTCTAAAGGCAAGAGAAAAA
Organism: Hyperoodon ampullatus; assembly: GCF_949752795.1. Classification (NCBI taxonomy): domain Eukaryota; kingdom Metazoa; phylum Chordata; class Mammalia; order Artiodactyla; family Ziphiidae; genus Hyperoodon; species Hyperoodon ampullatus. Next base: position 140,500,326 of record NC_136917.1, on the reverse strand, counting down.
GTTAATTACAAGGGAACCCACATAAGGCTATCAGCTGATTTCTGTACAGAAACTTTGCAGGCCAGAAGGAAGTGGCAAGATACATTCAAAGTCCTGAAGGGGAAAAAACTGCAACCTAGGATACTCTACCCAGCAAGATTATTATTTACAATAGAAGGAGCGAGAAAGAATTTCTTAGACAAGCAAAAACTAAAAGAATACAGCAATACTAAACCTATCCTAAAGGAAATATTTTAAGGTCTTCTGTAAATAGAAAAGAAGTAAGAATATATAGGAAAGAGAAAATCACAATTGGAAAGAACATCACCTAAATAAGCCAGTACACGAATTTAAAAAAATCAAAATAAATTTCTGTGAAATTTATGATAACCACAGTGAACAGCAAAAGGATGAACACGAAGATGTAAAAGAGGACATCAAAATCATATAATGTGGGGGAGAAGAGTAAGAAAGTGTAGGGTTTTTTTTTTTTTTTTATCATTTCCTAGAATGTGTTTGAGCCTATATGATTGCCAGTCTAAGGCAAGTATCAGTAGCTATAGGATGGGGTTTACATACTTGAGAAACAAGGTAACCACAAATCAAAAACATACAACAGACTCACAAAAACCAAAAAGAAGAGAAGTACAATACAAAAGAAAATCACCAAACCACAAAAGGGAAAAACAAAAAGAAAAAAAGGGACAAAGAACAAATAAAAAATCAACAGGAAAGCAAGGCTTAAAATGGCAATAAATACATATCTATCAATAATTACCTTAATGTCAATGCACTAAATGCTCCAATCAAAAGACACAGAGAGGAAGATTGGACCAAATAAAACAAGAGCCTACAATATGCTGCCTATAAGAGACCCACTTTAGAGCAAAGGACACAGATTGAAAGTGAGGAGATGGAAAAAGATATTTCATGCAAATGGAAATGACAAAGTGGGGATCGCAATACACATATCAGACAGAATAGACTTTAAAACAAAGGCCATAAAGAAAAAGAAGGACACTTTTACACTCATCAACATATATGCACCTAATATAGGAGCACCCAAATACATAAAACAAATACTAACAGACATAAAGGGAGAACTTGACAGGAATACAATAATAGTAGGAGACTTTAACACCCCACTCACATCAGTGCACAGATCTTCTAGAAAGGAAATAAGGCAACAGAGATCCTAAATGATACAATAGAACAGTTAGACCTAATTGATATTTTTAGGACATTACATCCAAAAAAACAGAATATACATTCTTTTCGCATGCACATGGAACATTCTGTAGGATTGACCATATACTAGGGTACAAAACAGACCTCAACAAACTTGAGTATAGAAATTATCTCAAGCATCTTTTCTGATCACAGCAGCATGAAACTAGAAATCAACCACAGAAAAAGAAAATGACTACTAAACAATATGCTACTAAAAAAATGATTACCAAACAATATGCTACTAAAAAACCAATCAGTCAACAAGGAAATCAAAGAGTAAATTAAAAAATACCTTGAGAAAAATTACCATGGAGACAACACTGTACAAAATCTATGGGATGCAGCCAAAGCAGTTCCTAGAGGGAAGTTCATAGTGATACAGGCCTTCCTCAAAAAAACAAGAAAAGTCTCAGATAAACAACCTAATCTACCAGTTAAAAGAAGTAGAAAAAGAACAAACAGAACCTAAAATCAGCAGAAGGATGGAAATAATCAAGATCAGAGAGGAAATAAATAAAATAGTGATATAAAAAATAGAAAAAATCAATAAAACCAAGAGCTGGTTCTTTGAAAGGGTAAACAAGATTGAAAAACCTCTAGCCAGGCTCACCAAGAAGAAAAGAGAGAGAACCCAAATAAACAAAATAAGAAATGAAAAAGGAGACATAACAACTGATACCACAGTAATACAAAAACCACAAGGGAACGCTATGACCAATTATATCTCAACAAATTCAACAACCTAGAAGAAAAGGACAAGTTTCTAGAAACATACAGCCCACCAAGATTGAATCAACAAGAAGTAGATAATTTGAACAGACCAATCATTAAAGGTGAAATAGAATATGTAATTAACTCCCTACAAACAAAAGTCCAAGACCAGATGGCTTCAAAGGCAAATTCTACCAAACATACAAAGAAGAACTCACACCAGTCCTCTCAAACTCTTCCAAAGAATTGAAGAGGAGGGAACACTCCCAAAGACATTGTATGAAGCCACCATCACCCTGATACCAAAACCAGACAAAGACACCACCAAAAAAGAAAATTACAGGCCAATATCTTTGATGAATATAGACACAAAAATTCTCAACAAAATATTAGCAAACAAAATCCAACAACACGTGGGTTTCCCTGGTGGCGCAGTGGTTGAGAGTCCGCCTGCCGATGCAGGGGACACGGGTTCGTGCCCCAGTCTGGGAAGATCCCACATGCCGCGGAGCGGCTGGACCCGTGAGCCATGGCCGCTGGGCCTGCGCATCCGGAGCCTGTGCTCCGCAACGGGAGAGGCCACAACAGTGAGAGGCCCGCATACCGCAAAAAAAAAAAAAAAAAAAAAAAAAATCCAACAACACATAAAAAAGATCATACACCATGACCAAGAGTCATCCCAAGTTCACAAGCATGGTTCAGCATACACAAATCAATGTGATACATCACATAAACAAAAGAGAAGACAAAAACCACATGATCATCTCAAGAGATGCAGAAAGAGCATTTGACAAAATTCCACATCCATTCATGATAAAAACTCTTACCAAAGTGGGTACACAGGCAACATATCTCAACATAATAAAAGCTATTTATGACAAACCCACAGCCAATATAATACTCAATGGTGAAAAGCTGAAAGACTTCCCGCTAAAATCTGGAACAAGACAAGGATGCCCACTCTTGCCTCTTCTATTTAACATAGTATTGGAAGTCCTAGCCACAGCAATCACACAAGAAATAAAAAGTATCCATATTAGAAGGGAAGAGGCAAAATTGTCGTTATATGCAGATGACATGATACTATATAGAAAACCTTAAAGAATCCACAAAAAAACTACTAGATATAATAAGCGAATTCAGCAAGGTAGCAGGATGCAAGATTAACATATAGAAACCGGTTGCATTTCTTTACATTAACAACAGAATATCAGAAAGGGAATGTAAACAAACAATATTATTTAAAATCTCTCCCCAAAATATAAAATATGCTTAAGAATAAACCTGACTGTGGAGGTAAAAGACTTATAAGCTGAGAACTATAAAACATTAATAAAGGAAACTGAAGGTGAGTCAAAGAAATGGAAAGATATCCCATGCTCATGGATTGGAAGAATTAACATTGTTAAAATGGTCATACAGCCCAAAGCAAACTACAGATTTAATGCAGTCCCTATCAAATTACCCATGACATTTTTCACAGAACTAGAATAATCCTAAAATTTATATGGAACCATTAAAGACCCAGAATTGCTAAAGCAATCCTGAAGAAAAAGAACAAAGCAGGAGGCATAACCCTCCCAGACTTCAGACAATACTACAAAGCTACAGGGGTACTGGCACAAAAAACAGACATATAGGTCAATTAAACAGAATAGAGAGCCCAGAAATAAACCCACACACCTATAGTCAATCTTCAACAAAGGAGGCAAGAATATACAATAGGAAAAAGACAGTCTCTTCAACAAGTGGTGCTGAGAAATTTGGACAGCCATATGGAAATCAATGAAGTTAGAACATACCCTCTCACCATACATAAAAATAAACTCACGGTGGGAAAGATGGCGGAAGAGTAAGACGCGGAGATCACCTTCCTCCCCACAGATACATCAGAAATTCATCTACACGTGGAACAACTCCAACAGAACACCTACTGAACGCTGACAGAAGACTTCAGACCCCCCAAAAGGCAAGAAACTCCCCACATACCTGGGTAGGTCAAAAGAAAAAAAAGAATAAACAGAGACAATAGGATATGGACGGGACCTGCACCAGTGGGAGGGAGCCGTGAAGGAGGGAAGGTTTCTACACACTACAGGCCCCTTCGCGGGCGGAGACTGCAGGTGGCGGAGGGGGAAAGCTTCGGAGTAGCGGAGGAGAGCACAGCAACAGGGGTGCGGAGGGCAAAGCAGAGAGATTTTGGCACAGAGGATCGGTGCCCTCAGGCACACACCAGCCCGAGAGGCTTGTCTGCTCGCAGCCGGGGCGGGCGGGGCTGGGAGCTGAGGCTCGGGTATCGGCTTTCAGTCGGAGCGCAGGGAGAGGACTGGGGCTGGCGGCAGGAAGAGAGCCTGAAGGGGTTAGTGCTAGCCCGGAGGGAGTCCGAGGAAAGGGTCTGGAGCTACCGGAGAGGCAAGAGACTTTTTTCCCTTTTGTTGCCTGGTGCGCCAGGAGAGGGCATTCCCCTCCCTCCCCTCTGCCTGAGTGAGCCAGAGCCCCCGAATCAGCAGCTCCTTTAAACCCGTCCTGTCTGAGCGAAGAACGGACGCCCTCCGGCGACCTACGCGCAGAGGCGGGGCCAGGTCCAAGGCTGAGACCCGGGAGTTGTGAGAGCAGAGAAGAGACAGGGAAATCTCTCTGTGCAGCCTCGGAGGCAGTGGATTAAAGCTCCACGGTCCATTTGATGTGCCCTGCGTCTGTGGAGTGTATGAATGGACAGCGAATCATCCCAAATTGAGGAAGTGGACTTTGAGGACAAGATTTAAGACTTTCCCCCCTTTTTACAACGAATTATCCCAAATTAAGGAGGTGGACTTAGCAAGATTTCAGACTTCTCGCCCTTTTCCTCTTTTTACAACGAATTATCCCAAATTGAGGAGGTGGACTTGGAGAGCAAGATTTTTGATTTTTCCCCCTGCTCTCTTTTTGTGAATGTGTATGTGTAATCTTCTGTGTAAGATTCTCTCTGTATAGCTTTGCTTCCACCATATGTCCCAGGGTTCTATCGGTCCGTGTTTTTTTTTTTCAATAATTACTTTTTAATTTTAATAACGCTACTATATTTCATACTTTATTCTATTTTACTTTACCTGCTCTTTCTTTTCTTCCTACCTTCCCTTCCTCCCTCCCTCCCTCCGCTCCTCCTTTCCTTCTTTCTTTTTCTTTCCTCCCTCCCTCCCTCCCACCCTTCTTCTTTCCACTTTCTTTTTCTTTCCTTCCTCCCTCCCTCCTGTCTTTCTTTCTTTCCTTCCTCCCTCCCTCCCTTCTTCCATTCACTCTTCCTTTTGCTTTCATTCCTCCCTCCCTCCCTCCTTTCTTTCCTTCTTTCTTTCCATCCTTCCTCCCTCCCTCCTTTCTTTCTTTCTTCCTTCCTTCCTTTCTTCCCTTCTTCCTTTCTTTCCCTCTCTCTTTCTTTCTTCTACTAATTCTTTCTTTCTAATTTTTCTCACTGTTATTCTGAGCTGGGTGGATGAAAGGCTCTTGGTGCTGCAGCCAGGAGTCAGTGCTGTGCCTCTGAAGTGGGAGAGCCAACCTCAGGACACGGGTCCACAAGAGACGTCCCAGCTCCACATAATATCAAGCAGCGAAAATCTCCCAGGGATCTCCATCTCAACACCAGCACCCAGCTTCAGTCAACGACCAGCAAGCTACAGTGCTGGTCACCCTATGCCAAGCAACTAGCAAGGCAGGAACACAACCCCACCCATTAGCAGAGAGGCTACCTAAAAACATAATAAGGCCACAGGCACCCCAAAACACAGCACCAGACGTGGACCTGTCCACCAGAAAGACAAGATCGAGCCTCAACCACCAGAACACAGGCATTAGTCCCCCACACCAGGAAGCCTACACAACCTACTGAAACAACCTGAGCCACGGGGGACAGATACCAAAAACAATGGGAACTACGAATCTGCAGCCTGCAAAAAGGAGACCCCAAACACAGTAACATAAGCAAAATGAGAAAGCAGAAAAACACACAGCAGGTGAAGGAGCAAGATAAAAACCTACCAGACCTAACAAATGAAGAGGTAATAGGCAGTCTACCTGAAAAAGAATTCAGAATAATGATAGTAAAGATGATCCAAAATCTTGGAAATAGGATAGACAAAATGCAAGAAACAGTTAACAAGGACCTAGAAGAACTAAAGATGAATCAAGCATCGATTAAAAACACAATAAATGAAATGAAAAATACTCTAGATGGGATCAATAGCAGAATAACTGAGGCAGAAGAACGGATAAGTGAGGTGGAAGATAAAATAGTGGAAATAACTGATGCAGAGCAAAATAAAGAAAAAAGAATGAAAAGAATAGAGGACAGTCTCAGAGACCTCTGGGACAACATTAAACGCACCAACATTCGAATTATAGGGGTTCCAGAAGAAGAAGGGAAAAAGAAAGGGACTGAGAAAATATTTGAAGAGATTATAGTTGAAAACTTCCCTAATATGGGAAAGGAAATAGTTAATCAAGTCCAGGAGGCACAGAGAGTCCATACAGAATAAATCCAAGGAGAAATACGCCAAGACACATATTAATCAAACTGTCAAAAATTAAACACAAAGAAATCATATTAAAAGCAGCAAGGGAAAAACAACAAATAACACACAAGGGAATCCCCATCAGGTTAACAGCTGATCTCTCAGCAGAAACTCTACAAGCCAGAAGGGAGTGGCAGGACATAATTAAAGTGATGAAGGAGAGAAACCTGCAACCAAGATTACTCTGCCCAGCAAGGATCTCATTCAGATTTGATGGAGAAATTAAAACATTTACAGACAAGCAAAAGCTGAGAGAGTTCAGCACCACCAAACCAGCTTTACAATAAATGCTAAAGGAACTTCTCTAGGCAAGAAACACAACAGAAGGAATATACCTACAATAACGAACCCAAAGCCATTAAGGAAATGGGAATAGAAACATACATATCAATAATTACCTTAAATGTAAATGGACTAAATGCTCCCACCAAAAGACACAGAGTGGCTGAATGGATACAAAAACAAGACCCATATATATGCTGTCTACAAGAGACCCACTTCAGACCTAGAGACACATACAGATTGAAAGTAAGGGGATGGAAAAAGATATTCCATGCAAATGGAAATCAAAAGAAAGCTGGAGTAGCAATTCTTATATCAGACAAAATAGACTTCAAAATAAAGACTATTAGAAGAGACAAAGAAGGACACTACATAACGATAAAGGGATCGATCCAAGAAGAAGATATAACAATTGTAAATATTTATGCACCCAACATAGGAGCACCTCAATACATAAGGCAAATACTAACAGCCATAAAAGGGGAAATCGACAGTAACACAATCATAGTAGGGGACTTTAACACCCCACTTTCACCAATGGACAGATCATCCAAAATGAAAATAAATAAGGAAACACAAGCTTTAAATGATACATTAAACAAGATGGACTTAGTTGATATTTATAGGACATTCCATCCAAAAACAACAGAATACACATTTTTCTCAAGTGCTCATGGAACATTCTCCAGGATAGATCATATCTTGGGTCACAAATCAAGCCTTGGTAAATTCAAGAAAATTGAAATTGTATCAAGTATCTTTTCCGACCACAATGCTATGAGACTAGACATCAATTACAGGAAAAGATCTGTAAAAAATACAAACACATGGAGGCTAAACAATACACTACTCAATAACGAAGTGATCACTGAAGAAATCAAAGAGGAAATTAAAAAATACCTAGAAACAAATGACAATGGGGACACGACGACCCAAAACCTATGGGACGCAGCAAAAGCAGTTCTAAGGGGGAAGTTTGTAGCAATACAATCCCACCTTAAGAAACAGGAAACATTTCGAGTAAACAACCTGACCCTGCACCTAAAGCAGTTAGAGAAAGAAGAACAAAAAACCCCCAAAGTTAGCAGAAGGAAAGAAATCATAAAGATCAGATCAGAAATAAATGAAAAAGAAATGAAGGAAACAATAGCAAAGATCAACCAAACTAAAAGCTGGTTCTTTGAGAAGATAAACAAAATTGACAAACCATTAGCCAGACTCATCAAGAAAAGAAGGGAGAAGACTCAAATCAATAGAATTAGAAATGAAAAAGGAGAAGTAACAACTGACACTGCAGAAATACAAAAGATCATGAGAGATTACTACAAGCAATTCTATGCCAATAAAATGGACAACCTGGAAGAAATGGACAAATTCTTAGAAATGCACAACCTGCCAAGACTGAATCAGGAAGAAATAGAAAATATGAATAGACCAATCACAAGCACTGAAATTGAAACTGTGATTAAAAATCTTCCAACAAACAAAAGCCCAGGACCAGATGGCTTCACAGGCGAATTCTATCAAACATTTAGAGAAGACCTAACACCCATCCTTCTCAAACTCTTCCAAACAATATCAGAGGAAGGAACACTCCCAAACTCATTCTACGAGGCCACCATCACCTTGATACCAAAACCAGGCAAGGATGTCACAAAGAAAACTACAGGCCAATATCACTGATGAACATAGATGCAAAAATCCTCAACAAAATACTAGCAAACAGAATCCAACAGCACATTAAAAGGATCATACAGCATGATCAAGTGGGGTTTATTCCAGGAATGCAAGGATTCTTCAATATACGCAAATCAATCAATGTGATACACCATATTAACAAGTTGAAGGAGAAAAACCATATGATCATCTCAATAGATGCAGAGAAAGCTTTTGACAAAATTCAACACCCATTTATGATAAAAACCCTGCAGAAAGTAGGCATAGAGGGAACTTTCCTCAACATAATAAAGGCCATATATGACAAACCCACAGCCAACATTGTCCTCAATGGTGAAAAACTGAAACCATTTCCACTAAGATCAGGAACAAGACAAGGCTGCCCACTCTCACCACTCTTATTCAACCTAGTTTTGGAAGTTTTAGCCACAGCAATCAGAGAAGAAAAGGAAATAGAAGGAATCCAAATTGGAAAAGAAGAAGTAAAGCTGTCACTGTTTGCAGATGACATGATACTATACATAGAGAATCCTAAAGATGCTACCGAAAAACTACTAGAGCTAATCAATGAATTTGGTAAAGTAGCAGGATACAAAATTAATGCACAGAAATCTCTGGCATTCCTGTACACTAATGATGAAAAATCTGAAAATGAAATCAAGAAAACACTCCCATTTACCATTGCAACAAAAAGAATAAAATATCTAGGAATAAACCTACCTAAGGAGACAAAAGACCTGTATGCAGAAAATTATAAGACACTGATGAAAGAAATTAAAGAGGATACAAATAGATGGAGAGACATACCATGCTCCTGGACTGGAAGCATCAACACTGTGAAAATGACTCTACTACCCAAAGCAATCTACAGATTCAATGCAATCCCTATCAAACTACCACTGGCATTTTTCACAGAACTAGAACAAAAAATTTCAAAATTTGTTTGGAAAAACAAAAGACCCCGAATAGCCAAAGCAATCTTGAGAACGAAAAACGGAGCTGGAGGAATCAGGCTCCCTGACTTCAGACTATACTACAAAGCTACAGTAATTAAGACAGTGTGGTACTGGCATAAAAACAGAAAGATAGATCAGTGGATCAGGATAGAAAGCCCAGAGATAAACCCACGCACATATGGCCACCTTATCTTTGATAAAGGAGGCAGGAATGTACAGTGGAGAAAGGACAGCCTCTTCAATAAGTGGTGCTGGGAAAACTGGACAGGGACATGTAAAAGTATGAGATTAGATCACTCCCTAACACCATACACAAAAATAAGCTCAAAATGGATTAAAGACCTAAATGTAAGGCCAGAAACTATCAAACTCTGAGAGGAAAACATAGGTAGAACACTCTATGACATAAATCACAGCAAGATCCTTTTGGACCCACCTCCTAGAGAAATGGAACTAAAAACAAAGATAAACAAATGGGACCTAATGAAACTTCAAAGCTTTTGCACAGCAAAGGAAACCATAAACAAGACCAAAAGACAACCCTCAGAATGGGAGAAAATATTTGCAAATGAAGCAACTGACAAAGGATTAATCTCCAAAATTTATAAACAGCTCATGCAGCTCAATAGCAAAAAAACAAACAACCCAATCCAAAAATGGGCAGAAGACTTAAATAGGCATTTCTCCAAAGAAGATATACAGACTGCCAACAAACACATGAAAGAATGCTCAACATCATTAATCATTAGAGAAATGCAAATCAAAACTACAATGAGATATCACCTCACGCCGGTCAGAATGGCCATCATCGAGAAGTCTGGGAACAGTAGATGCTGGAGAGGCTGTGGAGAAAAGGGAACACTCTTGCACTGCTGGTGGGAATGTGAATTGGTACAGCCACTATGGAGAACAGTATGGAGGTTCCTTAAAAAACTAAAAATAGAACTACCATATGACCCAGCAATCCCACTACTAGGCATATACCCTGAGAAGACCATAATTCAAAAAGAGACATGTACCAAAATGTTCATTGCAGCTCTATTCACAATAGCCCAGAGCTGGAAACAACCTAAGTGTCCATCATCGGATGAATGGATAAAGAAGATGTGGCACATATATACAATGGAATATTACTCAGCCATAAAAAGGAACGAAACTGAGCTCTTTGTAATGAGGTGGATAGACCTAGAGTCTGTCATACAGAGTGAAGTAAGTCAGAAAGAGAAAGACAAATACCGTATGCTAACACATATATCTGGAATTTAAAAAAAAAAAATGTCATGAAGAACCTAGGGGTAAAACAGGAATAAAGACACAGACCTACTTGAGAACGGACTTGAGGATATGGGGAGGGTGAAGGGTAAGCTGTGAGAAAGCGAAAGAGAGGCATGGACATATATACACTACCAAACGTAAGGTAGATAGATAGTGGGAAGCAGCCGCAGTGCACAGGGAGATCAGCTCGGTGCTTTGTGACTGCCTGGAGGGGTGGGATAGGGAGGGTGGGAGGGAGGGAGGCGCAATAGGGAAGGGATGTGGGAACAGATGTGTATGTATGACTGATTCACTTTGTTATAAAGCAGAAACTAATAAAAAATTTAAAAAATAAATAAATAAATAAAAATAAACTCACAGTGGCTTAAAGACTTAAGACATGACACCACAAAACTCCTAGGACAGATCATAGGCAAAACATTCTCTGACATAAATCATACCAATGTTTTCTTAAGTCAGTCTCCCAAAGCAATAGAAATAAAAACAAAAAGAAACAAATGGGACCTAATCAAACTTACCAGCTTTTGCACAGCGAAAGAAACCATAAACAAAGAGACAACCTACAGAATGGGAGAAAGTATTTGCAAACAATGAGACCAGTAAGGGCTTTATTTCCAAAATATACAAATAGCTCATACAACTCAACAAAAAAACAAACAACCCAATCCAAAAATGGGCAGAAGACCTAAATAGACATTTCTCCAAAGAAGAAATACAAATGGCCAATAGGCACATGAAAAGATGCGCAACATTGCTAATTACTAGAGAAATGCAAATCAAAACTACAATGAGGTACCACCTCACACCAGTCAGAATGGCCATCATTAACTCTACAAATAACAGATGCTGGGGAGGGTGTGGAGAAAAGGGAACACTCCTACACTGTTGGAATGTAAGTTGGTACAGCCTCTGTGGAAAACAATATAGAGGTTCCTCAGAAAACTAAAATAGAATTACCATATGATCCAGCAATCCCACTCCTAGGCATATATCCAGACAAAACTCTAATCCAAAAAGATACATGCACCCCTATGTTCACAGCAGCACTATTCACAATAGCCAAGACATAGAAACAACCTAAATGCCCATCGACAGATGAATGGATAAAAAAGATGTGGTACATATATACAATGGAATACTACTCAGCCATAAAAAAGAATGAAATAATGCCATTTGCAGCAACATGGATGCAACTAGAGATTATCATACTAAGTGCAGTCAAAGAGAAAGACAAATACCATACGATATCACTTATATGTGGAATCTAAAATATGACACAAATGAACCTATCTACATATGAAACAAAAACAGACTCACAGACATAGAGAACAGACTTGTGGTTGCCGAGGGGGAGAGGGTTAGGGGAGGGATGGAGTGGGAGGTTGAGGTTAGCAGATACAAGCTATTATATATGGAATGGATAAACAACAACATCCTGCTGTATAGCATGGAGAACTATGTTTTGTATTCTGTGATGAACCATAATAGAAAAGAATTTTTAAAAAGAAAGAAAGAGGGCTTCCCTGGTGGCGCAGTGGTTGAGAGTCCGCCTGCCGATGCAGGGGACATGGGTTCATGCCCCAGTCCGGGAAGATCCCACATGCCACGGAGCGGCTGGGCCAGTGAGTCATGGCCGCTGAGCCTGCGCGTCCGGATCCTGTGCTCCGCAATGGGAGAGGCCACAACAGTGAGAGGCCCGTGTACCGCAAAAAAAAAAAGAAAGAAAGAAAGAAAAGTTCTTCACTAATGTATTTGTTATATGGTTTTGTTACTAATTAGGCTCTGAATGTTATTTATTATATCACTTAATTGTTGTGAGTTTCTTTTCATAGATCTTCATTTTCTATTTCCTAGGAAGGAAAATTAGAAGAGGTGAACACAATCTTAGCCATTCATGACAACTATAAACACGAATTCTACAATGACGACTCTTGGGTTGAATTTATTGAGCTAGATATTGATGACCCCGATGAAAAGACTGAAGGATCAGACACAGACAGACTTCTAAGCAATGACCATGAAAAATCACTTAATATCCTTGGGGCAAAGGATGACGACTCTGGACGTACCAGCTGTTATGAACCTGACATTCTGGAGACTGATTTCAATGCCAGTGACATGTGTGATGGTACCTCAGAGGTTGCTCAGCCACAAAGGTTAAAAGGGGAAGCAGATCGCTTGTGCCTTGACCAGAAGAATCTAAATAACTCACCTTCTAATGATGCTGCCCCTGCTAGCCAGCAGCCCAGTGTTATCCTAGGAGAGGAAAACAAACCAAGATCACTTCTTATTGGCAGAACTGAGTCAACTCATCAAGCTGGCCATACACAGCAGCAGCTCAGCAATCCAAGTTCATTGGCAAACATCGACTTTTATGCCCAGGTAAGTGACATTACACCAGCAGGGAGTGTGGTCCTTTCCCCGGGCCAAAAGAATAAGGCTGGGATCTCCCAGTGTGACATGCATCCAGAAGTGGTCTCACCCTGCCAAGCAAACTTCATCATGGACAACGCCTACTTCTGTGAGGCAGATGCTAAAAAGTGCATCGCCCTGGCCCCTCATGTCGAAGTTGAATCACATGTAGAGCCAAGCTTTAACCAGGAAGACATTTACATCACCACGGAAAGCCTTACCACTACTGCTGGGAGGTCTGGAACAGCAGAACGTGTTCCAAGTTCTGAGATGCCTGTCCCAGACTATACCTCCATTCATATAGTACAATCTCCACAGGGCCTCGTACTCAATGCAACTGCCCTGCCCTTGCCTGACAAAGAGTTTCTCTCGTCATGTGGCTACGTGAGCACAGACCAACTGAACAAAATCATGCCGTAGCTTTTCTTCGATTTCCCATGAGCTACATATTTAATGAGTTACCTATTTACTCTAGCAAAGAGTTGACTAGGGCATGAATGCATAAACCAAAACAAAGTTTAAACCTTTTTTGGAGGGGGGTGGGAGTTGAGGATGGGGGATACGGATTCTAAATGGCTTTTCCTGAAATGTTGAAACATGATATTAAAGAAAAAGAAGAAGAACCCTTCATCAGATAGATATTCTTGTTGTGAATTGTAAATATTTTAAAGAATTGTCTCAAAGACTGTTTAGTGGCAGTGATTGTCTTGTTATTGTGGGTGTTAATTTTGTGCTACTAAGCATTGAATGGCTACATTTTTTAATCTATAGTTAATCATGCTTTTTGAAAAAGCGAAAAATCAGGTGGCTTTTGCAGTTCAGGACGATTGAATGCAAATCATAGCACAGGCTAATTTTTTTAAATAATTGGGAACTAAAATTATAGGTAAGAAGACAAGAAATAGTTTGGATATGTAAAACATTTATTTTGACATAAAATGGATAAAGGTATTTTTAATAATTTACACTTTAAGCATGGCTATTTTCTATTACACTATACACGGTGTACTGTAGCTCATGCCGACCCATCTAAAGAATGTAGTAACTGCAGTCTAAAGCTGGTTTAATGCTTTGGTCAATGCACCTGAAGGAAAACTAGTTTTTTACGAGGCCCTTTTTATACCTCCTAAAACTCTTTAAATGATTCTAAAATGATTGTAGTTAGCTGCATTATTGGAATGTGTTCATCTTATCTGAATTTGTAAACAGATATTTGTTAACTTAGAAAACTTTAAAATGTTTGCACAGGTCAACTTATCATGAACCAAAAAAAAAAAAAAAAAACCCACAACACAAATGAACAAAAAGCCTTTTCTTACCCAAGTTTTGGTTCATGTCAGAGCACTGCATACTAAGAGAATAGAAATCATAGCTGGTTCCTGTTGACCCAGAATGCTTAATCACTGCAGTGCACAGGGAAGGAGCTTCTTAGTGCACTCAGATCATGAGAGTCAAGCCTTAGAACCTCGGCCACAGTGTCTCTTAGTTCATATTTACCTAAGGAAGGAATAGGTACAAGAAGCATTTTGTAAGTTGAAGCTGGTCGAAGTGAAGTTAACCAGATCATGGAATAAAAGTTCAAGAAAAAGGTTTTTCTTTCACAGCCTATAGCCAGACACATACTAATTATTCATGGTAGCAAAAAAAAGAAAAAACAAGATTTTAAATCCCGAAGATAACTAAAAAATTTATTTAAACCCATAGCAGAAAGTTTCTTCCTTACCAAATCTTTTATAGGATTTATTTAAAGTAATAAAAGAAGTTTCATCATTTTTTACTTCCCCTCTGAGTGGATTGGCCTTAAAGCGGGTAGTCAGAAGAAAAAGAAGCAGCCTGAGTAAATTATAAGTTATTGTTCAATATCTTAATAACCTAAACATCATTCATAGGAGCATTGGGATTGCTCCTCAAAAGGTTTGTTCAAAAAGAGAAGACTCATCTCACTCAAGAATGCTTCTCACTTAAGTATTTTTTAAAGGTTAATAAAACTTTAAAGTTAGCTTTAACTTTAGTACTTGCCATACCTTTTTAGGAAACAAGCTTAATGGTTGGCAATTTAAAATTCCCTCTTTCTTGCAGGAAGGACAGTGAAAAGCTAGAATTGGGTGTTTAAAGTTCAACATGTTACTTTGTAATAGATGTTTAATAGATATTCTGCTACCTTGCTGCTACGGTTTTCTCTAAGAGCTACATAATTTAGATTCATAGACAGTTTCATCAATGTAGAACCTAATTCAACTTAAAACTGTGTGTTGGGAAAACTATCTTACTATTTCACAATAGGCTGACAACATTTCTATAGCCAAAAATAGCTAAATACCTCAATCGGTCTCCGAATGTCATTTTGGTACTTTGCTGGCCACACAAGCCATTATTCACTAGTATGACTAGTTGTGTCCTGCAGTTTATATTTAACTTTCTTTATGTCTGTGGATTTTTTTCCTTCAAAGTTTAATAAATTTATTTTCTTGGATTTGTGATGGTATGCTTCTATTGTCAAACACCCACAGGAAAAGCATCCTAAATCAGACTGCATACTCAGTTCTTCTCCTTGTAAGGGGAGCATAGCACAGTTGGTTTAAACACAGTAGCAATGTGTGTGAAGATTTTTGTTCTGTGCTGAAATATAGAGCAGAGGAGACAGCTCCTTCCCTTTTTTTTTTTTTTTTTTTTTTTGAATAAACACGAGCCCAGCTCAAAAATATCCTGCTGGCTTGCCTGGATGCTTAGAGCCATATTTTGGATGCATCAAAGCATACATGATGCATGTGGGGGTGTTTGTGAAGTGGGGAGAGCTTGAGCATGCTGCCTAGAAAGAAGGGAGGGGTAAACAGCTCTCCCTCTACCATTCACACATTAGAATAAGTCTGTTTGTCAGACTAGCTCCTTGTCATAATGGGAAGCCAATAAGAAGTCACGGCTTGGAGGGAAGCTGGTTAGGTAGGTTGTGTAGGAGCCTAAGAACAGTAAAGCCATGAAGCAGAGATTCCCCCATTGGAGGCTCCAACTCCAAGAAGGGTGCAATCACGATAAAATAAAATCCCATACCCACCAGGTGGGCAGCGCACAAACTGGAAAATAATTGTATCACAGAGGCTCTCCCACAGGAGTGAAAGTTGTGAGTCCCACGTCACGCTACCCAGGCTGGGGGTCTGGCATTGGGAAAAGGAGCCCCAAGAGCACCTGGCTTTGAAGACCAGCAGGGTTTGACTGCAAGACTTCCACAGAACTGGGGGAGGCAGAAATTCCACTCTTGGAGGGCACACAGAAGGTCTCATGAGCACCAGGACACAGGGGAAAAAGAGTGACCTCATAAGACCCTGGGCCAGACCTACCTGCTGGTATTGGAGGGTCTCCTGTGGAGGGGGGTGGGGTGTGTGAGGGGGTGTCTGTGACTCACTGTGTGGACAAAGACACTGGTGGCAGTAGTTCTGGGTAGTACTCATTGGCATAAGCCCTCCTGGAGGCCACCATTTTCTCAACAAGACCTGGCCCCACCCAACAGCCCATAGGTTCTAGTGCTGGGATGCCTCAGACCAAACAACCAACAGGGTGGGAACACAGCCCCACCCATCAGCAAACAGGCTGCCTAAAGTCTTCCTAAAGCCCACAGCTGGCCACTAAACACACCCATTAACATGGCCCTGCCCACAGGAGGGACAAGACCCAGCTCCGCCCACCAGTGGGCTGGGACCAGTCCCTCTCACCAGGAAACCAGCACAAGCCCCTTAGACCAGCCTCATCCACAAGGGGGCAGACAGCAGAAGCAAGAAGAACTACAACCCTGCAAGCTGTGGAATGGAAACCACAATCACAGAAAGACAAAATGAGACAGCAGAGGACTATATCCCAGAGAAAGAGACAAGATAAAATCCCAGAAGAACAACTCAGTGGAGACAGGCAATCTACCCAAAAAATAATTCAGAGTAATGATAGTAAGGATGAACCAAGATCTCAGAAAAAGATAAAGGCACAGACCAGGAAGATACAAGAAATATTTAATAAAGACTTAACTAAAGAACAAACATAGATGAACAATACAACAACTGAAATGAAAAATACACTAAAAGGAATCAATAGCAGAATAAATAAAGCAGAAGAATATATAAGTGAACTGGAAGACAAAATGGTGGAAATCACTGCTGTGGAACAGAATAAAGAATGAAAAGAAATGAGGACAATCTAAGAGACCTCTGAGACAACATTAAATGCACCAACATTCACATTATAGGAGTCCCAGAAGGAGAAGATAGAGAGAAAGGACCTGAGTAAATATTTGAATATACAATAGCTGAAAAATTCCCTAACATGGGAAAGGAAAGTGTAACCCAAGTCCAGGAAGCCCAGAGAGTCCCAGGCAGGATAAACCCAAGGAGGAACATGCTGGGACACAGAGTAATCAAACTGACAAAAATTAAAGACAAAGTGAAAACACTAAGAGCAACAAGGGAAAAGAAACAAATAACATACAAGGGGACTTCCATAAGGTTATCAGCTGATTTTTCAGCAGAAACATTGCAGGCCAGAAAGGAGTGACACCATATATTTAAAGTGATGAAAGGGAAGAAACTACAACCAAGAATACACTAGCCAGCAAGGCTCTTGTTCAGATTTGATGGAGAAATCAAAAGCTTTACAAAAATGAGAAGCTAAGAGAATTCAGCACCACCAGACCAGACCAGCTTTGCAACAAATGCTAAAGGAACTCCTCTAGGTGAAAAAAAAAAAAGGCCACAACTAAAAACAAGAATATTACAAAAGGAAAAGGCAAATATAAAGGTAGGAAATCATCCACACAAAAAATATGATATCAAAACCAGCAATCATGAGAAGAGGAGAGTACAAATGCAGGATATTGGACATGCATTTGAAATTAAAAGACCAGCAACATAAAACAATCTTCTTTATAATATAGACTGCTATATCAAAACCTCATGGTAACCACAAACCAAAAATCTACATTAGATACACAAACAAAAAAAAAATAAGGAACAAAAACACAACAGTAAATTTAGCCATCAGATCACAAAAGAGAAGAGAAGAGGAAAGGAAGGGAAAAGACCTACAAAGACAAATACAAAACAATTAACAAAATGTCAATAAGAACATAGATATCAATAATTACGTTAAATGTAAATGGATTAAATGCTCCAACCAAAAGTCACAGACTACCTGAATGGATACAAAAACAAGACCCATATATATGCTGTCTACAAGAGACCCACTTCAGATCTAAGAACACATACGGACAATGAGAGGGGATGGAAAAAGCTATTCATTGCAAATGGAAATCAAAAGAAAGCTGGTGTAGCTATACTCATCTCAGACAAAATAGACTTTAAAAACTCTTGCAAGAGACAAAGGACAGAGACGCCGGCGTGACATTGCACCAGCCCGAGGCGCACCGTGCGTTCTCCCAGGGAAGCCATTCCTGGATCCCGGGACCCCGGCAGTGACGGGCTGCACAGGCACCCTGGAAAGGGGGCGTGGACAGTGACTTGCCCTCGCACACAAGCCTCGTGGCAGCGGCAGCAGCCCCAGCATCCCACGCCCGTCTCTGGGGTCCGCGGTTTCAGCCGCAGCTCGCGCCCACCTCTGGAGCTCCTTTAAGCAGCACTCTTAATCCTCCTCACGCACCAGGAAACAAAGAGGGAAGAAAAAGTCTCTTGCCTCTTCGGCAGGTCCAGACTTTTTCCCGGACTCCCTCCCGGCTAGCTGTGGCTCATTAGCCCCTTCAGGCTGTGTTGACGCCGCCAGACCCAGTCATCTCCCTGCGCTCCGACTGAAGCCCAAGCCTCAGCTTCCAGTGCCACCCACCCTGACGGGAAAGCAGACAAGACTCTCAGACTGGTGAGTGCTGCTTGGCACCGCTCCTCTGTGCGGGAATCTCTCCGCTTTGCCCTACCCAGAAGCAGCGGAATAAAGCTCCACAATCATCTTGATGTACCTTGCATCTGTGGAATACATGAATAGACAACGAATCATCCCAAATTGAGCCAGGAGTCAGTGCTGTGCCTTTGAGGTGGGAGAGCCAACTTCAGGACACTTGTCCACAAGAGACCTCATAGCTCCACATAATATCAAATGGCGAAAATCTTCCAGAGATCTCCATCTCAACACCAGCACACAGCTTCACTCAACGACCACCAAGCTACAGTGCGGGACACCCTATGCCAAACAACTAGCAAGACAGGAACACAACCCCACCCATTAGCAGAGAGGCTGCCTAAAACCATAAAAAGTCCACAGACACCCCAAAATACACCACCAAACGTGGACATGTCCACCAGAAAGACAAGATCCAGCCTCATCCACCAGAACACAGGCACTAGTCTCCTCCACCAAGAAGCCTACACAACCCACTTAACCAACCTTAGCCACTGGGGACAGACACCAAAAACAACGGGAACTACGAACCTGCAGCCTGCAAAAAGGAGACCCCAAACACAGTAAGATAAGTAAAATGAGAAGACAGAAAAACACACAGCAGGTGAAGGAGCAAGATAAAAACCCACCAGACCTAAGAAATAAAGAGGAAATAGGCACTCTACCTGAAAAAGAATTCAGAATAATGATAGTAAAGATGATCCAAGATTCTATTTCCAAAATCCAAAATCTTGGAAATAGAATAGACAAAATGCAAGAAACAGTTAACAAGGACCTAGAAGAACTAAAGATGAATCAAGCATCGATTAAAAACACAATAAATGAAATGAAAAATACTCTAGATGGGATCAATAGCAGAATAACTGAGGCAGAAGAACGGATAAGTGACCTGGAAGATAAAATAGTGGAAATAACTGATGCAGAGCAAAATAAAGAAAAAAGAATGAAAAGAACAGAGGACAGTCTCAGAGACCTCTGGGACAACATTAAACGCACCAACATTGGAATTATAGGGGTTCCAGAAGAAGAAGAGAAAAAGAAAGGGACTGAGAAAATATTTGAAGAGATTATAGTTGAAAACTTCCCTAATATGGGAAAGGAAATAGTTAATCAAGTCCAGGAGGAACAGAGAGTCCCATACAGAATAAATCCAAGGAGAAATACACCAAGACACATATTAATCAAACTGTCAAAAGTGAAACACAAATCATATTAAAAGCAGCAAGGGAAAAACAACAAATAACACACAAGGGAATCCCCATCAGGTTAACAGCTGATCTCTCAGCAGAAACTCTACAAGCCAGAAGGGAGTGGCAGGACATAATTAAAGTGATGAAGGAGAAAAACCTGCAACCAAGACTACTCTACCCAGCAAGGATCTCATTCAGATTTGATGGAGAAATTAAAACGTTTACAGACAAGCAAAAGCTGAGAGAGTTCAGCACCACCAAACCAGCTTTACAACAAATACTAAAAGAACTTCTCTAGGCAAGAAAGAAGCCAGAAGGAAAAGAACTACAATAACGAACCCAAAACAATTAAGGAAATGGGAATAGGAACATACATATCAATAATTACCTTAAATGTAAATGGACTAAATGCTCCCACCAAAAGACACAGAGTGGCTGAATGGATACAAAAACAAGACCCATATATATGCTGTCTACAAGACACCCACTTCAGACCTAGAGACACATACAGATTGAAAGTAAGGGGATGGAAAAAGATATTCCATGCAAATGGAAATCAAAAGAAAGCTGGAGTAGCAATTCATATATCAGACAAAATAGACTTTAAAATAAAGACTCTTACAAGAGACAAAGAAGGACACTACATAATGATCAAGGGATCGAACCAAGAAGAAGATATAACAATTGTAAATATTTATGCACCCAACATAGGAGCACCTCAATACATAAGGCAAATACTAACAGCCATAAAAGGGGAAATCGACAGTAACACACTCATAGTAGGGGACTTTAACACCCCACTTTCACCAATGGACAGATCATCCAAAATGAAAATAAATAAGGAAACACAAGCTTTAAATGATACATTAAACAAGATGGACTTAGTTGATATTTATAGGACATTCCATCCAAAAACAACAGAATACACATTTTTCTCAAGTGCTCATGGAACATTCTCCAGGATAGATCATATCTTGGGTCACAAATCAAGCCTTGGTAAATTTAAGAAAATTGAAATTGTATCAAGTATCTGTTCCGACCACAATGCTATGAGAATAGACATCAATTAAAGGAAAAGATCTGTAAAAAACACAAACACATGGAGGCTAAACAATACACTACTCAATAACAAAGTGATCACTGAAGAAATCAAAGAGGAAATTAAAAAAATACCTAGAAACAAATGACAATGGAGACACAACGACACAAAACCTATGGGACGCAGCAAAAGCACTTCCAAGGGGGAAGTTTATAGCAATACAATCCCACCTTAAGAAACAAGAAACATCTCGAGTAAACAACGTGACCCTGCACCTAAAGCAATTAGAGAAAGAAGAACAAAAAACACCAAAGTTAGCAGAAGGAAAGAAATCATAAAGATCAGATCAGAAATAAATGAAAAAGAAATGAAGGAAACAATAGCAAAGATCAATAAAACTAAAAGGTGGTTCTTTGAGAAGATAAACAAAATTGATAAACCCTTAGCCAGACTCATCAAGATAAAAAGGGAGAAAACTCAAATCAATACAGTTAGAAGTGAAAAAGCAGGAGTAACAACTGACACTACAGAAATACAAAGGATCATGAGAGATTACTACAGGCAACTCTATGCCAAAAAAATGGACAACCTGGAAGAAATGGACAAATTCTTAGAAATGCACAACCTTCCAAGACTGAACCTGGAAGAAATAGAAAATACGAACACACCAATCACAAGCACTGAAATTGAAACTGTGATTAAAAATCTACCAACAAACAGAAGCCCAGGACCAGAGGGCTTCACAGGCGAATTCTATCAAACAATTAGACAAGAGCGAACACCTATCCTTCTCAAATTCTTCCAAAATATAGCAAAGGGAGGAACACTCCCAAAGTCCTTCTATGAGGCCACCATCACCCTGATACCAAAACCAGACAAGGATGTCACAAAGAAAGAAAACTACAGGCCAATATCATTGATGACCATAGATGAAAAAATCCCCAACAAACTACTAGCAAACAGAATCCAATAGCACATTAAAAGGATCATACACCATGATCAAGTTGAGTTTCTCGCAGGAATGCAAGGATTCTTCAATATACGCAAATCAATCAACGTGATACACCATATTAACAAATTGAAGGAGAAAAACCATATGATCGTCTCAATAGATGCAGAGAAAGCTTGTGACAAAATTCAACACCCATTTATGATAAAGACCCTGCAGAAAGTAGGCATAGAGGGAAATTTTCCCCAACATAATAAAGGCCATATTTGACAAACCCACAGCCAACATCGTTCTCAATGGTGAAAAACTGAAACCATTTCCACTAAGATCAGGAGCAAGACAAGGTTGCCCACTCTCGCCACTATTATTCAACATAGTTTTGGAAGTTTCAGCCACAGCAGTCAGAGAAGGAAAAGAAATAAAAGGAATCCAAATTGGAAAAGAAGTTAAGCTGTCACTGTTTGCAGATGACATGATACTCTACATAGAGAATACTAAAGATGCTACCAGAAAACTACTAGAGCTAATCAATGAATTTGGTAAAGCAGCAGGATACAAAGTTAATGCACAGAAATCTCTGGCATTCCTATACACTAACGATGAAAAACGTGAAAGTGAAATGAGGAAAACACTACCATTTACCATTGCAACAAAAAGAATAAAATATCTAGGAATAAACCTACCTAGGGAGACAAAAGACCTGTATGCAGAAAATTATAAGACACTGATGAAAGAAATGAAAGATGATACAAATAGATGGACAGATATACCACGTTCCTGGACTGGAAGAATCAACACTGTGAAAATGACTCTACTACCCAAAGCAATCTACAGATTCAATGCAATCCCTATCAAACTACCACTGGCATTTTTCACAGAACTAGAACAAAAAATTTCACAATTTGTATGCAAACACAAAAGACCCCGAATGGCCAAAGCAATCTTGAGAAACAAAAACGGAGCAGGAGGAATCAGGCTCCTTGTCTTCAGACTATACCACAAAGCTACAATAATCAAGACAGTATGGTACTGGCACAAAAACAGAAATATAGATCAATGGAACAGGATAGAAAGCCCAGAGATAAACCCACGCACATATGGTCACCTTATCCTTGATAAAGGAGGCAAGAATACACAGTGGAGGAAACACAGCCTCCTCAATAAATGGTGCTGGGAAAACTGGACAGGTACCTGTAAAAGTATGAAATTAGAACACTCCCTAACACCATACACAAAAATAAGCTCAAAATGGATTAAAGACCTAAATGTAAGGCCAGACACTATCAAACTCTTGGAGGAAAACATAGGCAGAACACTCTATGACATAAATCACAGCAAGATCCTTTTTGACCCACCTCCTAGAGAAATGAAAATAAAAACAAAAATAAACAAACGGGACCTAATGAAAGTTAAAAGCTTTTGCACAGCAAAGGAAACCATAAACAGGACCAAAAGACAACCCTCAGAATGGGAGAAAATATTTGCAAATGAAGTCACTGATAAAGGATTAATCTCCAAAATTTATACGCAACTCATGCAGCTCAATAACAAAAAACCCAATCCAAAAATGGGCAGAAGACCTAAATAGACATTTCTCCAAAGAAGCTATACACATTGCAAACACACACATGAACGAATGCGCAACATCATTAATCATTAGAGAAATGCAAATCAAAACTACAATGAGATATCATCTCACACCAGTCAGAACGGCCATCATCAAAAAACCTACAAACAATAAATGCTGGAGAGGGTGTGGAGAAAAGGACACACTCTTGCACTGCTGGTGGGAATGTGAATTGGTACAGCCACTATGGAGAACAGTATGGAAGCTCCTTAAAAACTAGAAATAGAACTACCATATGACCCAGCAATCCCACTAGTGGGCATATACCCTGAGAAAACCATAATTCAAAAAGAGTCATTTAGCACAGTGTTCATTGCAGCTCTATTTACAATAGCCAGGAGATGGAAATAACTTAAGTGTCCATCATCGGATGAATGGATAAAGAAGATGTGGCACATATATACAATGGAATATTACTCAGCCATAAAAGGAAACCAAATTGAGCTAAAGAATCTAAGGGTCAGAGAGGAATAAAGACACAGACCTACTAGAGAATGGACTTGAGGATATGGGGAGGGGGAAGGGTAAGCTGTGACAAAGCGAGAGAGAGGCATGGACATATATACACTACCAAATGTAAGGTAGATAGCTAGTGGGAAGCAGCCGCATAGCACAGGGTGATCAGCTCGGTGCCTTGTGATCTCCTGGAGGGGTGGGATTGGGAGGGTGTGAGGGAGGCAGTCGCAGGAGGGAAGAGATGTGGGAACATATGTATATGTATAACTGATTCACTTTGTTATAAAGCAGAAAATAACACACCATTGTAAAGCCATTATACTCCAATAAAGATACATAAATTAATAAAATAAACAAACAAACTCAAACTGGATTAAAGACATAAATGTAAGTCCAGACACTATCAAACTCTTAGAGGAAAACATAGGCAGACACCCTATGACATAAATCCCAGCAAGATCCTTTTTGACCCACCTCCTAGAGAAATGGAAATAAAAACAAAAATAAACAAATGGGACCTAATGAAACTTAAAAGCTTTTGCACAGCAAAGAAACCATAAACAGGACCAAAAGACAGTCCTCAGAATGGGAGAAAATATTTGCAAATGAAGCAACTGACAAAGGATTAATCTCCAAAATTTACAAGCACACATGCAGCTCAATAATAAAAAAACAAACAACCCAATCCAAAAATGGGCAGAAGACCTAAATAGACATTTCTTCAAAGAAGATATATAGGTTGCCAACAAACACATGAAGGAATGCTCAACATCATTAATCATTAGAGAAATGCAAATCAAAATTACAATGAGATATCATCTCACACCACTCAGAATGGCCATCATCAAAAACTCTAGAAACAATAAATGCTGGAAAGGGTGCGGAGAAAAGGGTACACTCTTACACCTTTGGTGGGAATGTAAACTGATACAGCCACTATAGAGAACAGTATGGAAGTTCCTTAAAAACTAAAAATAGAACTACCATACGACCCAGCAATCCCACTAGTGGGCATATACACTGAGAAAACCATAATTCAAAAACAGTCATGTACCACAGTGTTCATTGCAGCTCTAGTTACAATAGCCAGGCCATGGAAGTAACCTAAGTGTCCATCATTGCATGAATGGATAAAGAAGATGTGGCACATATATACAATGGAATATTACTCAGCCATGAAAAGAAACGAAATTGAGATATTTGTAGTGAGGTGGATGGACCTAGAGTCTGTCATACTGAGTGAAGTAAGTCAGAAAGAGAAAAACAAATACCGTATGCTAACCCATATATATGCAATCTAAGGGGAAAAAAAGAAGGTCATGAAGAACCTATGGGTAAGACGGGAATAAAGACACAGACCTACTAGAGAATGAACTTGAGGATATGGGGAGGGGGAAGGGTAAGCTGTGACAAGGTGAGAGAGTGGCATGGACATATATACACTACCAAACGTAACATAGAAAGCTAGTGGGAAGCAGCCGCATAGCACAGGGAGATCAGCTCCGTGGTTTGTGACCACCTAGAGGGGTGGGATAGGGAGGGTGGGACGGAGGGAGACGCAAAAGGGAACAGACATGGGAACATATGTATATGGATAACTGATTCACTTTGTTATAAAGCAGAAACTAACACACAATTGTAAAGCAATTATACTCCAATAAAGATGTTAAAAAAATAATAAAATAAACTAATAAAAAAAGAAACATCTCAAATAAACAACCTAACCTTACACCTAAAGCAGTTAGAAAAGAAGAACAAAATAACCCCAAAGATACCAGAAGGAAAGAAATCATAAAGATCAGATCAGAAATAAATGAAAAAGAAATGAAGGAAACAATAGCAAAGATCAATAAAACTAAAAGGTGGTTCTTTGAGAAGATAAACAAAATTGATAAACCCTTAGCCAGACTCATCAAGGTAAAAAGGGAGAAAACTCAAATCAATACAGTTAGAAGTGAAAAAGCAGAAGTAACAACTGACACTACAGAAATACAAAGGATCATGAGAGATTACTACAGGCAACTCTATGCCAAAAAAATGGACAACCTGGAAGAAATGGACAAATTCTTAGAAATGCACAACCTTCCAAGACTGAACCTGGAAGAAATAGAAAATACGAACACACCAATCACAAGCACTGAAATTGAAACTGTGATTAAAAATCTACCAACAAACAGAAGCCCAGGACCAGAGGGCTTCACAGGCGAATTCTATCAAACAATTAGACAAGAGCGAACACCTATCCTTCTCAAATTCTTCCAAAATATAGCAAAGGGAGGAACACTCCCAAAGTCCTTCTACGAGGCCACCATCACCCTGATACCAAAACCAGACAAAGATGTCACAAAGAAAGAAAACTACAGGCCAATATCATTGATGACCATAGATGAAAAAATCCCCAACAAACTACTAGCAAACAGAATCCAATAGCACATTAAAAGGATCATACACCATGATCAAGTTGAGTTTCTCGCAGGAATGCAAGGATTCTTCAATATACGCAAATCAATCAACGTGATACACCATATTAACAAATTGAAGGAGAAAAACCATATGATCGTCTCAATAGATGCAGAGAAAGCTTGTGACAAAATTCAACACCCATTTATGATAAAGACCCTGCAGAAAGTAGGCATAGAGGGAAATTTTCCCCAACATAATAAAGGCCATATTTGACAAACCCACAGCCAACATCGTTCTCAATGGTGAAAAACTGAAACCATTTCCACTAAGATCAGGAGCAAGACAAGGTTGCCCACTCTCGCCACTATTATTCAACATAGTTTTGGAAGTTTCAGCCACAGCAGTCAGAGAAGGAAAAGAAATAAAAGGAATCCAAATTGGAAAAGAAGTTAAGCTGTCACTGTTTGCAGATGACATGATACTCTACATAGAGAATACTAAAGATGCTACCAGAAAACTACTAGAGCTAATCAATGAATTTGGTAAAGCAGCAGGATACAAAGTTAATGCACAGAAATCTCTGGCATTCCTATACACTAACGATGAAAAACGTGAAAGTGAAATGAGGAAAACACTACCATTTACCATTGCAACAAAAAGAATAAAATATCTAGGAATAAACCTACCTAGGGAGACAAAAGACCTGTATGCAGAAAATTATAAGACACTGATGAAAGAAATGAAAGATGATACAAATAGATGGACAGATATACCACGTTCCTGGACTGGAAGCATCAACACTGTGAAAATGACTCTACTACCCAAAGCAATCTACAGATTCAATGCAATCCCTATCAAACTACCACTGGCATTTTTCACAGAACTAGAACAAAAAATTTCACAATTTGTATGCAAACACAAAAGACCCCGAATGGCCAAAGCAATCTTGAGAAACAAAAACGGAGCAGGAGGAATCAGGCTCCTTGTCTTCAGACTATACCACAAAGCTACAATAATCAAGACAGTATGGTACTGGCACAAAAACAGAAATATAGATCAATGGAACAGGATAGAAAGCCCAGAGATAAACCCACGCACATATGGTCACCTTATCCTTGATAAAGGAGGCAAGAATACACAGTGGAGAAAACACAGCCTCCTCAATAAATGGTGCTGGGAAAACTGGACAGGTACCTGTAAAAGTATGAAATTAGAACACTCCCTAACACCATGCACAAAAATAAGCTCAAAATGGATTAAAGACCTAAATGTAAGGCCAGACACTATCAAACTCTTGGAGGAAAACATAGGCAGAACACTCTATGACATAAATCACAGCAAGATCCTTTTTGACCCACCTCCTAGAGAAATGAAAATAAAAACAAAAATAAACAAATGGGACCTAATGAAACTTAAAAGCTTTTGCACAGCAAAGGAAACCATAAACAGGACCAAAAGACAACCCTCAGGATGGGAGAAAATATTTGCAAATGAAGTCACTGATGAAGGATTAATCTCCAAAATTTATACACAACTCATGCAGCTCAATAACAAAAAACCCAATCCAAAAATGGGCAGAAGACCTAAATAGACATTTCTCCAAAGAAGCTATACACATTGCAAACACACACATGAACGAATGCGCAACATCATTAATCATTAGAGAAATGCAAATCAAAACTACAATGAGATATCATCTCACACCAGTCAGAACGGCCATCATCAAAAAACCGACAAACAATAAATGCTGGAGAGGGTGTGGAGAAAAGGACACACTCTTGCACTGCTGGTGGGAATGTGAATTGGTACAGCCACTATGGAGAACAGTATGGTGGTTCCTTAAAAAACTACAAATAGAACTACCATATGACCCAGCAATCCCACTAGTGGGTATATACACTTGAAAACCATAATTCAAAAAGAGACAAGTACCAAAATGTTCATTGCTGCTCTATTCACAATAGCCCGGAGTTGGAATCAACCCAAGTGTCCATCATCGGATGAATGGATAAAGAAGATGTGGCACATATATACAATGGAATATTACTCAGCCATAAAAAGAAACGAAACTGAGCTATTTGTAATGAGGTGGATAGACCTAGAGTCTGTCATACAGAGTGAAGTAAGTCAGAAAGAGAGAGACAAATACCGTATGCTAACACATATATATGGAATTTAAGAAAAAAAAATGTCATGAAGAACTTAGGGGTAAAACAGGAATAGAGACACAAACCTACTGTGGGTGGGCTTGGGGATATGGGGAGGGGGCGGCTCTGACGGGGTGGTGGAGAGGCATGAACGGGTATACACTGCCGGGCGTGGGGTGGATGGTTGGTGGGGGGTGCCCGCGTGGCGCGGTGGGATTTTCTCGGTGCTTTGTGGCCGCCTGGAGAGGTGGGATGGGGAGGGTGGGAGGGAGGGAGATGCAGGAGGGAGGGGCTGTGGGAAAAGATGTATATGTATGACTGATTCACTTGGTTGTAAAGCATAGACTAATAAAAAAAAAAAAAAGAATGGCCATCATCAAAAAACCTACAAACAATAAATGCTGGAGTGGGTGTGGAGAAAAGGACACACTCTTGCCTGCTGGTGGGAATGTGAATTGGTACAGCCACTATGGAGAACAGTATGGAAGTTCCTTAAAAACTAGAAATAGAACTACCATATGACCCAGCAATCCCACTAGTGGGCATATACCCTGAGAAAACCATAATTCAAAAAGAGTCATTTAGCACAGTGTTCATTGCAGCTCTATTTACAATAGCCAGGAGATGGAAGCAACCTAAGTGTCCAACAACAGATGAATGGATAAAGAAGATGTGGCACATATATACAATGGAATATTACTCAGCCATAAAAAGGAATGAAATTGAGTCATTTGTAGTGAGGTGGATGGACCTAGAGTCTGTCATACAGAGTAAAGTAAGTCAGAAAGTGAAAACACATACCGTATGCTAACACATATATATGGAATCTAAAAAACAACAACAAAAAAATGGTCGTGAAGAACCTAGGGGCAAGACGGGAATAAAGACCCAGACCTACTAGAGAGTGGACTGGAGGCTACAGGGAGGGGGAATGGTAAACTGGGACAAAGTGAGCCAGTGGCATGGACATATATGCACTACCAAACTTAAAATAGATAGCTAGTGGGAAGCAGCCGCATAACACAGGGAGATCAGCTCTGTGACCACCTAGAGGGGTGGGATAGGGAGGGTGGGAGGGAGGGAGGGAGACGCAAGAGGGAAGAGATATGTTGATATATGTATATGTATAACTTTGTTGTAAAGCAGAAACTAACACACCAATGTAAACAGTTATCCTCCAATAAAGTTGTTAAAATAAATCATGGCATGCAAGAGAAATAAATAAATAAACGCTATAATAAAAAGGAAAAAAAAAAGGAGGCCTTTAGATGAGGTGCCTCTAATGCCACAGCAGGCTTTGTAAGCAGTCCAACATCTAAGCCTCTAAATGCCTCAAGGTTATAAAATTGTAACCTACAGATAACCAATCACAAGTAGCCAAGTAGGCTTTAAACTTTAGTCAATTTCCTCGTTTTGCTTCTGGCTTTTCTCTGTAAAAGTCTCTCCCCAGCTCTTGTTGATGGAGAACTCCTAACCACCTACCATTTGGAGCTGCCCAATTTGAACTGATTTTTGCTCACAAACTCTTAAAATTTTTAATATGCCTCAGCTTGTCTTTTTAACACCACCAAAGCAACCTCAGAAGTTAATGATTGCCTACGGTCACATATAAGGGCAAAGACTTATATCCCAATAAGATATTTCTGAGTGATTCTCAGATCGGCTCAACTGAAAAATGACTTACTAGTCTTTAGTTTCATTATGGTATTATTCTGACTAGCATTCTTACTGAGTCTAAAATAATGGACTACAGACAGTCCCCAACTCAGGATGGTTCAACTTAAGATTTTTGGATTTTATGCTGGTGTAAAACTGATACACATTCAGTAAAAACCATTCAAATTTTGATCTTTTCCCTGGCTAGTGATATGTGGTATGATACCCTCTTATGATGCTGGGCAGAAGAAGTGAGCCACAGCTCCCCGTCACACATGCAATCAGAAGAACAAACAGCCAATACTCTTACAACCACTCCAGACTGTTACAACATTTTAGTTTTTCACTTTCAATACAGTGTTCAACAAATTACACAAGATAGTCAACACATTATAAAATAAGTTTTGTGTTAGATGATTTTGCCCAACTTTAGGCTAATATAAGTGTCTGAGTGCTGTCAACTGAAAAAAAAAATGCACAGCACGAGGGTCGTGAGTTAAGTTTTATATGGGACAAAATGAGGACTATAGCCCGGGAGATAGCCTCTCAGATAGCTCTGACAAACTGCTCAGAAGAGGTAGCGGGGGAGGTCAGTGTACATGTAATTTTAGTGAAGAGAGACACGTTCAATCTAGCACACATTTTGGCAGAATCTTGCTGCCAGTCATGAGGAACAGATGTCTGTTAACGATTTTAGTCTTTTTCTAGATATGAGAAGATGCAAGAACTTGGGGTCATAAAATCTTCTCCTGAAGATATCTAACTATCTGAAGGCCTGTCCTGCCAGTTTTTCCCAGAGCAGAGTGCCTCATTCTTGATCTCTACCCTGAACTCCTTCCAGGGTGTGCCGAAGGTCAGCAACTGCAGTGTCTAGTGACTTCATTCTTATAGAACCAGATAGCAAGCAACAATTTTTAGTTGGCAGTGCCCCTCCTGGTCATACATTTGACGATGGCTTAGGAGGCATTTCATGACCATTTTATCCCACAGTGCGTGGAATGTTCATTCCTAGGTCAGGCAAGGATTTCATTGATACCACTCAATGTGCTATTACTGGACTAGGCCCTATTAACTGTAGCCAAAAGCCTCTGGACCACCTGTCTTACTAGTCCATTATGGTCCTAGAAATGATTCCCTCTTGTTGCTTCTTCCCATATTGAGAGTTACTATTACAATCATTGATCTTATACAGAACTATGTCTGGTCAACTGCTTCAAGTCACTTAGTCATCATTTTATCCGAGGTTTATTCACACATTTGGTAATGTAAGAAACAACAATCTTGTAAAATAAGCAGAATACAAGTAATCTAGCTAGTAGTATTAGTAAGGTCATAAGTAAGAATTTAAGCCAAGAACTTCCATTAGGTGCGACCCAGTATATCCCCAGGTCATTTGACTTAGTCTGTTCTGTACCAACCCCTATCTTTAAGGGAAGTGATATATAGGCTTATTCACAAGGCACCTAGCCCAATTTCCTAGTGTTATTAAGTTGGTAATCCTTAGTATGGTTTAATTGTTCCCAACATAAGAGGGGGGCCTTAAAAATCATAGCCTGATGTTAGCCATATAAGTCCAGTGCACAACTGAGGGAAGTTACATTCTTTGGTTGAAAATTTGCTTGTTGCTCTGATTGAATTTGAGTACCTTTAAAAGAAAATTTATATTTTTGGTGATGGTTAGAGAAAGTCTGATTGATTGGCTAAGTGAGGGAGTCCCAGGAAAGAAATACATTTGGTTTGTAAGCAAAAGTGTGAGCAATTATCAAAGTAATTGGTATACAGGCCTGATCCATCATCTTAGGTAAGCTGTCTACTTCAGATGTAGTCTTCTCATCCTGCTCTGGTAGTTTCTCCTCTGTTTAAGCATCGCTTTTAAGATGATTTTGAGGTCAGCAGTCCTCTCCATAGGCCGGTCCAATGCAAGGGGTCAATTCCCTTAGTCTTACTGTGCATGAGCTGGTTAAAAGTACCTGATAAGTGTTCTTCCATTTAGGTTGGAGATAGTCCTTTAAATGATGTCTTTTCCAGTAATGTATAATCTCCTGGTTGCAGGTCACGGGGGCATCTTTTTTTTTTCCCTTGGGAAGTCAAGATTTATTAAAAGCATCAAGCTCCAGGGCATTTTTTTTTAACCAAATACCTTAAAAATGTTTTTTTTATCCTCACAAAAATCCTTATCATTTAAAACCAGATATCCAAATTACATGGCTAACATTTTTAGCTAATCAACTCTTCAGTACTGATCCTAGAAAACAACCTTCAATGGATCTTTGAATAATGGAGATTCAGCCACTGATATGAGGGGTGTAGGTAGTCACACCTTTAACGTTCAAGCCACAGGCTGTGACATTTGGAAGGGGTGAGGTCTACTGTCCTGCATTATCAGAATTTGTCATATTTTCAGTGCTACTGGGTTGCATGTTATCTGCGAGGTTTTGTGCATGCTCAAGAAATAAATCTTTTAGTACACTTAATTCCTTACCAATTTACTTTTTGCTTCCAACCATTCATTCTCTTCCTCGAGCTGATTCACTCTCTGCAGCGTATCCTGCGCTTTCTGCTTGCTTTTCAACAGGCTCTTTTTCACTTCCATGCTGTTCCTCTCTCTGCGCTGACGCGTCACTGTTGCGATCCACGGGCAAACTTTTTGCTCTGCTTGCTTGGAGGCACAGCTTTTCCTCCTCCCCCAGGGCCAGCGGGCCCCAGCTGAGGAACCTGCTGTAAACCGCTGGCATGAGCCTGAGTATGGATGACACTTATTCCATTCACTCCCGGGGTACCGTTCTGCTGCGATACCTTGCTCATTTGGGCACGCTCCCTCGACAACACAGAACAAGTAGAAATGAGGACAAGGTGATCAATGGTTTCCACACTAAACTGCCAAGAGATCTGCACATGTACCTGAACCCCTGAGGGTACGGCCCATCTGTGTTGGAAGAACAGATTCTCCTTCCCCTCAAACATGCATTTCCACCCTCTCCATCTAGACACCTCGGCTGGCAATTTTCCTGTGTTCCCTCCAAGCGTGCTAACGAAGCACTTTATTTTTTGCCCTCCTCTGTTCTGTTCAACTCGTGGTTGCTGCACGTTCCTCCAACCTGTGTTCAACAGTCCTTCAGCCCGCCCGCCCCCAAGCGGCCTCCACTCCAAGCGGCCCCCACGGCGCAGCCCGACCCGACCCAGGCCTCGCAGCCCGCAGCCTGCGAGTCAGTAAGGAGGAGTGATGGTTATAAAACAGGCAGCCTCTGCCGGCTCCGCAGCCGCCACCCGCTTCCCCTCCCCGCAGGACCGTGTGCGCCAGGGGCATCTTATCTTCATCCAAAGATAGATTACTGAGGTAAACTTCAGAAGCAAACTTAGAGTGTCCTTAAAATAATTCAATTAAACTTTACAATAATGTAACAGCAAGGAGCTACTGGGAATTGAGTCTTAGTAAATACAGACCTCAACTAACAAAATTATAATGTCCACTGAAACGATCTTTTTCTCTCTAAAATTACCCTCATTTCTACAAAATATAGCCAAAATAAGACTAATTTGTTTGCAAAATAAGTCTGGTTTCAACAAACTTGGCCTAATGATTTATACAAGTGTAATTGATCATATAGGTTCTTTAAAAGTTGGCTTTGCTGGAACTTTTTAAGGAATCTCAAATTTTTTAAAGGCCTTTCAAGGGTAGGAAAGCTATGCCAAGGGCTTGTCACTGATTTTGCCTTGGAAAATTTTCAATGAATCTCTCCCTTTTCAAGGTCCTCAAAATATCTTGAGATTCCTGCACCTGTTAGGAGGTGGCCTTCCTAATTTACCTGATAAACCTGCTGGTAATTCAAGAGTTTCCAATCTCTGGAGGGATCAGGTAGAGAGAAAGGATATATGTTTCAATTCTGCTTACACAGGTATAATTTACTAAATTGATGTAAGTCATAATTAGCTTAAGGGGAAGGGTTCCTTATAGCTGGAAGAATAAAGATTAAAAGCCAATAATATTTCAGACAGAAGCCATAAAAAATTATAACCATATTCACCAGTTCACTGTCTCATGTAACTAATCCTATTTAAGTTTATGAAGCCAAGAGATTTTCCATTAGAATTCTTTAATTTCTTACCCATCAGCAGTATAATCTGAAAGTTATCAGAAGCCTGCACTTGTCAAAAAGTGCATATTCTTGCTATGAATATTCTGGAAGAGGAAACATTTTTGCAAGGGCATCAGAGTAAAACAATAACTGTCTATGAATGACAAGACTTAGGCACAGTTAAAGACCTAATTACAATGCAATTGACAAAGAAACTTGGTTACTGCTATGACATAAAACATTTTAAGATAACTAGAATTATGACTGATAATACTTTACCAAGGCCTACTGATTTTTAGGAATTCCATATAATTTCTAGAATATCTATATTAATAACATTTACCCATACAATATAACCTAAGAATATAACCTATAACTCATTTGACAATGCTTCTCATGTAATTAACATACCAAATGAACCTAATTAACTAATATCTCTCTTTGGGAGGTTTCAGGAACCCTTTTGGAGCATCCCAAAAGTTAGTTAGAGGTCAAAGGAACTTCACTGGAATTTGATTTGGGAAGTTTGTCAAAAAATGTCAGAAAGGTTTTAAAACACTTGGTCAAATAGGACCATAGATCACCGTGAAACAATACATATTCACTTAAGCAATGTGACAAAAGGGCTTCCCTGGTGGCGCAGTGGTTGAGAATCTGCCTGCCGATGCAGGGGACACGAGTTCGAGCCCTGGTCTGGGAGGATCCCACATGCCGCGGAGTAACTAGGCCCGTGAGCCACAACTACTGAGCCTGCGCGTCTGGAGCCTGTGCTCCGCAACAAGAGAGGCCGCGATAGTGAGAGGCCCACACACCACGATGAAGAGTGACCCCCGCTTGCCACAACTAGAGAAAGCCCTCGCACAGAAACGAAGACCCAACACAGCAAAAATAAATAAATTAATTAATAAACTCCTACCCACAACATGTTCTAAAAAAAAAAAAAAAGAAATGGGCAAATGACCTGAATAGACATTTAAAAAAATATATTTCAAAGGAAAATACAGAACAGATCACTTAAATATAAACTTTAAAAGGTAAAGAAACTTAAGTTCTGTTATAAAAGCAGCTCAATGGTCTTAAAAAAACTTCGTTTTCTTAACAGAAAGAAAACTGAACTCCAGTCTTGCATCAACCTACTTTTAATAACAATTCATTTACTTAATTAAATTTATTCTAAACTTAGCCAATCCTGACCTTGCACAAAACTCTTTTCTCGGGGTCCCTTTCCACGAACTTTCCATAACTTTCTGTATGAGTATTAGTTTGTCTCTTATTTTTTCCCATGCAGAAACAACCATTTCTAGGACAAAATTACTTTCTTTTCCCTTAACAAAATGCAATTCTATTCTTCATACCTTCTTTTACTGAAAACCCACATCCTATTTCGCTACTGTATACTGAAATATTTCCCTAATTATTTCTGGTAGCTTTAATTACATATTTAAACTAGAATACTCAACTCTTCAAAACCTTAATTTCTAGTGAAAACTAAGGATCAAGCAAATATGAACTGTCTTTTATGTTAGTATTCTGTAGATTGGCAAACATAAATACCAATAATAATTTCTAAAAATACGTGCTTTCTTATAGAAAATCTCATTGTGGCACCAAACATATTTATCAATAGTCTTAAATATCTTTAGTTTCCCTGTAAATAGAAGCCAATGTTTAGTAATTAGTGTTTCAGTACCTCATTTTATTTGGGAATGACCTAGCTATTCAATAAACTTTCCTCATTTAAATTAGCACAACTCTAAAATTTCAAGCGACCAAATATCTGGAGAGATTATTTTTAAGTAGACATTCCTAAAACATAATTACTCCCAAGACATTTACCCAAAATCTCTTACTTCATTTACATTTTTTTAATAAAAATCATACCAAGTTTTTTCTTGCTGACAAATCTGCAACATATATAAGATCTTATTTGACTTCTATTAAACCTAGATACAGTAAAAGTATTATACTTAATATTGATGATTCTAAAGACATGTCTATACTAATTAAATTGACAAACTTTAACTTTAATACCAGGTATTAACAATGAATATTTCCCAGTTCATGTGAACCTGAAATTCATTCTGGCAGTTTCCTTTTATATTTCAGAAAATTCATAAAAGCACTTAATTTCCTTTAAGCCAATTAAGTAGAGCTCATTTACAAATTTTGATAATACCATCCAAGGGTAAAGACATGTTTATAATGCACGCATAGACATATAGAAAGACATGAACAGAGGTCTCAACTTCACTTTAAAATTTAGTCATGAATTAGGCATTACAATATGAAACTCATTAGTTTATAAATAACATTTGGAATAAGTTAAATTTGAAAAGGCCTCTTCTCCCCCACCCTGTTGTTTCCCTCAGTCTCAGGAATTATAGTAGTCTAAGTGAGTATTCCTGCGAACCCTGGTAGAACATTTACATCTCAAGGCACTGGGAGAGAAAAGCAAGTTTTCCTAGAAGGACTTGTTCCCTCAGGGTCAGAATTCTGGAAAGGTGTTTTATCATGCCAGCTTTCACTAACAACTGTGTCTACTATAAAGAGTCCACTTTGGCCATTTTCCGGGCAAGACTCTCCTTTAATGCCCAATTAGGTAGGTGCTTGTAAGAGGAAGTTTTGCTTATAAACTTGACTTGGGTGTTGGTCAGAGGCTGGTTTTCTGACACCCCTTGTTCCTCTGTTTGAGAGCTCTATTTCCCATCTTAAAGTTGAATTTGTTGGGGATAAAATCTACTAATGAGATTCTATGTGGGCCAGTGTGCTGCTTGCAAACTTAACTCCTCTAGGCGTCGCTCTAGCGTCATCGCAGCCCTCTTAGGTGTCTCAGTTTCTCCCTCTGGTCGTCTAGACCACCGTTGGTACTTGGATCATTGAATGGCCAATTCTTATACATGATCCCTGGATGAACACGTCTTTTAATTAATAGACAGGTTGCCCTGTGGGACCACTGCACAGTGTGAGGATTCTGCCTCCACCACTCCCATAAATTTCTCAGTTTCCTGAGAAAGTCTTAACCGACTGGAAGCAGTCTTATCCTCCTTCTTCAGAGCAAAGATCTCATGTAACATCTTCACTTTTATCCCAACAAATTCAGTAAGGCAGCCAAATTGAGGAGAGGTGTCAGATCAGCCTTCTACCTAACCACTCAGCCCAGACAGCTCAGTGTCTTTCAACGGGGTGGGCATCTTCCCTAGTATCTTTCAGCTGAGTGGGCACACCCCTCAACAGTGTCTTTCACCTGAGGGGCCAAGTACTGTTAAAACTCAGGACATCAACCAATATGGGAGAGCCAAGAGCCAGGGAAGAGAGACTCACCCAAATTCATCTAGACTCTCTGAGGGAGGTGAATGGGCACAAGAGGCCTCTGCTGGTTCCAAAGTCTGGTTCCTTGTAGAGTTCAGGCAAAGGAGAGAAGACTGCTCTGGGTCCCTTCATTAGTTGCCAAAGTGTTGACTGAAAAAAAAAAAAAGCACAACATGAGTTTAAGTTTTATTTGGACAAAATGAGGACTACAGCCCAGGAGACAACCCCTCAGAAGAGATGGGAGCATGGTCAGTATATAATTTTAGTGCGGGGGGATACGTGCAATCAAGCACACATTTTGGTAGAATGTTGCTAGTCACAAGAAGCTTGCTGCTAGTCACAAGGGGCAGAAGTCTGTTAATGATTTTAGCGTTCTTCTAGACATGAGAAGATGCAAGAATTTGGGCTCATCAAATCTTCTGCTGAAAGTATTTAACTATCAAAAGCCCTGTTCTGCCAGTATTTCTCAGAGCACAGAGTGCCTCATTCCTTATTTCCCTGAACTCCTTTCAGGGTGTGCCGAAAGTCAGCAACTGCAGTGGCTAGTGACTTGATTCTAACAGAACCAGAGTGCAGGTGGAAATGTTTAGCTGTCAGCATCTTTAAGGTAGACTAGGCTAAGCTATGATGTTTAGTAGGTGTGTGAAATGCATTTTCAACTCGGGAAATTTTTGATTTACAATGAGTTCATTGGGATATAACCCCACCATAAGTCAAGGAAAATCCGTATTTTCTTTTAGACCAGTATCAGAAATATAACTCACTGACTTGTAGATAACTCCTTACAAACAAGGAATTTCAGTTTTGATAAACATAGTACCCTTGCTAGAGTCAGAAAATCCATTTTTAGCCTGTTAATATTGTTGGGAAGGGAAACTTTTCCATTCTACCCTTCTAGGTTCTGTGGCTGGCTTAAGAACTAAATTGGCATAACAGATAAACAGGAGAAAAACATTATTTTAATTATGTACTTACACACAGGAGCATTCCAAAGATGTGAGGCTCAAAAGGCAGCCAGAGAATTGAGGCTTATATAACATCCTGACCTAATGAAAGTGATAAAGGTCTGCGTTTCAAAGGGAGAGAAGGCAATTCACGGGAAGGTGAAAAGAGGAAATGAAATATTTGTCAAACAAATGTTGCCTTGCCTTGTAGGTAAGCACCTCAGGTGACTGTTATCTCTGGTAATAACTCTGTTCCTAAGTACAGGCCCCCTTTCTAATGTAAATTACTCTTACAAAAGCGTAACTTCTACTGGTTTTAGAGCTTCTCCTGTGTCTGCAGTTTCTCAAAATAATCAGCTCAAAATAATCCTTATGCCAAAGAAGCATAATTTGTGGTGGCATATTCTGCTACACTTCAATGTTTTACTTCCTTTAATAGAGCTGCAGGGAGAAACTAGTTTTTCTAAAATAGAGCAAGCGGAACAAAAAGAATAGAATGTATTTTCCTAAAAACAATTCTTTCAATGGTGTGACAAAATTAGGTGGTCTTCTCATTGGCATGCTGTAGCATTTTGAGATTGAGCATTCAAGTAATTTAACATAATTGCATAAAATTAGGTTTTAAAATTCAGTTGAAAAATAGCATGAAGTCTCCGGTTGGGTTCTGCAGGATGCAAAGTTTAG
The DNA here is from genome assembly GCF_949752795.1 of Hyperoodon ampullatus. Taxonomy (NCBI): domain Eukaryota; kingdom Metazoa; phylum Chordata; class Mammalia; order Artiodactyla; family Ziphiidae; genus Hyperoodon; species Hyperoodon ampullatus. Next base: position 140,460,894 of record NC_136917.1, on the reverse strand, counting down.
CATGCAGAGTATTTATTAGGGAGTGCCCTAGGGACCAACATCTGTGGCAGGGAGGAGAAGGAAGCAGGAGTAGGCAGAACAAGAAGTGAAGATTCAATGCAGGCCAAGAAAGCCTCGTCCCCCCACCCCCATCCCCAGAGAGTTACAGAATATTCAAGATCATCCTGAACTGTCCTAAGATGTCCAGGCCTTCGTACCCCTGATCAGTTAGGTGAGAGTATAAACTACCATAGCCATCCTAGAGATCAATTCAGCAGTATTTAGTGGAACTGGGTAGGCACACGCCCTGCGACTTGCCAGTATTACTTGTGTGTTCTTCAGAGAAACTCTTGTATAGGTTTATAAGGGAGAAATGGTATAACAGAGAATTGGAGTCTGTTGTCCATCATCAAGGAACTACATAAACCAAATGGGGTGAAGGCATATGACAATCCTTATTCAGTGGTCAGAAACAATGAACGAGATGATGATAGCAAATATTTAGTTAACTACTAGGGAATGATAATACTAGCTAATATTGACTGATAACACTAGCTAACATCACTTACTGCTTGCCATGCCCTTTGTTTATCTGCACCACCTTTTTTCAACCCAATGCTCCATTATCATATTCCTAAATGTAAACACTGAGGTATGGAGAGGTGAAGTAATTTGTTCAAGATCACATAGCTAAAAAGTGGCAGAATCAGGGTTTAAATGGAGAAATCCTAGTTTTGAGAGGTCATGCTTTTAACCACTACCTCAAGTGTAGATTTTGGGGATAAAATGTTGAATGGGAATAAGAGAAACAAAACAAGAACTAGCACATAATACTCTATGTAAATGTAAGGCACACCTAACACATAAATTACACCATATCTTTGAATGATACATACTTTGCCAAGGATTTATGTTAATCACTTTAGAGTAGCAGCCTTTGATGGAAGAAGGGAAATAGAAGCAGGAAGATGAAGGGGAAAAGATATAAAAAGAGGAAAAGGGCCTAGCATGCATCACTGATGCTGTGCTATAAACTGATTATGACTAAGACAACTCCCTTCACTTGGGGCCCAAAGCAAGCAAAAAAGTTACAGTAAAACTTCAGATCTGATCAGGTCTCAACTTACCTGATAAAAACATTTGTCATTTCTTCTGTGATAACTTACAAAATCCTGTAAAAAGGATACAAGACGTGGGTCACTTCCAACTTACTCTCAATGTTCAGCCATATAGCATTTCTCTGTTCCTTGAACACCTTGTGCCTTCCCGGGGCCACCTTCCTTCAGCCTGAATGTCTGATCCTCCCCTCTGCAGCTTGGCTACATTCTGCTCATTCTTCAGATCTCAGCTGAAACATGCTTTTTACAGGAAGTTCTTTCCTTGAGCCCCAGACAAGGTTAGCTCTTCACAGCACTTACTTTTATTGTGTAGTTATTTGTGCCATTCTGTTTTTATGTCTTTCTCCCACCTAATGAGGGTATGTGTTTTATTTCCTATGTTCACTATCCCTAAGCCCAGCAGGGTATTCAGCATGTATTACACACTCAATATTAAATGAAAAAATTCAAGTTGTAGTTTATAAAAATGTCCACAAATTTTTTGATGCTTACCCCTTTAAGAGGTAGAAATCTATTTCCATGCTTTGAATCTGGTGGGTTTGTGACTGCTTCAACCAATAGTATGTGCTAGAAGTGATACTGTATGGTTTTGAACACTAAGTCACAAAAGGTGATACAGCTCTTCTGGGACACTCCTTTTGGAAAAGCCCACTACCACATAAGAGCTCTGACAACACTGAGACCACCATGCAGGAGACATCATGTGTAGGCACTCTAGACAATAGTACCAGCTAAGGCCAGCCTCCCAGCCACCACTGTCAGGAAGCCAGAAGAGCAGGGACATCATCTTTTGCCCTGCACACCAGCCTATCCAACAGTTGGGTACCATGGAATGACTTCAAATGAAGATACAAGAAGCAAAAGAATTGCTCGGCCAATCCCTGTCCAAATTTCTGATCTACTGATTATGTGAGCTATACTAAAAGGGTTGGTGTGAGTATCACTAAGTTTGGGGGTAGTTTGTTTTGCAGCAATAGCAACTGGACCATCCAGAAACTGGAGAAGAGAGATATAAAGAAACCCTGAATATTGAGTTAGCATGTATACGCCAGGGGAACAGTACAACAGGGTTATACATACACAGTACAGCTGCACACATTCTGGTAATATTTTTTAAAAACAAAGAATCCTACAGTTATCCAGGATTTCAGGTATACATCTGTCCCCTGCATTATAGGATGTACCTTTGGTTTCCAGGTCTTCAGTCATTGTGAAAACCCAAAAACATCCTTACACATTTGAACAATGCACAAATAAGACTGATTTCTCACAGACTCATCACGAATTAAAGTACATTCCTTCTATAACCACAAACATTTGAAAAAGAAATTACAAGAGCATCACAGGATAGAGTTTTTAGGCCACATTAATCAAAAGCTTTATTCTAGTTTTTGAAACTTTTAAACTTTGTTTTAAAAACTTAGAATTTAAAAATTGTACCAGTGAAGTTGGGTTTAATCAGTGTATGGGTTCAGAATTACAGGCTCGGGGGCTCCCTCTGGAAGATGAAGAGGGAGGGAAAAAAAAAGTCTCCACCATCATTAAGGATTTTTTATGTTTCTGGAGGTCTCAAATCCTGGTAATTTTCCTCTCAACTCAAACTTAGGAAAATATTGTTACTACATAGCTTGGTATTCTAAACTTGTGAGATTACAGAGCCATCAGAAGGTTCTGTAAAGAAAATCTCATTGCCATCACAATGAGTATGGGATTACAGAATTCAAACTTTATACCCCAAATTGAGGAAGTCAGCAATTCTGATAGAGTTCTCTACATAGTATTATGCATAGCATAATACTTTACATTACCACAGCTTTTATCAGGACTCTTTGGAAGATAATCTGTCTCTGCTATATTCTAGTTATCTACCTATAAAATATAGCTATATCTAGCTATATTTTAGTTATTTGAGCCTTATTTAAGGATATTTTCTAATTAACTTTTAATTTTGCTTGATAATTTCAAAAGTTATAATGGATTAGATCTCTAAAGATGTGACTGAAAATGGTGGAAGTCAAAAGGATAAGTATCGGGCTTCCGTGGTGGCGCAGTGGTTGAGAATCCACCTGCCGATGCAGGGGACACGGGTTCGTGCCCCAATCCGGGAGGGTCCCACATGCCGCGGAGCGGCTGGGCCTGTGAGCCATGGCCGCTGAGCCTGCGCGTCCGGAGCCTGTGTTCCGCAACGGGAGAGGCTGCGGCAGTGAGAGGCCCGCGTATCGCATAAAAAAAAAAAAAAAAGGATAAGTATCTTGGTTTATTACTGTCTTACTACGCAGAATGGAGGCCCCCCAAATCCACCCCCATCAGAGAATTTTAATGGCTGATTTGCTGATGTTCCCTATATCAAATAATGGCATCAGCAAATATGATCATCTAAGTTACAAAATATCTAAGCCCCAAATGTCCACTCTGACTTCCAGATACCCATTCCATCACCAAATTCCACCACCAAAATTCAACTTCTACAAAAGGGAACACTCCTACACTCTTACTGGAAATGTAGATTGGTACAGCCACTATTGAAAACAGTATGAAGATTCCTCAAAAAGCTAAAAAATAGGAATACCATATGATCCAGCAATTCTACTCCTGGGTATATATCTGAAGATGAAAACACTAACTCAAAAAGATACATACACCCCAGTGTTCATAGCAGCATTTACTATAGCCAAGACAGGGAAGCAACCTAAGTATCCATCAACAGATGAATAAAGATGTGATATATATACACAATGGAGTATTACTCAGCCATAAAGAACAAAGTTTTGCCATTTACAATATGTCTAGTCATAGAGGGTATTATGCTTAGTGAAATAAGTCAGAGAAAGACAAAAATACTACATGTTATCACTTGTACGTGAACTCAGAATGAGCGTATATAATGAAACAGAAACGGACTCACAGATCTAGCAAACAAACTAGTGGTTGCCAGTAGGGAGAGGGGAGAGGCAAGATAGGGGTAGGGGATTAAGAGGTACAAACTACTATACATAAAATAGGCTACAAAGATACACTGCAGCACAGGGAATATGGCCAACATTTTATAATAACTTTAACTAGAACATAACCTAAGAATTTGAGTCACTGTGTTGTATAACTAATATTGTAAGTCAACTATACTTCAAGTAAAAAAATGAAAAATAATTCAACTTCTACATATCCCTTATTTTTTTTTTTTTTGAAGAGTTCAGACTTTTATTGTCTGATTTCCCAACTTCAACTTCTTCCATAAGTTTTGGCCTCACCAGAATTATCTTTCTAGAACATAGGTATGATCATGCCAATCCTTTGGGATCCACATGTCTTAACCAAAATAACTGTTATGTTCCTTAGCCTGATATTCAAAGCTCATCACAAACTTGTCCCGGACTCTAGACTGTTGCAGAGTTTCAGGTTAGGCATTTCTAATTCTTATCTCAATCTAGAGCCAACCCTTAATCAAAACTGAGTTTTAACTTCGGAAGACTGATGGCCCATGTGGATTTTATTTTTAATGAATTGACTCGGTGGTCTCACCCGCCTTGTGTGCCAACTCTCCCTGACTCCATCAAATCTAACCAACAGAAAGCATCAGGGGAGGAGGCTTGGCTCTAAACAAAGAAATTTGGACTAACTAAATTCACTGGTATCCTTCTGAATAGCTCGCTGACAGACACAGTATTTTCTGAGCTCGTTTTAAAGTATTGTTTGCACTGTTCTATGGCTATAAAACTGATTGTGACAAAGCCCAAGAGGGAAACTGGAAGATGCTTGCGTTCCTCCCAGGAGATTGTGCAATGCTTGGAGACGTCACCAGGGGGCGCTGCGCCTCCCTCCCTCCCTCCACCTCTGCATCTGAAGCATTCCCAGCACACAGCTACAGACCCTAAACTTTCAAGACAAAAGAAGAGGAGCTAGATGGGCTTCCCTGGTGGCGCAGAAGTTAAGAGTCTGCCTGCCAATGCAGGGGACACGGGTTTGTGCCCCGGTCCGGGAGGATCCTACATGCCGCGGAGCGGGTGGGCCCGTGAGCCATGGCCGCTGAGTCTTCGCGTCTGCAACGGGAAAAGCCACAACAGTGAGAGGCCCGTGTACAGCAAAAAAAAAAAAAAAAAAAAAAAAAAGGTAAAAATCCAGGGGGCAAGAATGCGGGAGTGGAAGGCAAGCCAGCTGCATGGGTGTGTGACCTGTGTACAAGCACAGGGCTCCACATACAGAAAGGTCTGTCCTTGGTTTAATGCTCTTTTCTGCCTTGAAATTTAGTTTTTGTGCAAAGGCTCCACAATTTATGTAGGCAGTTCTGATCTGAGTGTTTGGAGACTGGCACTTCAAGCCATATCTAACCTTCCCTAAGGAAGGATTTGATGTTGGATTTTCTTCAACTTTTTACAACCCAGGTCCAGTCATAAAAATCTTTCAATGCCATTTCCCCCTAAAATTGGTTATATGGTATTGTTGGGCTGCACCCCACAGGCCTATCAAGCCTTGTTGCCCAGCCTCAAGACCAAGGAAAGAGCCTGGAAACAGCAACAGAGACTATCAACAGTTTATTGGATAGAGAATCTTACCAAGTCTGAAGCAGAAGCTCCTGGAGTATGGCAGACACCAGGAAGGACACAGCAGCAATCTTCGCTAATCGGGGAGAAGGAGGCTACCATTTACAGGTGAAATTGAAGTCAGTTTGGCTCATCAATTACCAAGGAAACCAGCGGCTAGGACAGTGGGCAAGCACCTGGGCAGTTACTGAATAAGCCCTATAATTAAGAGGATTGGATAGTCTTGTGAGGAATTTATAGAGAGCAAGAGAACAGTCATCTTGAGTGCCTGAGGATACACTCCACCCCTACGTTCCCTGCACAACCCTTACAATTTGGCCTGCCCCTCTTCCACGATATCCCTGGGGTCAGGTATGTAGAGTTACACAGCAACAACATACCACAAATGCAATACAAACAACAGCAGCTACAGAGTATCAAGGGTAAGATACCTAGTATGCTAAAACAGTGATTCTCCGAGAGGTGGGAAAATTCTGGAGCCAGGCGCCTGGCATGCAGGACAGGAAAGAGGTGAGTCTTCAGTCGTCCCCACGTAGTCACGTTAGCCGGGTCGATTTTTCATGGCGTCTCACTGCTCATCCAGCAATCAGACTCACTTTGCAGTGAGACCACCGTTGTCACCTAGTCCTCAGACAGACTAGGGATGAAATGTGAGTTGCTGGACAGGCACAATACAGGGGAGATCATGACCATTAAGCCAATTACAAGCAGTAACAGCATTCTGAGAAAATACCACCCCTGCCTGTGGTTTTGTCCTGGCCTGCAGTGCCACACCGCCTGTCCACCCTCAGTCTCCACAGCCGGTGCCGAGGACCAGAGACCACATATGTAAACAGACCACAGTGTTAATGTGACGGTACCTCTCTCCAGTAAATGGCTCAGATTACTATAGTAGTTTTGGGTGTGGCCAGGTAGAAGACAAGTGAGATCTGTAAGTCCCTTTCTAGTCCTATTCAGCAAACCCAAACCACCGGGGCTTTACCTGCCAGTCCCAGGGCCATTGTATAGTGTGTTCCTCTGGTGGGGGGCTGTGGGAGGGATGGGGAGTGGTGTAGATCCTGCAGCAAGGGTGAAAGTGAGTTATTATCCTGACCGATAGTTGACCATTGCCTTGTTGCCTCTGGGTTAACATGGCGTAGCCACTGTCTTCTTCAGTTATAGCTCACAGGGCTTGAATTAACTTCCCTGTCCACACATGGAGACAGCAGGTTTCCATCTCAATGGTTGTTTAAGTAGCCCACTCACCCTTTCTGCTAGCCCGGCAGCAGTGGGGTTTTAGGGCAGGTGGAAAGGCCAGTGTGTCATTTCTATCGTTCCATGCCTGAACTTCATGGCTGGTAAAGTGTGTTCCTTGGTGGCTATTGAAGTCCATGGGGATCCCATACATCACGCACAGCTGCTATAGATCCCCAACTAGTGGTTTAATTGAGTTGCTGGATGACTTGGGTGGGCCTTTTGTAATGTCTTCCACCTGTTGTAACACTGTAGCCCACATGCAGCTGCTGCTCCATCACACAATCCTTACTCTTCCCCCTTCCACAGCTCAGAGCAGAAGCCCAAGGATACTCTTTCATCACTTTGCCATTGCCACAGCCCCAAACCAAACCTTTCTGGTTAACTGGCCACATCCAATTCACAAGCCTGTCCCTGGGTTAATATCCCTAATGCCTGTGTCTGTAATTGTTTACGCTTGTCTTACCCGACCAGATAACACCCAAGTATTTGATAGATAATCCAGGTCCTTGCATTTTGTCTGTATTCACCAGCCAGCCTCGTGCAGTCAGACGAGCCACAAGTGCAGGGCTGCTTTTTTTTTTTTTTTTTTTTTCTTTTTCTTTGTGATACACGGGCCTCTCACTGCAGTGGCCTCTCCCACCACGGAGCACAGGCTCTGGACGCCCAGGCTCAGCGGCCATGGCTCACAGGCCCAGCCGTTCCGAGGCATGTGGGATTTTCCCGGACCGGGGCACGAACCTGTGTCCCCTGCATCGGCAGGCAGACTCTCAACCACTGCGCCACCAGGGAAGCCCGAGGGCTGCTACTTTTAAAACTAGAAAGAAACTCTAAGGTTAAGAGGATATCATCAATATGGTGGAAGAGAAAGACATCTCTCACGGTAGTCAGCTGCCTCTGCTCTGAAGGGAGCTGTTCATCTCTATCCTGTGATATAAGGACCTTTATGACCTCATCCCAATCTTCCTCTTCTTCAGAGCTCTCAGTAGGTCCCACACCTTGGGAGACCAATTTGGATGGGCCAGGACCATCTGGACTCTCTTGTCAACACCCCTTCCTCCAGGACAGCCACCACAGGGCCCTACTTACTAGTGAACAGCCATACCGGGTTTCCCCCTGCAACTTTCCATTCCCTGTTCTTATTTCCTGACATCTTGGTGCTCATGGGGGTCTCTTTGGCCTCCTGGCTGGCTTATCAATTGTTGGGCTGCACCTCACAGAACTACAAGCCTTGTAATTGCCAAACTTGAGACCTAAGAGCGAGCCTGGAAATAACAACAAAAACATCAACAGTTTACTGGATAGGGAATCTTACCAGTTTGAAGCAAAAGGTCAGGGAACTACACTGTGAAGTACCGATGACTGCAAGAACCTTTACTACTGCAGGGGGGAGGAGGAGGCTACCATTTATAGGGGCAAGTGACGTCAGGTTGGCTCATCAGTTACCAGGGAAACCAGCAGCTGGTGCGGGGGCAAGCACGTAGGCAGTTACCGATTAAGCCCTATAATTAAGAAGACTGGATAGTCATGTGAGGGAAGGAGGGTCTGGTCGAGCAGGGGATGCATGGAGAGTAAGAAAAGAGTCATCTTAAATGGCCTGACCATACAGCTATTTTGCCAGTGTTCATTTTATTGTACCACTTGCTAACCCTGGGCAGCTGGTTTTCTGTGATTCCTTCAGTGAGCAAAAGGATCCAGGTGGAATTTACCTCCTTTTGTTTCCCATGTGGTTATTTTCCCATTCTTTTCTTTTTTTGGCAATATTACTTTTTAATATTTCTCAGCAGTGATGATGGAATAGGCTTTATTGTTGGGAGCTGGTTTTGAGTGTTTTGGCCTAAAGATTCAGATGAAGAGGTTGGTGCCTTCAGCCCAGAAGCTTAGAGGTGCTTAACCCTTCAGCTGAGTCTGTGAGCCCATTCTAACTTAGGTTTCTGAGTATTTCTGGTTCCTAAAGCTGAAATGAGTCTTTTTGGTTCTCAGTGGTATTTTATTTCCCACTGTTGTCTTATTTGGGACAAATAAGACAACTTTCTCAAAGCACAAGGCTTTGAGAAAGTTCAACATATTTTGGCAAATAAACAATGCAGCTCCTGATGGAGACCTGATTGCAAAGTGAAATCACACCGTGGAATCCAGAGCAGCCGATAAAGGGGTCAAGGCACAGGTTGTCACTTCTTCCTGTTTGACCTAGATTCTCTCTTTAAAATCCTAATATAAACTCTGTAGGGATTACGATATCAGCTTAAATGGAACTGGAAATCACCCTTCTGCAGCAATGTCATTAAGAAGTGGACACGAAGTGTTCTTAATTCATGCCATGTAGCTGAGGAGACAGTGACACGAAGCAAACTGAGGATCATGCAGTGTCATAGGAAGCCAATAGATAAATTATTTTGTAGGAGTTATAATGATATTAAACTACTATACCCCTTAAATCATTTCAAACTATATGCACAATTGCTTTACAATCAAATTGTTATTGATGCTTCTTGGTAAAGATGGGAGATAATAAATAGATCACAGAAACTCACCATATTATAAGCTAGTAAGATGAACAAAAAAAAAAAATAGATGAAAGCAGTCAAAAAGTTCACAACAAGAATGAGACAAGAGAAAAGCCATGACCTTATGTCATAAATTTAGAAGATGACAACCAAGAAAAGAAACAGAGGAGGGTTAGTGAGGGCTCTTCTCCCGCCCTCCCCTCCTGCAAGCATCACTGTTGAGTCGGAAAAGTCCTGAGACTTCTGCTTCTACCTTCTAACTATGGAGAGAAATAGACTAATTAAATATTGTTACTGTCTTGTGACTAGGGAAGGGTGGGGGAGTAGGAAAAGCTACTGGGTAGATGGAGGAAATGGGAAAACCTGGACTGACTCTCTGGTAGAACACAGGTTCCCAGAGCTCCAGGCCAAGCTTGAGAAAGAATCTATGTCATAAAAATATCTACCATGAAGTAGAAGAAGCTCTTATTAAAGGGGTAAATGCCATTTGTGAAGATTTAACACAATCTCAGAGGAGATAGCAGAGTATTTTTCCAGGAACAGCTGCAAACAGATTTATCTGAGTTGTTCTCACATTCAAGATACAAGAAAGTGGCTAGATCTCAATTTCCAGTCTTCAAATAGAATTCAGAGGCAGGGTAGATTAATGAACTAATTTAAGGTACAATATGAAACTTATATTTGAATTTAGATATAATAGAAATTACATCTCTTCAGCCTCCATAGAGCCAAAAGCCTCTCTCTTAACCTAGCCATGAAATTCAAAGAGTGAAAAGAGCCCTAAAACCCAGGAAGATGAGAACCAACTCCCTTCTCAGTGGTGAGTGCCATGAGGCATTCTGATGGGAGATCCAGAGATCACTAAGAGAGATTAGTGGGAAAAAAAAAAAATGTAAGAACACGACAGTGGATCAGGGAGAGCGAGCATTAAGAAGAAAGTGGGCAGAGAAGGAAGGAAGGGAGTGAAATCTCCAAGGAGCCCCATCAAAGGTACGGCAGGGTCTGCCTGGACCACCACAGCACAGCCAAGTTAAGGGGCACCACCTGGGGCAGAGTTTGAGTGCCAATCTATCAGGAACTATAACAAGATGAAGAAAACCACCCAGAACTCCTCTTCCAGACAAACATGTATGGTTGGAAGAAACGTTTTGATAACTTGTGTTAAAAGATAAACTGAGGCATATTTAAAAGTTTAAGGGTTTATTTGCGCAGAAATAGATTCCAATCAAGCATCACCAAACCACAGTGATTAGGAGCGCTCCACCGATAGGAGCCAGGAGAAAGACTTATATAGACAAAGCGTGGAAGCAAGAGAAACTAATTATTTGATTGCCTGTAGCTTAAAGCCTAGTCAGCTGTTTGTGATTGATTGTCCTAAGCGTTTTGATTTTGTAACCTTGAGGCATTTACAAGCTTAAATTTTGGTTTGCTTACATAAGCCCCCAGTACATTAGTGCCACATCAGTCTAAGAGCTTCCTCGTTTAATTATTTTAACGCTTGTTTGGGGTGGGGATTGAGAACTCCTAAAAGATGGTCCCAAAGGAGAGGAGGTCAGGTTAAGAGAGTGACTGAATATTTGGGTCCAGGCTGGGAGTGCTCAGGACATGGAGGAAAGACAGTGAACTTTTAAGCTAAGAAGTGGCTTTTCACTTTCTCAGCTTAAAAATGAGATTCAAAAGCTTCAGCTGAAATTGCAAATACTTCCTGAACTTCACCAAGAACCTGAAATGCAACTTTGCAGAAAATTAGTAGAGGAGGGTATTTACCACTTGCAAATAAAGAAAAAAATAACTTCCCAAACTGTATGAAAACATCAGCTGAATACTTATCCAGGGGGATGGCTGAAGACCTGGAAAAAGAATGAGAAAGAGTGACTTCCTTCTATCAAGGGCAGATTATCTCCAGTGAGAAAAACCTCAAGAAAGATGGTTGGCAGCTCTGTCAACTGAGAGAAAGCTCAAAGAGCTAAGTGGGGGAGGGGTGAGGTGAGGGAGATCATAATAGACAAAATTGGTGGAAATAGAGTTTAAATTCCAGCTTTTTCCAAGTGGCCCTTTTGCCCCTGCAGTTCACGTATAGTCCTGGGCAGAGGCCTGAGAGGATCAGGGGAACCACTGGATAATCAAATCGTCGAGAAAAAGGGTAACAGTGTGAGGACCCAAGGAGGCAGGGGACATCCAGGGTTTTTGTTTGTTTTGTTCTGTTTTGTTTTGTTTATCACCTAGTCTTTATTCTTTTTTTAAACATCTTTATTGGAGTATAATTGCTTTACAATGGTGTGTTAGTTTCTGCTGTATAACAAAGTGAATCAGCTATATGTATACATATATCCCCATATCTCCTCCCTCTTGCGTCTCCCTCCCACCCTCCCTATCCCACCCCTCGAGGTGGACACAAAGCACCGAGCTGATCTCCCTGTGCTATGCGGCTGCTTCCCACTAGCTATCTATCTGACATTTGGTAGTGTATGTAGGACATGCAGGTTTGATTCAGCTTTCACAGCAGGGACTCCTGAACATCCACAGCCACAGCAGGGCATCTAACTGTTTTCTCTTTTTAAAAATAATTTTATTTCTTCTTAGTTTAACTGCAGTTATTTAACTGATGCTAGTTTTGCTCTTATCGAGGTTTGATAGAATTATATTTCCCCCCCACAAAATGTTTTGTGAGTAACTAATGCTTATGAACATCTTATTTCAACTACCCTGAACACTCTAGAATTTGTTAAATATAAGTATAGGGACTTCCCTGGTGGTCCAGTGGTAAAGAATCTGCCTTCCAATGTAGGGGACGCAGGTTTGATCCCTGGTCGGGGAACTAGGATCCCACATGTCGCAGGGCAACTAAGCCTGAGCACCACAACTACTGAGCTCAGGCGGCTTAACTAGAGCCTGCATGCCACAAACTACAGAGCCCACGTGCCCTGGAGCCTGCACGCCACAACTAGAGAAGAGAAAACCCCACGCCACAACTAGAGAGAAGCCCGTGCACCACAACAAAAGATCCCGCATACCTCAACGAAGATCCCGCATGCCACAACTAAGACCCGACACAGCCAAAAATAAATAAATAATAAATAAATTTTTTTAAAAAAATTGTAAGTATAATTATGGCATTTTGATTGAATAATCCAAAATTGAAGTTTTATGTGACCAGGTGGAGTCATTTTAAATAATAAAGACCATTTTTATAGGTTATGAGGATGTTATTTAAAATACATAAAAGTCATTTAATTTACCTCAATAAGTTTCATTGGTTTTAAAAGCAATATGCACAACCATCACAATACTGGAGCTAAACTTTTTATGTTGTTTTTGGATGGAATGCCCTATAAATATCAGTTATGTCTACCTTGTTTAATGTGTCATTTAAAGCTTGTGTTTTGTATTTATTTTCATTTTGGATGATCTGTCCATTGGTGAAAGTGGGGTGTTAAAGTCCCCTACTATGATTGTGTTACTGTCAATTTCCCCTTTTATGGCTGTTAGCATTTGCCTTATGTATTGAGTTGCTCCTAGGTTGGGTGCATAAATATTTACAATTGTTATATCTTCTTCTTGGATTGATCCCTTGATCATTATGTAGTGTCCTTTGTCTCTTCTAATAGTCATTATTTTAAAGTCTATTTTGTCTGATATGAGAATTGCTACTTCAGCTTTCTTTTGATTTCCCTTTGCATGGAATATCTTTTTCCATTCCCTCACTTTCAGTCTGTATGTGTCGCTAGGTCTGAAGTGGGTCTCCTGTAGACAGCATATATATGGGTCTTGTTTCTGTATGCATTCAGCCAGTCTACGTCTTTTGGTTGGAGCATTTAATCCATTTACATTTAAGGTAATTATCGATATGTATGTTCCTATTACCATTTTCTTAATTGTTTTAGGTTTGTTTTTGTAGATCTTTTCCTTCTCTTGCACTTCCTGCTTAGAGAAGTTCCTTTAGCATTCGTTGTAAATCTGGTTTGGTGGTGCTGAATTCTCTTAACTTTTGCTTATCTGTAAAGGTTTTAATTTCTCCATTAAATCTGAATGAGATCCTTGCTGGGTAGAGTAATCTTGATTGTAGGTTTTTCCCTTTCATCACTTTAAATATGTCCTGCCACTCCCTTCTGGCTTGCAGAGTTTCTGCTGAAAAATCATCTCTTAACTTTGTGGGGATTCCCTTTTATGTTATTTGTTGCTTTTCCCTTGCTGCTTTTAACATTTTTTCTTTGTATTTAATTTTTGATAGCTTGATTAATATGTGTCTTGGCATGTTTCTCCTTGGATTTATCCTGTATGGGACTCTCTGCCCTTCCTGGACTTGATTGACTATTTCCTTTCCCATGTTAGGGAAGTTTTCAACTATAATCTCTTTGAATATTTTCTCGGACCCTTTCTTTTTCTCTTCTTCTGGGACCTGTATAATTTGAATGTTGGTGCATTTATTGTTGTCCCAGAAGTCTCTGAGACTGTCCTCAATTCTTTTCATTCTTTTCTTATTCTGCTCTGTGGTAGTTATTTCCACTATCTTATCTTCCAGGTCACTTAGCCCTTCTTCTGCCTCAGTTATTCTGCTATTGATTCCTTCTAGAGAATTTTTAATTTCATTTATTGTGTTGTTCATCATTGTTTGTTTGCTCTTTAATTCTTCTAGGTCCTTGTTCAATGTTTCTTGTATTTTCTCCATTCTATTTCCAAGATTTTGGATCATCTTTACTATCATTACTCTGAATTCTTTTTCAGGTATACTCCATTTTTTCTCCTCATTTGTTTGGTCTGGTGTGTTTTTACCTTGCTCCTTTATTGGCTGCATATTTCTGTCTTCTCATTTTGTTTAACTTACTGTGTTTAGGGTCTCCTCTTCGCAGCCTGCAGGTTCGTAGTTCACGTTGTTTTTGGTGTCTGCCCCTAGTGGGTGAGTTTGGTTCAGTGGCTTGTGTAGGCTTCCTGGTGGAGGGGACTGATGCCTGTGTTCTGGTGAGTGGGGCTGGAAATTATCTTTCTGATGGGTAGGGCCACATCCAGTAGTGTGTTTTGGGGTGTCTGTGGACTTAGCATGATTTTAGGCAGTCTCTCTGCTAATGGGTGTGGTTGTGTTCCTGTCTTGCTAGTTGTTTGGCATGGGGCATCCAGCACTGGAGTTTGTTGGCTGTTGGGTGGAGCTGGGTCTTAACACTGAGAGGGAGATCCCTGGGAAAGCTCTCACTGATTGATATTATGTGGGGCCGGGAGGTCTCTGGTGGTCCAATGACCTGAACTCGGCTCTCCCACCTGAGGCTCAGGCCTGACACCAGGCCGGAGCACAATGACCCTGTCAGCCACACGGGTGTATCCACATCAGAAGAGCAAGGAATAGAAAGGGATTCCTCAGAGCTAAAAGCCTCACTGTTGGCCTCCTGGCTGGGTCTCTGCAACACTTAATCCCTTACATCATAAGCTGATGGCAAGTCCAAAGCATTGCTCTCCTCTGACTGGCTATGCCCCTTTACATGGATGATTTAAACTAGGAGTTGCCTCAAAAGACATTTCATTCTGCTATCTAACCACTATTAGAACTAATGACCAAATTTCAATTTTTCTTACACAAAAATCATTTGGCAGATATCTTCCAAGTTTAGATTTAAACTTGGACTTAAACTTAACTACTATGTGCATCAGGCCATGTATCCCCTTTACTTAAGTATGCATTCTACAAATATTTTATTTGGACAGGTATACCTAAAGATAGTTATTGGTAATTTTTTTTTTTTTGCAAAATGGCTGCAATTATTGCCTTTCCTGTATCCACCCTGTTTGCAATTCCTTCCATCAAGAGGTGGAGCCTGCCCCTTCACCTCTTGAATCTGGGTGGTCTTGTAATGCACTTTTCCCAACAAAACAGTGAGGAAGTGGTTGGGGGCAGTGTTGAGCCTCTCCCACTAGAGAGCCTTGCATGCCTCTGCCTCCTCTCTTGAAATCCTGACACTCCCTGAGAACAAGCCTGGTCAAGCCTGCTTGAGGATGAGAGACCAAGTGACAGAGTGAAAAGCCATCCCAACTCACATCCCAAGATGTGAGAGCTCAATCAAGACCAGCAAAGCCACTTTCACCACTTACTGGATCCACAGTTGAACACAGGTACATAAGGGAACCCAGGCAAGACTAGAAAAATTACTCACTGAGCCCAGTCTAAATTTCTGACCAGAAATAGCATTAGCTAAATAAATGGTTGTTTCAAACCACTAAGTTTTAGAGTAGTTTATTACACTACAATAACTTATTGATTCAGGAACTAACACTGTTCATTGGTTCATTCATCCATTCAACAAATACTTCTGGCATACTCTAAGCCTGCCCTGATAAGATATAATATCTCATTTTAGCTCTTCCACAATCTTCAGAAGTTTGTTCCCATTTGAAAATTATGCAACTAAGGGGAAGAGAGATAAACTGAGTTGCCTAGGATCACACAGCTCATAGGTGTGGAGCCAGGATTGAAGCTAGGTATGCCTAAAAGTCTATTTATTCCCTCTACCCGCAACCGAGTTATCGCTAAGAAGGTATGTTATGAACAAGTTGATTTCTCTGGAAGCAAAGGAATATTTTAGACCCAAATCATTAAACTCATGCTACATTATGACATCAGAGTAATCATGGATCTTTTGTTTATGTACTTGTACAGACTTAAAACTGTATTTTGAGAAAAAATCTGACTTCTCCTGAGAGTACCCCACAGTCACCTCCAAGTAACTATGGAAGACCAAGCCACTAAGAGGTGGCTAGATTCCTTAATTTTCACAAAAATATGTCACCCTTACCATAAGCTCACTGTCTAAAGTATATTGATTTCTTCTTAATAAATTAAATAGAATACTTGTACTTTCTGTCCTCAACCAAAAATAGAAATTCTGCTCAGTTAGCTATATGATTCTACTTTTAACAGAAGCCTGTTTAGAGATGGAATATTTACATATATAAGGCTGATTGTTTCAAGAAAAGTAGTCCAAGTATTCCATGGTTTAGGATTTATCCTGGGATTGTGTCCAAATTCCTCTCTCTACACGAGGATGGATGGAGGTGAGTCCAACCAACATAGTTTCATAGGGTCATAGACCTGGTGCCCAGGGTGTCTTTTACCCAATTACTGCAGGCAATGCTGAGAACCAGGAAGCCACAGAACTGGGACCTGAAGTTGCAACTGAAGCCAGGACAATGTGGTTCAATAGCAGATACTGAAATAAGGGAACCAGATAAACACAGAGATAAGAGCAGGGAGAAGTGTGCCAAGAGAGTAAGCAGGAGGTTTAAAAAAAGAAGAAGAAGAAAAAAAGAAACCCTAGTATTTATCTGTTGCCCACAGCTAACTTTTTTTTCTTTTTGCGGTACGTGGGCCGTGGGCCTCACACTGTTGTGGCCTCTCCCGTTGCGGAGCACAGGCTCCAGACACGCTGGCTCAGCGACCATGGCTCATGGGCCCAGCCTCTCCTTGGCATGTGGGATCTTCCCGGACCGGGGCACGAACCTGTGTCCTCTGCATCGGCCGGCGGACTCTCAACCACTGTACCACCAGGAAAGCCAAGCCCCTCACACCTAACATTTTGATGTACCACTGAGGTCTCGCTTTCACCTTATCTGCTCTGAGACACTTCCTGACCACTATACCTAAAGCAACTCCTGTTCACTTTTTTTTGCGGTACGCGGGCCTCTCACTGTTGTGGCCTCTCCCGTTGCGGAGCACAGGCTCCGGACGTGCAGGCTCAGCGGCCAAGGCTCACGGGCCTAGCCGTTCCGCTGCATGTGGGATCTTCCCGGACCGGGGCACGAACTCGTGTCCCCTGAATCGGCAGGCGGACTCTCAACCACTGCGCCACCAGGGAAGCCCCCTGTTCACTTTTTAAATCAACATCATGGATTTTTGTTTCTTTCCTTGCACTTATTATAATTTTTATTTATCCTTTATTTATTTGTTGATTATCTATCTCCGTCTCTACACTGTATGTCCTCTGGGGTCAGGGACCATGTCTGTTTTATTCATTTCTAGTGTTCTCACAGATCCCCAAACATGGTTGGTGCTCAACATGTATTTTTTTAATAAATAGATGGGTAAGTGCTGATGGTCTTAAAAAAGCAGTCCTGTGAGACTATAAGCTCCAAATCAGAAGGAGAATGTCTTATTTGTCTTGCTCGCCTTAGCACCTAGACCCTCAGTAGCTGGTACCTTGCAAGTACTTAAATATTTAGGAACGAATTAATAAATGCTGTTGTTTGTAACCTGGAAACACATCAATGTATCATTCATCTTAAGATACTTACATACATAAATCAGTGGCTTCTAATTTTTTTCAGTTGTGTGGGTGCATATGCATCTACTTTTCCAAATCAAGGTACTTTTTAATGGATTCTAACATTACTTTCTTTACACTCCCTTTGTTAGTACGGCATAGTAACATAAGTTATTTCTCTCTTATGGTTTTCCAGGCAGTTTCTGAGCAAATGTTCAATGAGTCTATTCTGTTTCTCAATCAGATGGTATTTGATGAATAAAACTGTGAATACAACTGTGAAGACATTCCCTTTTTAAAGACGAAATCATGGGAAGCTCATATAGTTTCTCATTGACAGATATATCTCGAATTCACTAGGATTCTTTCCAAAAAATGCTAACACCTATAAATTGGAAGAGACGCTTATGACTCATTTCAAACTAGAAAAATCAAGCTAAATTTTCATGATTTATTTCTGGTATGTTGATTCATTTATTTATTCTGACTATGCTGGCACTATGGAGAAATACACACATGCACACACACACGCGCGCACACACACACACACACACACACACACACTAGATTTCTTTCTCCAAGAAGCAGATAATGCAACAGGAGAGAAGGGGAGATAAGATATCAATTCAAACAGCCCTAAGAAATGCCAAAGAAGTCCAGCATGGTCCAAAGTGTAATAAAAGCATAGAGCAAGGAAAAGTAGGTCATGTTGATTGATATGATCAGTGAATGCACCATGGAGAAGGCAGCATTTTAGGTGGATCTTAAAATGAGCTTGTTTAAATAACCTATTATGATACAAGTGACACAGAACATGATTAGATATAGACGTAGGTATAGCTATAGATATAGATATAGATACACTAATTGGATAAAACCAGCAATTTGAAAGGCCATTTTCAATATCCCTATGTGTTGTTACTAATGTCAAGGAAAGCATCCTTGGGTAGCCAGAAGTTTCATCTCTTGAAAGATCTTTAAAAATTAAATTATGTGTGTGTGTACATGTGAATTTTGTGAAATTAATGAGGAATAAACATGAGAAAATGACATTTTCAAAATGTTTTGATGAGCAATATCTTATCATAAGGCTAGTTTAAAAATCTTAAAATTTTATCTCTGTTATTTAGTCTACCTCTCTTATTTTTAAATGAAAAACAAAAAAAGACTTGGGAAGTCCAACCTTCCCAAATTACTAATAGGTTAGCAACATAAAGAGGATTTCCCCCCTTCCCCCTGCCACATTTCCCACTTTCATCTAGTTATCTTGCCACCATGCTATAATACCTTTCAAATAATAAAGTACGAATTATTCTATTACAGTTTACATTTTTCTGCATGCCAAACTTTGGGTTTCATAGAAAAACCAAATTAAGAAAAATAAATCTCCCATCTCCTACTCAAAAAAAAAAAACAGAAGTAGATAAGGCAAAGTTGGCAGTGGATATACTTTCAAACAGTCTTTGAAAAATATTTTTTAATTATAATAATTAATATTTTTAACACTTACCTTATGCCAGGAGGTACATTATGCACTTTTAAAATGCATCATTTCATTTAAACATTGCAACAGCCCTATGAGGTAGACATTAATAAATTAATGTCTATTTTACAGGCATAGAAGCTGAAGCAGGTATAATTTACAACTTGCCCATGATCACCCAGTAGGTAAATAAAAGAGTTGCGGGTTGGATCCACGCAGAACCCATGCCCTTAACCACTAAGCTACCAAGACAAAACTCTGTAGAAGAGAGATAATATCCATTAACTGACTCTGGACTGCACAGAATGCGTTGTATCCACGTTTTCATCTCCGTCACCAAGCATAGTGTCTGGTTCTTTATAAGCCTACTTTATGTTGTTAGAATAAATATGGATTATTATTTATTCAATAGTGCTGACTCATAAATCAAAACTTAACCCAATGTGATTTATTCTTTGCTCAGGAAATAATTATTTATCTGACAGTCATTAAGTGTTGAATCATATTCTAGAAACTACATGAAAATACCTAAGAAGACCAAGGAAGTAAGGCTGAAGGAGGTAAGGCTGGAGGAGAGGCCCTAGGGCAGAGCACAGGTGGGACCAGGAGAAGGGCGGGACCAGGAGAAGGGCGGGCCCATTGTTGGGGGAACCCGCTTCCTGGGGAAGGGACCGCAGTCAGGGGCGGACCAGCACCAGGAGGAAGCCGCGGGGGGGCGGAGCCTGAGGGAACTGTGGGAGACAGCAGGTACGCTCCAGACCTTTCGTGGGCGGGTTCGGAATTCCCTTTTCCGTGGATATTCTCTATTTAACACCTCCTCACAGCCTCCTGAGTCAGAACAGAGTTCCGACCCAGCCATTTCTCCCACGCCTGAGGCTGCTGGTCCTGCTATAGAGTTGGACTGCTAAAAACAGCAGGATGCGAGTGGAGGAAACTGGAATCCCCGGGCCTCACGACTGAGGGTGAATTCATGCAGGGTGGCAAGGAGCGGAGGTGGGGAGATAACGCAAGCCTGTCGTTGGGCTGCCGCGGGCCGGCCTG
Organism: Hyperoodon ampullatus; assembly: GCF_949752795.1. NCBI lineage: Eukaryota > Metazoa > Chordata > Mammalia > Artiodactyla > Ziphiidae > Hyperoodon > Hyperoodon ampullatus. Next base: position 140,440,752 of record NC_136917.1, on the reverse strand, counting down.
AGCAGGGTAGGGGCGAGGGCAAGGCGGCGACACAGGAGAAGGGCACGGAAGGAAATGGGGCTGCCACCCACTGTGCGGATGGTTGAATCTGGGGCTGTGGAGGTCACAAGTCAGTCCCTTGCTTCTCACCAAGAATTTGACGATCCCTGAATCACCAGCTTGTCACCTAGTTCACTGGGCAAGAAGACCATACAGGCCGAAAAGATCTTGACCTTGTCCTTCGTACATCGGAGGAGGGGCAATGAAGACACTTAGAAACAATCAGATGGCTTGGCCAGTGTGACAAAAGGAATAGCATGTGATAACAGCCAGCGGAATGTTAATGATGATTTTATAAGGATGGTTTTATAATATTAGTGATGGTTTAAAAACACCTCAAGGGTCTCATTAGCGGGGAGGAGTTGGGAGAAAATCAAGCTCAAATTAAAATGAGTTTAGTTCAGGAGCCGCGTTCTGAGACAAAACCCTAGTAAAACCTTTTTCATTTAAAATGTTAGGAACTACAGGACTTCCCTGGTGGCGCAGTGGTTAAGAATCCGCCTGCTAATGCAGGGGACACTGATTCGAGCCCTGTTCCGGGAAGATCCCACATGCAGCGGAGCAATTAAGCCCGTGCGTCACAACTACTGAAGCCTGTGTGCCTAGAGCCCCAGCTGCGCAAGGGAAGCCCCCGCTCGCCGCAAGTGTGCAACAAAGACCCAACACAGCCAAAAATAAATAATTTAAATAAATTAAAAAATAATAATAATAGTACAATGTTAGGAACTACACAGAGAGCGGCTAGGCCCGTGAGCCATGGCCGCTGAGCCTGCGCGTCCGGAGCCTATGCTCCGCAACGGGAGAGGCCACAGCAGTGAGAGGCCCATGTACCGCAAAAAAAAAAAAAAAAAAAAAAGTCTACAAGTAACAAATACTGAAGAGGATGTGGAGAAAAGGGAACCCTCCTACACTGTTGGAGGGAATGTAAGTTGGTGCAGCCACTATGGAAAACAGTGTGGAGGTTCCTCAGAAAACTAAAAACAGAATTACCATATGATCCAGCAATCCCACTCCTGGGCATATACCCAGACAAAACTATAATTCAAAAACACACAGGCACCCCTATGTTCATTGCAGCACTATTTACAATAGCCAAAACATGGAAACAAACTAAATGTCCATCAACAGATGAATGGATAAAGAAGATGTGGAACATATATGCAATGGAATACTACTCAGCCATACAAAAGAACCAAATAATGCCATTTGCAGCAACATGGATGCAACTAGAGATTATCATACTAAGTGAAGGAAGTCAGAAAGAGAAAGATAAATACCATATGATATCACTTGTATGTGGAATCTAAAATATAGCATAAATGAACCTATCTAGAAAACAAAAACAGACTCACAGACATAGAGAACAGATTTGTGGTTGCCAAGGGCAGTGTCGACGGGGGGTAAAATAAAATAAAATAAAATGTTAAGAACTAAAAAAAAAAGTTGAGAGGGAGGATTTTGCATCATTAACTACCTCAGATTATCCTATAGATCAAAACAGTATACAGTTCAAAAACAGTATATCAAATCATAATGATTTCTAAACTTTACCCCAAAAGGAATTTTACTGCATTTATCATGGGTTACTATTACAGTTACTCTCCTGTCTTTAAGGATCAAGTTTTAACTATTGAAGAGTTTTACTAGTATATGTGATACAGAGGATAATAATTCAATAAACTGAAAATACACGGCTAAAATTCAGATTGAAAACCACTAATAGTTGTTAATGCAATATAAAAAGAGGAAGGAAATTGGATTTCTTTATGAAGTAACAAATTGTCAAGCAATATCTAGGTTTTGGTGTACCTCATTTTAAACACTATATCCCCAAAATTACTTTGAGTAATTACTTTAGGAATTTTACTTACCTTTACTTTGGACTACTTGTCACTGCCACTTTCACACACCAGGCATTGGCACATGCCCTTTCCTTAGTCTAGATTACCTAAATTTCAAATTTGTATTTTCTCCTTCCTCTTTGCTAGAGAAAAGTCTAAAGACAAGTATTTCATACTTTTACATTATATTAATCCTGATTCTTCTAGACACTCTCCCACCCTCAAATGTAAATGCTTACTGTTTTTCAAAAGTCAATTTCTCCATCCTAACTAAATGAGTTTACCTCTGGAATTCTGCAGAATTTCTTGTGATTGGTTCCATAGAACTAAAACTGAAACTCATTCTTCACTTCAACAGTTAGTTGGCTATATCCCAAAGTATTCTTATACAAAATAAGAGAATAGAAATACTTAGCAATTCCTTTGAGCATATTAATTTCCTTATGTCCTTTATTTACCAAACAGCTTACCATACAAAATATGAAAAATATTCAATAATTGTATTGTCTACCCAGGCTGCTATAACAAAATACTATAGGCTGAGTGGCTTAAACAAGAGAAATTTATTTTCTCATAGTTCTGGAAGCTGGGAAGTCCAAAATTAAGGTGCCAGCAGGCTTGATATCTCACGAGGGCTCTCTCCTTGGGTTTCAGACAACCACCATCTCACTGTGTGCTCACAAGACCTATCCTCAGTGTGAACATGTGGAGAAAGAACAAGAGCACTCTCTCTCTTCCTCTTCTTATAAGGCCACTGTCCTATTAGATTAGGGCCCCACCTTTATGACTTCATTCCTTAATTATCCTTAATTAATCTTAATTATCTCCTGAAGATTCTATCTCCAAATACAGTCACACTGGAGTTTAGAGCGTCAACATAAGAATTTGGAGGCGCCACAGTTCAATTCCTAGCAACAGGCAGACTACCAAGAAATGCAGCAAAAAATATTTGTGGCATGATAATTAAATATTATAAACATCTTAAATTGAGAATACCTATATTTAAAAGTCATGCATCAGATTTAGTAATGCATCAGATTTTAAGTACAGCCGTACTGATGGCAAAGAGATGAGTGTTGAACAGTGGCATAATTTGATTTTTGTGTAATAGGGACAAATAATTTCTACATATGCACATATCATTGCACTAATTTTAGATTGGTTTAGAGAAAACTTGGCTGGTGTGGGTGTGGAGAGGAGTGAAGAAGCCTTAATTCATTTGACCATGGTCAATACTGGGGGTATAATAAAAATTCTCTGAGTGCAATGGAGCTCAAGTAAGTACTCCATGAGTGGAGTACAGAAACTTTAGTATTTGAGCTATTACCACTATTATATGCTTTGTATATTGTTTGTTTGTTTTAACACTATCTACTCTTCATTAGTTTAGATATGAATCAAAGCAGTGAAGGATGTATGAAAAAGATTAGCAATGTGAATATTGACAAACTTATAAATGACTTCTCACAGATAGAAAAGGTACGTAATGATATCAAACAGTTGTAGAATATAAGGAAAAGTGGAACAGATTTTGCCAATGGAGGGAGTTGGGAAGAAAAAAATGTACAAAAAATAAGCAAGGTAAAAATAATGGAAATGCATTTTGCTAAGCCCCTCTCTCTCATTTTTAAAATCTGTATTTAAAACATGTGGTTTTGGCTCGTTTATACTAATACATCAAAATGTTTTGGGGGCAAGGGAATAAATAATTGATACACTTTTGCTAAACTTAAAGGGGAAATACATGTGTAAGTACCCAGGATGTCCATAAATTCAAGAATGGTTTAGTAAGAATTGAAGTAGACTCAATCTTCAATCTCTTGCCATTATGACTAACTCTTAATTTTTTAGTCTTTCCTATTTTATTTGTTCCGTTTTCTTCTTTTTTGCCTAAAAGCAGACTTGTTTAAAGTCCCCCTCCCCAACTCTGGACAAATTACATGGTAGACCACCCCCACAAGTATATATTAGGGTTTTTCTCTCCTTCTCTGTCTGGGAGAAGAGTAGGAATAGCTGTTGAGAAATGTAGATGGATAAATTAAAGACTTGGGAGGTGGATTTGTGAAACAGGAATAGGAGCGGGAATAATACCTACTTCTATTTTCTCTCCTTTTCTTATCATCCTTCTCTATTCCTTCTTTTCCTCTGTACAATGTAGTATTGCCATAATGAAAGAATTTTCGTGACGATGGGTATTTTGAGATAACATGAGCTTTTTTTTTCAACGATGAACTTTGGTTTTCTTAACCAAGTGATTCTGACCAAAGTAAGAGAGAAAGAGAAGGAAATAAGCACTTTGGTGGGAGAGGAATTTGTACAAAGTATTTGAAGATTAATTTGGAATTAGCTCTTATATTCTTAGACATTTTAAATAAGAAATATTGTTCATTTTTTGATGTTATAATGGTATTGTGATTGTATTTTTGAGTCATCTCTTAGAGATGCATATAAATGATAATATTTATGGATGGAATAATATAATGTCAAGGAGTTGCTTTGAGATAAATTCAAAAGTGATGAGACTAGGGATTGGGTAGAGGTATAGATGATACAGAACAGGTCATGAATTGATGATTTTTGAAGGTGTTTGAAGGATACGTGGCAGCTATTACACTATTCACAAAGATATCAAAGAGATATGTTCAAGAATATTTATTCATTGTCTATAATAGCAAAATAGTGGGAACAGCACAAAGTTTCCTCAATAGGGAACTATTTAAATAAATTATATTCATAAATGAAACAATGCAGCTGTTAAAAAGAATGAGGTAGACCTTTATGTGCTTATGTGACATCATCTCCAAGAAAATAGTACTAAGTGGAACATCCAAGGTACAGAACAGAGTAAATATGACCCTTTCCTACAGTTGTATAGTCATAAAACATTTTGGAAATATTTATAAGGAATTGTTAATCGAAGGACTGGAGGTTGAATAGTTGGAAAGAAGGAGGTTCAAATTATATCATATTTTTACTTTTTATAACTTTTCATAAGTGTTCATCTGTTTTAACTTTTTACCATGTTACTCTTTAAACTAAAGATAAATTAGAAAGTTGGCTTATTTAAAAATATATGCCAGGCTTAATTATTAGACTCTCAGGTATTAAATGGTTTGTATTTTCATTAGTCTTCATATCCTTAGGTAAAAAAAAAAAATCAAAATAGCAGCATTGATTTAGTGATAATATGTATTCTGTTTCTTCTATAGAGGATGATAGAAAACAGTGGAAAGAACAATATACTGGATATGCAGTTGGAAAAAGCTAACTCTTTATTGAAAGTAATGCAAACAAAGGAGGTTGCAATTAAAGAAGGTTAGTTCTTTGCTGCCTACAGAAATAGTAATTCTAATGAGTGTGCTTTTTGCTGTAACAGTGATTTTACACTTGTAAAATATTTTAAATTCACATAGAACTTTCCAGACTATCATTTCATTTTATCCTTAATATAAACCTGAAAGACAGCTAGGACTGTTATTACTATTCCACCTCGGTAATGAAGAAACATGAACAAAAGAAGGTAATCTGTCTGAGTCCAGTCAGCTAAGAAATGTCGAATCCAGCAACTTCCCTGGATTTGGCAGTCCAGTGGTTAAGACTTCGCCTTCCAACACAGGGGATTCAGGTTCAGTCCCCGGTCGGGGAGCTAAGATCCCACATGCCTCGCAGCCAAAAAACCAAAAATATAAAACAGAAGCAATATTGTAACAAATTCAATAGACTTAAAAAAAAAAATGGTCTACATCAAAAAAATCTTAAAAAAAAAAAAAAAGAAATGGCAAATCCAAGGCTCAGTCCAGGTCTTCAAACACATGGAAAAAGTACAGTTGAATCCCTGCCTCATAATTACACCAGAAGAAATGTCAGATGGGTCAAAAATTTTAGTGTTAAAAATGGGCTGTCCTAGTCTGAAGCTCTCCCCTCGCTTCTTGGACATCCACGCTATGCGCTCGGCTCAGCTCCCAGCAGCCGCCATCCCCACTGCCTCTCCTGCTCTACACCCTCTCTGTGCACCCGTTAGCCCTCAGGGAGCCTGGGAGCCTGGGCACCCAGCCTGGCACGGTGCTACTCATTGAGAAAGCGGCATTGCTCTGTGGCACAAAGGTCTGAGACTGCACTCAGATGAACCAGCTGCAGTGGCAACTTTGCCCCAGGCCTGGTAGTGCTGGGCTTTCCATGCAACCAGTTCCAGGCATCAGGAGAACACCAAGTACCAAGATAGCCTGAATTCCCTCAAGCCCATCAGAGATGGTCACGCTTTTCCAGAAGTGTGTGATGAATGGCATGCAGATGCACCTGCTCTGTGCCTTCCTGTGGAAGGCCTTGCCCTAGCCCACGACAACCGCTATTTTCAACAGATTCCAAGCTCATCACCTGGGCTCTGTGTGCTGCAATGATGTTGCCTGAAAGTTAGAGAAGTTCCCCAAAGGTGCGTCTGTGCCCAGCATGGAAGCCCTGCTGTCCCAGGCTGTCCCCTCCTACCTCTGCTGCTTGCCAGTCACAGTGCTGCCCTCTGTGGGGGTCTCATCCATAACGTATTTCCTCTACACCTGAGTGCAGAAGCCACCTGATAACCAGCAAGATCCCCCTAGACAGATGCTAGTCCTGTCCATCCCAGCCTTCCCTTTGCCAGACCGAGGGTCCTTACTAATAAAGAGTTGGGCATCAGAAAAAGAAAAAAAGAAGAAGAAGAAGCTGTATACATATAATTCCTCACTACGTCAACTGAGAGGGCATAAAATCAGTAGAAACAAACGAACCTAGCACCAAGATCTTGGTTTCTAATACCGTCTTATAATAAAAGGAACCAGGGCTCCTTGAAGAAATGGTTGATTCTAAGACTGGCACAAGAAATATATAAGATGAGCCCAAAGCATCTTGTAGTACCAAAAAATAAGAAAATGCTCAAAAAGAAAAAAAACTCCACAATGATAGGGGTATGTTAAAGGGATAAAGGACCCAAGCGAAAAAGTTCTCAATGACCAAAGCTGGAACAATTTGAGCAACAAAATAGATAAAGTAGTATTGGATTATAACCCAAAGTATATAATAAATATCCATGAGTACATACTGATAAAAATAAATGATTAAATAAATAAATAAATGGGGGTGAAGAGATAAATCTCTGCAGAATTCCAAATAACTTATGTAAGTGACTTGGCCTCAAGGAAGTATATCATAACACCCCACTCATCAGGTGTGGGCTGTGTATAGTGACTTTCTTCACTATAGGGAAACATACAGAATGGAAAAGGAGGTGGTGGAGAGTAACTATATAGTGGAAAAATCTGACATACACGACCTAAGGCAAGTAATCAAGGTCAACTTGGTGTAATGTTGATAGTATGTACCTTTGCTATGATGTGATGAAACTGGCACTTTACCTCTATGTTCTTCCCCCCCATAACCTCATCTAATCATGAGATAAGCATCAGACAGATTCACATAGAGGGACATGCTACAAAATACCTGGCCAGTACTCTGCAAAACTGTTAAGGTCATCAAAAACAAGAAAACTCTGAGAAACTATCACAGCAAAGAGGACCCAAGGAAGACATGACATCTAAATGTAATGTAGTATTGTGGATGGAATCGTAGAACAGAAAAAGGACATTAGGTAAAAATTAAGAAAATCAGAATAAAGCACAGATTTTAGTTAATAATAGTATATCAACATTGGTTCATTAATTATAGCAAACATACTGTACTAAAGTAAGATGTTAATAATAGGGGAAACCAGGTATAGAATATTTGGCAACTCTCTGTAATATATTCCCAATTTTTCTGTACATCTAAAACTGTTCTAAAAAATAAAGTTAATTAAAGGTCAAAAAAGGAAGCCACACACACAAAAATAAAACTGGAAGAGAATATAGGGGGGTTTGGTTTTATGTTTTTAAGAACTGAGAAAGCCTTTCCAAGAGTGACATCTATCAGTGGATATCTGGTTAAATAAATTATGGTATGTTTATTTAATGAAATACTATGTAACTGATAAAAAAATGAAGTACCTTTATATGATATAACATAAACTCCCACATATAGTAAATGAAAACAATGTACACAACAGTATATTATAATTTTTATAAAAATATATCTTAATGCACACACAAACACCCTCTCCCCTACATATTTGTATATCTCTGGAAAGATAAACAATGTCCCAGTAAGAGTGCTTGCTTTGAGGGGAGGGAAACTGGTTAGTTTTGGGGCAGAGATTGGCGAGATAGTCACTTTTCACTAAACTTGTGTTTCATGTGTATGTATTACTTGAAAAACATAATCAAATACTTCTTTAAAATCCAGTTATACTTATTCTAAATCTAATGGCCTTTTTGCTGAATAATACGCAGTAGAAGTGAAAGAACAAGTGAGAATGATATCTTAGAAAGCAAAATGTGTACTAATTCACTTAGAGAGGAAGAACAAACTACATATAATGATTGGACTTGTTCAACAATAAAGAATGATATCTTGATATTTTATTTTCTTCACTTGATACCAGATAAACAATGTCTTTGCCAGCTCAAGATGGTATAATATTGATATTGAGGATCATATACTATTAAAAAAAAACCTTTTCATACATAATTGTATTTAATATTTACAACTGCTTTATGAAATAGATATTAATGCCCAAATTGCTTGTTAATGATAGAGCCTAAATGTGACCTCAAATTAATTACTGATTTACTAAATTATACAGTATGAGCAGTAGCTTAATATTCTGAGCTCTAGTTTTAAAGAATTGGATAGGATAGTATACTTCAAATTACACTGTAAAGTCCAACAGAAATGATAATGCAGGTAAAGATTTGCAAAGAGAATTAAAAGCTATTATTCTAAAATAATGAATGGTATTCTATTGATACCTTTTGAAGAATTCCTTATTGAGCCAGTTTCCTTTGTTTTTTGTTTTTTTTTTAAAAAGTGTGTTGAGAGAGCCACCTTGTGTTCTAAATTTGAAAATACACATTTTGGGAACATTAAGTGTACTTTCAGTTTCAGGGCTCTGTTTTCAATTTGCTGATTACTGAGATACCATATTTCATAAATGCTGGATTCATGCTTTTTTTTTTTTTGCTGTACGCGGGCCTCTCACTGTTGTGGCCTCTCCCGTTGCGGAGCACAGGCTCCGGATGCGCAGGCTCAGCGGCCATAGCTCACGGGCCCAGCCGCTCCGCGGCATATGGGATCCTCCCGGACCGGGGCACGAACCCGCGTCCCCTGCATCGGCAGGCGGACTCTCAATCACTGCGCCACCAGGGAGACCCTGGATTCATGCTTTTAAAGGCACAAAGACAAGTGATGGCAGGATCTATGCCTCCATTTTTAATTGTAGCAGCTAATACAGTACGATACATGAAGCAGGTAATGTCAGTTGTCACTTAACCATCATTCTATTACTGGGAAACTGCAAGAGAAAAAAAAATGGATGATGGTGGGAACTTTGTCTGAGTTGGTTGTGGGGAAATTAGAGGGGGAATGGGGAGGAGTAGAACCTTATACTTGCATAAAGATTTTAACTTCTACAAAATACTTTCATTTCTATTAGTGTAGTTGAAAAAAGTACATGGAGACTGAGTGCAGGACCTCTAACTGAAAGGTGAAGTTTTGAATTCTCCCCTCACAGTACTGGTTCTTTCACTTAGTTAATAAATACAAAAACTATTGAACACCTATGAAATAGTTACCACTTTAGAAGCAAGGAATATCAAAATAAATATCCTTACCTGAAAGAGTTCACTATTTAGTGGGAGAAACCACAAATAACTAAAATGTAATGTGAACAATGGAGAAAAGCAATATATACAAATTGTTATGGGACACAGAGGAGAGAAATAGTAACAACAACAACAATGTTGGATATTTGTGAGTGAATTTAGAAAGTATATTTTTTCATTTGTTTGTTGGAACAGTCTAATATATGAGAATAGTAGCTTACCCAGAGTGTCATAGCTACAAAGTAAAGAAAACTCTAATCTGGTTCCTCTGATTCCAAATTTCATGGTTTCATCAGCATATCCTACAATTCCTGAGGAAGTACTGAATTAAGAGCACAGGATTTGAAATGCGAAAAACCTATGTTCAAAACTAGACCTTCCATATACTGTGGAATCTTTGTTAAGTAACCAGACCTCTATGGGTGACTTCCTCCCTTTGCAAAATCACAATAATTATACCAACTTCTCAGTATCAGATGGAATACTGATTATGATGTTTATAATGTACTTAGTGTAATGCCTGACAGGGTAAACATTCAATAATAGTACTTTATTATACCTAGACAATTTTTATTGTTAGACACAAATGTGGTATTTAATATTTAACCATCAAAACAGATACCCAACTAAAATGGAAACTAGTCAGTGTATCACACTAATGCATAGTGCCTGAATATTGGCCGTGGGCCTCTAAAACAAAAAGAAAGAGCTTAAGGTTCAATATTTATTAGCTGTTAAGCCAAACACATAAGAATGAAATTGCCCTAATCTTTCTCTTTAAAAATATTGTTATTCTTGGGCTTCCCTGGTGGCGCAGTGGTTGAGAGTCCGCCTGCCGATGCAGGGGACGCGGGTTCGTGCCCCGGTCCAGGAAGATCCCACATGCCACGGAGCGGCTGGGCCCGTGAGCCATGGCCACTGAGCCTGCGCGTCCGGAGCCTGTGCTCCGCAACGGGAGAGGCCACAACGGTGAGAGGCCCGCGTACCGCAAAAAAATAAATAAATAAATAAATAAAATAAAAATATTGTTATTCTTTATGAAGTTTTCATCATTATATATTTAGCTAGTATAATTATAAACTTAAACTAGTACAACCTGGGTTTCTCAAATTTATAGTAAAAATGTGATAGCAATAACTATCACAGAGTCTGTCTCTGGCTCTGTTCTTGGCCTCTTTCCAGGGCCTCCCACCTACTCAAATTACTCTGAAGAAGTGGTCTTGCGCTGGTCTTCTTGGTGGTAGTAAAGTAGTTAGAATCATTGACTTTGGTGCTGGACTGCTGGAGTTCATGTTGTAGTTCTACCATCTACTATTTATAACTTTAGATAATTTGCTAAACTTCTGCATATCAATTTCCTCATATGTAAAATGAGGCAAATACTAGGACCAATGTCATAGGGTTAAGAGGGTTAAATGATTTAATATTTGCAAAGCACTTTGAATATCAATACAATATTATTTTCACACCACAGTTTCTCCACTTATTCCTTTCTTACTATGATATTGCCTGTCAATCAATCAATCACTTAACAAATATTTATGGAAAGGCTATTATGGACCACAACTGTTCTAAGTACTAGGGAGAAATAGTAAACAAAAAAGAAAATAGTCCCTGCTATCCTGGAACTTACAGCCAAGTGGACTGATTTAAGTTACAGAAGTTTCCACCACTGTTGCTATCATCAGCTGTTGCTGGTGATAACCAAGGGTATACTGAAAGCTTATATGCACATGTCAGGGCACTAATGCTTGCAAAGGAGGTTCCATCTCCCATTATGCAAGAAGACATTGGCACCAAAGTTGCTGATGCCTTATAACTCAGCACATTAAGTTTTTACTCCTTTTATTGCTACTCCCTTGCTCTAGGACTCAGGCAAAGAGGACAGGTTAGAGGACAGTGAGGAAGAAAAGCATTATCTTCTCCCAAATGACACCTTCTCATCGGCTCTATTTTTGAACAGAACTTAATGTTCCTTGACTCTCTTTCCTTAGAATGTTCTTTTATGGAAAATTCACTTGGATACACAGCTCATAGTTCTCCAGACATGTCCAAATGTGCCTTACTTCTAGGGCAGATGTTGCTAAGTCACATGGTGGGGAATCCCTACATACTGGGTTTATCGTGCCTTAGAAAACTCATTACTAAATCCTGGAGTGCATTTGACTTAAAGAGTTCTTAAAGAGTGATTAAAAAGTATTTATTATATAATTTATTTTGAGATATCTGGTTGCTTTATTAGGTCTTATAATTATCAATTAAATATTATTTTAAGTATCTCAACTTTGAGATAATAATTCCAAAATGAAAGCAAATAATATTCAAATAAATTTATCTTTTATGTTTTAGAATGTGCTACTCTTCATAATATGATAAAAGGGCTACAACAGACCATTGCATATCAACATAATTTGAAAGGTAAGTTAGAAAAAAAAGTAAAATCTAAAAAAATATGATATATTTAGGCATCTTTAAGAATAGAGAGTTTTCATAAACAAAATGAAAAGACAACCCTCAGAATGGGAGGAAATATTTGCAAATGAAGCAACTGACAAAGGATTAATCTCCAAAATTTACAAGCAGCTCGTGCAGCTCAATATCAAAAAAACAAACAAACCAATCCAAAAATGGGCAGAAGACCTAAATAGACATTTCTCCAAAGAAGATATACAGATTGCCAACAAACACATGACAGAATGCTCAACATCGTTAATCATTAGAGAAATGCAAATCAAAACTACAATGAGATATCACCTCACACCAGTCAGAATGGCCATCATTAAAAAATCTAGAAACAATAAATGCTGGAGAGGGTGTGGAGAAAAGGGAACACTCTTGCACTGCTGGTGGGAATGTAAATTGATACAGCCACTATGGAGAACAGTATAGAGCTTCCTCAAAAAACTAAAAACAGAACTACCATACGACCCAGCAATCCCACTATTGGGCATGTACCCTGAGAAAATCATAATTCCCAAAGAGTCATGTACCACAGTGTTCATTGCAGCTCTATTTACAATTGCCAGGACATGGAAGCAATCTAAGTGTCCATCATCAGATGAATGGATAAAGAAGATGTGGCACATATATACAATGGAATATTACTCAGACATAAAAAGAAACAAAATTGAGTTATTTGTAGTGGGGTGATGGACCTAGAGTCTGTCATACAGAGTGAAGTAAGTCAGAAAGAGAAAAACAAATACCATATGCTAACACATACATGTGGAATCTAAGAAAAAATAATGTCATGAAGAACCTAGGGGTAAGACAGGAATAAAGACACAGACCTACTAGAGAATGGACTTGAGGATATGGGGAGGGGGAAAGGTAAGCTGTGACAAAGTGAGAGAGTGGCATGGACATATATACACTACCAAACGTAAAATAGATAGCTAGTGGGAAGCAGCCGCATGGCACAGGGGGATGAGCTCGGTGCTTTGTGACCACCTAGAGGGGTGGGATAGGGAGGGTGGGAGGGAGACACAAGAGGGAGGAGATATGGGGATATATGTATATGTATAGCTGATTCACTTTGTTATGAAGCAGAAACTAACACACCATTGTGAAGCAATTATACTCCAATAAAGATGTTTAAAAAAAAAAGAAAATAGAGAGTTATTACATCTCTGACCATAAATTTCTCTTAATCTGGTCTAGTTAAGTTCATCATCTAAGGGCAGCACTCCTTACTACTTAATAATACTTCCTAAATTATTGTGAAATAAGAAATATCATGCTGAACAGAACAATTCAGTCATATCGTGACAAGGACATCAGGGTTTTATAATTGATTATAGTAATTCTATTACTTTTGAAAGGTTAGATGTATATTTATTCTCAGTAGTATTCTTGGTCTAATAACCCTGTGTTCAGTTTTGAAGGATGGGTATTACTAGTAATCACATGATGAGTATTCTATTCAAACTTCAGTGATAGTTTAGTTTACATTTTAATTTTTGTCATAAACTAAGGTTATGTTTGTGTAAATGAAGCCAACACATTCAGCTTATCTTATTTTTGTTAGTCATGCTAACCCAATCAATAGGCCTACCATTTACAAAATGAAGCAACCTAGTGTTTTGTCCTGTTCTGATTTAGCTACAATGCAGTGTTAGTGGGATTTTCCTCTTCTATATTGGAGTTTAGACTAAATTGCCTCCAACGTCCCTTCCAACATAAAACTCACATCAAACAGGAGTTTTTCATCTTAGTCCTCTGCTTTTATCACAAAGAAACAACTTTACATATGCAGGTGAGATACAGTGGTGATCTTATATGCTATTTATTTGATTTGATGTGTTATTCCTTATAGTCTTTATAATATTCTAATTGAGATGTATCTTTTCTTAAGAATTATTATTAGTTCTTACTTTTTCCCCATTGCTTTCCCTTAAAATATTTCCTCAAGTGTTGATGAAACAAATATAGAAATTGTATAAGAAAACTTCCCACTTACATTGTCAAACAGCATCTGCAGTACATAAAGGACTCATTTCCATATTAATACATCACTAAAGCTGTTCTGGAGATCAAGAAGGGTGATAGATAGGGGACCATACCATCTCCACTATCTTTTCTTTTGGTTAATTCCTGCAGACGTCTGATCGCCATTTGTCCATTAGATTTTCACTTCACTTGGTTCTAGCATTCGGCTCATTTTTTCCCAGCATTCATTCGATCCCCATCCCACACCTGGTTTGGGCTTTCATTTGCCCATCTCAATGCTGATGGCTCAGAACAACTTCTCCCTTCTCTGACTAAATACAATGCCTACCTGCACTTTTTAAAAACTGTGTACGTTCAAAATCCTTTACAGGATTCAAATGGTATTTAACGCTTTCCAGTATTTTGTTCAAATAAAACATCTACCAGAAATTAATGTTAAATACTTTGAAGTCCCAGAAAGTCAATTATAATTCAATAATGAATATGTTAAATGTTATTTCTTTGTAAGAGGAAATCAAATATCAACCAACGGTCAAGAGCACCATCTTTTCACAGATATGGTAGTACAAATTTTTTAATAACCCATTTCTGAAAATAGATATCCTATGGTGTCTCTCAGGAAGAAACAGCAATTCATTGATTTCATTTTTCCAGTGTTTCTACAGGCCTTGGTTTGGGCAAAGTGATAGATGTGAACTACCTGTCTTTCTTCTCTTTCATCCATTTGATTGTCAAGATTGTATGGTTAATTTGCTTATCTAGGCTACAGTGGTTACAAATGTCTGCCTCCCCCGAAAGTATTTCCTCTTCTTAATAAAAACGTGATTTTTTTTTTCTGACATCCATTCTTCATCCACACAATCATATGCCTCAGTGGAAGCTAATTACACCCCAACTCCAACAGAGGGCTTCTGGAGTAATTTTCCTCTCTTCCAAAAAAATGTTTTCTTCTAGTTGTTGATAAGTCTGCATATAATGCCTGAAATTGTTGCAGACTCTTTGCTTTCAGCTTGAAAATTATGACAGCTTGAGGATAGCAGGAAGACAAGACTAAAAAGACATGGTTTCTTGACAGCATTATTGAACTAGTGAATCAATTACCCTCTAGGCTTAAGAGTTTCTTCTACCACTGTAAGAGAAATGATACCTCCCTTTACTCTCATCCATCAATCTTTTCAGTAGGGGCTTATGGGCTGTGTAAAAGATGATCCATTGAGATGCAGAAAGAAAACAATGAAATTCCTATTTACATTTATTTTTATCTAAAAATCAAGGCAAATAATTTGATGAAAATTTAATAGTGGAATGTTATTCCTTACTCTTTCTGTATGTCAGTTATGCATCATTTATAATGCACAAGATTCCTCTTCTCCCAAGGAGAGTGGGAGTTCTAAAACTAAACAGTTGCATCTTTATTTTTTCTCCAGTCTCAGTGTATTGACATGTAGTACGGTTTACATGTACCTGGTTAAGAGGGTTTATATATTATATTAGCTACTTATGATCAAACTAATCCTTTCAAAATAGACAGTAGCTTTAAGAAATAAAACACATTTGACAATAATACTAATAACACAAACACAAGTCAAGAATAAGAAAGTAGCAGAGCTGTTACTTGCTACCCTTGTACAAGTTCATCAGACATATTAAAAAGTTAAAAATTATGAAAATCTATCATACCTGATGAAATGTCAGGCAATGGTGGCCAAGTAACTGCCTTTGGGAGAAAATTAATCTATAGCAAGACTGTTTTCAAATGAATATTTGGAAATGGTTCTATCATTAAGTGATTTGGGAGCTGAAAGTGTGTCAACTTTAAGTATTCTCACCTGCATATTAAATTTGGCATAGAAATGCTAAATTCAATAAAAATTTTTCAATGATTCTCAGTGATTTTGAACCCTTTCGTTAAATGTTTGTTTGTTTGTTTTTAAAAATCTTCAGAGAGGCTTATAAAAACAACACCAAAGAAGATGGATTTTGACAAAATTTCAAAAACAATCACTTTTGCATAATTGGTGTTTGGGATTGAAAAATGAATACAGTAGGTCCTCCGTATCTGCAGGCCCTGCATCCATACGTTCAACAAACCCAGGTAGAAAATACTTGAAAAAAAAATTAAGAAAGTTCCAAAAAAGCAAAACTTGAACTTGCCAAGGGCTAGTAGCTATTTACATAGCATTTACATTGTATTTATAATTATTTACGTAGCATTTACATTGTATTAGGCATTATAAGTAATCTAGAGATAAAAAATATACAGAAGGATATGCATAGGTTATATGCAAATATTATGCCATTTTATATAAGAGATTTGAGTATCCATGAATTTTGGTACCCACAGGGAGTCCTGGAACCAACCCCCCAAGGATACTCAGGGATGACTGTATTGTGATTTAGTAAGTGCAGCCAGTGATGAGTTTGTTCCATTAAAACCAAGTATCAAAACAATCTGCATATGGCTTCCCTGTTGGCGCAGTGGTTGAGAGTCCGCCTGCCGATGCAGGGGACACGGGTTCGTGCCCTGGTCCAGGAAGATCCCACATGCCGCGGAGCGGCTAGGCCCGTGAGCCATGGCCGCTGAGCCTGCACATCCGGAGCCTGTGCTCCGCAATGGGAGAGGCCACAACAGTGAGAGGCCCGCGTACCACAAAAAAAAAAAAAAAAAAAATCTGAATAAGAAAACCAGACTTTGAAGAGTTAAATCAACATTGTAAAAACTATTGATGCATTTTCACTTCCATTGTTTCACTAAAATGTAAACAATAATAATGATTCAATAATTTTAAAGTTTTATAACAGTACTTTAAATAATATTAGAACAAATTAACATTTTTCCTCTTTAGTTCACCTTTTTTACTATTTTATCTGTTTTAAGAATTATATACAATTAGAAAATAGTATATATATATATACACATATATATAAGTTATAAATAACTAAACATGAATTGGGATGTACACGCTCATCTTTTTTTTTATAAATTTATTTATTTGTTTTTGGCTGCATTGGGTCTTCGTTGCTGCACGTGGGCTTTCTCTAGTTGTGGCAAGCGGGGCTACTCTTTGTTGCAGTGCATGAGCTTTTCATTGTGGTGGCTTCTCTTGCTACAGAGCACAGGCTCTAGGTGAGCGGGCTTCGGTAGTTGTGGCACACGGGCTCAGTAGTTGTGGCTTGCGGGCTCTAGAGCACAGGCTCAGTAGTTGTGGTGCACGGGCTTAGTTGCTCCATGGTATGTGGGATCTTCCTGGACCAGGGCTCGAACCTGTGTCCCCTGCATTGGCAGGCGGATTCTTAACCACTGCACCACCAGGGAAGCCCATGCTTGTTATTTTTATTAAAAGGGCATACAATTATAAGAGTTTGGAGACTATTAGTTTAGAACATTTCATCTGTTTGTCACTACTTTTTAGATTTTGTTATTTATGTTGGTCGGTCTATTCCCTCCTAACATCCTACCAGTTATATATGACATAGTGGCTGGTCCCTCTTATCAAGGTATTAAACCTTTATGGCAATACCATTGGAATTTCATAGCTTAAGGGAAAACGTGAGCCTCTCATTCTCATGAGTGATTGGATGATCATGTTAAATATATTGTCTGAGATGTTCTCATTGTCAAGGACCAAAGAAGCTCTTCCTTTTATTACTGCTAACCTGACATCAAGAAGGAAAGTCATGAAACAATATTTAGTGAAGTGCATCTGATATGCTGTCTATCAGAGTGGAGAGAGGCAAGAGCCCATCATGCAGTTTATGCACGTGTGTTGGCAGCCCTTTATACTATGGACTTTTTTTTCTTGTTACTTGATTACCCTATCCTCTACTCTTCAACTTTAGTCTTTACCTCAAAGAATAAATTCATCCTATCTTTGAAGTAATACGTGTTTGGAGTTCAGGATATTAACATAGAAATAGAGTATGATTCATCACAATATATCAAATGATAGGAATATTTCTTGTATTATTGTATATTATTCTATATACTGGTTTAGGAAAGAAACTTCAGTAACTCATTATATGAAAGATGGTGACATTATGCCTTTTGATTTATGACCAGTGACTACTAATACCAGGGCAAAAAAAAAAAAGACTTGGAGTTTTTTCTCCATTAGAGGAGAATTATCACCATATAACTAGTCCCAGATCAATTGAATTTCAAGAATTTAAACACATAGGCAGTAAAAAAAAAAGAGAAAAGAGAGAGACACATGAAATCAACTGCAAATATGGAGCACCTCCAAATTCAGTAGAATTTAAACTTATTTTTGCCAGTTATCTCTAGATAATTTCTTATAACGTAATATTGCTTTTTTCCTATCTAAACTGAGTCTGAATAACTTGAATTTATTTAGGACCTTATACTCTAACAGGGTAAGTTTTAAGGAACACATTGTTATGTACAGTGCAACTTTACTATACAAAATTGTACTAAACAAAATGATTTAGTCAAAACTGATCATTGATCAGAATGTTTAAAAAGGGGCAATAACACATATTTAGTGCTATTCTATAAGAGAATTATCTGAGAAAGTAGGCTAATCCATGATCAGCTACTTCTTAAGAAAAAAGTATTGCTTAAATTAAAAGTAGTTTGAAAAGTGTAGAAATACTTCTTTCAACATAATTGTGAAAAATACATCCTTGGAAAGAATGAAATAGATTCTAGAAATAGACTCCAATATTTGCTAGTGTAATGTATGACACAAGGAATATTTCAATTTATTGGGAAAAGAATGGCATTTTAAAGTACAGTATGGGCCTAACTAGCTTACCATCTGGAAAGCTTTCCCACCACATCAAAAATAAATTCCAGATGGATTAAAAAAAAAACTTTAGTGTAAAAACAACAATAAAAACTTAAAAGAAAATCCAGGAAAAATGTACAACCTGGAGCTGAGGTATATCATCTTAACCAATCTGGGAACCTCAGATACTATATAAAGAAAAAAAAGACCTAACAGACTTTCTTAACATCAATGCAACAAAAGCACAGACAACAATGTAAAAAGAACTTTGCATGTTATTTGTCACACAAAAGTCAAAAAGCCAATAATTTATTTGAAAAAGTGTTTTCAAATACCAATGTAGTTTCTATCTGCAATACAGAGAGCTCTACAGATTGATCAGCAGAGATAAAGAGAATTTTTAAATGGGCAAAAGATATGAATAAAAATATGGAAATGTGTATGTGTGTGCATATGTATGATCCAGAAGTTAAGAACATGGAGAAAAACACAGAAGGTTACACAATTACAGCAGGGGTGTGGAGGCAATGGGAAAAAAAGAGGGAGAAGAAGAAGGCAGAAAGAAAGAGAATGGAAGAGTTCCCTAAAAGTATCTCAGCATGTATGATACGACCCTATTTACATAAAATTATTAAAATGTATGTACAAAAATGCAAAGAAAAATTATAGACTTGATGGAATGTCCATTTTTAAGAAATAAGTTTTTTTGCAAAGTAATATATATGGTACAATTTTATACTGTTAAAAACAAATAAAACCAGTACAAATGTGTGGTATGTTTATATATAATTGTATAAACTGGGAGAAAAATAGAGAAGGGATACAGACCAGGCTGTTAACATTGATAGCTTCAGTGAGGTGAGTGGATAGGGGAGGTATATAGAGATGATTAGCTTCCCTTTACAGTTGCTTCACTTACTAAAAGTAGCAAGTATGCTTTTATAAATTGGAAAACATCGAATACCTTTTCTTTCATTTTTCAGTGATGGATACTTCAGCAATTCCAATAGATACAAGAGATATTTGTTGCCTAGTTAGCACAATCTCTTTATACTGAATGGTGAGGCACTAGAGGCTTTCCCACTAAGATTAGGAACAAGGCAAGGAAATCCTCTCTTACCACTCCTTTTCACCATTGTGTTGGAAGTTCTAGCTAATACACTAAGACAAGAAAAGGAAATAAAAGGCATACAGATTGGGAAGGAAGAAATAAAACTTTTTTTCAAAAATGACATCATTATCTACATGGAAAATCTAAAATATTCAACAAAACAAAACTTCTAGAACTAAGTGATTACAGCAAGGTTGAGCTATACAAGATTAATATACAAAAGTCAATTGTTTTCCTATATACTAGCAATGAACAAGTGGAATTTGAAATTTAAAACACAATATTTGGGGCTTCCCTGGTGGTGCAGTGGTTAAGAATCCGCCTGCCAGTGCAGGGGACATGGGTTCAAGCCCTGGTCTGGAATGATCCCACATACCACGGAGCAACTAAGCCCGTGCACTGCAACTACTGAGCCTGTGCTCTAGAGGCTCTGAGCCACAACTACTGAAGCCTGAGCACCTAGAGCCCATGCTGTGCAACAAGAGAAGCCACCGCAATGAGAAGCCCGCACACCACAACGAAGAGCAGCTCCCACTTGCCACAACTAGAGAAAGCCCATGCACAGCAACGAAGACCCAACACAGCCAAAAATAAATAAAATAAAGAAATTTTTTTAAAAATTAAAAAATAAAAATAAAACATGATACTATTTACATTAGCACCTCCCAAAATGAAATACTTAGGTATAAATCTAACAAAATATGTATAAGATATATATAAGAAAAACTACAAAACTTTGATACAGTAAGTCAAAGAAGAACTAAATAAATAAAGAGGTAGTCCATGTTCATGGATAGGAAGATTCAATATTGTCAAGATGTCAGTTCTTTCCAACTTGTTCTATAGATTCAAAGTGATCCCAATCAATATCCCAGCAAGTTACTTTGTGAATATGACAAACAGAGTATGGATAATATAGAACTTGGAATTGTTGTTATCCAGGTCTAATGTCTCATTCAGTCCTGTCACTGATCCCAGTTGGGCACTGAACTCAAGTCCTGACCTCTATCTCACACTGATTCCCAGTTCCAGTCCTGGCTCCAATCCTACTTCTGGCCTAATTTTAGCTCTGACACCTTTAATGTCTGGCTCAGGTAGAGATCCTGACTCTATTTTGAACTCTCACCACCCACTATACCAGGATTGGCTCTTTCCTGATCTATCTGATTTTCCTAAAAACACCTAGAGGTTAACAAGAGTGAATACAGAAAACTGTGAAGCACCACTCCTTCTCTATCATCCTTCATCAAGAGAAACATTTTGGTTATATACAAAAAATGTCAGTTATGATAGGTGTGAAACAGTAGGATAAACTAAAGATGCAAAACTACATTTTAATTAATTTCATTTTTCTTATTTAAGTTTTACATGGAAAGGCATTATATAAATACAACTGTGGTTCTTAATAATGTTGTTGAAAACTAAAACCTCCCTTTCTTTCTAGCTTAGGATATCACTCATCTTCTCTTTTGACAGTAGTTTTGTTTTCCTCACCCATTCTGCAATACAAACTATACTAATCCTCAAATACAGATCAATCCAACCATACACTGTTTTACTTGCATTGCTACAGCTACTGAAGGCTATTGGTGAAAAATCATACACTGCAGACTCCTTTTAATTTTTGAGTCCCAGTATCACTTATACCCTTAATTTATCTTAGCTTTTAAAATTTTCATCCTTTAAGCCCCCAACTTTAAATGTTTCTTTCTCTTTCAACCTACTTTACTTTCTATATCACAGAAAAAATGAAAGCTGTCAGGTATAAACTACCTCATTTCCTGTCATCTACCACCCCTTCTTCCCACTGCACTTCCTCCAATGTATTCATACACAGGCATATCCTTACTTCCTTCCTTATTGGCTTAGAAAAAAGAAAATCCTTCTTCTTATCCAAAGTTTAATTCTCCACATGGGTTTAACTCTCATCTCTCTTCACCTCTCTCTTCTGGGATGTTGTATCTTCAGTTGTCTCTTCTTTTCTTTCACTTCCCTCTTTCTATTGGCCATTCTTCTCAGCACTTAAACAACTCAGATCTCTCCCATCTTTTCAACAAACAAGACAAAGTTTTCTTGACTTTGGGTTTATTCCCTCAAATTACCCTCACTCTTTCCTTTTACAATCGAATCTCAAGGGAATAGTCTGCACTCACTATCTCCATTTCCTTGCCTTCACCTAGTCTTCAACTTAGAACAATTGAATATCTCCCAAAGTTATCAGAATCAAAGTTCGTTCATTTTATCTTTTTACTGCATTTATCGCCATTGATTATAACCCCCTTAAACTCTCTTTTCTTAGTAACACCCTCACCTGCATCTCTGGACACTTCTTCTTAGTCTTCTTTATAGGATAGTCTTCCTTTGGCCACCTCTAAATGTTTCTCAGCCTACGAGAAATATTCTCCTGGATACCTCAAGCATTTCAAATTTGGTGTGGTAAAGATCTAGATTCATCATTTCACTCCTAAAAATCTTCCCCTTTTAATTTTTCCCAAACCAATGAACAGTTTTCAACCACTCAAATCAGAAACCTAGAAGGCAAACGTTCCCTTTTCTCTTTTGCCTCTGCTATCCAATCAGTCACTAAGTCTCCCGTTAATTCTATCATCTAAATAGTTATCTTTATTTTCCTTTTGTCTCCTACTGCCAGTGACCTAATTTAGGCTCCTGTTATTTCTTACTTGATCTATTGTTATTGATATCCATTCCTCTGGGGTCAACCCCCACCCCCATTCACCCTCTGCACTGCCAGATAATCTTTTTAACATGTAACTAATCATTTCACTTCACTGTTCAAAATTCTTTGACGATTCTGTAACTTATAAAATAAAATTCAAAGCTATTCATATAGAATATGTCTACCTCCTATTAGGCTACATCTCCAACCTATTTAACACATTCTCCTTACAATTTACACTCCAACAATACTGTATTTGAACTGTAATTTTCCCAAATGTGCTATATTCACTCAAGCCCAAAGTCTTCTGTGCAGTTTTCTGTATCTGGAACACATTCCTCCAACTTATCATTTAAGTCTCAGCTCAAGTGGTTCCTCTTCTACAAATCCTTTCCTGACTTCAAGCTGACATAAGCTTTTCTTCCACAGCTCCCCACCATATTTCAGACACACTGCCATTACAGAGCAATTATCATAGCATATCATAACTATTTACACATCTGTCTCACCACTAGGCTGTAAGTTGTTTGAGGAGAAATAATTTTTTTGTTTCAACATTCCCAACGTCATGCACAGAGCCTAGTGTGTAGTTGATGCTGTATGCATGTGTTGAATACATACATGAATGGAAACTTGAAATGTTAAACATATTCCCATATTAATTTAAAAGTTCTATATATTAGGATATTCATTGATGTTTTTTACACAGGTGAAAATGAACAGCTAAAAAGAAATGCTGATCTTATGAAAGAAAAGTTAAAAACTCATGAACAGGTGAGTTTGTGTGTCTTCATATTCAATCAGATCCCTGTGGAGCATTGTCTTCCCAAATTAGAAAAAAAAAAGTAGTTTTTTTCATTAATAAAGACAGCCAAAATTTTTAGAGTAAATATATATGGGAGTGCCAGAATTTTTAATAAATAAAATTTTTTTAGAAAATACAAGTTTTGAGGACTCGGCTTTTTACAGACTATAATGCACTAACATATCACTTGCATTACTTTTTCTTTCTAACAAAAGGGGATGCAATAATTTTGCCATATATTTTAAAATTATTTTAATAGACTTTTTACCATAGAATATACTCAATTAGCACTTTAAAACTTTTTTATAATAAAGTGAATGAGTCTTCAATATTTATGATTTGAGTAATTTATTGCAATTTTATTGTACCATCTAAATGAAAACAGAGTTTTATGTGGATCACCAATTAATTTTCTCCCAAAGGCCAACATACCCTCTGCTACGTTTTCTTCTCTCCTATAAGAACAGTGCCATGATGGCAATTATAGAACATAAAACACAGTACCTAGAACATAAAATGTCCTCAGTAAATGTAAGTTCCCCCCCTCTGCCCTTTGGGAAGTTTATTATGCTAATTTTTTCTCATCTCCTGAGAGCCAATATGTCAAACTCTGGCAGACCTAAGATTTCCAAAACTCAACTTGGATCTGTATCCAGCTTAGAACTTCAACTTGAAGGATCATCTCTATTTCAATCTGGTTCTTCACTTGAGGAGCCTTTGAAGAAATACAGGCTAATTCTGTAACCCTTCCAGGGCTTCTGGGTAATACTCAGGAGTAATGAATAGCATCTGACTGTGCTCTGGAAAATTTAGCTTCTCATCACCAATTTTGAAATAATTTAAATATCTCTGGATTATATCCCATCCTTTATTTTTCCTTTCCTCTGTTTCCTTTATTTTTCCATCATTTTCATATCTTGCCTCTAGAATTCAACAATAAATGTGAAGTCAGGGTGTAACTGGGACAGAGCGAAAGGGGGAAAATTTTTGCCTCTTTTCTCTTTTAAAATGTCAAGTCATAGAATACTGCTTTATCTAGAATACTATGAATTTTCAGAGGGATGGGAATTACAGAGAAAAGGCCGTGATCCAAGATTCTGAACTTACTAATTGCTGTCCAAAGCAAACTAAAGATTACCTCAATCCAATGAAAGTTCTCTAGTACAAAACCTCCAGGCACATCCAAAACGTATGGAGAACCACTCCCTAGAAACAAACTTAGGAGTTACTTAACGGCCATATTTATGGAATATGTTAAGAATTATTAAGTTTTATAAGAACAAAAATATAACCAGAAGCTGTCCCTTGGAATTTAAAGTTCCCAGAAAGCAAATGAAAAGAAGGCAACCAAGAATAACTTGTTGGAACTTTGTCCTCTTAAAAAGAAGAAAGGATTGGACTCCTTGGGGCTGGCACAGGCTAAACTAGGGGAGAAGAACCTAATGAGATACAGCCTGGCCCCAGCCCAGACATTTAGGATAGCCTTATGCCTCGAGGCTGCAGTGAAAATCCTGGGTCTTACCAAATTAATGGCAACATTTCAGGTGGCAAAGTCAATGGGGAAAAGATACATAGATTTGTCTCTTGTGGTTTCCCAGGGCAGCAACTGTTTAATGCAACCATCTGAGTCAGGAGTAGTTTATGAAAGGCACTCTATAGTTGTCCATCTAGAAATCTAGATACAAACATAGAAAAGATAGCAGTTTATGAGATCCACCCCTTTAGTCACCTGCCCAGCTTTAATCAAAGGCAATGGTTGGATATGTTCAGCCATTCATGCAAGTTGCCTGGCAAAAAAAGTAGCCCAAGTAGGACTCCTGACTATATCCTCTTGAATTTCTGATAATCTAGAGGAGCTATTCACTGGGTCTAGGCTAAGAACCTCTGACTTAATTCTTATTTGCACTCTCATTCATTCAAAATATATATATCAAGGGATATATACTAGGAGTTATACTAGGTATATATATACTAGGTATATATACTAGGTATATTCCTAGTATATACTAGGAATACAACAGTGAGTAAAAACAAAGTCCCTGCTTTTATGGTATTTAGAGATTTTTCTGGGCCTCTTGCCTTGATCGTTGTCTCTTTCTTACTATCCCACCTCACTTTTATTCTCCCTGCTTTCCTTTTCTCCTGCGAGTGGTTTCTCTACGTGGAAACATACCTCTGGAAAAATTGTAAATTTTGTCTTTGGAGGATTTCTCTCTCAACACCTCTCTCAATGCCACTCCCCGTATTAGCATAATAAATCACTTCTGTGCTTCAACAACCTAAGACACTAACCTCAGGAGGCTGTTGAGCACTTCTCAAACCCCAAATTCATCCTTCTTTAGTCTCCCCATAAAACTAACCCTTACCATAGGTAATGCTTAACCTCCTTCTGGGAATTAGGAATGTTTATATAATTTTCAGAAACAGAAATTCAGCCCACATTCAAAGGGATTCATCCTACATTAGGGTAAGCTCACAGGCCATTAAACAGTGCCTAAAGTTGGCTTTAAAATATAGCTTTGGGGCTTCCCTGGTGGCGCAGTGGTTGAGAGTCCGCCTGCCAATGCAGGGGACGTGGGTTCATGCCCTGGTCCGGGAGGATCCCACATGCCGCGGAGCGGCTGGGCCCGTGAGCCATGGCTACTGAGCCTGCGCGTCCGGAGCCTGTGCTCCGCAACGGGAGAGGCCACAACAGTGAGAGGCCCGCGTACCGCAAAAAATATATATATATAGATATAGATATATAGATATATAGATATATAGCTTTGGCGCTTTTTTGACATATTTTAATGCTGTCACGGCATTTATTCATACAATTAAACAAAGTATTTTGAGCATCTATGATATGCTGTGAATATAGTGATGAGAATTCAGAGACAAAGATAAAAAATCATTGTCTCTAGATGGTCTCTATCTACTTGGACCAGAAATTGGTCCTTCTCAAAGCTGATCATTCAAACAATGAACAATATCTTTCCCCTCTAGATATGATTATATACCAAAAAATTAATATAAACTTTGAAAATTTCATCTTTCTAATTAATCAAAAGTTGTCTACACATACTCAAATTGAAGGATGAATGTATATTTTAATCTTTAGGAATATAAGAATAGTATTGCCAAACTTATGAGTGAAATGAAAATCAAGGAGGAGGGACATAAGGCAGAAATAACAAAACTTTATCAAGATATGCAGAAAAAAGGTAAGTTATTTATTTTTAATTTACTGAATTCTAAGATACCATAAAACAATTTACACAGATATATAAACTTTTTTCAGTAATTGCCAGTATTCTGAATAAACATTGCCTTGACACATTTGAATTTAGTTTTTGTTCCTTTCTATATATTTATGTGATATAAATTATAACATTTAGAAATTGGACTCATGGAGTTTGCACTTAACATTATTTACTGTGAAATAGTTAATATCATTGTAAAATTAATATAAAATGTATAGTTAACTTTGATATTTATATACTCAGCATATTGAATATAATTTCACTAATGAAATATTCTTCCTTCAGCAAAGTCTCATGAAATTATGTTGAGAGTTAACTGGTTTCATAAAGGTATTAAAAACTTTCTTAATGAGCCTAGATGCACACCATATGCAAAAATTAACTTGAAAAAGGGCTTCCCTGGTGGCGCAGTGGTTGAGAGTCCGCCTGCCGATGCAGGGGACACGGGTTCGTGCCCCTGTCAGGGAAGATCCCACATGCCACAGAGCAGCTAGGCCCGTGAGCCATGGCCGCTGAGCCTGCACATCTGGAGCCTGTGCTCCGAACGGGAGAGGCCACAACAGTGAGAGGCCCGCGTATCGCAAAAAAAAAAAAAAAAAAAAAAAAAAAAATTAACTTGAAATGGATTGTAAGTCTGAATGTAAACCTACATCTATAAGACAAGTAGAAGAAAGCATAGAAGATAACCTTTGTGACCCTGAGTTAGTCACAATTTCTTAGAAAGAAACAAAAAGTACAAAAAATAAAGGAAAAAAGTTCTAAATTGAACTTCTTCAAAACTATTAACTTCTGTTCTTCAACACTGTTAAGAAAATGAAAAGACAGGCCATAGACAGGGAGATAATACTTACAAATGCATAGCTGATAAAGGACTTATGTCCAAAATCTATGAAGAACTCTTATAACTCAATAAGAAGTCAAACAACCCAGTAAGGAAATGGGCAAAATATTTGGACACTTCCCCAGAGAAATACAGATGGAAAGTAAGCACATGAAAACACGTTCAACATAATTGGTTAGTAGGGAAATGCAAATTAAAACCACAATGAGATACCACGTTGCACCTTTTAGAACTGCTAAAATATTCTATAAAACTATCAATGCCAAGTGTTGGTGAGGATGTGGAGCTATTGGAACCCTCATACATTACTAGTGGGACTACAAAATTATACAGTCATTTTAGAAAAGAGTTTTGCAGTTTCTTTGGGTTCTCTGAGAAGCAGATGCCTAGACAGAATTAGACATTCAAGAGGTTTGTTAAGGCAAACATTTGTGAGGGTAGATAGGGAGGGAACTGGGGGAGACGGAGTTAGCCGTGGGTTTATGATACAGGTTTAACCTCTGTGAAGAAGAGAAGAAAGGAAGGTGTGTTGGGCAGGAGAAGTCTTAGACTGTGACACACTTATAAGAAAGTTTCAGCAAAGTTGGGCCAAATTTGCCCATCAACCAAGTTCTACAACTCTCAGGAACAAGTCTGCCTTAGTGTCCCTGCCAAGTTCAGTCACTGGCTAGGAGCAGCTCTTGGGAATCATGACCTCAGCATAAACATGGTCATGAAGACAACGAGCCAATTATGTTCCCTGAAGTTGAAGATCTGAAAGATGCATTTTCATGGCCACAACTGTCCCCTCCTTATACTACACAGACCTACTTCTCCACAGGAGTTCAGATAGCAGGTTCTCCATGGTTCTTGTGGATGTTTCTTCCTCAGGAGAAACCTAGAAGAGGGATTGTTGAAATGTTCTTCCTCCTAGGGACCTAACCGTGTCTTTTCAGCCAGCAGGTTCTAGACCAAAAACGTGGTTCAGACTGGGGAACCGAGCAAAGGATAATAATTTTTAACTGGGGCATGTACCCTCAGCCTCCTGTTCCTCCATTTGGATTCTTTTGTACTAGGTGTTCAGCAGCTTGGCTGCTCATCTATTAACTAACTCTTCAACTCTCGAAAATCAAGCCCCTTTGGCCGCTCTCTGGCCTTCCTGCTCATTATGATAATTGTGGCCTCCTGGTTTTTGGCAGTTAAGCACCATCATCTGGCTTCTACAACTTGGTGGGGGAGGGGGGACACCATCCCCATAGATATTAATGAGCCCAACTTTATACCCACCTCTTCTGTCAGCCCGAGCTTGCAGATGAGAGCGACCATTGATCTTGGTGGTGCTGGTTTTTCTCTCACCAGCACATTCCTTGTGGTCTTGGTTAATAGTGTGTCTTCTGGGCCCTCCTAAGGAACATGATCTTTTGCTGAGTTATCTTGCCTCACATAACATATCCACTCAAGCACGCCAACTTTTGAGAGCCTCCTTATGCCTTTCTCTACTATCTGCCAAGGCATCTCAGGTGTTCCCACTTCACTCAGCTTTAGCCAGTGCTTTCTCTAGAGGTCTAAGGCTGCTCTAACAGAGTTTTCCCATATCCTAGGTCCTTGCTAGGGTATTATGTCCCCTGTCCCTAAAAAGTATCTTCAAGTCAATGAATTCTTGCTTACCTAGTCTTACTTTTAGTCTTCTTCTATCCAGCACCCTCAAAGTCCATTCTCAAGGGTATTCACATGGCTCTTTCCAATACAACCTAGCTAATTCTTGCCGCTCTCTGGGGTATAATCACTTTCCCCCCTTATCAGCCCCAGCACTCCCCCAACCAGGTTATACTGCACTTTAACCCTAGTTATTGGCCTAGCAGCCAAAAGAGGAGGGAAGGGCATCTTCTGAGAGGAGCTTCTGCAGCATCTTTCATCAGCTAGGTTAGTGCTAGTTCTTAATAGGAAAAAGTAGGTCTGCAATTTCCGAGGATTTAGGAGAGTTGTCACAGCCAGCATCCTCACAGGTGTTTATCCAGATGTTCCTGTCCTATTTTTCAGGATCTTAGGTGTTCCCAACTAGGACCCTAATTTAGCATAGCAGACCTGTTTTGGCTGAACATTTCAACATCTCTGGAGTTCTGCAACTTTAATGATTAGATTTTCTGTTGCTCAGCTCTACCTGCTCTTCCACTAGAGTTGGTGAGAGCCTGTTTGTAAGCTACCAAGGAGTCCCTCTGGCTCTCACACCTATTCTTTTTGTTTTGTTTTGTTTTCCTTTTCTTTTTTTTTTCTTTTTTGAATTTAATTTTTTTAATACAGCAGGTTTTTATTAGTTACCTATTTTATACATATTAGTGTATATATGTCAATCCCAATCTCCCAATTCGTCCCACCACCACCATCCCCCCCCACCCTTAGTGTCCATACGTTTGTTCTCTACATATGTGTCTCTATTTCTGCCTTACAAACCCATTCATTTGTACCATTTTTCTAGATTCCACATATATGCATTAATATATGACATTTGTTTTTCTCTTTCTGACTTACTTCACTCTGTATGACAGTCTCTAGGTCCATCCACATCTCTGCAAATGCCCCAATTTCGTTCCTTTTTATGGCTGAGTAATATGCCATTGTATATATGTACCACATCTTCTTTATCCATTCGTCTGTCAGTGGGCATTTAGGTTGTTTCCATGACCTGGCTATTGTAAGTAGTGCTGCAATGAACACTGGGGTGCATGTGTCTTTTTGAATTATGGTTTTCTCTGGGTATATGCCCAGTAGTGCGATTGCTGGGTCATATGGTAATTCTACTTTTCATTTTTTAAGGAACCTCCATACTGTTCTCCATAGTGGCTGTATCAATTTACATTCCCACCAACAGTGCAAGAGGGTTCCCTTTTCTCCACACCCTCTCCAGCATTTGTTGTTTGTAGATTTTCTGATGATGCTCATTCTAACCAGTGTGAGGTGATACCTCATTGTAGTTATGATTTGCATTTCTCTAATAATTAGCCACACCTATTCTTTAAATCTTTAAATTCTTGTTAACAGCTGTTTCTCATTATCCCTCAGTAGGATGTCAATTTAATTTAGCAGTAACTCTCCAACTCTACTGTCTTTGTGGGCATCGTTTCCCTCTATCTTTCAAATGCCTGAACAATTACACCTGCAAGGCATTCACCTCCACCAGGACATTTCCCCCAGATTACTTCTGGTAAAATCTTCAGCAATCAGACCCCCGTTGTGTACTAGGAACTACCAGTACTCCATATACCACTAATGATGGCTTCCTCATTTCTTACAAAGCAGTAAGTGCCCCATCATACCTGTTTTCTTGTGCTAGCTCAGGTCCTCCAAGGAGCTGACAAGATGGGAGTAGACAGTCAAAGAAATTTATTGGACAAAATGCTTATGAAGGGAAATGGTAAGGGAGCCAGAAAAAGCTGATGTAGTTCTAGAGTCATCCTGTAATTTAAGGCCTTCTATAACTAGGAGCCCAGGATTTTTGTCCCTCTTTAACCATTAAATCTCCTATTTATTCTCTAGGCATTTACAGAATATTATTCTCTAGATATTTGAGTACAAATTAGTTTATTCATTCAAAAGCATTCAATGGGCAACCTTTGCGTCGCAAGCATTTTTCAGGAGCTTGTTAAAAATATATAAAAGCGGGCTTCCCTGGTGGCGCAGTGGTTGAGAGTCCACCTGCTGATGCAGCGGACACGGGTTCATGCCCCGATCCACCCCGATCCGGGAAGATCCCACATGCCGCGGAGCGGCTGGGCCCGTGAGCCATGGCCGCTGGGCCTGCGCATCCGGAGCATGTGCTCCGCAACGGGAGAGGCCACAGCAGTGGGCATACCGCAAAAAAAAAATATATATATATATATATATATATATATATATATATATAAAAGCTACCCTGCATGTAGTTTCTAAAATACATGTTTTTATTAATAAATTCCACTTTCTTGTAGATTGTTTAAAATTCAAAAAAAATCTTTTAAGATTTTTGAAATGTTAAGATGAATTTATGTTTTTATGCAGTTGAATTAAGTGAAGAAAAGAATAAAGAACTGATAGAGAAAAAGGAGGTGGAAATTTCAGAGTTAAATGCAAAGTTAAGAACTCAAGAAAAGGAAAAACAAAGTGAAATAATCAAACTACAGCTAGAGGTAAGTGTTTAAGGCTCTGCTAGATTTGAGGATGCACCCCTTAGTCTAGGCCATACTTTGGTTATTTGTCATCAGAGTGAGATAAATTTCAGGATTAGAAACAACCCTGTGAGAGGGCTTCACACATGCTCATTCTTCATCTACCACATGCAATGCTTAAACCTTGTACAGTACAACTGTTAGCTACACTGCCTTTCAGCACTTGGCCTCAAGGTGGGGCTCTTCAGTCATTCAAAAGGTCCTGGTTTCCAGAGGGTATTTTCCTCTGACAGCAGAGACAGATAACTCCTATTACCTGCATTTTACAGCTGAGTCTATGCAGCCTTTTTAGGACTACCATTCCAGCTGTGGGAAGAGTGTTTCTAATCCTTAACATTACTCTCTCCTCAGCAGAAATCGTGGAACCCTGGTGAACTAACTGGAAATTTCTTTTTCTTTATTTAAAATTAAAAGAGACTAATTTGTTCCCAATAAATATGTAGAAATATAGAGGCAGACAAACCAGATTTTTTAAAAGGGACTTTAAATAGGGCATCTCAAAGGCTGAGGTTCCGGTTCTTGGGTCAAAAGCCTTCTCAGTTGGTTGTTTAATCAGATGTCAGAATCTCAAAGACATTGATATTTTGACAATATATTTGCCCTTTACATTTTTGTCTAGATCCTTCTAATCTCCCTTTCCATCATTCTTCCCTCAGCTTGACTCCCACTTTACCTTACATTGTTAGAATTCACCTACTTAGTTAAGATAACCTAATTTTCATGTTCTTTAAAGTTTGGTATCCTGAGGTGCTTGGTGAGATACAGTGTTGAAGATTCTATAATTATTGAGCAAAAGGGGACTGATGTTGACTTTCGAGGCTCTTTGATGCTGTTCCTGCCTTCTGGTCAAGTGTACCCACAAACCACAGTGAGGGATGGATGGCCAACTGAGAGACAATTGACTGTGTTTCAAGATTGGCCATCAACTTCTAATCCACTGATTGGGAATGTGCATTTTGTTTGCCATCCTGGCCCTGTCACTGGCCTAGCCCAAGTTTGTTGTTTGATATACAGAACTCTTTGCTATTTATCTTCATTATAACTATCCATTTCTCTCCCCAAACCAGAACACAATCTCACAGAGTTTATTCTTAGTTCACAGTGAGGCTACATTAAATTCAACCTGAAGGAAAAATTATAATGGAAGATTTTGCAAAAAATATGACTGTAACAACGGCCCATGAGAATTTTTTTAACCCAATTCAGTTTAATGCCAAACCAGCAAGAGTTCAAACTAAATCAATAAAATCATATCCAAATTCTACTATTTAGCTTAAAAGTTTCTGCAGAAGGGTATATGTTTTTCTCCCATGACTGTTGATTATACTACATACTCTTTACAAAGAACACTCATAGTAACATGAAAATATTTTTACCTATCTTTAAGTTAACTAGATTCTCAACCCTAATTAACTAGATTCTTAATCCTCCATGATAGAATCAACTGATGTCTTGAGAAAAAAATATTGCTGACCCCACCCCAGAATTTCTAAGGTAGTGTCCAGGTATTTGGTTCTTTAAAAAATCTCCCCAGGTAATTTTAAAATGCAGCCAGAGTTAATCTTCTTTGGGTATTCCTTGTTCTTTCTTAAAGACTTTTCTATCTTCTGTTATACAGTGAATACACTTGAATTACAGATTATATGTCTAAGGATACAATGGATTATACTTATATTTATAGAAACATTTGTTTCTAATTGTTTAACTAGAATGTTCTCAACTTTCTTTTTAAACTTGATTCAGTTTGACGCCAAACTAGCAAGAGTTCAAACTAAATCAAAATCATATCCAGATTCTACTGTTTCGCCACACAGTATCTACAGAAGGGTATGTGAGTTTTTCTTCCACAGCTGTTGCTTAAAAAAATTAATTCTCTTAGTGTGTTTCCATAAAGGTTATGTTTACTAACAACATACTTAACAGTTTTCCTTAAAATATATCACACAATCAGAAAGATATTAGATTTTTAATAATCTTTATAAGTCTCTTTCAATTTAAACTAGTAAATCTTAGTAGTAAATTAAAACATTAGAGAAGTCCTCTGACTCTTTGGAGCATCTAAGGAATTCTATAATGTACTTTGAACTAAGACTGACTTACTATTCTGAAGTTATTTAGGTACTCAGATAGCAGATTACTTCTTGTTCAACTCCTTTATTTATGGTTTATAATTTCAAGCTATATAGGGAGAAGGGAACAAACTAAAACAAATGGTGCTAATGTGTGTTTTTGTATCCTTGTACCAGTTTTACCCCATTAAATCCCACAAAAGCAAAATTATAGACCTTTCAAAATATGGTATCTTTTTAAATACCTACTTCTACTTAAACCAGAAGCATAGTTTTTGCTGTTGTTTTGTTGTTCCTTGTACTTAATCTTATTATTTATGAACTGCAATAACAAAATTTTTCTGCTCTATTTAGAAGCTTCAGCATCTTCAAGAAGAAAAAAACAAGGAGATTGCAGTTCTTCGTAATACCATTCACGATTTAGAGCAACGCCTCTCTGTTAGCAAAGATTCTCAATTTAAACTTGCTGGCAAAGATTCTTATTTTAAGCGTAGACGGTTTTGAGTATGGAAGTAAATTCATTAGTTGCTATTTAATTTCTTTAAAAGCAATTGAAAATTCACTTCTATTGTCAATATAACATACTACCTAAGTAATTACAATGAAAACAAAAAGACAGCTTTAAACTTCATTGAGTTTATTTAAACATATGCACACTTTTGCCAATCGTGTTCTGCATTTTTGCTTAATAGTATTAACCATAAAAAAGTTCAGGTTTATAGGACTTAATTTACCTATTGAACCATCATTGACTATGGAAATACTTTCTAAGCAATCAAGAGATAGACAACATTCTTTTATCGTTTCCCACCTATCTTTCAAGACTGGCAATCTTAAATTTTAAAGAGTATGATACAATGCTAGACAAAGAAAGCAAGATATAAAGACTTCATTCATATGTGATAGTAAAAATCAAGATATGAGTCTAAATGGATATCTAAAATGTAATCATAGCAAAATATTCATGTATGAGTATTTCTGGATCTGAAAAGACAGAAATCACTTCTTTCTTTAAAGGTTTAATTTGTTAAAAACGTAAGATTAAAAAGACAAAGATAATATTGTTTGAGAAATAAGTAAAGAAAAAAATGGAAAACATGTCTTTGTTGTTCTTCCTCCATTCTAAATTGCCGACTATCAAACAGAAACCCCTAGG
Source organism: Hyperoodon ampullatus (assembly GCF_949752795.1). Lineage (NCBI taxonomy): Eukaryota > Metazoa > Chordata > Mammalia > Artiodactyla > Ziphiidae > Hyperoodon > Hyperoodon ampullatus. The sequence continues at coordinate 140,405,869 of NC_136917.1, read as the reverse complement.
TCATAGTTTATGTTTCTGTTCTCATTAATGCAAGTAGAATGCTGGAGAAAGAAAAAGAAAAACATATTAACCAAATGCTGCAACCACCTTTCAGTTGCCCTGTAATAAAAATATGGTTGGGGGTAAAAAATTTTTGACTTAAATTTTAAAATGTGGAAGCCAATTTCTCCATGTTTACACAAATCCAATTCCTATTTTTGGATCACTATTAATTAGGTAGCTTATAAAAATGCTGGAAATGTAATTGTCTAGACTGACTTAGGCAGTATATCCGATTTTAAATATTTAATTTGGAGGTCATTTTCACATTTCTGCCTTCTTTTTTCAGCTTCATTTGGTGCTGGCTTCTGTAGGGTTGAGCTGCTGACTTGCCCAGCAGGCAGCTGGAGGCAAACGTCACTGTCAAGATTCAGTGACGTGCTCCTCTGCCAGAAGGCCCTGTCAGCTACATAAAGAGGGGAGGTTTTCTTTACACTGTCAGGTGACTGCAGACCCTGTTTTTTCAAATATCAGATGTCGGCAGTGTCATCATCAGCTACTCAGAGCTGATTCTGAATCTTTGGGAAATTTTCAGAGTAACTGATTTATGCATCCACTTCGTCAGAGCTTCTTTTGTGGAACAGAAAGTTGTAATGTATCTCAGTTCTCTGAGTGACCCTGTCTTTGGTGACCCCTGTGCCTATGGTGGTGATGAAGATCTGAAGGAGGGGGATGCTCAGGGTTATCTGGTGCTTCTGGTTTTGGATACTCTGAAAGATGACCGTTCTCAAGATGGTGATGATGATGGTGATGGTGATGAGGCTGTGGAGCCTCGGTTGTTTTTTCCTCAGTAGCCAAAGATACATTTTTACAGAAGCCTTCATCTTCCAGTGTCTGGAATAAATTTATAAATCACTTACCAACAAATTTATAGATTTAGCAGGAATGCATGAAAAAATGATTTGTAAAGGTAACATATATGAAATTCAAACACTAAGTGATATGATTTGGTATTTTGAAGGTTTTGAAAACTTATAAATTCCACTGGATTTTAGCATACAACTAATAAATGGTACATTTTCTGGTTGTTTCTGAATTACTTTTGAGAACTTAATAGTGTTTAATTAAAAACATAAACAATTTGATATACGTATTGGTTCCAAAAAACCAATTACTATATTTCATTGATTGTACAATGTATTTTTTTCACATTTTAATATCTTTAAAATTGGAATGCATCCTACTATTGATAGTGTTATAGTATTGTATCCTACTCTGACAGCAGTTTTTAATAACACATAAATAATGTGTCATATAATTGGTGGCATCTAGGATGCAATGAAATAGAAAAACTCCAATCTGATTTGACATATCAGATAATACGATATATTATTTCTATTTACAGATGTTTGTAAACTTTACACATGTTATGAGAATTGTTTCTACCTTTGTTTCAAAATACCTAGGTATATTTACAACTATTAGGCATTTGTGAAAATGCAAAATACTGAAAAAAAGTCCCAAAATATGAGGAATCAATATTGCTAACATTCATTAAGCACTTAGTATAAGTTAGACATTGAGTTAATACTTTATTTGCATTACTTCAGTCTCCTCATCTGTAAAAGCAGTAAAATAACCCTCACGGTATTATTATGAAGATTAAAATGTGAAAAATGACATAACTAGAGTAATTAAACTGTTGAGCTTCTTAACAACTTAAGTGATTCATTAAAATCTGAATGGCTTTCTTTAGAGTTGGGAAAAATATAAAGGAAGCAGAGCTTCCTTTATTTTAGAAATAAAAATTCAAAATTATTTTTAAACCTGAGTTCAAATTTTGCCCACTTGCTCTGTCAAGGAAACACTGTTTGGAATGATTTTCCTTCTCAATTTGAGAGGAAAAGAAGTTTAGTTAATATAAGTTAAAATCAATTCCTTGAGTATCTTTTTTATAAACCACTTGTAAATATAGTGTCTCTCATGACAAGGAATAAATATTCTCATGGTTGTTAAGAGAGAAATATCAGTAATGAGTAAAGAAGTTATTCCATTGTGAAATAAATGCAGTAATTCCAAGTGCACTGTGTAAGGGCTTCACAGAAAAGCTGACAGTTTTACATTCTTGGTAAATTAAGTAGTTATCTGGGCCCTAATTCCACTTCAGGTAATGCCATGGATAATCTTTGCTATCACTATGCTCTTATATGGGCACATTCAGAATATTGCAATAATGTATTTTATGTTGACTGAATTCTTTAAGCACTTATATTCATGCAGTATCATTCAGTGGTAATAGAAATACGTAATCTACGTTGATTTTTTGTTTTCTAAACTTCTTCTAGATAAAAGCAGCAATACGGATCTTGAAAAGATGTTTTAAAGTATATGTTATATAAAAGGAAGCATATGTAATTATATTAATAAAAATTACTGTTGTAGTTTATTTTTAGTACACCAACAGAAACATTGACTAGCTAATTAGTCATGAAACACTAACTTATTTAAATAGTTCTTAAAAGATTTCCTCTTTTCTCCAAGTAAAAATAATTGAGAAAAATACCTTGAGAGAGCAGTTTCCACATTTACTTTCACAGTAAACAGTCTTAATGGAGTCTTCTACATATGAGAAAGTTAGGAAGGAATAAGGCAAACCAAGATGATATACAAGGCGGCCACATCTGAAAAAAATAACAAAGTCATTACAATATTTTCTGTATCATGATCCTACTCATGCACCATCTGGGATAGGTATTGTAGGTTCAATGATCTTATAACTAAGACCTTTTCATAACTTCAGTAAATTTCCTTGAATGGGGTCTCAAACGACCTCCCTGGCACTGCATACCAGGTCAGGTCATGACAAGACTATAGTGAGTCTGATTTTGAAATGTGAAATCGATATGTCACAACAAATAATGTCAAAACTATGCAGTCTAGTTATTGTGACTTGGTCAAATACAATTTTATAATTGATTTGTAAATTCTATCAATGCTCAAACCACTGACATCATAAACTGGGCTCTGCAAATCACACGAGCCTTTCATAACTGCTAAAGCAGCACAAATTCCACACAATAAGAAATCACAGCATAACAAAAAGATCCTCAAGTCTTGGCCAGTAGACCACTGATTTAAAAAAATATCTGATGCAACAAAAATTTCAGTAGAGTGAAAGAAATGGAAATACAACACTTGGCATTTTCAGAAATAGTGGAGTTGAAATGTCCTTCTTACCCCTATTTTACCCTGTATATACAATTTTATATGACTATCAAAGGGTTACACTTTGCAACAGAATAAGAAGTTTTCAATTCTAAAAGAATGACACGTAATATTAAAAATATTTAGAGTAAGACCAAGTAGGTCTTAGGCCTTGGCAGAGTCTGGCTTACCATTCCTGAAGAGCCAAAAAAAAAAAAAAAAAAAAAAAAAAAAAAAAATCCAGCACCAACTAGAAATGTTGGTGATGTCAAATTTATTTATTTATTTATGTATTTTTGGGCTGTATTGGGTCTTTGTTGCTGAGCACGGGCTTTCTCTAGTTGCGACCAGTGGGGGCTACTCTTCCTTGTGGTGCTCAGGCTTCTCATTGCAGTGGCTTCTCTTGTTGCAGAGCACAGGCTCAAGGCACGCAGGCTCAGTAGTTGTGGGTTGTGGGCTCTAGAGCGCAGGCTCAGTAGTTGTGGCACGCGGGCTTAGTTGCTCCACGGCATGTGGGATCTTCCCGGACCAGGGCTCGAACCCATGTCCCCTGCACTGGCAGGCAGATTCTTAACCACTGCACCACCAAGGAAGTCCCAGTGATATCAAATAATGTATGCGTTGAGGTTCCTTGAAAATACAAACGTTTTACTCGTTCATGGAATCAAAAGCAGATTCATGCCGATTATACCTAAATAATTAACATATTTTATAGTTCAGAAATGCAGGCATGTAAACTTAAAATTTAGTAATTAGATTAGAGATAAGCAAGTGGCCTGCAAAGTATGGTTATTCATCTGCAAAATTTTTAAGTTAGAATTGTATGTGAGGTACGAATTGATCCTTCTTTCTATTTAATCAGAATGCTAGTTTACAGGGGAAAAAAGTATAGTCAATTTTCTTTATTTCCCTACTGGAGTGGTGAATTCCCTTGTGTGAAAAGAAGTCATTTCAAAAATACTAAAACCAAACATTTGAACGGGCTCACTTTGAAACTGAGTATTTGGTAATAAAAGCAGACGTGTTATTTTAAATTACTTATTAAATTAAATACAAAGCAGATATCTTTTAATTTGGGGGGGGTGGGTGTGTATGCATATATGTATACATGTGCGTACACACCTGTCATATATGAGGAAGTCATCTTTCGTTCCATTTAAGAGAGTCCAGACATCTGTTTGGTTTTCTTCTTGTTGGTAAACAGGAATATGCTCTGAAACCTTATTTTTAAGATGCACATATTTTAATCGAGAAGAGATTCCTTGATGATTAACAACAACATAAGAGATGTTCGAATATCCTTCTTTCTCCAGTTTTACTCGCAGGTCTTCCAATCTAAAATATTTGGAAAAAATACAAAAAAAGGAATAATTTCATTTAATTTTATTTTAGTGACTTCTCCCTTTTTCCTCACTCTATTTTCCTAAATGAAACTCCTCTGTTATTTTTTACTTAACTCATACCTCTTTTTTGCATTGTTTTAAAAGACTAAAACTTTTGTCTTTCTAATTATCTATTGAGCACTTATGCTCAGTTAAAACAATATGTCAAGCGCTTGCACAAACATCAGCTCATTTAGTCCTCAAATTAATCCTATGAAGTGTATATTTTTAATCCATCTCGCAGTTACAGAGAATTGTACCCAATAAATATTTGGCAAATAACCCAACAAATATATATTTATAAATCTGTTAAATGACTCAAGACCTTTGGTGGCAAGTCTAGTGTTCATTCTACTCTAGCAAAGCTCTCGTCTCTGCTTCCTATATTGAAACAACTAATCCATTTCCAACAGTACAATTTAGAACATTTTCATTACACAAGTAATACATATTTAGTAGGGTACTATAAAATACAGGTACACAAAAAGAAGAAAAAGCTTCCATAGCCCCAGGAAAACAACTGTAAACACCCTCCTAGTTGTCTTTCCTCTAACATGTTCTAGGCAAACTTTTATCGTTTTTCAAAAATGCAATTTAATAAAAATATCTTTTTTATTTTATTTTATGTATGTATGCATTTAATAGCTATCCCCTTAAGAAATGCTAGACCACAGAAAGACTACCTTACCTAGATGCCTGCAGTATGCACAGGTATCAGCTGGCTTGAAGAAGAGCAACCACCGTCACTGAACCATAGGAGTTCAGCATGGGGTCTTGATCCTTTATGCTCCAGACTGGAGGTTGCTTACAAAAGGAGCTTTGCCCCTGGCTCTCTGTTCCTCCTGTGGGGAGGAGACAAAGAGCCAGGGCCAGCCCCAGGCCTTTCCACATTGCTGGGGCTGTCCTGTAAAAGAGAAAACCTTTCTGTCATCTTCACAGTCATAACAAGGAATTTCTATAAACCCAGCAGGTACAATTCTACTTTGTACAAATATCTAGCCAGTGGATTCTGTCACCATGTTGTTGGACTCACTGTGTTGGGCCTCTTAGCCCCAAATCTCCCTGTAAAGGGGAAAAGATCAGCCAGAGTCAGGGAAGATGTCAAAGGACCTCTTAACTATCTGGCTTAGCAAGATACTTTAGTAAGCATGCAATGGAGATCTGCCTGAACAGGCAGCCAAGTACTTCTCTAGTAGAAGATATATGTCTAGGAGAAAATACATGTCTAGGGAAATTTTGAGAATGTGGCCTCTACAACCAAGTAACATTCTGCAAACATGATTTGATTTTTATTTGAGACACACCAAGTTCTGCCTGCTTCTCTCTATCCTCTACCAATCTAAGAAAGGAAAGGGTAAGTAGGGGATTCTCCACAGAAATGAAAAGACAGCATGGAAGGAGAACCCAGGAAAAAAGAAGGTGGCAGTGAGGGCAGTCTACCAACGTGAAGAGATTCAGATGTTACTGCCTGCCAAAATGTTGCTATCACATCCAAGACAAACACCAACCAATGAAAAAGCACCAGACCAGGAAGAAATACTACAAGTCACTGGCCCCTGTACCATTTAAGATTCACTGGAATCTACACTCAATTAGTCTACTTATTGGCTACCACTGCATTCAGGAAGTTCCTGTGACTAGATGGCACATTCTTGGGTAAAAAAGATGACCCCTCTGAGTAGGAAGTACTCAGACAAGAAATGTACAAGTATTAAATACATGACAAGAAATATTCCCAAAACAAGGGCTAGCGCTCTCTGCAGAGAGGTACAAATAAAACACATGATTTGTAGACAGGTGGTGGAAAAAAGAGCAGAGGTGAGCAGAGAAAGAAAAATCCACACATTTATGCAAACATGATTTAAGACACACTAAGTGAATCAGATAAAGTAATCAGGCTCATTTTGATATAAGAGTCTGAGGGAGAGAGATCAGGACAAAATTCCAAAACTAGGAAGTTTGCACATTTTCAGGTACTGATCTGGGATTAAAAAAGTAAAAGTACTTGGGCAGGGGGGAGGGTGGGCAGCTAACGGTAAGTTACCTAGAGTGAGCCCAGGGTTAAGAGGGGAGTAGAAAGGCTAAAATCAGATTGATTTGGGCTCTAATGCACTGGTAGCTATAGACAGAACTTTAAAAAACCTGCTTATCTTTCACATTATTTGACACCACAAAATTCCTAGCTATACAGAATATCTTGATAAGAGCCTAACTAAAGGAAGAGAAATAAAGGGGGGGGGGGGTGTTAAGACAGGATAAATTAAATAATTTATTAAGGCCATCCCAACTATTCTAATATCTTTAAAATTCCAATACTTAAAAAAAGGAGAGGATATATCTGGACTAAATCTAGGGAATTTCTTTAGGATAGTACTTATACTGATGATACAATTATCCTTCTTATAGCTACCATTTATCGAGCATTTATGCAACTATTTGCAGGTGGCACAAAGCACTTTTTTAATATCGTATCAGTTAATCCTTACAACTATGTGACCATTATCTCCTTTTGCAGTTGAGAAAACTATGGCTAAGTGACAGTTTAGGCATCTTGCTCAAGTCCACACAGGTACTAAGTCACAGGGAAACTGGATTCAAACTGGTTCTACTAATTCCAACACATGACCTCTTAGCTACTGCAGTATATTGACCGTTTTTAGCTGGGTCACCTTTAGTAACTATAGTAGCCAGGATCTGGGTTTTTTTAATGCCCTAAGATGACAAAGAAAACATCAGAATTATTCGAGCTATTTTGTTTCTTACTAGAATGGCTAGATCTTCCCTACTTTCTAGAATATAAATTCAGTAGTTATAGACCCCAGCATAAACTCAGTGCTTGGTGCCCTTACTTTGCATAGCATTCCAATTGGCAGAAGAGTGAATACAAATGAAAAGGTTACCTCACCCATTGCTCTCATTTAGTTTTTTGATGAAAAAATAACAGAAGCCATTGGCAGAGTGGATTACAGAGTTCACACTTTCAGATTTTCCTCTGTTACTATAATCAATAGGCTGTTCAACTTTGTTTCCTTAAAATCACTTTTTACATAATAAACTTTTGATTAATTACAGCTGTCAGACAACTATATAAAATAATGTAGATAAATAACAAAACTAGATTTACTGGAAGCTGATGCAATAACCGTTAAAATGTAGTTATGAATTTCACTAATCTCACCACTTTCAATCACAAAACCTAGATGCATTGGCCACATAGAGCTACATTTGTTTAAAATTTCCCATCAAAAGGCAAAACATGCAGAAACTTTTTCCACCCCCTTCCCCTGACCTTCAGACCCGCATCTGAGGGTCCCCTCTCATTCTCCTGAAAGCACCCATCACCACGTAAACTGCAAAGCACTGCGTTTAATCGCAGACCACCCGATTCTGACATGGGTTTTAACTCTTTCAAGGATGATCATTTCCGCACAGTGGACCAAACCTGCTCTCCCTTCTTTTTTTTTTTTTTTTTTTTTTTAACCTTGAAACTGCTCACAATATCCCTGGCCATTTCTACAGCACTGTAGAAAGGCCATAGTTCAGTCTCTGCTCTTCAAACCCACAGGCTGTTTTGCCCCTAGAGCTCTCACTCTGCATTTCGGTAGGAAATATTTAAGCTTGAACATATAATATTGCCTATGTAACATCACAACTTTTTGCAGAGGAAAAGAATTCAATTTCTCCAGCCTCCTCTGCCCCCATCTTCATCCTCAGCTGTGCAGAAAGCACAGCAAAAATCAGCAAGAATTGTTAGTGTCCCCACTGCACCCGGCGTTTAGACTCTTTTGTTCTTTCTTTTGTATTACTTTTCTTTACCCATCTCTTTTCTTCAAATCTATTCTAAGGACAGAAACATTTTATCAAGACTCGAAAATCAAATCATTTACCAAACTCTCAAGGAATCAAGTTTGGAAAACACGAAGTTTCTACTTACACAACCCCTTCCGACTAGCTTGCTTCCTTTCTCTTGCTCAGCTGGGGCAGCTCCACAAAGCCACAGCCAGAAACTCGGGTATTTATAGTCCCTGTTGTCTACCTCACCCCTCAGCTATAGTCCAAAGTTCAATGCCCACTCAGGCTGTGACCTGGCTAGCAGAGACAACCTCTGACTGATTATTACAACCAACTTTTAAAAAGTAGCAAGTGCTGGCATGCACAAAATGGGGGCGGGGAGAGTTTTTGCAATTACTGATTTATTCCCTATCCTTTTTAGTCACCCCAGTAGCTAGGATTTAATGGTACAGTCGGGGGCGGGAGGAAGGTCTAAGGGTAAAGAAGGCCTCCAAGTTATGCTCTTTTCCAAACTATAATAGGGAAAAACATTTGCTGAGCCAGCGAGGTAAGCTGTCTTTTTAAAAAGAGAAAAAAAAATTTTTTCTTTTACTTTGTAGTGGTCAGGTGCTAGCCTAACCCAAATTGTGTGAACTTTGTTAGAAAAGTCACCTGGTGTTTCAAATCTTTCCCGTCTCCTGCTGTTACAGACCTGCTTAGATTATTTTGCAGTGGTTAAAACTTGAATCTCTGTGGGATCTCACAGGACTTCTGCTCTTTTCTTTTTCATTTAAGGAAAGGAATAAGGAAAGAGACCTCCTATCTGAGAGATGCCAGGCCTCATTTTTCTCATCACAGAAGTCCCACTCCCTGGAAGACCTAGGTATCCCACAGAAACTTTTAACAATCTATTGTAAATTCTTTACAAATTTAAGTACCATGCAAATAAGTTAGCTGTGATAGTAGCTGAACATGGAAAAGGATATGGAAATTTCAAAATGTACAAATAAAATGGAAAATTCCTACCCTTTCAGAAAGGGATACATTCTCTCCACTAACTGCTACAAATGAACACACGCATGATGGGTAAGGCAAGCAGCAATTTCAAATGACATCAGCCCTGGATAGTGATGGTTTTCAAGTAAGCCTCGCTTTCACTACCGATGCATTTTGTCCAAACAAACCCCTATTGATTGCTGTGGGCTGAGTACTGCTGTACAAGGTGCAGAAAGTACAAAGAGGCTCTGATGTTATCTTTCCTGTAAAGAAATTATCAAAGTAGAAACTTGGACTTCCCTGGTGGTCCAGTGGTTAAGATTCCACGCTCCCAATGCAGGGGACACGGGTTCATCCCTGGTTGGGGAACTAAGATTCCACATGCCGCGTGGCGCTGACAAAAAAAAAAAAAGAATCCTTCCACACTTGCCTCCATAAAGTGGGTTGGTTCTAAATTCCTCTGCCACTTAAAGCACTGTTGAATAAAGCAGTAACTTTCTTTAAAAACATAAAAGGAAAAGCTTGACATTTGAAAGCCAAATTCTATTTACTCACACCAAGCAGTAGGTAATTAACCTTTTGGGGTCCCAGATCTCTTTGAGAATCTAGTGAAATGCTTGGTTTTTCTGCAGGAAAAGAAAAATGCATATATACATACTTGTTTTTTAAAAGAACTGTGTGAAAAAATTTTGTATGAAGCAGATAATCCCCCTATAGTTCATTTTCTTCACAAATGTAAATAGTCATGTTGGGTCTGTCTGCAGCAGGAAACTGAGTATTTCACCGTCACCACCTTCCTTTACATTTGGTTTAGCAGCTGCCTCCTGTGCCAGAGAATTCCCTCTAAGTGTGCAGCTAGCTCCAAAGCAAAGTGCCTGGGAGTGTTTGTGTCTGGGCCAGTGTATATCTAAAACCCTGAGATGGCAAAAAGAGACGATGGGGAGCTTGCAATATTTGAAGGGAATCCATGGGTTTCTTTTAATTGAAGCATAGTGGATTTACAACATTGTGTTAGTTTCAGATGTACAGCAAAATGATTCAGATATATATTTTTTAGATTATTTTCCATTATAGGTTATTACAAGGTATTGAATACAGTTCCCAATTTTTTTTTTTAATTTTACCTATTTATTTTGTGTCTGCATTGGGTCTTTGTTGCTGCACGCGAGCTTTCTCTAGCTGCGGTGAGCGGGGGCTACTCTTCGTTGCGGTACACGGGCTCTAGGCACATGGCCTTCGGGAGTTGCAGCATATGGGCTCAATAATTGTAGCGAGTAGGCTCAGCAGTTGTGGCGCATTGGCTTAGTTGCTCCCCGGCATGTGGGATCTTCCCGGACAAGGGATCAAACTGGTGTCTCCTGCACTGGCAGGCAGATTCTTAACCACTGCACCACCAGGGAGTCCTACAGTTCCCAGTGTTACACAGTAAATCCTTGTTGCTTATCCACTTATGTACAGTTGTTTGTATCTGTTAATCCCATACTCCTAATTTATCCCTCCCCTTCTTTACCCTTTGGTAAACATGTTTGTTTTCTATGTCTGTGAGTCTGTTCCTGTTTTGTATGTAGATTTATTTGTATTATTTTTTATATTCCACATATAAGTGATATCCTATAATATTTGTCTTTCTCTGTCTGACTTACTTCACTTAGTACGACAAATGGCAGTATTTCATTCTTTTTTATAGTCAAGTAATATTCCATTGTAAATATACACCACATCTTCTTAAACCAATCATCTGCTGATGGACACTTAGGTTGCTTCCATGTCTTGGCTATTATAAATAGTGCTGCTATGAACATTGGGGTGCGTGTATATTTTCAAATTAGTTATATTTTCAATATTTTCAAATTTGCCTTTTCTGGATATATGCCCAGTAGTGGGATTGCTGGATCATATGGTAACTCTATTTTTAGTTTTTTAAGAAACCTCCATACTGTTTTGCATAGTGGCTGCACCAATCTACATTCCCACCAACAGTGGAGGAGGGTTTGAAGGGAATCCATTCTTAACAGCCTCTTCTGTGCTGGACAATCTGGGTCTAGTCAGCCTACTTAAGAAAGCAGAGTTTTCAAACAAACCTGTATTGACTATTAAATCAAATTACATTAAATTGAACAAAATCAAACATTTATTAGGTGCTTATGCTAGGCACAGTGCTGAGTTCCCTGTTCTTAAGGACCTCAAAATCTAATAGAAGAGACAGACACGTAAGCAGTGAAAACACATTGGACAGTGAGACAATGTCTAGGATGGCTGTAAGCCAAGGTTCTGTTGGAACCTTGGAAATGAAAAGAGGAGCGTTTTAACCCAGCCTGGAGATAGGGCCAGCAGGATAGGTTAGCACAAGTTCAACAGGCACTTCATCTTAGGCTTCACACTCTACCTCCAAAGCCCCCAGCAAATCTGTTCATAGCGCTGTCTAGAAAAATATTTTGTTTCAATTTTTATGAATGATTAAGATCTCCTGATAGGTTGTTCCAGGCACCACCATACAATGAACCTTAAGATTACTGACTGTAGGGGGCTTCCCTGGTGGCGCAGTGGTTGAGAGTCTGCCTGCCGATGCAAGGGACACGGGTTCATGCCCCGGTCCGGGAAGATCCCACATGCCGCGGAGCGGCTGGGCCCGTGAGCCATGGCCGCTGAGCCTGCGCGTCCGGAGCCTGTGCTCCGCAACGGGAGAGGCCACAACAGTGAGAGGCCCGCGTACCGCCAAAAAAAAAAAAAAAAAAAGATTACTGACTATATCCTATCAAATTGAACTTTATCCTAATGATCTCATCTCCCACAACTTCCAACTCTGGAGTAAAGAATCTATCTTTCTTCGTACTGTCTCATTCTTCCACATCCTTATCATTTTTCCCCAGAAGGTTTATGCATCTATTTAATCCATGTTTTTAATAAGCATTCTCAGGTTCTTAGGGGTCGTGGTTGACTTCCATGGAGAATAGGGCCCTAAGAATCTGTGAGTTCATTATATACTTAAAAGAGAAAAAGACTATGAACTGTGATTTTAGGAATCAGTCTATTACTACAGCAGGTGATAATATGACATTGATCCATTAACATTTGTAAAACATTGATGTCTCAATTTATTAAAAAGTGTCATTACCATATGAAGGGCCTATATAAAATATTAACCCCCTTAACTTGGTTGTTAGGTGGTGTTTTACATACAAAGGGAAATGAAGACTTTTCCAATATTTTGGGAAATGGACCCTTTGATCTAAATTATTCTTCCTCCCCTTTCATGTCCAAGAAGGTGTCCTAGACCTCACCTTATACATTGTACCCAGTATAAGATTGTTTGAGCATCCATGTTTAAAGGTAAGCCGTTGAGTATGCAAGGGGTACCCAGGAAAAAAATAAGATGTTTTCAAAGTAAGCAAGCAAACTAAGAACAATGGCCAGAGGAAGGCATGGACCAGCAGTTTGGATCAGGTAAGGAGTAATGTGAGCCTCTGAGATTCATATGAAATATGCTTTGAAGGGAGCTCTTCTTCAAGCTCTCAAGTTTACAGATCTGAGAACTGTCTGATATATCAAACAGGAATGCAATTAAGGGGGTAACTACAAAGAGTGCCAAATTTCATGCGGGACTGAGCACATTCAGAGAGTAACAGACATCAGAAGAATTTTTCTTTGAATTAGGATGTTATTAATTTTTTTTTAATTTTAAAAAAAAAGTCTAAACCAGAGCCAGCACCTGCAGCTCCTCACAGGACAGAATTGGCACCAACATACAAGAAGCAAGGGGGCATCAAATAGCCTCCAGACAACATGTAAGGGAGGAAAAATAATTTCCCTCTGCCCTTCTAGGTTCTTGGCTGAGACACCCCCTGTAGTACAAGATAGAGCAACAAGAGGAAAACAAACAGAGGTTTAATAACATGTGTACCTCCTGTATACACAGGAGATACTCAGAAAAACTGAGTAACTCCCAGAAATGGCTCAAGTCTCCACCTTAAATACCACCTCCAGCTAAAGGCAAAAGAAGGTGCTGGGAGCTGGTTATGGGAGCCTACTGGGGAAAGCACAGTAAACGAGGGTAAGGTTATTACACAGATTTAGGTCATTGTCTTCTCCATTGATAAGTTTCTAGAGATTCAGTTATCCTCCTCCTCCTGTTACAGAGAGGGAGATACCCTTACAGAAGGAGTTTTCCCTTATAAATGTAAATATCCCTTACAAAAGAATAACTTCTACTCAGTTTTCAGAGCTTCTCCTGTGTCTGCAGTTTCTCCAAAATACAGCCCAAAGTAATTCTTATTGCCAATGCAGCTCAAGTGATTATTCATTTCCTCACATATCCTAGACATTGAAAACACAGGTCAGTCTGATGAATTCCTTCTCAACACTAATAATGCCTTAGACTAGCTGCTAAAAACCTTTTATGCCCATTTTCCTTAAAACTTAGAGAGCTTTCTGTTGTGCGTCTACCATGTTATCCATTTTGCAAAGAGGTCAGTTTTGTAGAGTTGAAACATTTCAACTATACAAAAAGATAATAAATAAAACATTTCAACTATACAAAAACTGAAATATCTCAGTTAGATGGATATTTCAAGACAACCAATGTTAATTTTCTGGTGGTCTTAATTTGCCACTTCACTTTACATATTACCAAAAAGTCTTCCAGGACTTGTGTTGATGATTTCTCAAATATTAAGAGTTTTATCATAGAATCTTAAAGCAAATATTTTGAATTTTCTGAAAGAACAGTCAAGTAAGTGTAATAATTTCAGACCAGGTAGTTTTGTATAATGCTCATTAAAAATAATTCAACTTTTCGGGCCTCCCTGGTGGCGCAGTGGTTGAGAGTCCGCCTGCCGATGCAGGGGATACGGGCTCGTGCCCCGGTCTGGGAGGATCCCATATGCCGCGGAGCGGCTGGGCCCGTGAGCCATGGCCGCTGAGCCTGCGCATCCGGAGCCTGTGCTCCGCAACGGGAGAGGCCACAACAGTGAGAGGCCCGCGTACCGAAAAAAAATAAAATAAATAAAATAATAATAATAATAATAATAATTCAACTTTTCAAAGAAGGAAACATGGTCTTAATTTGTATCCCATACTGGTAGAAAAGTATGTATGTGCTGGGTATAAATAATTATCGTCATTCTCTACATACTGTTTCACAACTATTTTTAATTTAATAATATATCATGGACATCTTTCCAAGCCATAGACATCTTTCCATGTCAACGTGTACAAAGTTATCACATTCTTTTTAAAAATGGCACATTATTTCACTCTATGAATGGTCCATAATATGTACTCCCTTTTAATGTAGGTTTTGTTTCCAGTTTTCAAAATTTAATTGACCATATTTTTATATGTATCTTTGTGAATGACATATAATTTCTGCTTGAAGTAAAATTGCTGGTGAAAGGGAATGCATATTTCAAATTTTGAATGTTATTACCAAATTGCCCTTCCAAGTATACCAAATTATACTCCCACCCAAAAGTACATGGCAGTACTTATTTCCACTGTCAAATTATTGTTTAATTTGAGTTTATTTCATTATTTGTAAGTTTATTGATTGTGTTAGCTTGCTAGGGCTGCCATCACAAAGTACCACACATTGGGCAGCTTAAATAACAGAAATTTATTTCCTCACAGTTCTGGAGGCTAGAAGTCCAAGATCAAGGTGTCAGCAGGGCTGGTTTCATTTGAAGCCTCCCTCCTTGGCTTGTAGATGGCCATTTTCTCTCTGTGTCTTCATGTGGCCTTCCTCTATATGTGCCTCTTTCCTAATCTCCACTTCTTATGAGGACACCAGTCATATCACACTAGAACCATCCATATGACCTCATTTGACCTTAACTACCTCTTTCAAGGCCCCATCTCCAAATACAGTCACATTCTGAGGTACTGGGGTTAGGACGTCAACATACAAATTTGGGAGAACACAATTCAGCCCCTAGCATTGACCATTTGTACTCTCTTATCTGTGAAATGCCAGTTCATGCCATTTGTCTATTTTACTATTAATCTTTTTCAATTTATTACAAACATTATTTGTATATTAAGGAATGTATTCCTTCTGTTTCTCTTTGCTGTTTTATGTATCAACATACATGAATGCATCTTTTAAATTCTGGTTTGTTAGCAATATAAGGCTAAGTGCAGAAGGGATTTTACTTTTCTCACATCTTTAAATCACCACCTAGAAGCATGACACCTCAGTTTCCCTTGGAATTTTCAGACTAGGTTTTGCTACAACTTATTTTCAATGTAATGCTGATAGCGTGGAACCATCCTAGCTGTTAAAGGCCAGCACTCATATTTAGCGCTAAATTCTCCTCCATTATTGCCCCATTATTAACCCTCTAGTGCTGGTACAAGCAGTCATGTCATTCTAAAAAAATTTTTTATAAAGCAGTTGTTTTCGGAACCAGCTATCTTTGTAGACAGGTAAATAATCATCTATATGGTTTAGTTTGAAGGGCACAAAAATCACTTCCTCTGTGCCTTAAGTCCTCCCAATAAAATCTTCCTTGTCTCCAGAAAGGCCTGGGATAAAGCAAATGGCTATCAGAGAGGGAAGGGGGCCATTCCCAGTTACTCAGTGCTGCAGCAAGGTCGGCGCCTAAGGAAATGAGGCCCGGAGGGTCAGATGATGAAACTTAGCACTGAGAACTGTGGAGAACATAAATAGCCAAGTTGTCATCATCACACATTATTTACCATGTACTTATGGGGTGACGTTTTTCACTGATGAGACATATGGTCCCTGGGCCTGTGGGAATCATCATGTGATGAAGTGAGGAAACTGGGTAGAGAATGTTCCTTCTGGAGGACAGGGAGCAAACAGGAGACAAACCCACTCCTAGTTCTCCCTGGAAACTGGGACTTTATCACCCTCTGTTCCAGCTTTCTGATCTGTATAACAGTATCTATGGTTCTTTACCGCATTCTAGGAGCCTAGAATCACAAACTGTCAGAGAAGGGAGAGATCACCCCTCTCAAAGATAAACAAGTAAGCAGAGGCCCACCTGACTTCTCTACATGGAGAAGGAAGGTGAGGCAGAAACAGAACAAGGTGGGAAAAGGGACGTGTTAGCTCCTTGAAACGCTATTGGCAATTCATCGGGAATTCACAATTACAGCTGGTGATACACTCACTTTCCCTTTTGAAATGAAATACAGGTTGTATAAATGAAACATGTTTCAGTTCTAAGGTCTTTCATGTTTATGTAACTCAAATATATACTCAACAAAGCAGCCAATAGTAGGACACACGCTTTCCTCAATTTGAGGATTAATGGAAAAATGGCAAAATATTTGTTCTTTTTGAAAAATGACTCCATAATAACTTTTAAAGTCAGTTTTGATCTTTCAGTGTATAGCTTAATCCTGAATGCATATTTGTGCAGGGTTATTTAACCATTAAAGCACAGTCTAATCTTTGTAAGAAGCATAAAAAGGTGTGAGTGTGCGTATATGCCTGTGTGTGCACGCATCTGTGTGTGCATGCCCACATGCCCTGGAACCCTGGACACTGGAGTGTGACTCCAGAGTGACAGTAAACAGAAGGCGAGCACGTGAAAGAAGCCTGGGAACATAGAATGAACAGTGGTTTTCCTTTAGTATAAGGGTGTTTTAGTTCTTCTTGTGCTTATGTGCTTTTTTCTAAGAAGTCTATAGTAATGATGGCTAAGAAGTCTACAGTAGTGGTGCCTAAAAAGTCTACAGTAATGATGGCTAAGAAGTCTACAATAATAAAATAGCTATCATTTATTATGTGCCTGTCACTATGCTAAGTCTTTTCTAGGTAATAGCTCATGTAATCCTCGCAACAGCCTACTACCCTTGCTTTATAGTTGAGAAAACTGAAGCAAATGGAGGTTAAGTAACTCTCCCCAGATTCAGATCTGGAAAGCAGAGGAGCTGGGACTCAAACTCAACAGTTCCAGTGTTCAAGGGCTTAACTGCTACAATAAACATGAATTTACTTTTCTCCATAAATGTGTATGGATGTATATATGTGTACACATATACTTTTTTTTTTTTTTTTTTCCAGTACGCGGGCCTCTCACTGCCGTGGCCTCTCCCGTTGCGGAGCACAGGCTCCAGACGTGCAGGCTCAGCGGCCATGGCTCACGGGCCCAGACGCTCCGTGGCATGTGGGATCCTCCTGGGCCGGGGCACGAACCCATGTCCCCTGCATCGGCAGGCGGACTCTCAACCACTGCGCCACCAGGGAAGCCCCATATACATTTTTTTAAGGCTAGGCACATACATGCTGAGGCTTGGTACATTTACATAAATGCATAGCACCTGTAGCTGAATTCCATTCTCTTGTTTGCTGGAGAATAGTCATCATAACTATTTCCCAAAATACTTTAACGGCTAGGTTTTTCAATTGGAGGAAGAATCTTGTACTAGGCAGAAGCCGGCTCTGCAATCCCTCCTTACTGTTTGGTTGCCACCTGACTCAGGACAGAAACGCTCTCAGATTACACGTGGAGCCTAAAAATCAGATTAGTTTCAGAGGAGCACGCTGTGCAGTGATACAAATGCAGATTTGAAATCCTCAAACTCCATCCTCACATTCCATACAAGGAACAATTCTGAAACCTCTCCCCTCAGCAGTCTTCTAGCCTTTTCTCAAACATTCCTAGAATGAAGAGCTCACCCCTCAGAGAGCTCGCCTCTCCACGTCCTCTCACGGAGCCTCCCACATTGTAAGTGAAATCTCCCCACGTGAACCTGAACTCTCGCGGTACAAGCTCTGCACTCAGGAACTGCACAGAAAAGTACACAGTCTAAAGCTGATGAGGTTACCATTTTGCCCAGCTCCCTCCTTCTGAATTCCACCTTTCTCTTTGGGTTCCCACTCCAGTTACCCTGGGAGATAACACAGGTGAAGCTAATATTTGAAAGTAATAAGTTCCAATGGAAAACACTTTCCTCTGTGGCGCTCTGGTGCTGTAATAGTCTGGGGTCATCACACCCTCTTGAATGTTGTGTTTAACTAGAGCTGCTGAAAGCTACTGCTGAGTAACGTGCCAACAATGTTGCAAAGGTGCAGGAATGGACAAATACCACCATAAAATGAATCAGGCCTTAGGTATGTAATACACCAGGGTTCCAGTTCTTCAACCCTCTGACCCCAAACCATCAGACCCAGACCCTGGCCTCCAGCTCCTGTATCTTTAAGACCGTTGAGGCATCTGAACCTTCAGAACATGGCTGGACCTAACCTTGGCTGCAGCTTCTCGGCGTGTTCCAGCTTCAACCTTGGATTTGCCACAAACTGTGGGTTCTGGCTCTGCTCACATTTGGCCTCTCCCAATGTACTGACCCTGGTCATATTCACTGACCTGGATTTTGCCTTCAGGACAAGGTTTTCACTTCTTGCCAACACTTGCCTATTTATGTCATCATTATTTCAATCTCAGGACTGATGAAGCTCATGACCCTGAAGGCTTAACCAGGCAGACGGAATGAAGCCAAAGCACTTCTCTCACCTTATTTGCCACCACTCCTGGGTGCGGCTCCCCTATCCAGCCTTCCGGCTTCACCTGGTCCTGGTCCTCCCCACTTTGTCAGCACCGTCCCCCTGCCCCACAGGCCTTTTCCCTCTACTCCCCAGTTCAAATCCTATCACAGGGTTAAAAATTCAGGCTCTGGAATCAGACTGCCTGGGTTTGGGTCCAGTTTCTCTACTTATTAACTAGGTGGCCTTGGGCAACTGTGACTTAACTCTCAATACTTAGGGTTTTTCCATGTGTAAAATGAGAATTGTAGCAGCACCAGCTATGGAGGCGCCACTAGCTGACGATCCAACATCCAGGTCCTTCCTCCTCCTTCAGGTCTGTCCTTAGGCTGCTGTGTGCTCAGACTGACAGACAGAAACCAAAGAAAGCCTCCATTTCTCTGCCAATCCTGCCACTGGGTTGTCTGTATGACACAGTTCTAACCAATGAGATGGAGGGGAAGTCTGAAGTCGGTTTGGAATCCCTAGGGAAGTTTTTCTTTCCATTTATTAGCATTCATTGTTTTCTTTATCTTTCTGCTGGGATGCCAATGATCAGCTTGCAGTGGATCGTCCCTTTTGTACCATGGGGAAAACCACACCCAGAGCCTGGAGCAAGAAGCTAGAAGGAGCGGGGAAACCTGATGATTTCTCAAACACCCGTATCAGCCCAGACTGCCTACTCCTGGACTTCTTATATGTGAGGAAAAATAAGTCTCCACTTGATTATGCCACTATGGCCAGTTTTCTGTTGCCTAACAACTTTGTAAAAAGAACTAATGACACATAGCCTTCTGTCTTTCTTACCAAATGACACAATATTTTAACAGGTTACCCTCACCTCAGGAATTGGACTATGAATGACCTAAGGCTGGGAGAGAAAATGCACTGTCCACAGTGACCTCTTCATGTCTTGCCTCTTCTTCACGTGCCTAGGCTGGCCTGCGTGACCCCTCCATCCTGGGATAGATGCAGGAATTGGCAGACCAGGAAATCCTTCCCTCCTTAGATCCTTCACAGCACTATTGTGACACCTTCTTCTCTTGGTGTTAAAACGATATTCTGCCTCTACTCCAGCTATTTGTTTATTTTTTGGTCACCCTTCCAGATTATGAACTCCTAAGGGCCAAAAGTGTGTCTTACTCAGTTTGTATCCTCTGCAGCCACTATGCCAATCAATACCTGGCACATAAAAGTTCCTCAGTAAGTATCTACTATGTTTCATTAAGCTAAATTGCTTTGAAACTGACCAGTAAAAAAGACCAGAAATAATTAGCCAGATACCTGGTTTCCTGTCACTTGTTCGTTGGGTGCAATTTGCTTTCTTTATAGCTCTGTTCACCTAAATAAGATTTGTTTCCCTCTACTATCCAGAAATGGCATTTTTTTTTTAAAAGTATGTCAAAAATTCCAGGGAATCCCAAGAAGGGAAGACACCATGTTTGTAGTATCTTGGTCACTGTCCTTACAATGTGTTTTTTGTTCATTCAACAAACAGTTATTGAGCATCCAAGTGCTGACATTGTTCCTATGCACTGGATATACAAGCAAGCAAAAAAGGAAAAAGCAGAAGAAAACCCATTCCTACCCTTATAGAGCTTATAGTCGGATGGAGAACCAATGTCATGTGCTCAGTAGCAGAGAGTAGAAAACAGGGAAAGGAGCTGGTCCGTAGGGCTGGCGAAGGCTTCCCTGAGGAGGCAGCAACTGAGCTGCCGTCCGAACGAGGCACAGGAGTGGAGCAGAAGCAGCTGGAGGAAGACAGAAGAGCAGTGCAAAGACCGTCGATGGGAGGGAGCACGGCTGACGGAAGGAACTGAGTCTGGATAGCCGGAGCGGAGGGTAAGTGATGAAACAGGAGACGCGCACGGGGGCCAGGCCATGCCAGGCTGAGTAGACCTGTGGGAGTTTGTGTGTAACATGATCAGATTTGGATTTTCAAAGATCACTTTAGGGCACAGTGATTGGAAGGCAGCAAGAGGGGCAGTGTGCAGCCTAGACAGCGCAGAAAAGCTTCTCTAAAGGCCAATCTCTGCCTTTTCAACCATCAGCCCTCTTCTTGCAGGAGCCCAAGGGCTCAGCAAGGACCTGGGACAGGCCACTGATCCACGTGGCCAGAAAAGTTTGGAAGTGGAAGATGGGTCAAACTCAACTGAAAATGTTGTAAGGCTGTTGCCAGACTCATAGTTACCCTCCTAGCTTTCAAGGGAGACTTAAAACTCACGCCTTGCCATCTTGGTGACCATAATTACTTACTATGTGTGGTTTGTTGTCTTGAGAAAAGGGAGAGTTGTTTTTCCTAAAGTAATGCAATTTAGGGTCACTATGAAAAGTAAAGAAGTGACTGATAAAAGGAGTCAAGAGTCTTAGCAAGATTCTGTGTTTGTGTCAGGGAAAGGTATTTAAATTAAGGAATCTGTGCGTTGGCGTGACAGCCTGGGGGAAAACAGATATAAAACTGACTTTCTGGCAGGTTCTCAGCAGGCTCCTATCTTTCTGGGTTTCCACTGGCAGAGCCCAGCGCCTCAGGCCCTGAGGCCAGGTAATCATGTGTTTTGATAAAAGTCAACAGAGCATTCCTTAGAGTTGAACAGTTCAGTCAAAATCTTACTTGCATTTACTCCAAGAAAAGCCTGGAGTTTTCTTTTCTTGATCTTAGTCCAAGGACGAGGTTTTCCGGAAAGTCTGAGAAGAAATTTATGCCTAGCAGTTAGAGGCCTATAGGGAAAGAAAACAATACGTTCCTTTTTTTCTGGAGAAAAGTAGAGCAAACAGCCTTGCAATCAATTTCTCTGGCATTCCTAAGCCCTTGGAGGATGCATATTGGCCATTTTGTACCTACACACAAAGTATCATTTAGTCCAATACTGATACCACAAGAGCTGGGTCTATATACAATGGTAAACGTTGCTTAGCAAAAAAACTGGCTGTATTCCTGCATTCACTTATATGTTTCTAAATAATTGAGCATCAATTAAGTAGCCACACACTGCTACATAGTGGGGTTTGCAGTGGTATATCCAGCATCTTTGATTTCACTAGGGTGCCACTAGGGCAAATGTCTCATGAGTTCTGAGATATGAGTCCCCACGAGTGAAGGCCTTGTTGTGAGCAATCAGGTTAGAACTCCCATCCTGCAAACTCCTGCAAAATATGTGTTGTGGGTCACAACAATGTGAATATACTTAACAATACTGAACTGTACATTTAAACATGGTTAAAATGGTAAATTTTATATTATATCCAGACAAAACTATAACTCAAAAAGATACATGCGCCCCTATATTCACAGCAGCATTATTTACAATAGCCAAGACATGGGAACAACCTAAATATCCATTGACAGATGAATGGATAAAGAAGTGGTACATATATACAATGGAATAGTACTCAGCCACAAAAAAGAACAAAATAATGCCATTTGAAGCAACATGGATAGACCTAGAGATTATCATACTAAGTGAAGGAAGTCAGACAGAGAAGGACAAATACCATAGGATATCACTTAAATGTGGAATCTAAAATATGACACAAATGAACTTATCTATGAAACAGAAACACACTCAGACATAGAGAACAGACCTGTGGTTCCCAAAGGCAGGGGGGTTGGAGTGGGAGTTTAGGGTTAGCAGATGTAAGATTTTATATACAGAATGGATAAACAACAAGGTCCTACTGTATAGCACATAGGGAACTATATTCAATATTCTGTGATAAACCATAATGGAAAAAATATAAAAAGGATATATATATACACACATATATATCTGAATATATGTGTGCGGATATATATATATATACACATATATATCTGAATATATGTGTGTGTGTATATATATATATATATGTGAATCACTTTGCTGTACAGCAGAAAATTAACACAACATTGTAAATCAACTATACTTCAATAAAATAAATTTTAAAAATAAACTTAAATATATACAAAAAATAAATAAATAAAATAGCTGTCCAGTTACCCATCACGCCATCTTATTTTAATCCATGGGACAGCACATACTATATTTGGATTTTTCTAGGTATTTATGTGTTTGTTTATTATCTGTCTCCCCACTAAAATCAGGGATCATGGCTGTCTTGTTTACTTCTGTAGCCTCAGTATCTAGGAAAGTGGCTGGCACATAGCAAACACTCAATAAAAATTTGTTCATTAATATTACTAAATTGCATCATTATACAAGGCAATATAGCAAATACATTAAAAGCACATATTTTGAGTCCAAACCAATGTTTGGGTTCCACCCCTTCTACACTGCTATTGTCAAAATGACAATTTAACCTCTTTGTCTGTTTCTACACCCTGAAAATGGGAATAGTAACTACTTCACAAGATTGACATGAGAATTAGATAATGTCTTACCTTTACATGTGTATAATATGTGTTAGCTATTAATATTACAGAAAATTAAAAAGCACAAATGACATACAGCCTAACTATAGCCCCTCCAAATTTACTTCTATTGTTTGCCTAAAGGCTTGCACTCACATATTGTTGTAATTCATATGCACATAAGAAAACTAATTTTTATTGAGAACTTACTATGTACCAGTTACCATTTTACGCACTTTATATCTGACTTATTTAACCTCTATTGATCATATGAGAAAGTTACTATTACTATACCCATTTTACAGGTGAGAAAAATTGAAGCCTAGAGGGGTTGAGTAATTTGCCCAAAGTTATACAACTAGAAAGTTGGCTCAAACTTGAAAGTTGTGCTCTGTAGACTCTGTTCTTAACCATTATTAGCATGGGCCTCTCCATATTTTGATTAACTTTTTCAAAAACTTAACATTATAAACAGCAAGGTCCTACTCTATAGCACAGGGAACTATATATATGTGTGTGTGTGTATAACTGAATCACTTTGCTGTACAGAAGAAATTAACACGTAAATCAACTATAGTTTAATAAAATAAATTTTAAAAATAAACAACATTAGTTCATGCCACTATTTTCATATATCAAAAAAGTCAACATGATTGTCATCTTTTAAAAATAGACTATCCAATTGTGATGACGGAAAGCAGGTTTTTAAACTGCTGGTGGATATAAATTATTTTAGTTGATCTTAAAAAAAATAATGTAAGGTCACTATTACTAGCTTCACTTTATATAGGGACTCCAAGGCAGAAGTTTCAATGATTCTGCTAACATCACACAGCAAGTTTACGAGCCAAGTCTTCAACGTCCAGTTCTAGTACTTTTGGTCCTTTTTGTAACTGTCTACATTAATGGAATATTACATGTTTAATATGGCATACCCTGTTCAGTTTTGAATTAACAACTGGTGGTCGGAATTTGATATTTGGAGCATAAGTATTTCTTACCCCAACTCTAAAAATCCTCTCAACCTAAATTCAAGATTAAGCAATGGTATTCTACAAAATCAAAGTTTTCTCCTTTTGGTTTCTGGATGGACTTTAAAAGTTTGGTCAATTTGAAACCATAATGGCCTTCATAGTGACATGGTGGGAGAAATCCTACAAGGGTAATGTATCAACAAGAAACCCAGAATTATAGTTCGGCCTATAATTCTGTAAAGAGTAAAGAAAGCGAAAAATCCAGGCCAATCACTCAAAATAAAGCCCAGTCAATGCCATGAAAATAAAAGAGGAGCAGGAGCAAACGTCTGGATCTTTCTGAGGCCTTCTTAAATTAAAGGAACAACTGTCATTCAGACTTTGCATTTATAAACCTAGCCCGGAGTTGGGTTCCCCAGAAGCCTTTTTTATGGGGTTAAAACTCACTGCCTAGAGGGAAAAGTACCAAGTGCAGCAAGTAAAAATGCCTGTTGAGAGTGCAACTGGGACAGGCAGCTGCTAAGCAGGCCCCAGTGATCCCTTCCTCCTGAATCTCATGTCCTTGTGTAATTACCTTCCCTTGAGTGCTGGTGGGACAGGGATAAAATATGGCAAAAGTAATGGGATGTTACTTCCAATGTTAGGTTACAAAAAGACTCTGGTTTCCATCTTTCTTCCCTCTCTCACAGGCTCGCTGGCTCTGAGGGAAGCCAGCTGATATGCTGCGAGCTTTCCTATGGAAAAGTCCATGTAGCAAGAAACTGGGGGAGACCCTCAGTGCAATGGCCAGCAAAGAAATGAATCCTGCCAACAACTGCATGAGCCAGCTTGGAACCAGATCCTGCCCCCATTGAACTTTCAGATGAGGCTGCAGCCCCAGCTGTCACTTTGACTGCAACCTTGAGAGAGACCTTGAGGGACAGGTATTCACATAAGCTGTTCCCAGATTCCTAACTCCAGAAACTGAGAAAAAATAAATGTTTGTTATGTTAAGTGACCAAGTTTTGGGGTCATTTGTTATATAGCAATATATTTCTAATACAGAAACTTTGCCAAAAGCAAAGTCCCCATTATCTGAGACTCACTCATTTATTCATTCTCTTAGTACCTATTTATTGAGCATTACTAAGATAAAGTCATATTAGGGACAAGAAGAGTTCCTTGTCTTCAAGGAGCTATGTTCTAGACAAGTCTACAAATATCTAAGAAAGGCAGCAATATTGAAGGTCCAGTCCAGGAAGGCATTCCCAAAGAAGTGAATTCCCAAAGAGGTTCTTGGCCAGTCCTTGCTGGATAGACAGTACTCAACTGGCAGGCAGAGATGGAGATAGGAAAAGCCAGAGAGTGAAGTGGATGGTGGAAGGTAGGAAGCAGGTCTAGACCTCCGAGAGTCTACAAGCTAATGGAAAAGGCATGAGGAAAAGCCACAGGGGAGAAAGAACAAGGTTCATTCAGGGTTTCCTTTCTGGCCAGTCACCACCAGCATCAGGGACTCTGGAGAAAGAGCCCATCCTCTGCCTGGTCCTAATACTGTATACACAATTTGTTGATCTTGTCAAAGATGGGGACAGGGAGTGGAATTTCTTCCCTTCAGTTTGTACCATCTCTGAGGTCATTGCTATACTGTTCCATTGTTCCTAAGCTTGAATGAACCATTCATCACTGCAAACGACTAGGGGAAAACAAAATGCACAAAAGGCATTTTCAGATACAGCAGCCTGAGGATTTATGTCTCATCACTTGGAGGCTAGAAATTGAGCTAAAATGATGCATATGTCTCATGAAATGTGGAAGAGAGAAATTTCGGAGTCACAAATTCAGACCCCTAATAAAGATGATTTAATGATGACTGTTGTAGGAGTTTGAATTCCTATTGTATGACAATTGCACATCTCTATTATCATCATTAGACCTTTCTTTGGCTCTTTTTGGAGTCTTTGGAAAAGTCTTATAAGGTTTACTCTAAAAATATTATTTCACAAATGAAGTATTTGAGTAGAAGACATAGGATACCCTCAAACTTCGGCTAATGTTGTTTTCATCACTGATGTTAATTTAATTTCTTGAGTTATTTAGGTCAAACATTTCTATCATGGAAGTTATTACAAGCTGAACTGTGTAACCCCAAAATTCATATGTTGAAGTCCTAACCTCCAGCACCACAGAATGTGGCTGTGTTGGAAGAAAGGGCTTTTAAAGGGATAGTTAAAGTAAAATGAGGTGATGTGGGTGACGGGTACTAATTCAGTATGACTGGTGTCCTTATAAGAAGAGGAGATTATGACACACGCACACAGGGGAAAGACCGTGTGAAGACACAGGAAGAAGACTGCCATCTGTTAGCCAAAGACAATGACCCTCAGAAGAAACCAACCCTGCCAATACCGTGATCTCAGACTTTTAGCTTCCAGAACTGTGGGAAAATAAATTTCTATTGTTTAAGGCACCCAGCCTGTGTGGTACGTTGTTATGGAAGCCTTAGCAAACTAATAACTAGAAGTCTTTATAGTTTCATGAAAGGAATAAAGAGAGTTCTCCCAAAACTTTTTAATCATCCTTTCACAGTAAATATATTTAACTCATCTATAAACTATTCGGTATTTGGTATAAGTTATTAATTAAAAAAATTTCTGTTAAGAAAAGATGTTTATTGGAGATAGATTAGAAAATATACATAAGCAAAATGAAGAAAATAAAAATCATTCATCCTTTATCAACCAATATTATGATTTATCACCAATGATTTATCCTTGCAGATATATATAGTAATGGTTCAAAATATTCTGATGGAGCATGGACTTTTCCCACAGGACTTTGGTCAAGTTTGGGCAAGCTGGAACCTTCATGAGCTTCCATTTTCTCATCTATAAAATGGGGATAATAAGAACTGCCTTCCTGGGTTTTTGTCAGTTGTACAATATATAATCAAGTACAGTATATAAGCACTTAACAAAGTGCCTGGCACATAGTAAACAAACAATAAATGGTCTGTATATTTTATATAGCCTGTATTTTACTATAACAAGTCATTCTGCACATGCTATTTTTACAGTCTGCTTTTTTTTTTTTTTCATGCTTGGTATAGTTTCATTACTAGCTGTTTATGAAGTTCTGTTTCTGGGTATTTAAGCACCCCACATATAAGAATATTGTTTTCTGGTTTCATGGTGTTTTCACTTGAATAGCCTTTCTTCAGGCCTCTTGGTGTAGAATTTCATGCCGCTTTAAGACTCTTGGTCTTTTAGCGGCCTCCTTGCGTTTAGGAAGACTTCCAAAAGCACAGTTGGGGATTGAGAACTCGTTCAAATTTGAGACGGTGCCAGTGGCAAAGAGAAAACAGAACTGTTCCTGCTGACTCTGCACTGCAGCTGCCAGATGCCTTGGTTAACTTGCAGAAAGGGAAACAAAATGGAATGGCGAAACGAAATGCTTTGGAGACGACATGGTGGTGGCAGAATAGGGGTTTCCTCCGCTGGTGCTCTTAGCAGTGGTGCTAAGGGTCAGGATGCCCCAGGCCCACATGTCTTGAGTCCGAGCCAGGCCACCCCATGATGCGGTCAGCCTATAGCCTACAGGAGGGGACTCCAGCCGGACTGCCAAGGGTACTGGAAGTCACCGCCTCAGTGCCCCTGTACCACCCCTACCCCCAAAAGTGACCTCCTCCACCTGAAGCTTTCCTCACTGAGGTTCTTAAAGTGCAAAAACTCAGGACAGTATTTAAACCCAAAGTTCTTAGAATGAATGAGTTTCAAGCCCCTTCCTAAAGCAGGGGAAAGGTAAACAGCTTGAGAGAATACACAGCATGTGTGGGTAAGAAAGATATCAATTCCAAAGCAGAGGCTGGAGGCTGAAGTTAAGTCCTGTTTATCTCCAACTGTGCAAGGGTCATCGGAAGCTGCGCAGGGGGATAGGATGGCGCCATAGGTACCCAAGGTCTCTTACAAATACTCTACAGCCATCACGAAGAAAAGACTACATCCTAACCTGGCATCAGGATATTTCCTAAGGACATGCAGGCCAAGGCTGCTTCCATATAGAAAAGAACTGCTTTTATCCATAAAGTGGCACTTTATGGAACAGCCTTGGGCTCTACGGAAAACAGGGAGGGAGGGCTGCGAGCTCCCACCTGTCAGCAGCAGTTCTTTCTTCCAGTAGTTCCATTATCACCTCAGGGCAACTCAACAAATATTTGCCAGGCGTCCAGCATGAGCAGGACATTGCATTAAGGCGGATGTACAGAATGAAGGCTGCTCCAGGGAGCTGGAGCTTGTTCGTGCAGCAGCTTTGGCGCTGGAGGCTGTGAGGAACCCACCCCCACCGTACTCCAAGGTCAGCTGCTGGGCTCCCTGCACTGGAAGGGAAGGATCACTATAACACCACCCACTGGGGCTTTCCTGACAACCAGCTTTTCTAAAGACAAAGTGAGAATCTCTCTAATCAAGATAAACAATTTAACATGGATCTTGGAATCACCCTGAGAAACACATGTGACTGTTTATTTCGTAAGAGAGTGATTTTGTGGAAGACAAGATTCAGGACTGTGTGTCAATGGCAATATATTGCTGCAGCTGGCTATATATATATTTTAATGTCTTTTTTTCTGCTGGTTTTTCTACCAGAGTTTGGAAGCACAGAAGGTCACCAACATAAACTTTATGCTATAAAGATGCCTCAGTAGAACCCCTAAAATGACACAATTCCCAGAGTCTTGTTTACAACTAAGCAATTCCACCCATTTTTTTTGGGATGTCTGAAGACACGGGGTCTTCATTTCTTCATGTGAAAAATGAGCACTGTGCTGGCCAGATGAATCACAATGCCTCCCAAGCCTACAGTCACCTTCCAAAGGAAACTCCCACTTGGAGCCCTGTGGAGGAAAATTGCTCCAGGCCATCAGTCCCAGCTCTGGCTGCACATCAGAATCACTGGAGAGCTTTTAAAACATGCCACTATCCAGGCTCACCCCACAGATTCTAATTTCAGGGTTCCGATTAATCCTGGATGGGGTCTAATTTCTAGGTCATCACAGAAGATTCTGTTTTGCAGCCTGGGTTGAGAACCACTGCTTCAGACCATTCCATAAGCTGGAGAGACCAAGCACGACTCCACCCTCCCTCCCCCATATGCAAGTAATGGGACCAATGTCGAACTCTTAACTCAAGGACAGCCAAGACCTAAGTTGGCCTGGGTCCTCTGAGGTGGCCTGTGTTGGGATCCCCAAGGCAATCCCCATATTCAGAGATTTGCTACAGGGACTCATGGGACTCAACACATAGTTGGACTCATGGTTAAGATTTATTACAGTGACGGAGTAAGGATACACAGTCAGATCCTAATGGAAAAAGACAGGCAGAATCTAGAGAAATCCAGGCACAGGCTTCCTATGCTCTCTTTTTATGAAGGGACACACTTGAACACATTACTTTCTCCAGCAATGAAGAATGTAGTAATATGTGTGCAATGTTTCTTCCAGGAAAGCCCAGTAGAGACAGAGCATTCAACATGTTTATTGGGGGCTGGTCACATCTGCACTCTCTGCCTAGCATGCATCAAAATTCCAGACTCCCAGAAGGAAAGCAGGTGCTCAGCATAAATATCCTTGATTGCACAAACAGTCTAGGCACAGAGAACCACCCTTATCAGTTTTGAGAATGGTGAAAACACCCACATACCAGCCAAAGGCCAATCTTGCAAGCAGGCCTTTCCAAAGAGAGCAGTCTCAGGCCTGCTGTGTTAACTCTTTTCTGCACACGGCCCAAAACAAAGATGCTGATTATCAGTTAGATGGGTAAATTCTGTCTCAGGAATTTGACTTGGGAAATAAGAACAGCCTCAGGAAGTTGTTTTGAGAGGAGAAGCGGCCACACACAAAGAGAAGCAAAGATAAGAACATGACCGAGTCACATGATGGCAAGGCTCCAGCGAAGAGCACAAACTCCAGGGCTGAGGGTTCAGCAAGGTAGCTCAGCTGTTAGATCTCTGTTGGCTCTTCTGCCTCCCAAATCCTGTTGTTCTTCTTTCCCTGAAACCTGTCACCCCAGCCGTTCCTGGTTTTCCATGAATATTCTGTGGAGCCACTTTATAAGTTTGTCCTTCCTATATGTAGCTTATCCTTGCTCTAAACCTCCATCTCTCAGCCAGAGTATGTCTTAATATCTTTTAACTAAAAGAGCTCACAAGCTCGCTCATCACATGATACTGACCCAGGACCACCTCAGAGGTAGGCAGAGAAAGAGCAACCAACCACAACCTCAAAAAAAGGAAAAAAGTCTTGTGAGTCATCATCCAGACTAGGCTTCACAAAGCCACAGTTATTCTTAGCCACACACTGCCCTCCACATCAAGTGGACTTTTTTGGCTGAATTGGGTGATACCTTTGCAGAAATGATACAAAGTTTTGGTGATGGAGACCATGAAGATTTGGTCTTTGTGGTCCCGGAATACAAAACAACTAACGGAGGATTGTGGAAAAGTTCCCAGCTCTATGAAACTCATCCAGTTATAACTTGGTCTCACTCATTTAATGTTTAGCTGGACGTGTCTATGGACTTCAAAATCATTTTAAACAGTGAAATAACCACATAAATATTCAGTTCAGATGCTATGAAATTCAAACTTTTAGGTTGAAGGATTAAGACCTGCTTCTATCAAAAGAGCACGAGTTTATTTCTCTCCATTCCACAGCCCATCTTTCCAGTGCTAACACTGTCACCATTACATGCTCTTCCTATCACAATGGTTGTTGATTCAAATAAATCAGAGAATGTTAGAACTGGAAGAGACATTACCAAACACCTGAAATTCAAGCCTCTGGTTTCAGAGATGAGAAGCTATAGGCCCAGCAAGATTTATAGGCTTATCCAAGGTCTCACAGCTGGCTTGAACCAGAGCAGAACTAGAACTCTTAATCTCCTGACTCCCAGGCTAATTTATTGCCACTCTGGGCTCTTCGTGTTGGTCTTTTCCTGTGCAACAGAATTCAGGCTCCAAAACTGTGGATAACTTCTGACTATTTTTGCAGCTGTTATCTTTCCAAAGTCTATTATCATTCCCAGAAAATATTAACATTCACAAGGCTGTGGATTTGTGATTGTGCAATAAGTAAATAATACATCGTTCTCAAATGTGCTAATCTTTGCAAACCAAGATCACGTGTTTGTAAATACCAGGAAGTTACACCCAAAATATGTACTTTTGAGTCTCTAAGAACAAGTCAGCATGATGTGTTTTCTGCTACAGTTACACTTAAAAGAGAATTTAACCTTCACTCACTCATTTACTTTTAAAACTATGTCACATGACAGTATTCAATTCAAAAAAGGTAAATGTTACCTGTATAACAACTTTACTCAGACGTTAGGCATCAGTTAATCTATCAGTGATGAATGAAAAATAACTTAGTTAACCATTGTTAGAATACCAGCTGTTCCAGGATTGGGCATGGTGAAGGGAGACAAAGCAATACAAAGTAAGATACTCTCAGAGCATTTAATGTGCAGAAGACAAAATGCAGAAAGATATTAAAAATGTGCAGAAAAATATTAAAAACAATAAGCACTAGATCATACAGTATATCTTACAATAATACCCCAAGAACTCAAGGACGAAAGAGAATAGCAGAGACAGGAGGGTCCAATTAATAGTTTTCTGACTGGGCATTTGTGATTGGATGTGGTTAAAATAGAGCATTTTTGCTCCAAGGCATAGTAGAAAAGCAGGACAACTTTGATGTCAATCTGATTTTTATTTCTAATTTTTCCATCCACATAATGAGTATTTATTGAGCACATTTTTATGTGCCTAACACTTTGCTGGCCATTGCAAAGGATCCAACTATGGGAGCATTGCTTAAATTCTCAAGGCCTCAGATTCCTTACCACTGAAATATGAAAAGCGTATCAGATAATATTAGGTCCCTTCTAGTTCTTACTTTCTATGAGTCGAACCTCTCCAAGATGAAGAAGGAATTCCTGATAAACTCTTACAATCTGTTTGAAACAACAAAATGTGTGTGCATGGAAACAGGAATACACAATACCCAATTTTCAGGGGTTCTAAAGTTTTTTGTCCTCCTAACACACAGGAGAGTTATAACACATTTCTTTCAGTGGCTCGGTCAGTACACTTGGAGAACATGCCTCATAGAGGGGAGAATCAAAATGGCAGTGGAAAACTAAATAGGTTTGAAAAGTTCTCCCAGGTGATCCAGACATGAGCCCCTCTTCTCAGAAGGGCTCTGCCACCTCTTTGCTCAAGTAAGAATCATTGGATTAAATGTTCAAATGAATGGAATAGTTCTGATGAAATGTGCTGAAATGGTAAAGAATAAAAACTTTCTTCTTTCATTCAAGATAAATTCAAATACCTACTGTGTTCCAGTCATTGTGCTAGGTACTACAAATTAAAAATAAAGAAGCAAACCAGAGACCCGGCCCTTAAGGGACTTAGAGCATGGTAGCCTAGGTCAACTACAGGACACTACAGGCTACAAATATCAGAAAACCTGACAGGCTTAAACACTAAGGACTGTGATTGGATGATGTAGCTGGAATCCTAAAAGTAGGGCAGGCATCACAGTTGGCTTCATCTAGTGATTCAAATTAGTTGGTTTCAAGGAACCTTGGCTTCAAGTCCCAGCTCCTCACTTACTAGCAACATGACTCCAGCGAGTTGTTCAGTTTCTCTAAATCTCAAGTTCAACATCTGTAGAATAGGAATAATAATTGTTCCTGCCTCAAAGTGTTGTTATGAGGATTAAATGGGACAATGGTAATGAAGCACTTAGCCTGATGCCTAGAAAAACGCAAAGGCTCAAAACAGTTATTATCACTATCATCACAATTAAAATGGCTGACTATGTGCAAAAGTGAGACTTAAAAAAAAATGCAGAATTTTACAACCCACAGCTAAGCTTGTGAAAAAAGACAAAAAGTTGGTTGAAAAGTGATTTGGGAAGGATAATTTGCAGAATGTAGCAGAAGTCCTTTTGGAGAAAGGAAGATAAAAGGGTGGTTACTGGAGGGAGATCTCAGGATGGAGACAGAACTCGCTATTTTGGAAGTAAAGAAACCTGGGTATTTTTATAGTCTGAGAGGTGGGATCTAGTAGAGGTGAAGAAGCTGAAAATACTAGAGAAAAAGAGAATATTGCAAATTGCAGAGGAGATGGACACCAAACACAGGTGTAGGCATTTGCCTTGAGCAGATGATATGATGACAATTTTTTAATTATTCCATTTTATTAAATGCTTACTACGCCAGGCACCAGCCTAAGTACTACGCATGTTATCTTATTTTAGCCTCACAACAACGTTGTGAACAACAACGTTAAGAAGTAGGTACTTTTTATCTCCATTGAGCACCTCTGTTCAAATCTAAAACTGAGGTTTGGAAATTGTTAAATAACACCTAGTAAAAATGGAACACAAATATGAACTTGATTTTCACACCAAAACCTGTGTCTTGATACCTAAGTTAAACTGAGGTAAAGAAATGAGAAGAGGTGCATATATTACATATACTAAAACATCTGTAGCTTGGGGATAGCAATTAGTGGGAGTCTGTACTGGATAGAATCCGTATTCTCCAGGAAGTATACAAAATTAACTACTGAGATAGAGGAGTTCAGACAATGTCTAGAAGTCACAAAGGAAGGAAAAGAATTACTGGGGGAGAGGCAATAGTCAATAAGAATTTTCCAGAATCAATGAAAGACTTAAATGTTCAGATTTAAGAATCACAATGAATACTAAGCTAAACAAGTAAAAACTAAGCCACACTTAGATTCACCCAGGTAAGACTGCAGAACACCATTGATAATAAGAAAATTTTAGTACTCAGAACAAAAAAAAAACAGATTACCTACAAAGTAACAATTAGACTAAAGCAGACTTCTCAACAGGAGAAAACAAAGACCACAAAATAACAGAAAGTGCTGAGGGAAAATATCTGCTAATGTCATTGAAGAGGAGAGATAAAGTTTGAGTGTGTGCGTTTTCAAACAGTCCCTGAAAGAACTACTAAAGAATGTACTTTAGAAAGAGGAAATTTAACAGAAAAGGAATGAGTGGAGAGCGAAAACCAATATGGATCAAAGAACTTGGTAAATACTGATACTTTGGTAAATATTCATTCACTATTTGAAATAACAATGATAATAATGACTACTGAAGAGAGGAATTTAAATGAAGTAAAACTAAGGTACTTAAAAAATGGAAGAAGGGGAAGGTGATTTAAATTAAAGAATTCTAAAGTCATTATTTTGTTCAGAAATAGTGGAGACATATCCATTTTTGACTTTTTAGAGTATGTTTCTTTTTAATGTAAGAGTAACTGTTATCAAATTACAATCTCTAATTTTAAAGGGAGGGAACTTCAAAATCTTGGTTTTAGAGTGAACATAGGAATGGGTGTGACTAACTGTAGGTGTAATTAATTTCTATAGAGAAAAGGATCTAAAGGAAATAGGACAAAATGTTAGGATTTGTTAGCATCTATTATTTTCTGTATTTTTGAAATATTTTGCAATTAATTTTTTTTAAAAAAAGAAGAGGCTTCTGGTGCTTTTAACTGACAGGTTTTGCTTGATCACATATCAAGCCACCATCGCTGAACCTTCACTAAATGAAGAAGCTGAACCAGCGAAGCTCATATTTGTCTAGCTAGGGCCTCACCACCTGCAGAAGCAGAAGTAGATGATATGTTCCTTTCTGTTTCTGCAAGCAAAGTGTCCCTGTGAGGCATCTGGACTTTGAGCATGTGAGTCAGGCTCATAGTTATAGCCTGTCTCACCAGGTCACAGTGACCTTTGTGATTTTCACTTAGATGCTTCTGGAAGGATAATCTTAGTAGTCTTTCAAAGTCCTTTCCAAGTCTCTGTCAGTCTATGTTTATCATTTTCATGGTCTAATTGGGCAGTTTTCATAAATTGATACAAAGTGTCTTCTGCACGAGCACAGTCAAGCTTTACAGCTGTTGTAAAGAGAGTATCACTCTAACTCTGCCTGGCTAGAGTTGGTTGGTTTGTTTGTTTTAATGGGATATGAGTCCTTTAATAGCAGTCTAATCCCTTCAATTTACAAAAAAGTGAGGGCTAGAGAAATCAGTCTTCTTGCCCAATATCTTACAACTAATAAATGAGAAAGCTGAAAATCAAATTTTGGACCCATCACTATCATCATTCTCTAAGATAATGCCTACATTCCTAAGCTGTTACAGGAAGTAGTATGTTATCTGTGAAGATCCTGAAAGTATCAACCACGAAGATATCATGATTTATAGCCACCTGATTTAACTCCAGTGGAACAGCAAAGTGCAATGCCTCTGGCATTCGAGGCCACACCCCCGGGCTATCCATGTCTAGGCCTGTGCCTGTCCAATGCAGCCAGGCTCCTGGGATCTTCAGAGGTAAGTCCTCCTGCATGACCCCAAGTTGTGAATCCAAGTTGTGAAGAGTTTGAGGAAGGCGCATTTGCTGACAGCACAACCTTAACAACAGCCATAAGGTTGCTAACATGGTTAGACACACCTCACTGGAATGATCAAAACTGCCCAGGTCACCTGCTGTTGGGTTAAAGAACCATTACCCTGGAGAGGACTCTGAGAAGTCACAAAGGACACCGAGATCTAACCACAGCACTTTTCAAACTCTCTTGTGCACATGAATCATGCAGGTATCTTATGAAAATACAGATTCTGATTGAGTGGGCTGGGGTAGGGCCTGATACTCTGCATTTCTAGCAAACTTCCAGGTGGTACCCATACTGCTAGTCCCACGGGTACCCTTCAAGTAGCCAGGCTTCTCCCCGTGCACAAAATTCTCACAGGGTCTGTGATGAGGAGACTGTGCTTCTCTAAGGCAGGACTTGGGCGGCCAGGGAGGGTTGGAAGCAGGTGGACTGTGTGAGCAGTATGCACAGAACTAGTCATGTGCCGCAAGAGTTACGGGGGTGAACACATGACCATGAATGATTAATGAACCTGAAGGAGATGTTTCCTGAAGCCTTCTGGGAGAGAAAGGTTTCCTTTTTTTGAGAGAGGTTTTGAAAGTGGCTCTTGATGGTTCATTCACCTTCCAGCCAAGATGGAGTAGCCAGCACCAGTACCCTCCTGCTGGAAACTACTAAAACACAGGGTAAAAATATATAAAACAATGATTTTCAGACATTGGACATCAGGTTGTGCAGGACAGTAATCTCTGGGAAAGGGGAAAAACTGAAAAAAATAAAACAGAATGTCAGTGAGCTGTGGAACAACTTCAAGCAACCTAATTTTATGTTATTGGATTAACTGGGGTGGAGTGGTAATAGAAGAAAATATTGGAATAGATAATGGTTGAAATTTTTCCAAATTTGATTTAAAAAAACAGAAACTCAAGACTTAAGAATCTCAATGAGCCCCAAGCACAAGAAAAAAGAAGAAAAGAAAGGAGAGAAAGAAAGGGAGAAAGACCAGATCATTTTAGTAAAGATAATTTGTCAGTGGTGGAAATCGGTAAAATATTTTCCCTTAAAAGAAGTCTGCATGTTAACCAGTTTTGAAGAACCTGTTTTAAATGAATTGCTGTTCTCCTTTAAGTCAGTACTGCAATGATGATAGTTTGATTTCTGTTTCTGCAGAACTCAAAACTAGCTTGGATATGTGAACAGATCTCATTGTTCTGCTAATGTATTATTCATCTTGGTCACATGTTCAGGCCAGACCAGGCTCAAAAGGCAGCCATAAATTCTGTGCCCATGAAGTTATCTGTTTCACCACAGCTACAAATACTATATTCCTTTCATGTGTGTATTTAGGGGCTCGATTTCCATCCCATTCTTCATTTAGATATACTGAAGGCCAGCATGGTCTCTATGACCTCCTGCAAACTACTGTGAGTGAAACTATGATGATGATTTTTTCTTACTTAATTGTTCCAAGCTTCACATACCCTTCATGTCTGGAATGGCCTCTCGAGCACTGCTTGCTCCCCCTCTCACAATTTCACAATACACACCGCTTACTGTCCAAGAGCACAAGGAGCGTCCAAGAACCAATGATGAAAGAGGGAGAGAGGGAACTGGGCGTTGTCATCAGCCGCCTAGCACCACTGTCACTCTTGGCCCTGCTCCAGCTAATGATTGCTTGTCCCTGCTCTGGGTTATAGTTCCAAGGTTTTCGCTCTTCCACCCTTTGATGCTTAGGCATTTTTTCTGAAAAGGCTTGAAACCATGCCAGAGTGAATGTGTCATCTAGGAAGGGCTCCTGCCTTCAACACACTCTGCCCTGAAACCAGCCTTTACCCAAAATCCTTAGACCCCTGCACTGAGTCTTGAATGCCTTGTCCTCCTGGTTAGGTCTGCTTGAGGGTCCATGCTGTCCTTCCCTGTCAGCAGACTCCAGTTCAGCCTAAAGGTTTCTCTAATCTACCTTTAGCAGGTCCAGGGCATTCTCATCTCTTCCTCATAGGAAAGCCTGATCTCTTTATGTAATTGGTCTCCCCTTCTCCGGAACTCTGCATACCAAGCAAAGGGCTTGTATCATCCGATACAAAAGGTTCTGTGCCCTTTCTCAGGATATCAGCTCATTCGAGTCTCATCTTTGATAATTAAGAGGAGGCTACTCATCCTTCTCTTAAGGAGGACTTCATGCATAAAAGTGAAACAAATGTCAATGCTTAGGTGATTTTGTTATCTCTTTCTATAAATATGGAATTTGCTCACACGATATTTTAGAATTCTGCTTCAGCCCCTCACCCCATTATTCAGAATCTCCACCATACTAAGAAAGCTGAAAGAATTCCAAAGGACATATATCTATAGGTGGAAAAGAATCACACTGCTTTTGTTTGTTTATTTTAATACCAATGATCATTTTTAGACATCAAGACCTTCTAACAGAGTCTAATTCCAAGGAATCCCAAGCTCCCTATAAGTCCTCCCGGCTCCTATCTTGCCTATCTTAACATAAATGAGCCCTCTCCTACTGACCTGGGTGCACAAGAATTTCCTTCCCTCCCTGCTCCCAGGCCAGGGCCTCTCTACCAGGGAGTTGTCTCCACTTGTACCACAAAGGGTAAGCTCAGATGCTCATAGTTTGGAACTCTTCCCTTGCCCTTCCTGGGTGTGACTGAGGAACAAAAACTAGGAAGGAGACATCCCAGAGAGTGGATGTTTCTCATTTAGATCTAAAAAATCTCTATCCCAATAAACAAGCCCTTCACAAACGACCAATCAAAAAAACTGTTAGTACCTCTAGCATCTAGCCATTGCCTAGCACATAGTAGGCACCTGTTCAATACTGAATAAATAAATGAACAAATCTATGCCTTTCCATGTGTCTCTGACTGCAGCAAATATCACGAATTTCAATCACTTAATATATTATACTTC
Source organism: Hyperoodon ampullatus (assembly GCF_949752795.1). Classification (NCBI taxonomy): domain Eukaryota; kingdom Metazoa; phylum Chordata; class Mammalia; order Artiodactyla; family Ziphiidae; genus Hyperoodon; species Hyperoodon ampullatus. The sequence continues at coordinate 140,367,360 of NC_136917.1, read as the reverse complement.
TATATTCGCACTTTAACAGGAACCTCCCAAAATCTTAAGGCAAAAGAAATTATTATTGCTCCGAAACACCATGGTTACTCTAATAATAGGATTCCAATATTGGTTATTTTTGCTGTCTGAGGATCATTAGCACTAGCTTCTACAACAACCAACCCTAAAATTTCATCAAGCCACAGCTGTTTTATTTCTAGTCCACTCACATTCTGATGTTGATTGGGCGGCTCTCCCAGGTGGATTTCTTCTAAGCTTTAACTCCGGGATCCAGGCTCCTTCCATCTGTGGCTCTGCCTCCTGGAAAGGAAAAAGAAGCGTAGAAGGTCTAGGAAACCTTAGTGGCTGTATCACTTCTACTAATGTTCTATTGTCCAGAACTAGTCTTGTGGTCCCAGCTAGACGCAAGAGCATCTGGTGGGAAATGTGATTTTCTTGTTTGCTCAGGAATTGAATGTACACAGTTTGGTGAACACATTGCACTATCTTTGCCATAGGGGCTAAAGGAGAATTTCATGCTGGGGGGCCAGGACCTCACTAACATTGTAACCTTTACCCTATTTCTCCTATGCCTTTCTCTTCGGTGCAGATTCATCATGCATATCCCCTCAGTCAGCCAGCCACTTAGAATATAAAAGCTTTCACTATGATCTGAAAAATTATAGTAAACACACTATACAAGTAGGGTTGTTCCATGTAAACAGTTTGGTTTCAAAGTCCATGAGTGAGTTGCTTATGAGACAAAAATTGTCTAGAGATTCAGCAAATATTTGCTATTGATGGTGAAAGTGACAGCAATGATTTCCTCTGCCTGATCTCTGGCCTTAACACTTTCCATCTCAAAACTCTCCCTACAAAGTCCTACTACTCTTCCCAGTTTCACTCTGTTCAGTTCCCAGTTCTACTGGGGGAAGTAAAGTCATTTCTACAGCCTCAGGTCAAGCCAAAACGTGTCTTCTCAAGTCACAATTTTTGGTGCTAATCCTAACCTTCTATAGCTACTCCCTCACTGTCTACTGCTATTCATTATATGTACTTCTCTCTGCATCTAGGTAACTTCTTTCTTACCTATCATCCTCTACAGATCTGTGGGCCTAAGTACCACCTCTGTGTGGCACGGTCAACAGCATACATTGAAGCAAGGGTCCCTTATCACCACATCCTCAATGCTTACTATGGTCTCCTAATCAGCTGTTGTCACTGACCTTCTCACCAGCTTCCAGAAAGGAAAGGATTCTACTGACAAATTCTTCTTCTCCACTTCCCAGTTAGCTGTTTGTACCCAGGATCGCCTCACCCTCAAGCCAGTGATCAAAGGGTCTCGGGGAAATCAGAAGGGCTTAGCAGCAGCAGGAGCCCTGATTTCTATCGGCATTTGCTGAGAACCTACGGTTTTCTACACAGTTCTAAGAGCTTTCAATGGATTGTCTCAAGGAATCCTCAGAATGCCTCAAGACTATTATGACTTCACTTTTACAGAAAGTTACGTAACTTGCCCAAGGCACACACTAATGGTGGAGCAGCATCCAGGCATCATGGATCATGAAGCAGCATCGTGGTGTGGATGTGTGTGGAGGGAAACAGGAAGACGAGGAGGGTATTCCCTCCTCTGTGCTAACGGTGGGGCTACCATGTGAAGAAAATCTGGGCAGGGAGATGCTAGGGCCCTGCTTCTCCCCCTCCCCCTCCCCCAGCTGCTGCACCCAGAGCCAGGGGCTCGCAGCCTTCCTCCCTCTCTGGCAGGCCCAGCTGCAGTTTCAAATGGCTCATTTTTCAACCCTCAGTACCTAAATGGGTCAACTCCATTCAAAGCGGAAAAGAGAAGGAAGCTGTGTTTTGGCATTTAACCCCAAAAGCATCCTTCCAGCCAGTTTTTCCATTAATAAAACCGGCCCTTGAAACCTCCAGTTTTCAGAAAACTTGTACCATTTACACAGTCACGGAAAGACAATCAGCAAGCCTCATACTCTCAGCATGCCGCCTCTGACTACTTGATAAGGAACCTCAGAAGACAAACTGCAGATGGGTTCATTGAACTCCTTCCTTGGAAACACAGAGCACCTCGTTCCTGTCACGTCCCTGGTGACAAGGAGCCACAGCTCTCCTCACACGGGGCAGCCGGGACAGCCGGGACGGAAGCTGAGCAGAGCCTTCATCTGCCCCGAGAACCCACGCTGTCGCCTTCATGCTCCTGGCCGTGCCGGCTCAGCTGCTGAACCGTGTACACTGTTGCCACCTCCTGGGGTTCCTTTCCCCTCCCCTCTCCCAGCCGGGTCACTGTTCTCTTGTGCACATTTAAAAAGCACAGTCAGGGGCTTCCCTGGTGGCGCAGTGGTTGAGAGTCCGCCTGCCGATGCAGGGGACACGGGTTCGTGCCCCGGTCCGGGAAGATCCCACATGCCACGGAGCGGCTGGGCCCGTGAGCCATGGCCGCTGAGCCTGCATGTCCGGAGCCTGTGCTCCGCAACGGGAGAGGCCACAACAGTGAGAGGCCCGCGTACCGCAAAAAAAAAAAAAAAAAAAAAAAAAAAAACACAGTCAGGTGAACAGAAACACAGCAGCTTCTGAGAACAAAGTCAGATTAGCACAGCCTATGTTCCAAACTGAACTTTCTGATCTTTTTGTCTTACTTGCTGTTCAGAAAGGAACTTGCAAACGCCATCCCTGTCTGGTTTTGCTTTGCAAAGGGAGCCAACAAAGTTCATTGAAAACTCCCCACCTTCCCAGGGTCTCAGGCACGGAGGGATGTTGCCAAAATAGGTGTCAGCTCCCTTTTCCTTAAAGAATAGACACTTAGAGAGGGTCAGTTAACCACCTTCCTATCGCAACGAAATGGCTTAGTTTCAAATTCTTACAAAAATCGCATCAGAATCATGGACTCTTGGAGTCTTTTTTGGATACTTTGGCCACATGTTTGCTGGCATTTAAAAAAATCAACAAATCTTTTCTGATCAAAAACAATTCTTTTCATCCCTCTATTTGAGAATTTATTTCAATTTTTCCTAACAATCCCAGTGGAGTTTTTTTTTAACTTTTTATCTTCTATTGGACTATATCCGATTAACAATGTTGTGATAGTTTCAGGTGCACAGCAAAGGGACTCAGCCATACATATCCATGTATCCATTCTCCCCCAGACTCCCCTCCCATCCAGGCTGCCACATAACATTGAGCAGAGTTCCCTGTGCTGTACAGTAGGTCCTTGTTGGTTATCCTTTTTAAATATAGCAGTTGAAACCAGTGGAGTTTCAATTTGAGAATGAGCAACAATATTTAGGATGAAACTTCTTGTCCACTCTTGCTAGGCAGGTGCTCCCACAGGGGGTCAGGGAACTGGCAGATCCCCTGGGCTTCTTGGGATCTGCCTTCTGACAGTCACTGCAGGACAGGGGCAACCAGTGCTTGGGTGGGGTGACAGGAGCCCTACCTCACCCACCTCCACATCTACTCCCATCATGATGGAGACGCACTGAGATGAGAAGGGAATCATCTAATGCAGGAGGGAATCCATACAACCACATAGTTTATCTTCGTTTTCAGTGTTCAAAATCTCATACCACACCACACACACACACACACACACACACACACACACACACGCCCACCCCACGTGTGCCAAACCCACTGAGCTGCGGCTTAGGTTCCACAATTTAAGTAGCAGATGCCATGTACTATCTTGCTTCGTGGTTTATCACGTGTTGCACAGTTGCAGCTGCTCTGCCCCCTCTGAGCCAACAGGACGTCATGAGCTGCTGTGGCACACGGGTGGGGTGCAGTGGGGGGATGCCCCTCCTCCTTACTACTACGTTATTGAGGACACCTTTTAATGCTATTAGTACAACAGTTTTTACTGACAAGGAGACCAGGTTGCTGAGTATCTAAGGATCACTGTCTGCATCTCCCTGAGGGGACCCTGTCAGAAAAAAAAAAAAAAGACAAGAACGGTATCGCATATCAATATCAGGTTTTTGGTTCAGAGGCTACTGTTGCGTAGAAGCCATATTATGTGTAAGGATTCCCACTTCTAGACTCTTTTTTTTTTTTTTTTTTTTTTAACGCGGGCCTCTCGTTGTGGCCTCTCCCATTGCAGAGCACAGGCTCCGGACACTCAGGCTCAGCGGCCATGGTTCACGGGCCCAGCCACTCCGCGGCATGTGGGATCTTCCCAGACCGGGGTATGAACCCGTGTCCCCTGCATCGGCAGGCGGACTCTCAACCACTGCACCACCAGGGAAGCCCTTAGACTCTTTTTGAGCTGTCATTTGATCTTCATCTAGACCGTGATTCTAAGCCAGCACCAGTCTTCATCACGCTCCCCTGGAGTTACTGACTTGCATTCTAGAACGGGGCTGCGGCTCGCCTGTTTCGTATCTGCAGCACCTCGCACACGCAGGGCACACCACAGGGCACTGTCACAGGTGTTGTCCGTTTGCCCCGCCCTGCTCTGTGCCTGCATCAGGAGGGGTTCCTTGCCTCCAGCTTCTGGATGGATTCCACCCGTGGAGCGCATTGGCAGGAGACTGGACGGAGGGACGATGCAGCGATAGAGCCCCTTCCGACCAGGCTTCAGTCTGGCAGCAGCTACATCCCTCTGCTGAAGCCACAATGGCCACGGGCAGCCTTTCCTTTGGCTGCGGCTCTCGCTAGCTCTCACCGATGATTACTCCCTCCCTTTGCCCTGCAGGCCCAGGATAAAGGCTCCCTCTGCTGCTCATCTTAGCCCACAGGGGGTCTGGGTGGACCTACCCACACTGTATTTGCCAAATCAGGAGTCACTGCGTTCTCACATGCTAAGTGCGTGTGAAGAAATTTCTAGAAGTAGTTCTCAAACAGTGCTCCCAAAGTTCACTGGAAACTGGGGCTGGAGGAAGTCCCTGCTCTTAATTCCTTTTTATTTATTTTACATAGTGGATTTCCAGGTATGATTATAATTGCACCTAACTTTTAAATTTTTTTTAAAAAATACTGAAAACCACAGATGCATTATGGAATGTAAGTGGTTTGACATCAGAGTCCTCGTCTATCTTGTTCACTGAGAACCCCCAAACTCTGGAGGAGGGTGGGCACAGAGTAGGCTTTTGATAAATATCTGTTGAAAAAAACCATAAATGAACAATCTGTTAACCCACTGAATCCTCACAACAGCTGTATGTGAAAGATGAGGCGGGTATTTTCTCCCACACTTTCCTAGGAGGAAACTCAGCTTCAGAGACTTGACCAAAGGCAAAGTCGCCTGTGCCCATGAGTTTGGTCTCGGTGGTTTATTATGAATAAATATGCCTGTGCATGGGGGCTGTGATGTGTTCACACCCTTTCTCCCAACCATGTTAAAAGGTGCCCAGAAATGAACAAACAGCAAAGATGACAGAAAATTCGAGTATTTTGTGCAGTGGAAGATTAACAAATCTAAAGTTAGTAACTTGGTATAAAATAAAAAGTCTTTCATCTGACGTGAGGGCACCCTCATCGTCACCCTCCTCACCCCCTTCACTAGGTCTGGGACACTGGTCCCCTAATTGCAGTGCTGGGACCTCTTTTACCAGATCCTATTGGTCTGATGGATTTCTTCTTTTCTCCCGTACCCTTTCTTCTACCCTCTGATTTCCAAATATTTAAGATCCAGAATCTACCCTCAGAATGTCCACTCCCTACCTCAGTGAGAACTGCTGAGCCAATCACCTAAGCCCCTAGACTCTGCAGAGCTTCTGTTTCCTCCAGGGCATCACCCTTCCTTTTCCCACGCTTCCTCTTCCTCAGGCCACAGAGCAGAGGCAGGAGCCCAGGGGTCAGAGCTGAACATGGGAAGTGGAGGGGCACAGGTCTCAGTCTGCAGCAGTAAGAGACCAGGAGTCAGTCCAGGGACGGCAGTCTTGGTGAGCAGACCATCAGGCTATTACTTTAAGACGCCTCAGGGCCTGGGCCACCTGCCTCAGGTATAAACCAAAAGATAACTGAGTGGGGGTGGAGAGGTCTCAGCATCCCTGGGTCTATCATCTCCTCCCCATCTGGGAAGCTCACCGGCTCTCCTTAAGCCCAAGACTCACTTTACTCACTCCTGGAGCAGGTGTATGCCCACCTGGTGTGTGATTTCAGAGGAATCAGAAAACCCTCTCAGCCAGAAACCCCACCAACTCGAGGTTCCTTTCGGGTTAATCACCTTCCTTTACAGAGTCTATTATTAAAGAGGAGAAAGAAGTTAACAGGCAACCACATGGTGCTGTACTAACAAGAGTGCAGACAGGGCTTCCTTGGTGGTGCAGTGGTTGAGAGTCCGCCTGCCGATGCAGTGGACACGGGTTCGTGCCCCGGTCCGGGAAGATCCCACATGCCGCGGAGCGGCTGGGCCCGTGAGCCATGGCCGCTGAGCCTGCGCGTCCGGAGCCTGTGCTCTGCAACGGGAGAGGCCACAACAGTGAGAGGCCCGCGTACCGCAAAAAAAAAAAAGAGTGCAGACAGAGGTAGGCTTTGAATCTGCTGGAAAGTTGGGCCTTTGGGTCCTTGCTCAGGAAGAAAGAGGAAAAGAAAGAGTGTCTGTCAAATTAGCAATCACATATGCTGACATTCCACCTAAAAACAGTAACAGGGGGCTTCCCTGGTGGCGCAGTGGTTGAGAGTCCGCCTGCCGATGCAGGGTATACGGGTTCGTGCCCCGGTCTGGGAAGATCCCACATGCCGCGGAGCGCCTGGGCCCGTGAGCCATGGCCGCTGAGCCCGCGCGTCCGGAGCCTGTGCTCCGCAACGGGAGTGGCCACAACAGTGAGAGGCCCGCGTACCGCAAAAAAAAAAAAAAAAAAACAGTAACAGGAAAACCAAAAAAATTCTCGAGCTACTCCATGATTTGAGACCCTCCCCTGTTCACCCCACAGAGGAAAACAAAACACAACCTACAAAGCAGCCTGACTGGGATGACTTATTTCATCATGTTTCCTTCCTAATGACTGGCTGATACCCACCCACTGAACTGGGGCATGTGGGAGATGGAACAAGAGGTCAGTGTGAAATATGAGTATGAATATGATCATCTCCCAGTTCATTTGGGACAATAATGACCTCAGATATTCTATGAGAGGGTCCCGTTGTACACTATATCTAATCAGAATGTGTGTTTTAACTTTTAGCTAAGAAAGCAAGGTCATGATAAATAGCCTTGGGAAGGCAATGTTTTTCTTTCAATCAGGAAAACCGATTTGCCTTTTACTAGCTGGGTAACTGGGCAACTCAAACACTGAGCAACAGTTTTCTCATAAGCAAATGGGGTAATGCTAGTTGACTCACAGGGTGGTGAGGAATAAATCAAGTTAGATAACGTACCTAAGGCTGCTATTAAAATGCCTGGGACTTAGACCTTCAACAAATGGTAGCTTTGAAATGGAGGGTAATTATCAGTTAGAATCCATTAAACCTGTAACCTGCCTTCACTGACCAAACTCGCTTTAATTGTCACTACAAAAAACTTGCAAAAAACTCCAAGGGTCACATAGCCTAAACAATAAAATGTTTGTTTGCCCAAATTGTTTTTCAGGAACTTGGAATCAACTGTGTCCAATCTGAGCTCGAGCCAGTTAGGACTGGTTAAGACCACCAACCCTCCAACTGGGCATTCACGAGCCTCCATTCCATGACCTTTTGACATCAGAGGGCCCAAAACTCACCCTCAGAAGGTGCTAACACCATCGTTTTCTGAACATGTAGCCCATGAGAAAAGCCTGTGGCTTAGTTGCACCTGCAGAGGACAATGATTACCTCACCTTTTCTAATTTCCAATCACCTTCCCTCACACTCCCCACACCTCAGCTTTATCCCATAAATATCCCAAGCTCCTCGTCTTCGGGGAGGCGGATTTGAGATTTGTTTTCCCGTTTTCCCACTTGGCTGTCTCACGAATAAACCCTTTCTCTGCTGCAAACCTCAGCATCTCAGTGTTTGGCTTGTTGCACATTGGGCAGATGAACCTAGTTTGGTAACAGTTTTATTGTTACTTGGGTGTTCAGAGAGTAACCTGTAGGCATGGGACACAGGCTTTGGGAAAAAGTTCTTTTTGGTGAGTTATATGGATGGATGCAGAAAGCTTAGGTACAGGACTTCCTGGTGGCGCAGTGGTTAAGAATCTGCCTGCCAATGCAGGGGACATGGGTTCGAGCCCTGGGCCGGGAAGATCCCACATGCCGCGGAGCAACTAAGCCTGTGCGCCACAACTACTGAGCCTGCGCTCTAGAGCCCGTGCTCCACAACAAGAGAAGCCACTGCAATGAGAAGCCCATGCACCGCAACAAAGAGTATCTCCCACTCGTTGCAACTAGAGAAAGCCCACGCCCAGCAACAAAGACCCAGCGCAGCCAAAAATAAAAATAAATTAATTTAAAAAAAGAAAGCTCAGGTACAGCTAAGTCCCTTGCACTGCCGTGGGAAGAGGACCTTGTTAGCACAGAAACATGAGTTTCCAGGTAGCAGAAGGCTCTGGCTCCCAATGGCAAGTAGGGGAATCCATTTGGGTGGAGCCCAGATCCCAATCAGTTCCTTCCTTCCCCACCTACACCCTGCCCCTGGCATTGTCGACTCCCACATGAGGGGTACAGAGGCCTCTGGGGACCTCAGGTGAAGGCCAGATGCACTAAAGGGGAAGAGAAGGACATGGGGAGGGAGTGCCCTGAGGGCTCAGAACAGGGCCTCCAGCTCTCACTCCACCAACTGGAGCCCAAAGGACAACGATCCCTGGAGATTCGCTCAGACTTGTGCCCAGGCTGCGTCAGGCACACACCATTCATCTACACGAGTAGGTTATCCGAGTCCAGCCTGCATCCAAGCCTTCAAGAATGCAGGAAAACCTGGTCAGCCTTCCCTCCACTACTTAATCCTCTCCCTGCCCAGGAGCTTACTGATGCAATGCCTCCTTCCTTCCTGTGTCTAGACTTGGGGGACACCAGAACCTTGGCACAGCAGGGGCCTGAGATGTGGCTGAACCCCTCACCTTGTAGAGGAGGACGCTGGTGTTCTAAGAGTTAGGAGACTTGCCCAGTCACACACCTAAGTGACGGCACAGCCTGGATCGAAGGCAGTATCTCAGTCGACTCTTAATTATGCTGCGTGCGGGTACTTGTCCTGCAGCCCCCGAGAAATGTCATAATTCTCACAGGGTCCTGCAGGGAACACACTTCAAAGTCTGGAGTCAAATCCAGGCTCTAATCGCTGAACGATCTTAGACAAGCCACTGAACCTCACAGATCTTCAGCCTCATCATCCGTAAATCAACGTAATAATCTGCACTGGTTTCCTTGAGGATTAAATGAGACAGTATCTAACATAGCGGGTGCGTGCGCGCAACACCAGAGATACTCAGTGCTGCTTACTACTCTCATTAATTAAGCTGTGATCAGTCACTGAACTTCAGATTCCTGGAGAAAGCTAGAGGGTCAGGAATCTGGGGAAAGAAGACTCTTCTGAGAAGGACAAAGCAAAGGCCGGTTAGCTTCACCGTCTTTGGTAATTCTGAGGCCCGCTAAACTCAAGATCCTACAGGGGAACTGGGTCCAAGGCCAGAGAACAGAGAGCTCAAAACTTTGTTTCTCTTGGCTGTTTTATCACGTTCTTTCTCAAGCATTTGACCTTGTAACATAGGGGACTCAGGGTCAGTAGGAAGAGCACCGAAAGTGACAGGCACAGTGCAGCAGAGCTGTCCTTGGGATGGAAGCAGAATCCCTGGGACGGCGGCGTCCTCCCTGGGTTGATGTGTCTAATAATCCTCCTACAATGACTTCAAACTTAAAAAAAAAAAAAAAATGAGAGACAAGAGGAAGAAAATTAACCCTGAAAATTATTCAATATCAAATTACAGCAACTGATTCTTTGTCAACAGCCATAGAGCTAACAAAACAAAACAAAAGCTGCTGAAACAAGATGGTGTCTGCCCCACTGACAAGTTTTATGCTGGAATTCCAGCTGCTGCCCTATTGACCAAGATACATTCACACGTTTTTTGAATTATTACTGTCCTAAACTTAACTACCCAAAATGCAAAAAAAAATCTTTCTTATGGATATTTTTTAAAGGGAGGATTGGAAGGAAAAAAAACTCAAATTTTAAGGACTGAGGCTAACTACTTAAAAATCTGAGTGTTTGATCTAGAGAAAGATAACCTGGCTTCACTCTAAAAATTGTGTTTCCCACTTAGAGTTTCTTTAGGGTTTGTTGTAAAGCTGGTTTGGTGGTGCTGAATTCTCTTAGCTTTTGCTTGTCTGAAAAGCTTTTGATTTCTCCATCGAATCTGAGTGAGATCCTTGCTGGCTAGAGTAATCTTGGTTGTAGGTTTTTCTCTTTCATCACTTTAAGTATATCCTGCCACTCCCTTCTGGCCTGCAGAGTTTGTGCTTTGCGATGACCTAGAGGGGTGGGATAGGGAGGATGGGAGGGAGGCTCAAGAGGGAGGGGATATGAGGACATGTGTATGCATATGGCTGAATCGCTTTGTTGTGCAACAGAAACTAACACAGTATTGTGACGCAATTATACTCCAATTAATATCTATTAAAAAAATAAAAAATAATAAAAATTGTGAATTCAACGTTTAGCCCTTTCAATGAGAAAGAAAAGATCAGAGAAAGGAAGGGAGCACGTTTGTTCTAGTATTTAGCTCCTCTCAAGGTATAACCCACATCTGGAATCATCAGATGTCAAAAATGAGAAAGCGCTTTGTAGACATGGGCTTAGCAAACCATGTCCTCGGTCCATTCCTGCTCCTAAGTACAAACAGCGTGAGTGTGTGTGTGTTGAGAGAGAAAGAAGCTGAGGACTGCATTCAGGGCTCTTCTGATGTCTTACTTCCCTCTACTGGAGAGAGGCCCGAATATGTGTGTGGTGTGTACATGGCGGGGCTGGAGGTGCGGGTGGGAGCATGGGAAGATGGGGGAAGGGAGAGTGTAAAAGCAGAAAGACTAAAACTTATCGTCTCAGGCTTGAAGTAAAGCTTCCTTATGATCTACTGCCGGCTTATGATCAGGCCCCAGCATAGGCAGGAGCAGCAGACAGGCCAACTCTGACCTCACAAAGGGGAACTTCAGTCTAAAAATGCTAATCAAACATTTTCTCTGCAGAATCCACTGGTAAAGAGTTACCTCCAGCATGGACTCAACTATGAACTCATCTCCCAATGGTCAAGGCCCTCTCTCTGAGACTATTTTATGATCTTAGGTTACAAGATAGGCAGGCATTGGAAGGGTGATAATTTTGAATTACCAGGGCCCTAGCCTTCATTGGCACCAAATGACCCAGAGAGACTTCCAAGAAATAGAAAAGTGATCTAAACCAGTGAGCCTTAATCTGGGGTCTTCAGATACTAAAGACTCCTTGAAAGTAGTAAAAAAAAGTCTGAGAAATTTCTTTAAGACTGTACTTCAAAAAAAATGTATCTTTGGATTCCATATATATGTGTTGGCATACAGTATTTGTTTTTCTCTTTCAGACTTACTTTACTCTGTATGACAGACTCTAGGGGCAGGGCAGGAATAAAGATGCAGACATAGAGAATGGACTTGAGGACACGGGGAGGGGGAAGGGGAAGCTGGGACAAAGTGAGAGAGTGGCATGGACTTATATATACTACCAAATGTAAAATAGATAGCTAGTGGGAAGCAGCCACTTAGCACAGGGAGATCAGCTCGGTGCTTTGTGACCACTTAGAGGGGTGGGATAGGGAGGGTGGGAGGGAGGCTCAAGAGGGAGGGGATATGGGGATATATGTGTACGTATAGCTGATTCACTCTGTTATACAGCAGGAACTGACACATTATAAAACAATTATACTCCAATGAAGATGTTAAAAAACACACACACACACAAAAATAAATTTTGATCACCCGTGCAAAAAAAAAAAAAAGTATCTTTGGGACTTCCCTGGTGGTCCAGCGGTACGACTCCACACTCCTAATGCAGGGGGTGTAGGTTCGACCCCTAGTCAAGGATCTAGATCCCGCATGCTGCAACTGAAAGATCCTGCACACCACAACAAAGATCCCGCGTGTGGCAACGAAGATCCCTCGTGCAGCAACTAAGACCCAGCACAGTCAAATAAATAAATAAATATATATTTTTTAAAAACTGTATCTTCCCTTGCCTACTGTAATGCTACACGTACTAGACTCCCAAGGTTTTTTTGCTTTTAGCTAAAATTATGTGAATTCATTTCAGTAATAGAGGTACTAACAGTGACTCACCATGTAATCCAATATTTTAAAAATCCAAGCAGAAATTAGAGGGCTTCCTTACATGATAGATTTCTCACTTCACCAAAATATTCAGCACTTAAAAATTAGCGTTTGTATATGCATTTCACCTTAACCTTTCAACATACATTGAGTCACAGTAAATTTCTAATTACAGTTCTACCAAGTCCCTTGGGAATTGTATTTTCAGTTTAGTTCTGCCACAAATATTTTAACTGACAGCTGTTCTGGGAGACTGGCTAGCATTCTTTCCAAATGCTGAGAATTTTAATGAGGATAAAATCTAAATCTGAAACTATCCCATCTCTGCATGAGTAAATAGACATCCTCCTCCTCCTCCATTTTTATAGGGATTTAAAAAAAAATTTTACATACAAAAACCTGTGCATAATTAATGTGTACAATTTGCGTTTAGAGATAAGCATTGTGACTTTAAACAATGATAACATGTTGATGAACTCAGAATTTTTTCATGTAGATTTCTATTGCATAAAGTAAGGTACAGCCATAATTTGTAAAGACACACACAAAGAGGACAAAGGGCATTGATGGAACAGATGTCTTCCCTCCCCTTCTCCCATATGCCCAGGGTAACTGAGATTTGTTTTAAAGTCACTCCTCAAGCAACTGGATTCTACATAAAGTTGTAAGGGTTGGTACATGGTCAGCCCAGGAGACGTCAGATTGTTCTTTGTACTTTGTTGACACATCAGCAAGCTGGAAATTGTCCTGAGTAGTAGCTTTGGCATGCTCTAGGTCTGGGCCAATGAGGACCGCAGCCAGGGTAAACCCTTCTTGTTTAAATGGCGGTATCTCATGCCCTAATGACCTTGCCTGCCAAAGGAGCTAGAGGCCTTGATTTCTCAAGAGAGAAGATGCTACATATGGCGGATCTAAGCTACTTTCTTTTTCTTGGAGGAAAACCCTTGTGAATTTTGAAACAGATAGCTTAGAAAACTCCTATCTGGGAGGTAATGTTTTCTATTAGCATCTATTACATAGCCTGTTGTAATGTGTTAAGTAAAGGAAATAAGGAAATGATGGTTCTTAATCCAAAAGCATAAGACAAAGAATGTATACAATGTCCCACATATTTCATAGAATAGCAAAGAATCCTTGGTCTTTTCTGGGACTTCACAGTTAATTCAACAGGATGATTGCTATATAATTATAAAACTCTGCTGATGTATTTAGTATTCTCTTGAAATCAGACCTTGAGTTAAGCACTTGGTGCAAGGAGTTCATCTGAGAGGTGATGCCAGAAAGCAGCAACCAGTGATCTGGGAGAGTGAGATAGAGAAGGAGGGAGAGTTCAGGTAAGGGTGCGTTATCTGTCTCCCTGTCTCTGTCTCTCTGTCTCTCTCCCCTCCCCTCTTTTCTCTCTCCTCTTTTAGATCACTCTACAAACGATGGCCATGTGAGTGAGCTTGGAAGAGGAGTCTCCGATCCCAGTCAAGTTTTCAAGAGCTGCAGCTCCAGCTGATAGCTTGACTGCAACCTCATGACAGACCCTGGGCCAGAACTACCCAGCTAAGCCACTCAAAGGTTCCTGAGATTCAGACACTGTGTGAGATAATAAATTTGTTGTTTTAAGCTGCTAAATCCTGAGGTAATTTGTATTGCGGCAATAGATAACTAATACAGTGTTAGTGTTAAATAGAATATTAAGTGGTAATCAAATATCAGATTTTCAAAGAATACTTGATGACATGGAAAAGTGATGAGTATATATGAGGTGGAAGCAGCAGGAAGCAGAACCTGTGTAGTGTAGTGTGTGGTGTGCTGCATAAATGTTGTTTTTGTCTGATTAGCCCATGTCCATCCCCTCCTTCTTCCACTAACAGAATTTCCCTTTCTCATAGGAAAACAACTCCAGGTGTTTCCAGTGGTGCTGACTCCAAACCACGTAGGCCAAACAAGTGAATCAGACCAAATTTAAGTTCCTCATTCCCTTGACACCTGGACTTTTTCTTCCTAGAGTCGTTAAGGGAGAGAAGGGCCTTAACTTCCAAAAAAATTAAAGATGGCAAAGGTAGCAGATGCCCTGGATTGAGTAGTTCTCCAAGTCAGAACCAACCTTAGAATTTTCAGTTAGGAGCCAGTAAACTCTTTTTGCTTAACTGGGATTGGGGTTCTATTGTAATATACAATATTAGCCCAAATTTTTATAAAAATAAATAAAATTACTTGCAAACAGAGAAAGTGGTAGAATCTACAAAATCAATGAACTTGCTGCACCAGAATTTCTAAAACACAGATTCTCAGGCTTCACACTTGGGAACTTCGACTCAGTAGTTCTGGATTAGAGACCAGAAGTGTGGATTCTTAACAAGCTCTCCATATAATAATGATCAACAACCAGCAGTGGAAACAACTGAGCCTACAGGACTAGATTGTAAGTGAATATTTCTTTTCCTCTACACGTATTTTCCAATTTTATAACAAACAAGTATTATTTGTGTAATGAGTACATTTCTTAAAAGGACAACTGTAACTTAATAATGTTTAATTTTTGACCTGAAACTTTTATTGTGAGGAATCAAATACCCCATTGGTTAGTAGATCAGCAGACATAAAATACTCAGACATGTATTCATTGTGATAGTAAACATTTTCTTGTCTCTGATAAAGAGTACGGTCCAGCTATTGGGGCAAAGTATACAGCAGAAGGGAGAGAGAACCCAGCTCCCCAGGGCCTTTCTTATCTCTCAAAACGTGGATGAGGGTCACACCAGATCAAGGAGTCTTGAATCTCCTCCCACTCAGGCTTCTATTTCCTGCTAATGCCAGAAGCACATCATTAATATCCTAACTCCAGCCCCTTCCCTACAAGACAAAGAAACTTCCCCATGACTGTCACATAGACTTACTATCCGTCCTGGTCAGATTTCTTCTTTTTAAGAACCCACAAGAGTTCTGCTGCTGCCCAAGGGACTTCTTGCTAAGGGCTGACCAAGGCAGCAGACCTAACCAACGCCCATCTCCACGATGTTTAAATCTGTGTTTTGTCTACATGTTGATTTTAAAAATTGAAAACAAATAAGGAACACTTATATTGTTATGTCTAAGTAATATTGATCACTACAGGGCCAAGCAATGTCCTGGGATTGCAATTCCTTCTCTCACATCCAAATGGTCCCGAAGTTTAGATCTAATGGCTTCTCCCTTCTTACAGGCTATTCATTCCTCAAAAATCATCAGCATTTTTGTTTGTTTGTTTGCTTCAAATTTGGACCTTGGCTTTAGGATGTAGATTTTTTTTTTCCCCAGAGAGTTTCTAAATACTCTCTTGGTTGATCCAGAGTTCCAGTCTCCCTTATATCCCACATATTCTGCCTACATGCTTCTCATATCCATTTCCTTCTAGGACATCCTCAAGTAACTTCTCCAGAAATAATGCATGAGAAAAATCTCTGAGCCACTGAATGTATGAAAAGTCTTCGTTTCTGTTGACAATGATTCATATTTTGTCTGGCTATAAGAGTATAACTTCAAAATAATTTTACCACTAGTTTTCTCTTGAATAGGAGGACTGAGTAAAAGTTCTGTGTATATATAGCAGAGTTTATCCATTAAGATTTTAGAAGGAAGGATGAAAAACATAACTGATTACTCAGCCATAACAAGGAACGAAATTGGGTCATTTGTAGAGATGTGGATGGACCTAGAGACTGTCACGAAATGTGAAGTTAAGTCAGAGAAAGACAAATATCGTGTATTAACGCATATATGTGGAATCTAGAAAAATGGTACAGATGAACCAGTTTGCAAGGCAGAAATAAAGACACAGAGGTAGAGAACAAATGTATCAACACCAAGGGGGGAAAGCAGGGCAGGGGGATGAATTGGGAGATGGGATTGACATATATACATTACTGATACTATGTATAAAATAGATAACTCATGAGAACCTACAGTATAGCACAAGGAACTCTACTCAATGCTCTGTGGTGACCTAAATGAGAATGAAACCCAAAAACGAGGGGATATATGTATACATATAGCTGATTCACTTTGCTGTACAGTAGGAACTAACACAGTATTGTAAAGCAACTATACTCCAATAAAAATTTTTTAAAAAGAAGAAAAACATAACTGAAAAGCATTTACACACATGTTAGTAACCCCCCAGTTTTCCTTGCATGCTCAAATTCTTTAGGGAAAAAACCTCCCAGTTTTTATTCAGGATGTAAATTACAGCTACCTGTTCTCAAATGGAGACATAAGAGAGGGAATGGGAAGCCAGTGGGCACAGGCTTTTATAGGCAGACTTTTAAGTAAACACTGTGCTTCAGCACCCCCTTCTCTACCTGCTAACAAGGTCACAACTTTTGGGGGTTTGCCATGGCAGAAAACTCCCTCTGTCACTGCATTTTCCCACCTTAGGTTGCAAATTCCTCCTCTCTTATCTTTCCCAACTTGCAATAGTAATTGAAATATCTCATCTATTGATACCTCCATCACATTATCTTTACTCTTTTTTTTTACATATGCTTGTTGCTTATCTGTTTTTTAAATTTTATTTATTTATTTATTTATTTATTTATTTATTTATTTATTTATTTATGGCTGTGTTGGGTCTTCATTGCTGGGCACGAGCTTTCTCCAGTTGCGGCGAGTGGCGGTTACTCTTCGTTGTGGTGCACGGGTTTCTCATTGCGGCAGCTTCTCTTGTTGTGGAGCACGGGCTCTAGACATGTGGGCTTCACTAGTTGTGGCACATAGGCTCAGAGGTTGTGACTCACAGGCTCTAGAGTGCAGACTCAGTAGTTGTGGTGCACGGGCTTAGTTGCTCCACAGCATGTGGGATCTTCCCGGACCAGGGCTTGAACGTGTCTCCCCTGCATTGGCAGGTGGATTCTTAACCACTGCACCACCAGGGAAGTCCCTTTACTTTTATTTATTTGATTTTTTAAATTATTTGTTGGCTATTAGTTTAATGAAGCAATGAAAAGAGACAAACATATATCCTCAGTTTGCCATCTTGAATAAGAATCTGCCTTCTTTAGGAAGAGCTTTTAAGGTTGGCAAGAAATGGAGCAACTACTGTATAGACTCTGGTGACACATCTTTTAATCAAGGGCAAAACTCACATGATTTGGAGCAAAGATGAGACATCCTTTTTAAGATGAAGATGGAGATGAAGACCAGTGATTAGCTAATATCTAGGCTCATACATATCTGCTCAAGAGGTATTAGACAGTTCCAGCTATCCTGGTCTATCTGAGAGCCTGGGGCCTCCCAATTCCAGCTTGGATGACCAACCAGCCATCACACAGACCTCTTTGACTCCTTTAAGAAGGAAGAGGGGGAATTTAAGGTATTTGAGGATTTTCTCTACAGTTTATAAATTATTTCTACTAAAAAATAAACATTATCAGCTTTAAAAAGACTGTTATAACTATAAGATGTTTTAGATAAGCTTCATGGAAATCACAAAGGGAAAACCTGTAGTATTTGAACAAAAGATAGAGAAAGGAATAAAAGCATACCACCAGAAAAAAAAATCATCAAATCACAAAGGAAGACAGCAAGAGAGGAAGAAAGGAACAAATGAACTATCAAATAGTCAGAAAATAATTAATAAAATGACAATAGTAAGTCTTACCTATCAACAGTTACTTTAAATGCAAATGGATTAAATTCTCCAACCATAAGAATAGAATGGCTGAATTGATTTTAAAAACAAGATCCAACTATATGTGCCTATAAGGGACTGACTTTAGCTTTAAGGACACACATAGGCTGAAAGCAAAGAAATGGATAAAGATATTCTACACAAACGGTAACCAGAAGAGAGGAGGGGTGGCTATACTTATAGCAGACAAAATAGACTTTAAGTCAAAAACTGTCACAGGAGACAAAGAAGGTCATTATATAATGATAAAGGGGTCAATTCATCAAGAGGGCATAACAATCGTAACTCTATATGTACCCAACATAGGAGCACCTAAATGTATGGAGCAAATATTAACAGAAATTAAGAGAGAAATACACAGCAATACAATAATAGTAAGGAACTTCAATACCCCACTTTCAACAATGGATAAATCATCTGGACAGAGAATCAATAAGGCAACAGTGGACCTGAACAACACTACAGACCGAATGGACCTGACAGACACATAAAGAACATTTTACCCAACAGCAGCAGAATACACATTCTTCTCAAGTGCAACACAGTACATTCTCTAAGCTAGATCATATGTGTTAGGCCACAAAACAAGTCTTAACAAATTTAAGATTGAAATCATATCAAGTATCTTCTCTCAACACCATGCTGAGAAGCTAGAAATCAATCACAGGAGGAAAACTGGAAAATTCACAAATTTGTGAAAATTAAACAACATACCCCTGAACAACATATCGATCAAAGAAGACATCAAAAGAAAAGTAAAAAAATATCTTGAAACAAACAAAAATGGAAGCACAACACATGAAAACTCATGGAATGCAGCAAAAGCAGTTCTAAAAGACAAGTTTATAGCAATGGAAAACAGAATGAAGGTTCCACAAAAAATTAAAAATAGAAGTATTATATGATCCAGCAATCCCACTTCTAGGTATTTATGTAAAGAAATTCAGATTAGAATATTGAAGAGACACATACACTCCCATGTTCATTGCAGCATTATTCAAAATAACCAAGATATGGATACAACCTAAATGTCCATCAACAGATGAATAAAGAAAATGTGGTATATATTATACATATGTGGAACATTATTCAGCCTTAAAAAAAAAAAAAGAAATCCTGCCATCTGTGACAACATGGATGGACATGGAGGACATTATGTTAAGTGAAACAAGCTAGACACAGAAAGACAAATGCTCTATGATCTCACTTACTTGTGGAATCCAAAATAGTCAAATTCATAGAAGCAGAGAGTAAAATGATGGTTGCCGGGGGGGTGGGGGTGGGGAGGGGAAATGAGGTGATGGTCAAAGGGTACAGAGTTCCAGTTATATGAGATAAATAAGTTCTTGAGACCCACTAAACAGCATAGTACCTACAGCTAACAATACTATATGGTATGCTTAAAATTTGCTAAGAAGGTAAATCTTAAATTATTCTCACCCCCCAAAATAATGATGATGATGATGATGATGATGATGATAATAATAATAATAATAATAATAATAATAAACAGGGCAAGAGAAAACTTTGGGAAGTGATACATATGTTTATAGACTTGATCTTGATGGTTCCACAAATGTACACTTATCCCCAAACACATCAAGTTGTATATATTAAATGTTTGGATTTTTACATGTTAATCATACCTTAATAAAAAATGTTAATACATAAATAGGTAATAAACAAGAGTTTTTTGGGGATTCATCTGTTATGGTTACTGGATCGTCTAAAACAAAGGGGATAACTCTAACCCTGAGGAAGGAGGGTGCAGGGGGTTACATTCCTAAATGAAGTTTTAAAGAGACGTCTGTCTTCAAAAGTCCACCCACTATTCCCTACTTCTGTGAGCATGTCCAGATTTTAATAATTCTTAACTCGGCATTCTATTCAGTTAAATCACTCTGGATAAAACCAAATGAAGTCCTACTGACTTTGTTTTAGAAAGAAAACTATAACCCAACAAACTGATCTGGGAATAATTCTAGACCTCTAGATGGGAAGCATTTAAGTGTAATTTGTCCTGATGAGATTATCACATCTTAGAGTTGAATTTCCCTCTCATTTTGATGCCTAAGTTTAATCTTCTTTGGCTGTAATACTGAGTGGTAAACATTAAACACTGTTTACTCATTCAGTATTTTTAGATCACATAACCGAGTGATAATCGCTGATTTTATGCATATGTATTTTATATTCACAAATCAGAGGAAGCTACTTCATGGCTCCATTGTTAGGCAAATTAGTGAAGTATTAGAAGAACATTCCCTTTTTCTAAAATTTTCTTTAATATTTTAATTTGAAAGTAAAGTTTAAAGTTATATATGGAAAATAAAACAAAAATTCTAAAATACGACATCTGAACTATAAATGGATGCTGTAGATTTTATAGAAAATGAGGATTATAACATTTACATTGTAGGGTTGTTGTAACCTTTAGAATAATTATAGACGTAAACATGCTTCTTCAATCGTAAAATGTGACACAAATGGAAAACACTGTTAACTGCACAGTGATTGGGCTTCTATGGAAGGAAAATTTTGGTAACTGACTGCAGTGTACCAAGAATCTGGGTTCAGATGGAGGTAAGAAAGCCAGGGAGAGGCTGAGCAGAGAGGCAGCACCCTAGTTTTGGAGACGAAACCCATTTACCCCTCACTTTTCCCTGGTCTACTCACCTTTGCAAGTAAAACTCATCAAACTCAAAGCCAATGGGATGGGAAACCACAATCAGGTATCAGAAGGGCTTCCACTGGTTTAATCCATTTCTTGGAGGGGTCAGTCAGGTGGAGGGGTGAAGCAGAGGCTACCTATCAATATACAGTAAGAGCCTTCAACAGACTGTTCTCACAAAGGCCAGTTAAGGCTGTGGGCAATGTAAGGACAAAAGCAAATTAAAAATAAGAGGCTTACAATGAGGTATCTCCTCACACCAGTCAGAATGGCCATCATCAAAAAATCTACAAACAGTAAATGCTGGAGAGGGTGTGGAGAAAAGGGAACCCTCCTTCACTGTTGGTGGGAATGTAAATTGATACAGCCACTATGGGGAACAGTATGGAGGTTCCTTAAAAAACTAAAACTAGAACTACCATATGACCCAGCAATCCCACTACTGGGCATATATCCTGAGAAAACCATAATTCAAAAAGAGTCATGTACCACAATGTTCACTGCAGCACTATTTACAATAGCCAGGTCATGGAAGCAACCTAAGTGGCCATCAACAGATGAATGGATAAAGAAGACGTGGCACATATATATACAATGGAATATTACTCAGCCATAAAAAAGAATGAAAATGTCATTTGCAGCAATATGGATGGACCTAAGTGAAGTAAGTCAGACAAAGAAAGACAAATATATGATATCACTTACGGGTGAAATCTTAAAAAGTGATACAAATTAACTTATTTACAAAACAGAAATAGACTCACAGATATAGAAAACAAACCTACGGTTACCAAAGGGGGTGGAGAGGAGATAAATTAGGAGACTGGGATAAACATATACACACTACTATATATAAAAATAGGTAAATGACAAGGACCTACTGTATAGCACAGGGAACTACACTCAATATCTTGTAATAACCTATAATGGAAAAGAATCTAAGTAAGAATATATATGTGTGCATATATATATATATATATATATAAACTGAATCACTTTGCTGTACACTTGAAACCAACATGACATTGTAAATTAACTATACTTCAATAAAAAAAATAACAAGAAGCTTAATTTTCCCAGTTGAAAAGAAGGCAAGAGACATCTTCTCCTTCCCTTCTCTTAGAACACTTACCTTAGAAAACTTATCATTGTAAGTTCTTTCTCTGTCTCTTTGTAATGTGTACAAATTTTTAAAAGCTAAATAAGCTTCTTGTCAGTTTTCCGACCCAGGAATGTCTTTCTCAAGGACCTCTTGGAAATGGAAATATCAAGGAAGATAGGGCCCCAGTCCCTGTGAGAGGCTAGGAGCCCAACTTGAGTGGGTGCCTTGCTTTAAATTATAAAACTTCATGTCATAAAGTTTGTTTCTCCTTTAGGTAAAGCCAGTTAGCTAACACAGATAGTCATCCCAATTACCAGGTAAATTTAGGATGGACTGTGTGTGGCAAATGGTGTTAATTCCTCTTTCTGAGGACTAGTGTTATTTTTTTTTAATTTAACATCTTTATTGGAGTATAATTGCTTTACAATGTTGGGTTAGTTACTGCTATATAACAAAGTGAATCAGGACTAGTTATTGTTTAGCTAGAAAACATTTATGTAACAGGTTGTATCCACTTGACTATATAAGAGGGTAAGATTTCCTTCTGTCTTTGCAATCTCTTAGTGGACTGCCTGGGATGCTCACTGAATTCTGGTTTAATGCTTATTCAATAATAAAACTGTTTTCTTTCTCTTCTACCTTTGTGGAGAGGTTTTCTAGCTTGAGAGAAGATTTTGTTTTTAATTACATTTCCTCAACAGCAATTACATCTGTACACGTGAGCAGTAATTACTTAGCCTGCCTCAGAGAATCACATAACACAAGATAGCCATTACTATGAACCGCTGAGGCAGAAATTGATCTGGAGAGAATTCAAATGGTGGCATGAGTCTCACAGAGCCACATAAACAAGCTGAAAATGTTATCATGTAGCCATCATGTTATATGATTGTGTTTTCCTCTATCAGATTTCTATGAAATTTAAGGATAAGGGGCAGGAGATTAAAATGTTTTAGGTAAGTGTGCTGTGGACAATTCATGAAGACCAGAGTGCAGGAGGTTTTCTTTTAAAGTTACAAATTCTGGGTTGTTCAAGGGGGTGGGTTAAATTATAAAAGAACATATTTATTTTAGAAACATTTTGAAAATAGAAAAGTGTCTACTACTCATGGAAAACTGTTGTTAACATTTAGATGCATATCTTTTCAGTCTTTTCTCCTTGCATAGTTTTGAGCTTGTTTTTGTTTTGTTTTTGTTGTATAGTTGCCATCAGACTGTGTATACAAGTATATACCTTGCTCTTCATTTTTCTTAACTAAACATTTGACATGGGTCTTCTTTCATGTTTCTAAAACTTCATTGTACCTGCTTGAAAATCAACTGAGTGAATGTAGTAATAATTTATTTAACCATTCCCCCATTGGGAACACTCGAGTTTTTTTTTTTTGTTTTTTTTTTTGTTTGTTTGTTTGTTTTTTTTGCGGTACGTGGGCCTCTCACTGTTGTGGCCTCTCCCATTGCGGAGCACAGGCTCCGGACACACAGGCTCAGCGGCCATGGCTCACGGGCTCAGCTGCTCTGCAGCATGTGGGATCTTCCCGGACAGGGGCACGAACCCGTGTCCCCTGCATCGGCAGGCGGACTCTCAACCACTGCGCCACCAGGGAAGCCCATTTGAGTTATTTTTAAGTCTGGTATTTTTCAATACCAGAAATTAAACTGGAAAGAAAATCTGCATGCAGAAAGCTAAATCTTAGAATATATTTACAGAAGTCAGGTGCTTTCACCAGCAATTTTCATTCTTTTCTAGTAAAAGGAATGAGTTTAGTATGTTTCTTGTAGTCACGATTTACTCATAAGGGAATGATTATGCATTTCTTAGGTATTGTTCTCTGGGTTCACAAAGCTGGTTCTTCACAAATTTGACTTACTAGAGTGACATCTGGCGTTTTGATTTAACAATTCATTCCAGGGAAATCTTAAAATTTGCTGTCTCCAGTGGATGTCAGCAAAGCCCTAAAGCAGCCTCTCCAACCCTCCAGTGCATGCAAATCACGTGGGAATCCTGATAAAATGCAAATTCTAATTCAGTAGGTCCAAGTGCCTAACCAGCTGCCAAGTGATGCCCGTGTTGGTGATCCTGGCTCTGAAGTGGTCCTGCTACCTTGCCTGCTGCACACTGGGATCACCGGGGAGGCTTAGGAATTTTTAAAGCTCCCCTGGATGATTCTAATGTGCAGCCAAGGTTGAGAACCACAGCTCTACTCACATGGCAACCGCAAAATGTATACATCACAGAGCTCCAGCCTGATAAGCAAATGAGACTTTAGATACTGTCTTGTCCTCCCCAAAATTTCATTTGGTAGGTGAAGAAACAGCCCAAAGATGATAACACACTTGATCAAGGTCATACCATGGTTTTAGTTTAGTACAATTTCCACTAAAACATAAGATAACTGGGATAGTCTATTCTCATCCATATGCTTTAATCACACTCTCTAATGGGATTCTTATGGCTAGTGCCTCAGCTGAGGTCAGTCCATGTTAATTTACTTTTCTTGTGGAATGCAGATGCAGAGGGTGTGCTTGAGACTCTCCTTCACAAACAGGGCAGAGAAGGTAGAGAGAGAGAGAGAGAATAACTCCAGTAGATCCTCCCTTGTTAACCCCACCTTGAGAAGGAAGCATGTGGATGTGTCCTTTGCCCTTGAACTCTCACGCAGAACACAGCCCCACTACCTGTAATAGTCCATAGATCTCAAAAACGACACATCAGCTGCTTAGATTCAGTTTCACCAATAACTGGTGAACACATGTGGAGCTCCTGAAGGCTGCATGATCAGGCCACCCAATTAGAAGTTCACAGTGAAACTTCAGGACAAAATGGGGATCTGAAGACCAGCCCAATCTGCCCAGCAGAGTTGTTATGCTGGACCCAGTCAATGGGCTCCATTGCTTCTATCCAAGCGAAGTTCTCAGGCAAAAGTCAGTCCCTTCTGAGTGCCCCTGCTGGGAGCAGGGAGCAAGCTCTGTCCTCCAAGCCCTGTATCTTTGCTCTTAAAAATGAATTCTGGGGCTTCCCTGGTGGCGCAGTGGTTGAGAGTCTGCCTGCTGATGCAGGGGACACGGGTTCGTGTCCTGGTCCAGGAAGATCCCACATGCCGCGGAGCGGCTGGGCCCGTGAGCCATGGCCGCTGAGCCTGCGCGTCCGGAGCCTGTGCTCCGCAACGGGAGAGGCCACAACAGTGAGAGGCCCGCGTACCACACACACAAAAAAAAGAATTCTGAAAGCAGAACCATTCTGCAATATCTCTCAACGTTAGCAAGCGAAGATGCCTCCTTAGGCCCTTCATCCCCCTCCAAGGGCTGCTTCATTTCTCAGCTCAATAGAGTTGTCTACACTTGTATCTTCATTTCTTTACTTCTCATTGTGGTTTCAACCCACACTGATTGTTCACCCCTACCACTTCCCTGAACTTGATCTTGTCCAGAAACCAGTGGTCTCGGTCTTAATTGACCTATTGAAGCATTGCTGAAGCAGATAATCACCCCCCTTCTCTTGAAAACTCTTCATATATGACCCCTCCTCCTTCTTCCAACATCTCAGGGCTCAGCCTTCAGCTCTATTATGTATATACTTTTCTCCCCTTGGATGGTCTCACTCACATCCAGGACTTTAAATACATCTAGACACTCAAGAATCTCAAATCCACACCTTTATCCCCGGTCTTTCCCCTAAATTCCCGGCCATATCTCTAGCTGTCTATGTTTGGTGAGTGCCTCACCCTCATCAGCCCTCCCTCCAGCCTTCCTCATTTCAATAAACATTCCCCTGCTTTGTCAGACTCAAAATATAGGAGACTCTTTTTCTCTTTCCGCCCACATCCAATTCATCAAATTGGATTCAAACTTTCAAACCCACCACCTTTCACCACTTCCACTGCCACCATCACATTCGCAGAATAGTTGTCAAAAACGGTGGGGATGTACTCTCCAGGGAAGGCGTTGGTCGTGTAACTGATCAGCAAGCAGGTCTTGTCTGAGCTGGGTTCCCCTTTATGTTTGAAACCAGAAGAAACTTGAGGAGTGTGTGCTGAGTGACTTGCCCAGAAACAACTAGTTTTGAAATATTTAAAATTTTCCTAAGTAAGAGAGGGGGGAAAGCAACCAAAGCAACCACCACTGTCCACCTACGTCACCGCAATAGTCCTACACCTGGACTCCCTGATTCCTTTTTCACTCCTCAGTGGTCAGGTCTCCAGAAAGCAGCCAGAATGCTCTTCCTAAAACATAAATCAGATCTGTCTCACCCCTGCTTCGATGGCCTCTCATAATACTTTAAACAAACCCCAAACACCTTATCACATCCCATAAGGTCTAAAACATCTGGCTCTTGCCTATTTCTCCAGCTGCAACTCCTTTCCTTCTCCACCTCATTCCCTTCAGTTTGGCCAAACTATCCTGCTTGCTTTTCCTAGAACGAGCCAAGGGACTTCCCTGGTGGCGCAGTGGTTAAGAATCCACCTGCCAATGCAGGGGACACAGGTTCGAGCCCTGGTCCAGGAAGATCTCACATGCCGCGGAGCAACTAAGCCCATGCGCCACAACTACTGAAGCCCACATGCCACAACTACTGAAGCCCGCATGCCTAGGGCCCATGCTCCGCAACAAGAGAAGCCACTGCAATGAGAAGCCTGTGCACCACAACAAAGAGTAGCCCCCGTTCACTGCAACTAGAAAAAGCCCGTGCGCAGCAATGAAGACCCAAAGCAGCCAAAAATAAATAAGTTAATAATTTTTTTTTTAAAAAAGGCAAAAAAAAAAAAAAAAAAAAAAAGAAAAGAACGAGCCAAGCTGACTCTTGTGTTGGTTGGCCTTTCTGTCTAGAACATGCTTCTCCCTAGACATTCACAGGTTTCATAGTCTCCCACGGTCCCAATCTGCTCAAATGTCACCTTCCCAAAGAGACTGTCCCTAACTCCTCTCTTAAATCACCACCCACTCTGTCTCCTTACTCTCCATCCCACTTACATGTTTTTATATTCCTTCTTACATATATAATATGTCAGGAAAAGTATTTATTTATTGCTCTTTCTCCATTACTAGAATGCAAGCTCCATGAGGGCACAGAGATATTGAATTATGAAATTCTATATGCCCAGCACCTAGAACTGGGCCTGGCACCTAGTATGTGCTCAGTAAGTGTGAGGTGAATGAATATATGGAGGGCAGGTGACTGACTGGAAGACTGTCAGCAGGTGAAGGTGGGGACTTGGAAGGTAGGTCCCACGAGAAATGAACTCCCAGGCGACAAGGCTCCATCTCAGGAACTGACCTCCCCCTCTGATTTTCAGACATATTAAGTCCTTTTCCTGAAATTTCACTTGGGGATTTCCAGTAACATGTGCATTAAACCAGTCTCTGAATAACAGCCGAAAGCCAAGATTTCACATACCGTTTTCAGAGAAAAACAGGAAGTAGAAGAAGCAGTCAGGCAACCAGCTCAGTAGCAAGGGGCATGCAGGAAAGGGGACCTGGTATGTTTCAACTTGAGTTCATCCACGCTCTTAACAAAGCAAAGCAATCTGCACCGGAAACTAGCAACAGATCACAAAGAGAAAACAAAAGCCCACTCAACACGGAGGGACTGTCCCAGAGAGTAATAAATAAAAACAAACCCAAGTCTAATTTTTTTAAATTTTGGTTTAAGTTTTTAAACTTACATTAATATTTTAAGTAGTAAGGCTGACGACTTTGGGCATCCACATTATATGCTGTTGTATGTTATCCACGTGGGGAGTAAGTCAGATTGTTACTGAGCAAAATATGAGGGCACAGAATGGTGTCTCTGCTGCTGAACAGTCACAGGTGACATGCTGGCTGCTGTCAATGAGGATGCAAGAGACAGGTCTGCCGTCAGAGTGTCTCTGCACAGCCAAGGTGTGAACTAACCCGAATGGAGACCAGACCGTTATGAGGCACTGACGTGACTCCCGACGCTGGATCGGACGCCTCACCTCCAACTCCAGTGACCCCTCCTCACCACGTCCCCTGCCTCTCCCTGCCAGGACCCTCTGCCTTCTGATGTAATATCTAGCCCGTATCTTCCTTCCAATTACCCTGACTTCTTCAATGCCCTGATTCCCCACACAAAGGCACAAAAGTCTCTTTGCTGATTTTTCTAATAAGATATCTCTTCCATAAAGTAATAAATACCTCCTGGTCTAGATCTGGGCTGCCCAATATAGTAACCACTAGCCACATGTGGCTATTTAAATCTGACTTAAATAGAATTTAAAGCGTAGTTCCTCTCGGGGAGTTCCCTGGCAGTCCAGTGGTTAGGACTCAGCGCTTTCACTGAGGTGGCCCAGGTTCAATTCCTTGTTGGGGAACTAAGATCTCTCTAGCTGCGCAGCACGGCCAAAAAATAATATAAAAATTTTTTTAAAATATATAGTTCCTTTGTCACACTACCCACATTTCAAGTGCTCACTCTCCATGTATGGCTGGTGGCTACTGTCCTGCACAGACACAGAATACCTCCACCATCTCAGAAAATTCCATTAGACAGCCCTGGTCTGGATTAAATGGCAGTAAATATATGGAGTAAAAAGGAGAAAAAAATAATCTTATTTAAAAAATGTTATTCTGCTACAGTGAGGGATTAAAAAGAACTGAAGGCATTATCCTGAAGAATGCCAGAATTTAAGGAGTAGACCAGAAACCCGACATGAGTGAATGACAAAGGATAGCTAGTGGGGCAGAAAGAAAAGCATGACAATGTGATATCACAGACACTAGGGAAAGAAGACATTTCCAGAAAGACAGAGAGTGCTCAATAGTTCCAATGCTGTTGCAAGCAAGATAATGACTGAAAAGTAGACGCTGGATACAGTGACTAGGAAAGGATTTTGGTGGCACTGGAAATAGAACTTTCTGAGAAGTTTGGGGGGGTGTAAGCCAGACTGAAATGGGTAGAAATGTGACTAGGAAAGGGAGAAAAAAGATGAGGGCAAATATAGACAACTGTTTAAAAAAACTGGTTATGAATTACAGGAGAGACGGGAAAGTTAGAGGGTGATATGCAGTCCAGGGTAATTTTTTAAGGAAAGAATGTGAGTATGTTACAAGTTAATGGGAGAACTCTGCTTCTAAGCAGAGCATGGTAAATCTTGCAGGCCAATGTTTCCACCATAAGAATTGGAAAAAGCTGGAAATATAAAAATATTTGCAGGGGGTTCACAGAGCTGGAGAACCGAAGAAAACGACATGAGCTCAAATTCCAGGGAAAAAAGAAGTGTTCTGAGATGAGCTTATAAGCGTCAGCCACAACCCTCAAAACACACACACACTCACACCCCACAGGGAAATTTATCAATTCCAGGTGGAGCAAACAGACTCAATCTTGGCTCAGGCCAAGGGCCTCTGCAGGGAAAATAGGAGGACTAAAATGACAAATGGAAAATTTGATGTGCCTCAAATACATAGGCTTTTCTTTCGAGGTGACAGTTGCCAAGTTCTGGGGCTGAACGAGAGGCTGGGGAGTCGGCCAGAAAGCTTCTAAAGGGCAGAATGACTTATGCCATTTAGGCAACGAGACCCGTGAGCAGGGAAGCCCATTCTCAAGCCCATGGCTACTCTCTCCCTCAGGACATCTGACAGGAGCTGCACAGAGCAGGGGGCGCTGGAGCAGGGGTGGGAACTTCTGAAGAACAGACCTGGGTCTCCCTCAGTCTTTAGGGCTGCAAATGGAGACGAGCATGGCTCTTAATGTAAAGGACAGAATGGCCTCTTCTGAGAACACGGAGACAGACAGACTGCAGCCCAGCTTCAGTTTTCTTCAAACCCTGATAAGCCCTCATTCCCTCTGCCTGAGAGAGGAGAAGGGGAACCCTCTCTGGTGGAGGCTCTACTTACCTTTTTTTTTTTTCCCGTGCTATTTGGTACACAATCAACTGATATGTAATAAGGCAAGAAAATATCTATAATTAAGTGGAAAAAAACAGATAATAGAACTAAACCCACAGATGACCTAGATATTGATGGTAATAGAAAAAAGCAAAACAGTAAAATCAATATATATCATATTAAATAAATAAGTCCAGTTTGTTTTCATCCCTAGTGTAATCACTAAAAATATATAAATAACGTATGTAATAACCAATATACAATATAATATATAACCAATAATCTGTAATAACCAAAATATAATATAATATATAACCAATAAGTCAATAAAGAAAATAATGGAAAAATCAAAATATTTGGATATTCCAAAGGAATATAAGAAATGAAGAGATATGGAACATAAAACCTATGGGCCAGGGCTTCCCTGGCACAGTGGTTGGGAGTCTGCCTGCCAATGCAGGGGACACGGGTTCAAGCCCTGGGGGGACCCCACATGCTGCGGAGCAGCTGGGCCCGTGCACCAAAACTGCTGAACCTGTGCTCTGGAGCCCGCAAGCCACAACTGCTGAGCCCATGCACCACATCTGCTAAGGCCTGCACACCTGGAGCCCGTGCTCTGCAACGGGGGAGGCCACCACTGTGACAGGACAGCACGCTGCGGCAAGGAGTGGCCCCTGCTCACAGCAACTGGAGGGGGCCCACGTGCAGCAACGAAGACCCAACACAGCCAAAACTAATAAATAAATAAAAATAATAAATAAGATAAATAAATTAATTTTAAAAAACCCTATGGGCCAAATAAAAAACAAACAGTAAGCTGGTAGATATAAACCCAATTATATCAAATTATGTCAGTTCATCACCAAGGCCTGAATATTTTATGTGCTATATACGCCTGTGGCTTCTTCTCTACTCTCACCACTATTGCCCAAATTCCAATCTGCATAACCAGTCCCCTAGACTATTTCGATAAGCCCCTAACAATTGTCCATGCTTCTCCTATGGCCTCTTCCAATACACCCTCCTTAGAAACACCACCATGTTAATGTGACCATGTCCCCCTTCTGCTTAAAATGTTTCCGTGGTTCCCATCAACTAAAGGACGACATCACAAACTGAAGAGTACCTGAATATTCTGCCTTTCTGGAAAAAATAAAAGGGTCCAAGAATACTTGTGTTAAATTATTCTGTGACGACAATTTCCCAAAGAACTGTGCTTTTAGAGCAGGGGGTTTCCAGTTTGCTCTTCCCCATTAGTCCCCGTTTCCTGCCTGGCTCCAGAGCCAGATATCAGTTGCTTTTTAGCATCACCCTCATACAGCTTTTTAGGGCCTATGAATGAGGGGAGAAATATTGCTCTGGATTTCTGTTCCTAATAAAAGTGATAAAAAGAGAGATAGGGCAGTGTGTTTTGAGAACAAAGGGAAGAGAACCTATTCCTTCAAAGACCCCTTTCCTGCAGGTGTAATGTGTAAACTGTCAGCCTGCTTTCCTCCTTGGAAACATTGTCCGCCTGCCCCTATGGGCACAGCTCCTTAATAGAGCACACAAGGCTCTTAGCAACTGGACTTCCACCTCAGTCCCCATCTTTGTCCTCTGCCACTCCCAGCCTGGGTCCTTATGCTCCCTAAAATGATGAACTTATCATAGGAGGTCACCTACCCATCCACGTTGCTCTGTTACTTTGTGCCTTTCCCACGCTGTTCTCCTTAATTAAATGATAATCAGTTCAGATGTCATCTGCTCCGAGAATCTTCCTTGAGTGTTCTCCCTGAAGCTGGGTCCTTCTCCATCTTCCCCAACATCTATTTAACATCTTTGTCTTTATATTTAGCAGAATATACTGTAATCGCCTTTGTGTTTTCTTCCCTGCTGGTTTATGAGTGCCTTGATATCTGTCTTGTCTTTGTAGCTCCAAGGCCCAGCACAAGGAAGGGCACTTAATCTTCTAATAAATGTTGTTGAAATGACATGAAATCATTTGTACTCAAAATGTTTTGTCCCTGTCTCACCCCACCACAAAACCTAAAGATTTTGAAAGTAGATACTGTCTTAATAACACTTTACTAATTAGTATACTTTTTTTTTTTTTTTTTTTTTTTTTTTTTTTTGCGGTTCACAGGCCTCTCACTGTTGTGGCCCGGACGCGCAGGCTCAGCGGCCATGGGTCACGGGCCCAGCCGTTCCGCGGCACGTGGGATCTTCCCGGACCGGGGAACGAACCCGTGTGCCCTTCATCGGCAGACGGACTCTCAACCACTGCGCCACCGGTGAAGCCCGGGGAAGCCCGGGGAAGCCCTAATTAGTATACTTTCAATTGGAAACATTTTCCAAAGTTTCCTTATACCAGTTATCTCGTAACGTACACTTGCTATGTATCCACCATCCTAACTCAGGGCATTAGGAATCCGACCTGGTCCAATGACGCCACCTGGTGGCAACATCGAGGAACTGTTCAACTGCCTTGAAAGCAGCCACAGAACTGGGGAATGGTTACTTGATTTCCTTCCTCTTCTAGCAAACCATGATCAGCTGCCTTGAAGAAGAATCTGTGGCAAGTTGGACCCGAACCTCTCCTTACAGGCAAAGAGTGAGGACATCTTTGTTCCCAAGGAAGAAAAGGGAATCCCCATATTGTGGTTTGGGAGCTGGATATATTGGGAAGGTGTGAGTGGATCTTAAGTGGGAAAAATTTTAAGACAAACTTAAGCATTTTCTTAGATGCCCTCAACTACCCTCCTTTCTCCTTCTTGGTTGGCATGCCACTTTGGGTCTTGGGTGAAACACAAGCCCACCAAGTATGGAATCTAACATCCTAAAAAGCCTGGAAGACTGGGACGAAACAACCCCAGTGCAAGAGAGTTAGCTTCCTGAAAGGGAAAATTTGACCAATGAGAACTGGAGACATCATTCTTTCTTCGGCAGACCATCCAAGGTGTTGTTTCTCCCCACAGTCCAGCCGGAGAAGTCCTAAGCCAAGTCCCCCAACCTGCTGGGTCATCTGCTGTGTGTCTTCCCCACTCCTGGTGAAGGCAGAGGCAGCAATGGTAACGTCCCATCACCTTGCTTATTGTCTTCCCTTTCCTCTCTTTCTTTCTTCTCTCATAATCACCAGAGCTTGCACAACCCAAATGAACTGTTGGCATCTTAATTCTTGCTTCAGCCTCTACTTTCTAGAGAACCCAGGTTAAGACAGTCAGTGTGTTTCTTAACTCTCTGTATCCCTCTCTTTAAATCTGTAACAGCTTTTTTCTCTTTTACATTGATATTTACTAAAGAAGTTCCATTATAATTTCCTGTGAAATACTCCACATTCTTCATTTAACTAATTGCATTCCCAGGGTGCCACTTTCTAAATCAGTAGTTAGATCTGAAGTTGGATTCGACTCAGGTTTGAGTTTGAGTTTTTTGGCAAGACTGCCTAATAAATGGTGCTGCATACACCTATTGTATTACTTCAAGAGGTACATGTTGTCCGGTTGTCCCCTTTGGGTAAAGTTAAAATTAATTAGCAGTTTCAGGCCAACCCATTTATTCCAAAGTTCCCCATTAGACTTTCACCTAATGGCTTTAGGAGCTGTTGATTGACATTGTCTAGATCCGTTATTGAAAATTACAAAGTGGCAATATTGTAATTTTAACATTCCACCTTTACTAGTTGGACTTCTTATAAAAGAAGGAACACTTCCTTATCACCTATATGTTTACCCTGAAATTTGGCTTGTGAAGAAAAATCAGGATAAACATTTATTTACCGGTTTCCTAATAATTATTTAGTGTGTTTAAAAACTTCCAATTTTGTGCAATGAGTTATTTTGTAATATCATTATGAATTTTCACATATTTGATATGTTTCAACCCATTGGCAGGTAGATAAAGAGGAATCAGTGGAGGATATTGAATTGAAGAGCCATCAGAAAGGTCAGGGAAAGCTGGTATACAAATGTTCAGTCAATTGAAAATATTTCAAGGAGGAAAAAGTAAACAGCTGGGTCAAATGCTACAGAGAGGCCAAGTAAGATGAGAACTTGAAGTTGGTAATCATGAATTTAAAGGTTGGTAATCATGAATTTAAAGTTAGGTCAGTGAGCATGGTGGTGTGTTTTTCTTCAGGCATTTTTGGCTGTGAAGATACAGGCATGATTAGAGCGATGAACTTAACCAGGGTCATAGTTTCACCAAGTACAAGATGGTAAAGGGGCAAAGATGTTGAGGGTTTACACAAGTGCAGATATAATAATTAAACATGGAATTTAAGTTGGGTAAAGAGAAGACATGAGGGGAGAAAGTAAAAAGGTGGAGAATTAAGAAATTAAAGGCCCTTGTGGGGTCGAAACTGTAGGAGTTCAGGTACTTGAGAAAAACGAGCTGGAAAAACAGTAGGAGATGGCCAGAGGGTGAGATGTTAAAAGTGAGAGTATGGAAGCGTTTAAGTTATCGAGAGTCTTAGAAACAGCCAAAGGTACGACTGATATACAATTATGAGAGAAGAGGACGTCAAGGAACAGACCAGGTAGATTAGTTTCCAGTTGCTGCTGTGACAAAAAAATACCACAAACTTCGTGGCTTAAAACAACACAAATTTATCACCTTACGGTTCTAGAGATCAGAAGTCTTAAATCCAGGTGTCAATAGGGCTGCATTTCTCCTGGAGGCTCTAGGGGAGAATCCGTTTATTTGTTTTTTCCAGTTTCTAGAGGTCACCTGCATTCCTTAGCTCATGACCACTTCCCCCATTGTCAAGGCCAACAGCAAGCATCTTCAGATCTCTCTGATCCTTTCAACTTCCTCTTATAAGGACTCTTGTGATTACATTGAGCCTACCAGATAATCCAGGATGTTCTATTCTCAAGATCCTTAATATAATCATATGTACAAAGTCCCTTTTTGCCATGTAAGGTAACATTCACAGGCCCTGAGGATCAGGACATGGACATCTTTGGAGGCCATTATTCTGTCTACCACACGGGGTGTCACAGCTCATGACACATTAATACAGATAAGACTGCTACACTAGTACTTGTGGAGATAATTCTCTCTCCTGCCCTCCTCCCAAAAGATGCTGGCTGGGTCTAGAATTCTAAATGAAATAAGTTCTATTAATATGGTCACTGAAATTTCATTTCTGTCCGTACAAGTATATACATTTTAAACTACTGATATGGAAAGTTTTTAGACTAGTGAATGTAACTTTTTAAAAAAACATTTAATTGAGGTATGATTGACATACAAAAACCAACACATATTTAATATATGCAACTTGATCAGTTTGGAGATAAGTGTACATTGGTAAAACCACAATCTATGCCACAAATATATCACCTCCAAAAGTTTCCTCTCACTCCCTTATTTTTTGCATGTGACAAAGACACAAAGTAAGATCTTGCTTAGCAAAATTTTAAGTATAAACCAGTATTGTTAACTACAAGCACGAGGGAGGACCGGAAGCAGGGATGAGAGAGAAAGGAAAGCGGAAGACACGGGGGCTTCTCAGGGTCACCCTGAGCTTTGCGTTTTAGTCTAAAACCACTCCCTTCCCCATCAGGGCATTCTACTTCCTTGTCTCTTTCTCTCTCCCCAGCGCCTCTTTTACAGCCGCATCTTTTGAAATCCTCCTTCATATACACTCTTAGCTCC
Organism: Hyperoodon ampullatus; assembly: GCF_949752795.1. Taxonomy (NCBI): domain Eukaryota; kingdom Metazoa; phylum Chordata; class Mammalia; order Artiodactyla; family Ziphiidae; genus Hyperoodon; species Hyperoodon ampullatus. The sequence continues at coordinate 140,332,258 of NC_136917.1, read as the reverse complement.
AAAGACTCCAGCCAAAGGCGCATCAAGATTTTGTGGAGCAGAACGCTTATATAACGGTGGGGGGAGGGGTCCTTTAAGAAAGGGGGAAAAAAATCTCAATTTTGCAAATTTTACCCTCCCTGAAAGTTAAAGTCTCATTAGCTTCAAGGTGAAACTTCCTCACACTCCAACCTATGAATGTTAAAGGATCTGAATGTTCCATTCCCGCGGCATCCTTTTCGGGGGAGGATGGAAAACGCCAGTGTGGGCGATCCGAGAAAGGAACATGCACTGGAAGAGAATAAAGGAGACGGTGGGGAAGGAAGAAGGTGAGTATTCCAACCTCTCGCTGAGCTTAATTTCTGCCGAAAGCCGCCCCCACGAGGAGCTGCCCCTTTCTAGAGAAGCTTCTGCCCTCCGGCTTCACCCGCTCACCCCAGCTCAGGCCCGCCGGTGCTCCGACGCCCGCTGTCCACTAGGTGGCCGCTCGTGGCCGCCAATCCCCGGCGACTTTCGGGAATAGCTCGGAGCCCACCCCGTGCCCACCCTCGCCCCCCGCACCCTGAGCCAGCGCAGCCCCCGGGCAGCGCCAAAGCGACAGGAACCCTCGCTGTCTTCCTGCGGCACTGCTAATGCTTCCGTGGGCCCCTGGAGGAGAGAGGCCAGCGGCTCCAGCCATCTGGGTGGGTGGTAAACGGAAGGGACCGGGGACGGACGAAGAGCGGGAGAAACCAGGAGACGCGCTGCCCTGGGGCGCCGAGTGCGCAGGGGCTGGAGCGGCGGAGACCCAGCCCGCTTCGCGACCCGCGCGCCCTGGGCGTGCCCAATCCTGAGCGTGGCCCGGTCACCTCCCGGTTCCAGCTGCTCGTGGCTAGAGCCCTCTGGGAGGAGGAACTTTTCCGGCCCTTATAGGCCTCTTAGCGTCGGGCCCCCCCACCGACCCCGAGGCTTCCTGCTCCAGTCCAGGGCAGCCCACCCCGCGCCCCCAGCCCACGCCCTGCATGCCTTCCCCGCCACCCCGGGAGCGTGGAGGGCGCCATCCGCCTCCCAGTTACCCGCTGAGGAACCCGGTCTCCCCTCTGTACCCACCGAGAACTCGTGGAGCCTGGGGAAGAGACTGCACCTCATCCTTCCGAGGCCGGCGGGGAGAAAGCATCACCCCAACAACCAAGGTGCAGAAGCGAAAGGAGGCAGCGGCACAGGCCGGCGCAGGAGCAGCCGCCGGGGCCCCACGCCCGCCCCCTCTCCAGCGCGGAAGGCGCGGTTACAGCAACACAGCCTTAGATTAAGGGTTGCACTCCTAGGTCGGTTCGCTAACGAAAGAAAGAATCATTATTGAATGTGCCTGAGTCCCTACAGGTGGTATCATTTAATCCTCACTAGGAAGAAATTTATTATCCATGTGTATCAAGTAAGAAAACCTGCTAGGAGAGGTTAGATTATTTTAATTTACCCAAAGTCCTACAGCTGGTGAGAGGCAGAGTTGGAATCTGCAGGTCTATTTCCAGAAGTTATTTGTTATATTTAATGCATATTAATCCCTGTGGTAACCCTTTTTAGTATTACAAAAATAATATGTACTCATTGTGAAAAACATGGAAAATGAAAACAGACTAAAGAAAAAAGTAAATGACCTATCATTTCAACAGGTACTAACACCACTGTTGGTTGACATTTTCATATATTTGTCTCATATATATGAATATTTGTGGAAATGCGTGTAATACATACATATTTAAAACAAGCTCATTCTCTATATTTTGTACCATTAGCACTTAACATTAAAGGGTCAGTTTTGATATTTTTCAAGGAATTTTTTATTTCAAATCTACTGACAGTAAATTTATTTCAAATTTAAAAACAGTTGAGACAGACACAAATTCAGTATTCTTTAAAATGTTGATAACAATAGTCAATGAAAACTGCTCAGTAAGCTAAAGGATTAAAAGAAGCAAGTAAATATGGTAAATTGGCTTCCAGCAAGCTATTTAGCAGATTCATTATTTAATGATTTGCCTTTCATTATGCAAATTGAGCTAGAGGAAAAGAATAAGTAGAAGATGGATAGTTTTAAATGAGTGTTTTTCAGCTGTATAAAGGGGTACTGGAGACAAATCTTGGACAGTGTAACCCACATTTTGATTTTTAATTTTCTACTTGTGGTTTTCCCTATGAAAGCAACTCCAGGAACTGCAACTAGTAAGAATGATTCCATAATGGAATGGCCCAATTACCCCCTCAATTCCATCAATTCTGCCTTTTTTTTTTTTGCGGTACGCGGGTCTCTCACTGCTGTGGCCTCTCCCGTTGCGGAGCACAGGCTCCGGACGCACAGGCTCAGTGGCCATGGCTCACAGGCCCAGCCGCTCCGCGGCATGTGGGATCTTCCCGGACCGGGGCACGAACCCGTGTCCCCTGCATCGGCAGGCAGACTCTCAACCACTGCGCCACCAGGGAAGCCCTCTGGCATTTTTAAATCAATGTCACCAAAGGGCAGTGTCAACACCCACCATGACAGCCCACAAAAACAGTGGAGTATGTCCAAGAAGAATTCGGGGCTGTGGCTGAAGGGGATCACCCAGCTTGGGGTAATAAGGCAGTGCCCACTGGCCCAGAAGATTCCTGGGATAGGGCTAATGACGCCTGAGGCTCTGCCTCCTCAACTGCAGAATTCCAAGCCTGGTTTCCACAGGAAAAGCACAGCTGTGCCATAGCTTTGTCTCCAGGCCTAAAGAAGCAGTGTGTCTGGACTAAGAGATAAAATGAAGTTTGTTCCAGGCCTCTTAAAAGTGTCAGAAATCAGAAAAGGGCAGAATGGTGGGAAATTGGACCATCCTAGATGATATTTTTCAAAGTTGAATTGACTGTAGTATGGGCTGGAACAGAAGCAGAGTTGGAAAAAACTTCAGTAGAGGGCCTGGTAAAAAGAAAGGTCATTTGGGGGCAGTTATTCACAGCTTCTAATCATGCTGTAAAGTCTGCGCCAGACTATTCATGGTGTCTGCTTCTCATGGCATCTCTTCAGGTAGCACTTGTCTGATTTTTTTGCACGAAGTTCAGTTCACAGTACTAGTTAATGCTGGGGCAACAGTGGAATTCAAGTCTCCAAGCAGCCTTATTCTAGGAAGAGGGAGCAGCCTGGTACTTAGGTTGGGCAGTGGGGAGAGGTAAGAGAAAGGCAGGTGGTAAAACACTAACCCCTCTCTCTCTAAGATGGACTTACATCTACCTATTTTCATTTTCTACTTTTGAACATCCCAGTAAAAGGGCACAGATTTTTTTTTTTTAAGTGCAAGTAAGCAAAATTACAAGATCCTGAGCTCTGGGATTCAAACTATCCAAGTGCAAGTATGGATCCCAGATCTTCCTCAACTTATGATGGGATTCCATTCTGAGAAACCCATTGCAAGTTGAAAATACTGTAAGTCAAAAATACACTTAATACATCTCACCTACCAAACATCGTAGCCTAGCCCAGCCTACTTTAAATGTGCTCAAAACACTTACATTGACCTACAGTTGAGCAAAATCGTATAACACAAAGCCTATTTTATAATAAAGTGTTGAACAGCTGGTGCAATCTATTGAATGCTGTACTGAAAGTGAAAAACAGAATGGTTGTAAGGGTACAGGATGGTTGTAAGTGCATTGGTTGTTCACCCACGTGATCACATGACTTGGAGCTGTGCTGCCACTGCCCAGCATCATGAGGGTATTGTGTGGCGTATTGCTGTCCCAGGAAAAGATCAAAATTTGAAATCTGAATTGTGGTTTCTAAAGCATGTGTATCGCTTTTGCACCTTTATAAAGTCAAAAACTTGTGCCATACCATCGTAAGTCTGAACCTGCCTCAGAGAGTTAACAGGTAAATTGCTTTCCAAAATGCCAGCTACAAAGAAAGTGCTCAATAAGTATCTCTTGTTATTTCTTAAGGTAGAAACTTAGCATCAATGAAGAATAAATGCCCCCCCAAAAAGAGTAGCTGTTAAAGAGTTTTAGTGTGTTCCTGCTGTGAAAGGATAATTTTGACTTTTTAAATCCAATATACCGTGAAATTACTTTATAATTCTTATGTTGATCATTTCTAATCCTCTGCTTTCAGAAACACTGATGGAAACAAATATAGTTTTCCTCCATTTTGCGTATAGATTGATCACGCCTTTTTTCTAATGGACTAATTCTGTCCATTAAACATAGTCAAATTCAATGAACAGACAGAGAGATCAACAGACATACAGTATCTACTTTATCCTGGGCACCCAAGAAATGAGTGCAGCCTGGTCCCCATCCTCCTTACACTCCCAGTCTAGTTGGAGAGCCAGACAAGAAACACCAGGACCCCATAGGGTTGACTTAAAGACCAAAAAGACCATACTGAATGCTCATGAAATCTTCTATAATGACTCATATTTTATGATGTGTACTGAGGATGAAATAATAAAAGATGTTTTTTAACCTAAGAATTTAGAAGAAGGAATCCAAGAAGGCAGTTTAGACCCCCACGAAGTGGCAGCAATTAGAAGCTTAGGCAACAGGAGAGGGAGGTGGCCCAAGATGGTGCAGTAGGAAGACCCTGAACTCACCTCCTCCCATGGACACACCAACATATCTACTTACAGAGCTGCTATCTATGAGAACAACCTGAAGGCTAATAGAAAAAACTTTTCCAACTAAAGATATAAAGAAGGAACCACAATGAGATGGATAGGAGGCACAGAGACAAGGTATAGTCAGGACCCACACCCCTGGGTCAGCAACCCACAAATGGGAGGATAATTACAATCATAAAGTTCTTCCTCAAGGAGTGAGGGGACCAAGCCCCACATCAGGCCCCCCAGCCCAGGGGTTCTGCACTAACAAGTCCCCCAGAAGGTCTAGCTTTGAAAACCAGTGGGGCTTACATTCAGGAGAACCGGATGGCTAAGGAAGCAGATTCTGCTCTTAAAGGGCGCACATAAAATCTCACATGTTCCAAGTCCCCATGCAGAGGCAGTAATTTGAAAGGTGCCTGGGTCAGACCCACTTGCTGATCTTGAAGAGCCTCCCGGAGAGCCAGGAGGCAACAGGGACTACCCCTGTGGATGGAGATGCTGGTGGCAACCATTCTGGGGAGCTCCACCAGTGCTGGCAAGCACCATTTGGAATCCTCCCTCTAGCCTATTAGCAATATATTCTTTGACATCAGTCTTAGCAATATATTTTTGGCTCTACTCAGGCAAGGGAAATAAAAGCAAGATTAAACAAATGGAACTATATTAAACCAAAAAGCTTCTGCAAAGTGAAGGAAACTATCAACAAAATGAAAAGGCCACCTATGAATAGGAGAAGTTATTTGCAAATGATATATCTGACAAGGGGTTAATATCCAAAAATAGACAAAGAACTCATACCACTCAACATCCAAACAACAATCCAATTTAAAAATGGGCAGAGGGCCTGAATAGACTTTTTTCCAAAGATATATAAATGGCCAACAGACACAGGAAAAAATGCTGAACATCACTAATCACCAAGGAAATGCAAATCAAAACCACAGTGAGATTCCACTCACACCTATCAGAATGGCAATCATCAAAAAGACAAGAAATAGGGCTTCCCTGGTGGCGCAGTGGTTGAGAGTCTGCCTGCCGATGCAGGGGACACGGGTTCGTGCCTCGGTCCGGGAAGATCCCACATGCCGCGGAGCGGCTGGGCCCGTGAGCCATGGCCGCTGAGCCTGCGCGTCCGGAGCCTGTGCTCCACAACGGGAGAGGCCACAGCAGTGAGAGGCCCGTGTACCGCAAAAAAAGCCAAATGCTTATAAACAGATTTTCGATCAATCCTCCTTACTTAAAAAAAGAAAAGAAAAAGACAAGAAATAAGTGTTGACAAGGATGTGGAAAAAAGGGAACCCTTGTGCACTGTTGGTGAGATTGTATATTAGTGCAACCACTGTAGAGAACAGTATGGAGGTTCCTCAAAAAAATTAAAAATAGTTACCATCTGATCCAGCAATTTCACTTCTGGGCATTTACCTGAAGAAAACAAAAGATATAACAAAAGATATAAGCAAAAAAACCCAAAAGATATAAGCAAACCAATGTTCATTGCAGTATTATTTAAAATAGCCAAGGTATGGAAGCAACCTAAGTGTTCACTGATAAACAGATAAAGATGATGTGATATATATATATATAAATGGAATATTACTCGGTGATTAAAAAATTAAATCTTGCCATTTTCAACAACACGGATGGATCCAGAGGGTGCTATGCTAAGTCAGAGAGAGAGAAACAAATACTGCATGATCTCACTTATATGTGGAATTTAAAAAAACAAAACATATAAACAAAACAAAACCAGACTCAGCTGCGTAGGTACAGAGAACAAACAGGTGTTTGCCAGAGGGGTGATGGGGGAGCGAAATAGGTGAAGGAGATTAAGAGGTACAAACCTCCAGTTATAAAATAAATAAACCATGGGTATGTGATATAAGCATAAGGAATATGGTAAGTAATGTTGCAATAACTTTGTATGGGGTCAGATGGTTACTAGACTTATTGTGATGATCATTTCAAAATATATGCAAATGTCAAATTACTATGTAGTACACAACTATATATCAATAAAAGGAAGATACAAGTATCTTTAAACATGTAAGAAATCAGAGAAACCATTTGTTGCCAATTAAATTAGAAAAAAATTGTAAATACTACTATGCAGTGCTGCCCAAACCTGAGCTGAGGTAAGCATTATTACATACTATTGAGGTTATAAATTAATAGAACCTTTCTGGAGAACAATTTGGAAATAGGTATCAAGAGCTCTAAAAAATGTTCACACCCAGTAATTTCAATAAATTGTAAGAAATAATTTGAAATGTGAAAAAATCACTGTACAAACATTTCTCAAAGTTTGCTGTGATTAAGAAACAATGACCTGGAGATTATCATACTAAGTGAAATAAGTCAGACAGAGAAAGACAAATATCATACGATATTGCTTATATGTGGAATCTAAAAAAAAAAAAAAAAAAAGATACAATGAACTTATTTACAAAACAGAAACAGACTCACAGACTTAGAGAACAAATTTATAGTTACCAGGGGGAAAGGGTGGCGGGGAGGGATAGATTGGGAGTTTGGGATTGACATGTACACACTGCTATACTTAAAATAGATCACCAGGACTTCCCTGGTGGTCCAGTGGTTAAGACTCCTCGCTTCAACTGCAGAGGATGCGGGTTCATTCCCCGGGAGGGGAAGTTCCACAGGCCGCATGGTGTGGCCAAAAAAAAAAAAAATTAGATAACCAACAAGGACCTACTGTATAGCACAAGGAACTCTGCTCAATATTCTGTAATAACCTAAATGGGAAAAGAATTTGAAAAAGAATAGATACACGTATATGTATAACTGAATCACTTTTCTGTACACCTGAAACTAACACAACACTGTTAATCAACTACACTTCAATATAAAATAAAAATTCTTTTAAATTAAAAAAAGAAACAACCTATAAGTCCAGCATTAGGGAAAATGATTAAATAATTTTATAATCCATAAAATAATATATTATGCAGCCATTAAAATATTTGAAACAACCAAATACAATGTGTAACCCTGGATTGGATCCTGGATTAAATATATATATATAATACATATTATATATAGAGAGAGAAAATATATATATACACATATATATTTAGAGAGAGAGAGAGAGAATGAATTAGGGATTAAAAAAAGAAGCTTAGGCAATAGCAGCAGATGGTAGATACAAAGGAAATGGGAACAGCAGGCTATTCACACAGCTGAGCTGAGGCTGGGGATGAGATATCTGTGATAAAACAGTTCTGCTAGGGCAGGAGGGGATCATAGAGACCCATGTACAGCAAAATGTAGTCTTGATGACCCAGCCATAGAGATCCTCTCTGCCGAGTAGGTGCGGATACCAAAGGACTGGGTGTATCCCAATGCTGGTATATCACTCATCTGAATTCAAGGCCAGGAAGAAGTGGGGGGGAGCCGGGGTCAGAAAGGGATGGTTATAAACAGAACAAGGTGGCATATCTATCAAATGGTTCAAGGAATACAGAAGAGGAGCATTAAGAGGAGGAGAAGATGATGAAGAAAGAAGCTAAAAGGGATCATTTATTAAAAAGGGAAGACAGGCTAGGCCTGGAAGGGAAACCATGCCTAGCCCCATCTCTAGCCAGTTTCCATTTGCCTAAAGACCATTTTCCTTTGGGGCAATGATTTTCAAACTTAGTGGCCATACAAATCACTTTAGGATCTTGTTTAAATGCAGACTGTGATCCAGTAGATCTGGGACCAAAGATTCTGCATTTCTAATGAGCTCCAGGTGATGGTAATGCTGTTTGTCCTCAACTTTGGCTGCACATTAGAACCACCTGTGCAGTTTTAAAGACAACACCAGTGCTCAGTCCTTACAGTAACAATGATTGAATCTTGGAGCATGGTGCCCGGGCATCAATGTTTCAAAAGCTCCCCAGATGATTCTAGCCCCAGCTAGAGCTGAGAAACACCACTCTAAGGAAATAGAGTGATTCCTGAATCTCAGTACTTCCAATAGAAATGCTCACCAACCTCCTTTCTCTTTCTTTACGATTTGTATCTATGCTAGTTCTCCCAGAAGCCCCTCCATCTCCCCCCAAGATTAACCTCTCTCCCTCTGTCCTCAAGCCATCAAGGTTGGAAATGGGCTGGGAGCCAAGACAGCTGCAGTGCCTTACTGCCTCCTCCACCCCAGGCCTCCCCAACTTCAATGGTTTTAATTAAGCTCCCACCACCTGTCAGGATGACCAGGGATGGGTGCCCAGCATCGACCTCAGCTCCCAATTTGCTCTTGCATCTCAGTTCCCTCTCCCATCTGCTCCTTGATGGAGGATAATAAGTGCCACAGGTAAGTTCCCAATCACTTGAGCCCCAGTCCTAATAACCTGACCTTATTCCAGTTCTTCACCTAATTCCTAAGTTCCTTCCAGGATTTGATTTGGTGCTCAAAGGGTGAGATAATGAATGAGCAACAAAGTGGTGTAGTATATACCAAGGATCTAGGGAACTTCATCTTCTGCTCCCAATGGAGCCACCAGAAAAAAACATTGAGAAAGCACCGGGATCCCTTTCCAGTAAGTCCAGATGAATTATAAGGGATGGTGGTTGACAAAAGAGTGAGCTACCAAAGGCTGGAACCGGACTTCCCTCGTGGTGCAGTGGTTCAGAATCCACCTGCCAGTGCAGGCCACACAGGTTCGAGCCTTGGTTTATACGGCTTGGTTTTAAACATCCTTGCTTTTTAGTGTTATGATTATTATGATAAAAACACAATGTACTCGGGAAAAGAGTAAATACTGAATTTGCATAAAATTTCCAAGTACGACACTTTCTAAGTTTTGACAGATTTGACAGTTATCTAGTATCAGTAAAGTTATATTATAACTCATTCTTGTTGGTAGAGGAAAAAAACTTTTCATTGAAAAAAAACTGAATTCACTGTGCAAGAATTCTATTTAAGCCACAAAGTGTATTACAAGACCATGGTTCTTGATGTTTCATAACATTACAGAATTAGCCATGGTGACATCCATGGTTCAGAATGTATCCATCCCTACCCCGGCAAGATCTGGGGGCTGGGGTCCAATCAAGCCTTGTTATTTACCAGGATTGATTGCCCTCAATATCATCCCTCCAGGAAGCTAACTTTTTAAAAGAACAAATAAGTCTACACTTGCACAAGCTTCCAAAGACTGGAGAAAGGGAACATTTCCCCACTCGTTTTGTGAGGCCAGAATAACTTTGATACAAAAACTGAAAAGGATATTGCAAAAAAGGAAAACCACTAGCCAATTTCATTTATGAAAAATAATGCAAATATTTTAAACAAAATATCAGGAAATTAAAACCAGCCATATATACGTGTGTGTATATATATACAGACATATATATATATATATGTACATATATATATATAATATCAAGACCAAATTGGGTGTACCTTAGGGACAGATTGACCAATATAACTCAAATTGACCATACAACATGCATTAAAGGAATAAAAGAAAAAATCTCAACAGATATGGAAAACTCATTTGACAAAAATTCAATGCCCATTCATGCTCTTTTTTTTTTTTTTTTTTTTTTTCAGTACGCGGGCCTCTCACTGCTGTGGCCTCTCCCGTTGAGGAGCACAGGCTCCAGACGTGCAGGCTCAGCGGCCACGGCTCACGGGCCCAGCCGCTCAGCGGCATGTGGGATCTTCCCGGATCAGGGCACGAACCCGTGTCCCCTGCAACGGCAGGCAGATTCTCAACCACTGCGCCACCAGGGAAGCCCCACGCTCATTTTTTTTTTTTATCCACTCATAAGGATCTTTCCATGTGCCTCTGGATTCAACCTCTAAGTCAATCTGTCCAACAAGAATCAAACAATTTTCATTTGTACGTAAAATATTACAGACTAGCAGTCCCACAGTAATTCTCAAAAACACAAAGGTAACTGTCCTCACGTTTAGAACCAGGGGAAGAGGAGGGGAAAGAGGAGAGAGATACCGTGGTACTTGTCGCCTGAGGTGTCCCCTTCTCTAGGAGCCGACTCTGGCTTCAACTGGCTCGGAATCACACGGGCAGTTCGGCCGCTGCTCAGCAAGAGGCAAACGACAGCTCTCAGGAGCCGTGGTTCTGGGCTGAGCAGCGAGGCGCCATCCGCGTTCCAGCCGGCGCCCGAGGGTCGGACGACCGCATCCTCCTCTGCGTCCCCGGGGCCTCTTACAAGGAGCTGGTTCCCAAACTCTCAGCACCCAGTCTTGTAGAGTGCTTCTCAGCTCTAATGTGAACACGAATCACCTGCCAGGGACTTTAAAACGAGCTGCGGATTCAGTGCATCTCCCAGGTGATGCCCGCGCTCCTTCTGCAGACCGCACTTTGAGCAGCAAAGGCCAACTACAAATCCCAGCTTACATCCGGCCCAACAGGAGGACAAGGCGGGAAGCGGAGGGGGAAAGCCTCTTCTGTTTTCCATTAACCAATCAGGCACTCCTGCTGGCTGTTGCAGCAGCACTGACTTACCTGTGCAAAGGAGAGAAGGAAAGGTCCGCCTCGGGAGGTATGAATGGACGTGTTTTGAGTGTGGCAGTTGGGCATGGGGAGGTGGATAATATCTAGATATAAACAAAGTTCTACACTGTGTCTGTTATGAATCGGTCACAAACACTCATCTTCCAGACTGTGGTCCAGAGACAGCAGTCAGACTGCAGTTTCAAATTTCTGAATGACTCTGAGGTTTTGATTATGTTGGAAAATAAAGAGTTTTATTTTAGGCAGTGAAAACCGTGTTTAGATCTCATGCCTTTACATTTTAGGTTCAATGATCTCTAGAGTGATTAATAATAGATTTTATGAATTACCACTATCTCCTACCCCAGCCATGTTTTAAGTATTTTCTCTATTTTCCAAAACATTTTTTCACAAACCTCAAAATAACTGTAAACAATGGGAGATCAAAAGAGTCTTTATCTTTTCACATCTATTGGTAGGAAACCAGAAGAGTAGAATCCATTTATCCAAATGCTGTCAATTATGAATCAAAATTAAGTAGCTTTATTCCTGAGAGGGAATGCCTTTTCTCCTGTGCCACCCTCTACCTTTATTTTCCCCCTTCTAGTTTTCTCACTCTAAATCAATAAGAAATGTGGGAAGGAAGAGGAGGAAATTTCAGTTTTCCATCACAAATTATGTCCTTTACCAATAAGATGTAGTGAGAACTCCCTTATGGAATCCCGAAAGATGGGGGAAGGATTGTAGCCAAAGGAGAAGAAGCCAGGCTCTCTCTCTCCATATATATATCATGTAGATAGAAGCTAAACATCTCTGACTATAATTTGTAGATTTTGGTTTGGGAAAAGTTTGAATACTTTAAAAATTGTTTATAATTATGTAAAATAATTCTTAAAATAGAAACCAAAATGAATAAAAAAAGATCCTAAATGTGTAACAAGTTGGCATCATAACCACACAAAGCAGAACTGTTTCAAGTGACTTTAAAAGACAGTGATGTTACAATTTCTCTCTAGTGGGATAGACCTAAGATTTGAAAAACTGCCCCCAAATTATAATGATTTGGGTTATCACATTATTGGTGTTGGAACTGTTAGAATAATTGACAAGGCTGTGTGTGCATTGTGTTTGTGTTGTCGGAAGTGATTGGGTGATAGGAAGGGAGAGAACAGGCAGGAAACTTGTTTCATCTGGAGGAAGTGTCTCTCTCTGGTTCAAACTTCTTTCTGTGCTCCCATTCGTTTTTGTTTTTTTTTTTTAAGATGTACAACATAATGATTTAACATACTGTATACGTTGTGAAATGATTACCATAATCAAGTTAACACATCCTTCACCTCACAAAGTCGTGTGTGTGTGCTGAAAATAGTTAAGATCTACTCTCTTTATGTTCCCCCATTCTTCTGCTAGGTTTAAGCTTTTTTCCTTTAATAGCTACTAGTCGCTTGCTCATTTTTAATGTGAATGTCTTTTGTTTCGTATCATTACCTAATAATGCTGCGCAGTTGGGTCACTAGTCTTATTTTAAGCAAACTTAAATTTGAAATGCAAGCTAATACTTGCAAATACATGTCAGGGCTTAACATGAAAGGCAAACGATGAGCGCTAAGGATTTGCACTTTCCCATCTAACTGAGTTTTTTGTTCTCCTCCTTAACATCTAAACGAATAAATCAATGAAATTACTTACTTTAGGGCTGGGGGGGTAAATTTTCATTGAAAAACATTCCCTCACAGTCTATAAAACCTGTACGGACAAATCTTGTTCGTTATTATTGACCAAATGCGGGTGATTTAAATTCGGAAAACTTTTAAAAGACGTAGAAAATGAAGGGCCCCGAAAGGAAATGGCCCCAGCCCTTAAGCCCTCGGATCGCTGTGTATCCCAGGCTCACGACCTCGCTCAGCTCTGCACCCGCCTTCCAGCCTGCTCCGAGCGTTCCCCACGAGGAGAAATCCCGCAGCCCCTGATGCGGTTCAGGCTGCAGCCCTGAGGCTGCAGAATTCTGCACCTGCTTCAGGCAGGAGAGGGGAAACGGGCCTGAGTTGTCTTTGTATGTGTAGCTCTTTTCATAAAACCTGGTAAAAGGCAGGCTCTCAATTAAGGCTTGTTAAATTAATGATTATGCAAAGTTTATAACACTGGAGAGTAAACTTTGGTCATGGAAGGTGCTAAGTGGAAGGTGGCTATACTTGTTACAGTTTTACTGTGGGTCCATATAAGAATGTAAAAATCTATCTAGGGATAATTTTTAAAGCCATTTGTTCTTCATTGGGATTATCCTTCTATCATAATAGTATTGATCAATAATAATGATTATACCTTTACTAAGGTTATTAATTATATTGTGTCAGAAGCTATCACCTTACCTATATAATTTTATGAAATCATCAAAGCTATTTTTTATGTATTTTTTAAAATTCTTTGGCCAAACCGCGCAGCATGTGGGATCTTAGTTCCCCAAACCCACGCCCTCTGCGTTGGAAGAGTGGAGTCTTAACCACTGCACTACCAGGGAAGCCCTAAATAACTTATTTAATTCTTAATAGAAGGGCTTATAAGAAAAGAAAACTAAATTTTTACGATGAAATATTGAGAAGAATTTGGGGGTTTTGTTTTACATTTCCATTTTTCTCATCTAAAAATCATGAACAGGGGCTTCCCTGGTGGCAGAGTGGTTAAGAATCCACCTACCAATGCAGGGGACACGGGTTCGAGCCCTGGTCCAGGAAGATCCCACATGCAGCAGAGCAACTAAGCGCGTGTGCCACAACTACTGAGCCTGAGCTCTAGAGCCTGCGAGCCACAACTACTGAGCCTGTGCACCACAACTACTGCAGAGCGCGTGCCTAGAGCCAGTGCTCCACGACAAGAGAAGCCACCACAATGAGAAGCTTGCGCACTGCTACCAGGGGTAGCCCCCCGCTCGCGGCAACTAGAGAAAAGCACACGCACAGCAACGAAGACCCAGCACAGCCAAAAATAAAATTAATTAATTAAAAAAAAAAAACTAACCACCCCATATTTTGGGGCCACTCGCCTTCAAAAATAAATAAATAAATAAATAAAATGAACAATGTCAAACCAATATTCTCAAAATATCCTGAAAACAGGGGGAAAAAAACTGAATACTTGAATATTTTCTGAGGAAAATCTAGATTCATTCTATCAAGGTCGTTAAAAGGTAAAGAGACTGCAACAAGCTTTAAAAAGTAAAAAGTTGAATGTTTTGTCACTGTTGTTTCTTTTTCTGGTGTTTAGCAACAAAAAAAGAATGCGCTTAATAGTTTAAGCAGAAAGGGATTTATTAGGATATAAAGATAACTTAAAATCCAAAAGAAAGGTGAACAGAGATTTTAGACTGAAAATCGGAGAATAACTCTCAGAAGCACACTGCAAGCTGATGCACAAAGAGAGACTCTGCCAGAAATCAGAAAATACTGCATCTGTGGCCACCAACCCACAGCTGCTCTCTGAGGAACTATGCAGCCCCTGGCAAATGTTAGAATTTGGGGTCATTCCAAGTGTTTGTGTGGTACGTGCACATCAAGTAATCCTCATGCGCACAATCCCTATTGTTAGAGGGTAAATCCTTCATTCATTCTAAAGAACAACCTGGCAAAAGTCAGTAAAATTAGGTTTATGCATTTTCCATGGCACAATTCTGCTCATGGGTACATATCCTGGAGAAATTTTCTCACAGGTCCTATAAGGGACTATTATACATGGTGATGGTGACTAAGTGGCTATCTGAGCACCCACTGGGGATGGCAGATAGGTAGAGTGGCAGAGACACATCAGAGGCTAACGTGCCAGACTTGAAAGCAGCAGATCAAATGTCCATGTAAAGATCTTGGGAATTTGCAACTGAGTGGGAAATAATAAGTAAAATCACATGTATAACCTAATACTTTTTACATGAATTGAAAATATAAGCACACAAAAGAATAAATAACATATTACAAGACTGACACAAGAAGAGACTTTTTAAATAAAATATTCATGGCAAGAATTTCAGTGGAAGAAGGGAAAGAATATAAGGGGAATAAACAAGAATAGAATATACACAATTAGATAAAAGAGGATAGTGATCAGCAAAAAACACTCTTGAAAATGTGACATCTCAATACAGTGGCCCTTTAGATTTGAAATTCATAACAATTTTGAATGTTCCTTTGATTGAGGTAATCTAGTGTAGAGAAAAATAGAAAAATTACAATTCTAAGTAGTCATGAGACTTTCCTTTTCCCAACCTAACATAATGATTCCTTTGCTAATTCCCCTGCCTGATACATATGCTTGAAGACCTAGGTTCTCAGTCCAGTGACAGCATGAACTAGCAGCTTTGTGATCTTGAATTATGATCTAACCCCATGGAATCTATTCTCTACAATCAGGCAATGCCTTTCTGATATGGGAAGAAAATTAGTGAGAGTAATTTGTCTAGGCTTGTCTGAAACATGGAGCGGCTTTCTATAGTCTATGGAAATTGTCAATAACTGGACACTTCTCACCCCCCTGCTCTACCTCTGCCTGCCAAAACCCACAGAATTTCAGTAGTGACTTCTAGAAGTGAGCTGATCCCTTCTGCTTTATTTTCCTCACTAAGAAAATGGAGTATAATTATGGAACCCACCATATCAATGTTTAATGGCCACACTCCCTTAGGCATACACCTAACGCAATGTAAACTCAAAAATGTTAACTAGAATTTTATTCTAATTGCTCCCTTCTAGAAATTTTGGGGAGTAAGATTTTCACCAGCACTAGTTCTGTGGCTCTTGAAAGTTTACACTTTCTCCCCTGTGAGTTATTTCCTAAACCCTTTGCCCCTCACCTCTTCACTTTCTAAGATACCACAACACCCTTTCCATCATTTCCTGTTGCGAGATTTTCTGGGCCACCTTCACTAGAGCTGAGGCTGTAACTTACTCAGGCCTTTCCATGGAACATTGAAAAAGCATTGTCTGTGTCCATTTGTTGGACCACAGGCCGATATTCTTATTATTTCAATCAATTCTGAGTCCTTCAGTTGGGGTTAGCCTGTGAAACATAAATTATACCACTTGAGAAATTGGGGTATGTTGCAGACACTGCTGTGCCTTTACTTAAATACTTCAATTTTTTTGTTTGGTCTTTATTTCTAAGAGGTGTACATAAAAAAGAGAAATTGTTGTAGATAAAAGATTGACAGAAATTCTATCTTTATTTTAACTCTACCATTTGTTTCTTTTTTCCAAGCTAATAACTAATCACTGGGAGAGAGGAGATAAAAAGTGAATACATAGTCCCTGAATGTACTTAGAGAGGACAGTATTCTACAATCCTCCTGGCCAATAACACAGAGATTGCAGTACAATTTCTTAGCAATAGTTCTAAAGTCCAATATAATCTACAATGTAATCTACAATATAATCTTACAATCTACTTTTTGTAGATCACAGTTTGGCCCCCAAACTATGTGATATCAAAACAGGTCTGGGGCTTCCCTGGTGGCGCAGTGGTTGAGAGTCTGCCTGCCGATGCAGGGGACACGGGTTCTTGCCCCGGTCCGGGAAGATCCCACATGCCGCGGAGCGGCTGGGCCCGTGAGCCATGGCCGCTGAGCCTGCGCGTCCGGAGCCTGTGCTCCGCAACGGGAGAAGCCACAACAGTGAGAGGCCCGCGTACCACAAAAAAAAAAAAAAAAAAAAAAACAGGTCTGATCTTAGTTGAATGTATATTATGCTCTTTCTTTACTCCAGTTAGCACGAATACTCATTCTTTCCACACCATGACATGCTACAGAATGTTACCCCACACCAGGATGGTCGCAGTTATATTATCTCAAGATATCACCTTCTAATCTGTCTAAAATCCTCTATATTCTGAATCCTAAAGTACATCTACCCTATATTTCATAAAAGATATTGAGGACTTGTATTTTTCCAAGTTACATATTAATATGAAATCATGATATATACATTATTATGTAACTAACTCTCTCCTCTTAATATCCTGGCCAATTTTTTAAATGACTATGTAATGAAATTCTCTCTTTCAACAACTACATATAACTTTTTGGTGGGTGTAAAAATATTCTATTTCAAATTTCCTATATTAGACATTTCCTTGTTTTTACTTTTTGGCTCAAATAATCTCCATCCTATGGAGTTTTTTGGTGGAATACATTGCTAGAAGTGAAATTTTTATGTTGTATAACGTTCTGTGCATAATAAACTTAACTTATATAATTTAATGTTCTTCAAAATATAGCAGCCATAATTTCCTACTTGAATTATATGTCTACTGCCCTACTCTCAATAGCAGTGGTTATAACCAACTTAAAATATCTATGGTAGGCAAACTATGTATATCCCTGTTTTTTCCACTTCTTTGATTTTGGGGAAAGTGAGCATAGTTTTTTAATTTCTTCATAGGTTTTTTTGCAGCATTAATGGTATTATCTATCACCCTTGAGAATTATGTTGCAACTACATTTTCCTCCTTTGGACTAAACTTTAAAGTGACTTCGTAGCCAGCCTCTAAGATGACCAACAATGACCCCTGCCTCCTGGTATTCACAGCCTTGTGCAGTCCACTCCCACATTGTTCCAGGGTTGGTCTGTGTGATCCATAGAATATGGTAGAAATGATAATGTCTCTCCTGAGACTGGGTTACAAAAGATGCTACTGGTTCCATTTTGATCACTCTACCATGCTATCTCCTCCCTCTTAGATCATCCCCTTTGGAGGCAGCCAGCTGCCACATCATGAATAGCTCTGTGGGGAGGCCCTTGTGTTAAGCAATTGAGACCTCTTGTCAAGAAGGAGCTTGGAAGGTGATCCTCCAGCCCAAGGCAAAGCTTCAGACTGCACCTTCATGAGGAACTCTGAGCAAGACCACCCAGCTAAGCGCTATTCCAGATTCCTGATTCTCAGAAACCGTGAGATAATAAATATTTTTGGTAAGCTGCTAAATTTTGGAGTCATTTGTTACAGAGCAAGAGATAACTAATTGAATTAGTGGATTTTAAATGTAACTATGTCTCCATATATAATTTATATTGAGTGTATGAATGCATTTTAATGTATTTAATGGTACGCTGACACATGTCTCTTTCTGTTTAATTTTTCACTAATGATTATAATTTTAAGATTAATCAATGTAGCTATATATATAAAACTTGTTTATTTTATCTAACTGCTGCAGAATGTTTTATAGGATGAATACACAGCATTTTACATACACATCATGGATGCCTCCAACTCCCCTTTATCACAAACAATACTGAGATAAACACCATTATGTGTGTACTTTAGGGACCTGTATGAGATGTTTTCTAGGATATAGATGCTGGAGTGGGTTTAGAGGGACAATGAACAAAAGCCTACGTAACTTCCACAAATACTGCCATATTGCTTTTCAGAACTAATAGTAACACCAGGCCTCTTGAGAGGTCAGTTCACAGCAAATCCTCACCAGCTCTTTGCATAATCTACATTTCTAATTTTTGTGCTTTTGATGCTTTCATAGTTTTAATTAATATTTACCTTACATATAATGATTTTCAGACTCCATTTAAGTTTTAGACATTCTATGTTGATCAAATATGGATTGCCTATTGCGACCTTCTTTCACATTTTTCCTCTGCGTTGCCTGCTTTATCATTTTGATTTGCAGAGCTGACATTGCTTGTACATAGATATTAAGTACTTCTGAATTTTAGGCTTTGATATTACGGTCTCCCAGTCTGTAATCTAATGAATAGAAATTTTTCTTGTTTCCGTGTACTATCCTTCCTTACAACCATTTTTGGTAGTGTACTATGTGAATATTTTCAGGACATATAACAATCACATATTAGAGTGCCCAGATACCTCTTCATTTCTGCCCTGCTATTATTGTCATATACTTTGCACCTTGTTGGTTGTTGATACTGAGCATCTGCAGACGAACGCCATTGCTGGATCTCAACTGTAGTGACTTCTTCTGGGTGCACCCACACCACAAACTAGCTGTGCCTCCCCTCTGCCTTGGATTTCAGCTTTGACTAGGTTCAAACAATTCTGAGTTGGCCTCATCCTCCATCCACCAAGGCAGAGCTCTTCTATTCTGAGTATCTTTGTCCGAATCTTCACCTCAGCTGCGAGTGTCCTAAACTGCCCTCATAAAACTTTCAACTAGCTAGAGCTTTCAGTCATCTGCCATCTTTACTGTCTGTTCTGTTGTTTGATTTTTCTGTTTTGTTACTTATCATTTATTATTTCTACTATGACCTTTTTCCCCCTGAAGTTAACAATAAAAATCTGGCTTTCAAAAACAGAAATATAGATCAATGGAACAAGATAGAAATCCCAGAAATAAACCCATGCACCTATGGTCAATCAATCTATGACAAAGGAGGCAAAAATATACAATGGAGAAAAGACAGTCTCTTCAATAAATTGTGCTGGGAAAACTGGACAGCGACATGTAAAAGAATGAAATTAGAACATTCTCTAACACCATACACAAAAATAAACTCAAAATGGACTAAAGACCTAAATGTAAGACCAGATACTATAAAACTCTTAAAGGAAAACATAGGCAGAACACTCTTTGACATAAATCGCAGCAATATCTTTTTGGATCCACCTCCTAGAGTAATGAAAATAAAACAAAAATAAACAAATGGGACCTAATTAAACTTAAAAGCTTTTGCACAGCAAAGGGAACCATAAACAAAAGGAAAAGACAACCCACAGAATGGGAGAATGTATTTACAAACAAAGCGGCCAACAAGGGATTAATCTCCAAAACATACGAACAGCTCATGCAGTTCAATATCAAAAACAAAACAAAACAAACAAGCAACCCAATCAAAAAATGGACAAATCTACATAGACATTTCTCCAAAGAAGACATACAGATGGCCAAAAAACACATGAAAAGATGCTCAATATCGCTAATTATTAGAGAAATGCAAATCAAAACTGCATTGAAGTATCACCTCAAATTGGTCAGAATGGCCATCATCAAAAAGTCTACAAACAATAAATGCTGGAGAGGGTGTGGAGAAAAGGGAACCTTCCTACACTGTTGGTGGGAATGTAAATTGGTACAGCCACTATGGAGAACAGTATGGAGGTTCCTTAAAAAACTAAAAATAGAACTACCTTATGACCCAGCAATCCCACTCCTGGGCATAGGTACAGAGAAAAACCATACTTTGAAAATATACATGCATCCCTATGTTCACTGCAACACTGTTTACACTAGCCAAGACATGGAAGCAACCTAAATGTCCATCAATAGACGAATGGATAAAGAAGATGTATATATATATACAATGGAATACTACTCAACCATAAAAATGAATGAAATAATGCTATTTGCAACAACATGGATGGACCTAGAGATTATCATACTAAGTCAGAGAAAGACAAATATCATATGATATCACTTATATGTGAAATCTAAAAAAATGATACCAATGAACTTCTTTACAAAACAGAAATGGACTCACAGACTTCAAAAACAAACTTATGGTTACTAAAGGGGAAAGCCTGGAGGGGAGGGATAAATTAGGAGTTTGGGATTACCATATGCACACTACTATACATAAAATTGATATTCAACAAGGACCTACTGTATAGGACAGGGAACAAAAAAAATCTGGCTTTGAAGGGAGGCATCACATTTAGAATGTTTCTTTCTGGTCATCAAATCAGCTATGGCAATGCTCATGGACTTGGCTGTATTCTTTTTTTTAATTAATTAATCTATTTATTTATTTTTGGCTGCGTTGGGTATTCGTTGCTGAGCGTGGGCTTTCTCTAGTTGCAGCAAGCAGGGGCTACTCTTCCATGTGGTGCTTGGGCTTCTCATTGCGATGGCTTCTCTTATTGCAGAGCACGGGCTCTAGGTGTGCAGGTTTCAGTAGTTGTGGCTTGCGGGCTCTAGAGTGCAGGCTCAGTAGTCGTGTCGCAGGGCTTAGTTGCTCCACAGCATGTAGCATCTTCCAGGACCAGGGCTCAAACCTGTGTCCCCTGCATCGGCAGGCGGATTCTTAACCACTTCGCCACCAGGGAAGTCCCTTTGCTGTATTCTTGAATGGTCTCTTGACTGCCATTTTGCTCTCTCATTAAGATGTAAGGACTGAAAGCTGTAGCCAGATTTTCATCTTTTTTTTTAAATTTATTTTATTTATTTATTTATTTATTTTTGGCTGCATTGGTTCCTCATTGCTGCGCGGGCTTTCCCTGGTTGCGGCGAGCAGGGGCTACTCTTCGTTGCAGTGCGTGGGCTTCTTATTGCAGTGGCTTCTCTTGTTGCGGAGCACAGGCTCTAGGCGTGTGGGCTTCAGTAGTTGTGGCACGTGGGCTCAGTAGTTGTGCCTCACGGACTCTAGAGCACAGGCTCAGTAGTTGTGGCACAAGGGCTTAGTTGCTCTGTGGCATGTGGGATGTGGGATCTTCCCAGACCAGCGCTCGAACCTGTGTCCCCAGATTTTCATCTTTTTGTGTGTGGCTCCAATCACAGCACCCGGTACAGGGAAGAACATCAAAATGTGCTTCCTAAGTCTTAGGAATGACTATAATTTATCACAGTAAAATAAATTCCTAGTCAAGGAAATCTACAATGTATCCACTTATACTTCTCTCAACAGGTTGAAAAGGATGCACTACAGTGCAATACACCATAGATATGATATGCCTAGGAAAAAATCCATTTAGAAGGAAAAAACTCCCCTCAAAAGGCAGTGTTTAGGGCTTCCCTGGTGGCGCAGTGGTTGAGAGTCCACCTGCCGATGCAGGGGACACGGGTTCATGCCCCAGTCTGGGAAGATCCCACATGCCGCGG
The DNA here is from genome assembly GCF_949752795.1 of Hyperoodon ampullatus. Lineage (NCBI taxonomy): Eukaryota > Metazoa > Chordata > Mammalia > Artiodactyla > Ziphiidae > Hyperoodon > Hyperoodon ampullatus. The sequence goes on along the minus strand of NC_136917.1, from coordinate 140,310,404 downwards.
AGTGGCTGGGCCCGTGAGCCATCGCCACTGGGCCTGCGCATCCGGAGCCTGTGCTCCGCAACGGGAGAGGCCACAACAGTGAGAGGCCCGCGTACCGCAAAAAAAAAAAAAAAAAGGCAGTGTCTAACATTTATTCTCATTAAGATTGGAATTGTATCCATGATGATATTGTTAATATGATAATGATAATAATTGGGCAAATAAATTTCTGCCAGGTAATCCTATTTACTTTTATTATTGAATACATTCATGAAAGCTGCCTTGTAATGCCTTCCATTTCAGAGGTGACAAAAGGAGGCCTAGAGAGAGGAGATAATCTGCTAAGAGTCACTCATTCAGAGAGGGGTGGAACTGCCCCGGCACCCAAGCAGTCCATTTCTGGGGCTTCTTGCCATGACGCTGGTCTGAACACACTCTTAATTCCTTTGAATTCAGCAATTTACCAGGAGAAGACAACATTAGGAGAGTGAAAGTTCAAGTTGAGAATTGGGTCACCACCCTTGCCCTTATTTCACTTGGAAAATCCGCCTTTGGCATTCTGCCCCCTTCTCCGCCACACGCCTCTCTCTCCCCGAAAGCATTCTTCTGCTTGGAGATCTGGGTTTTGGTTTCTGTTCCAAGAAAGCAATTTGGAGCTTTCTACACCCCAGTGTCCGCCCAAACATTTTCCCCCTCCAGTGTGCTAATACTTTTCCTTTTCAATCGTAATCTGTATCTTGAAGAGATGTGACCATGAATAATTTTATCCAAGATGATTGGTTTTTGTATTAATATATTATCAGGTCTTCTGATGCAATTATCTTGTAGGATTAATGTCAAGACCCAAACTCCCCCTATCTGGTCAGGAGGCCAGAGGAGCAAAACAACTCGCGGGCTGGGGGCTTCCGAATCCCAGACACTCGGTATCGCCCGGTGTGAGACCCACGTGATGTCGCAGCCCTTTCCCGGCTGTGAGTGCCGGGGCCCCAGACGCCGCCAGCCCCGAGCTCAGCCGACTCTGCGCCCTGGACGCTCCCTTTCTACTCCGCCCCGTGCGAGCTCTCCTGGGACAGCCCAGACTTCGACTGGGAAATGCTTTCCAGTCCCTGCGGCGGGCTTCTGCGCTGGGACCGTTCGCGAAACGGACACTTTGCTGGAGGCCGAAGCCCTCGCGACGGGACGCAGAGCCACCGGCCCCGGACCAGACGCCCGCGACCCACCCGGACCCAGAGGCGCCCCAGGAGAGGCGGCCGCCGCCCCCACAGCCTCCCTCGGCGGGTGGCACCGCTTCCCGGACGGACGAGCGGAGCCCGAGAACGCTGACGGCGGGGACCCTGTGGAGCGTCGCCCGGCTCCTGCCCCCGGGACCCGCCGCACGTCCCAAGGCTGGTGGCAGCGGATCCGACGCGCAGTGACCCGGAAGACCCAGGGCTGCCAGGAGCCCCGAGATTTGCGCTGAGTCCCTCATCTCCGCGGACGAATTATGTTACAGCATCGTCTCTGCCTTTGCTCCACAAGGATGGAAGCTCTTTGTCTTCAGAGCCCTTTCCTTTAATTTTCCTTTCGCTAGTCAGTAAAGATGACGAAAAACGATGTCACAGTCTGTTATTCCTCCCGTGAGTCCCTGGTTTGTCTATTTGGGAAGACGAGGCTCACGGGCAGCGGTGGCCGCTGCCGGTTCCCGGGCGGGATCCTGGGTCACCGGCTTTGCTGGGCACCGGCGGATGCTGGGGTCGCCTGTGCACATGGAGCCGGGGGTGGTGGAGCGTGGCCTCTCGTGTGACTCCCGGATACACTCTGGGCCTCCAAGAACAGCAGAGGGGCCTCCCGCAGCCCCGAGGAGTCCACTCGCCCGGGAAGCGTCCCTCCTCCGTGGCCCTGGCCCTTTTTGGCCCCGAGTCCATCTCAGGGCCCTCCAGGCATCTGCAGGCGGCTCTGGCGCCGCCTCCACCGCATTCCCCCCACCCCCTTCCCGAACTTGCCCAGAAGTTCAGGCTTCCTCAGGCGCTAACCAAATCCCAGCAAGTGTCCCTTACCCCTCCGACCCCCCGCAACCCCCTTGCCCAGTGCCTGCCAGCGACTGGCCGAGCTGACCTGCTGTGAGATTGCTGGCGTGGAAGCCAAGGGGATAACGACCCTGGACTAGCGGCCGGGGAGACCAGCCACCCTGCCCTGATAGGATGGACTGAGCGCTCTCGGATTCGGGAGGGGCGTGATCGCTGCAGTCCCCACTCCAACCCAGTGACTTTGCTTAGGTGTGCCTCCCAAGCAGAGAGTGAATGGAAACGACCAGGAATGGGCCTCTCTCCTCAGGGACCTGCCTCTCCTCCCATCCCTCTCCTTTAACTCAATCAGCAAAACCACTCGGAATTTCCAAACCCCTCCCAGCAAGATGCAGTTTTCTCCTTCATCTCGCGAGGCTCCGAGGCAATTTGCAAGACAAATGAGTGTCTATCCCCACTTCTCTGGACGGGGGTTTCCGATCTCCTGTACTACACAGACCCTATAAAAGGGACACTCAGCATGGGGCTGAATCATTCGCCCCTTTGCTTAGACCCGCTACGCGTCTGGCCTGGAAGGAGGCTGAAGCCATGGAACCGCACGCATACTACACCTGGGAAGAGCCGTCCTGGAGGAGGGCGCATCCAGAGCCCCACATGCCACCGGGCCTCAACCGAGAACAGGCCTGGGCCTGGGCTCTGGATAACTTCCCTGCGCTGAGCCGCCCCTCCTGCCAAAGCCCCCAGTTCTGCGAGGACGCGCACTACTGTGCATGTGGGCTGCCGCGGCGCGCTTGCCCCGGACACGCACACCGTCCCCAGGCGGAGAGCGGCCACAAACGCTGGCGAGACCCACAAGCCCAGGAGCCAACGGCTAACCCGGGGTGGAGCGACAGTCCCGTCAAGAAGAAGCCGAAGCCACACACCGCAGGGCACAATCGGGCCTGAACAGCCAGGAGATGCCCGCAGCAGCGGAGGCCGACAGACACGCGGCCCGATGGCCTCCAGGAGCCCAGGACGATCCCCATCCCCTACCCCGAAGCTGCGGAAACCCTGTGGAGGCTTGAAACCCTGTGGAACTCGGCAAGGAAGGGAGTCGCAGCCTTCTGTCCGGCCCACGGCGCCCCTTCAACCCATGGCCTGGCCTGGAGCCTGAGTCACCCCAGTGGAGGCCTCCTCCTGCCTGGCTGGACTTCTCCCCTGGGCCCCGCCTTGCTCTGGGATGAGCCTGGAGGACTCTGTGGGCCAGACCAGTCCTTATTTGTCCCTCTTTCCTGGATTACTGACAGCTCTCTCAATTAGAAATCCCTCTTCACGGAATCCATACTATCTTAAGGAGCTTTCTCGTACTCAGAGTCGTGATGCTTCTTATGTATTCCAATTGTGCACAATGATTAAAGCCTGTTTCCTTATTTTCTACCTGTGGAATTGATTTGGGTGTGTGGAGTCAGGACTGGAAGTGGTACAGGTGGGCCTGTGCCTGAAAGGAGAGCAGGGACTCAAGTCAGGGCTCATTAACGTCAACGAAATGCAAAGTGAAACCATGACATAACTCTGACTACCTTAGTGACCTATATTAAACTTTTTCATTTTATCCAATGTTGGTAAAGTAGTAACCCACAACACAGCTTTTGGGAATGAATCTGAAAGGATCTTTGGAAAGGCAATACTGTATGCAGATACACATCAAGCATTTCAATATGTATACTCTTTGGCCCAGAATTCCACTTCTTACAAGCAAGGAATGATAGTTTAAAAAACAAATGTGCGGGCTTCTCTGGTGGCGCAGTGGTTGAGAGTCCGCCTGCCGATGCAGGGGACACGGGTTTGTGCCCCGGTCCGGGAAGATCCCACATGCCACGGAACGGCTGGGCCCATGAGCCATGGCCGCTGAGCCTGCGCGTCTGGAGCCTGTGCTCCGCAACGGGAGAGGTCCCAACAGTGAGAGGCCCGCGTACCACAAAAAAAAAAAAAAAAAATGTGCTTTTCAGTAAAGGATTGGAAAAAAATAAATTATGATATATCTGCAGGAAACCCTCTCCCATTTTAACAACTGCTCCCCACTTCCCCATGCATATGTCTGCAGGAGTAGGCAAGTTAAGGCTTAACCTTTCTGCTAACTGGCTATTGGTTGATGGTCTAGGTCTTGGCATCTTACCCAAGCCAAGTCAGAAGTCCCTACCATGGAATATGCAACTGGGACTTAGAATTTGATCTGAACATGTACTCCAGGTGCCAATTTCCCTCCCAATTTCTTGTTATCTTTCTCAAGTCTACGTGTAAAGGGATTTTCTCATGTCTCTTCCTGGATCATTCACACAGCCATTACATCACAGTCCTCACAGTGGTCCACTCCACTATTCCCAGCTCCTGTATAAGAAAACTTTGCATCACTGCTTCTTTCCCCCTGGACGCCAGGACACGGTCACCCTAACAGCACACTGCTTGCTCTCTGTGCACTGGTACCAAAAAAGGGTTACTGTTTCAGGATGTATTTCCTCTACTGCCCATTCTTTAATCCCACCAGGTATCATCACACAAGGTTGAACAGCTGTATCGATTTTTACAGGAGGATGGAGGTAACTGAAGGAAATTACACATCAAGAGAGAGAAAATTAAACTAAATATTGATTTTCTTTTTAAAGTTATCATTACTGAAAGTACCCTATGACTCACTATAGAAGATGAACCTCTTTAGAATTCCACTTACAGGGCACAATTACGGTTCAAAATAGAATCAGAATATTTACTGACCTCGCACACCAAAAAGTGCCAACCAGGTTTCCCAGACTCTCCAGATCATACTGCTCCCTTAAATCACGTGGACCCACAGCTGTCACCTACTTGTGTTACTAGGGCTGAAAGACATAACTGGTTCCTCCTTCAGGAGCCTACATTTTGTTTCACTTCTTTCTCAAAAGCATAAAGATTATCAATATACAGGCAGTCAATAGGCAAGGCATCCTCACCCCCAAACTGGAATCCTAACCCCCAAGAAAAGGAAACCACTTCTTGAACCATATACTTAGGATCCCTGGGAATATTTTCCCCACACTAAGACTGTCCCTGACTCTCTCACCAGAAGGCAATCCCTGCCTACAAATATCCCTGTTAACTCTTCTCACAGATCTATCTATATTCTTTCATGACACCCTTTTCCCTAACAATAGACCAAAACTTATTTTTGCTATAGGTGGGAAAAGAAATGCACTTATTTTATTCTGATGTCCATCTATACATTATTTCACATCCACTTCAATGATTATTTGTGGAATCTATAAAATACTCTTTCTGCCTTCCCTTCTTGAAATCACCTCGTTCCTGTCTTGAGAAAATAGCTACCTGGTAGATATCTTGCTATTTCACGTGCCCAGTATTGAAGGGTTAGTTTGCTTCACGCTGGCTTACAGGGTCAGTGGAACTTTCCCATTCTTGATGCTCAGAAAAGTCATCTATGAATGAAACTTTAAAAAACAGGTAGGACATAATACTTGACATACCATTTTCTGCAAAAATTGAAAGGGAAAAAATAAAAGAGAATGGGAACTCTAACAGATTAAAAGAGATATCAAGACATCCCAACTACATGTAATAATGGGTAGACACTGTCTGAAATCAGGTGATCCCCACTTCATTGGTGACCGATATTGACCATCCACAGTCTGACCACATTGCTGGTTCTCACTGTAGTGGCTTCTTGCTATGCATCTATGACACAGCTGTCCCTAACCTCTCTGGGGGAAATTACACGGGGTTCAAACAACTCTCTGGGAAGGTTCTACACCACCAGAGCTAAATAGCTCCATGTCTTCAAAGGAATAGTGTTGTTGTCCTTCCCTTAAACCTGGCCAGCAGAGCTTTCTGTCTTTATTAGATTCTCCCAAGTCAGCTGCAAAAATTCCATGTTGCTCCAATAAACCCCTTCAGTTTACCACTGCCTGACTAGAGCTTCCAACCCTCTACTTCTTCTGTTGTCCACACTTTCATCCACTTTCTTTATTTCCTTACTTCTCATTTTTTTTTCACTTTGATTGTCTGCCTTCTTTTCTGTTTCCTTTCCTCATATTTATCCTACCATTGTCTTTTTTCCTCACCTCATGCAAAAAGACTGCCTTTGGTGGGAGTCATCTCAAACATTAGCGTTTTCTTTCGGGCAGAGAATCAGCTACCATAGGGAACAAGATTTGGCTGTGTCTTCATGGTCTCTTGCCTGTGACTTTGCTCTTCCCTTAAAATTCAGCTCTGCCAAAGCAGGAGCCAGTTCTACAGCTCTGTATGTACAGCACCATCACAGCACCTTGCTCCTGGCAGGTTGTCAAAACATGCTTGTTAAAAACTCTTTGAATTAAACTAACTTTGTTACATTGAAGATAAATGACTGATGGAGGAAATCTGTGCTTGGATGCACTGACATGTTTGCCAACAGAAAGTCTGAAACATCTGAGGAAGGATGTAAAGGGATGAAATTTCACTATAGATCTGACACAGAAGGAAAAAGCAATCCACTCAGATTAAACACACACAAAAGGATAACATTTTGAGTTTGCTATTCATTGATGTTATGTTTAATATCCAGGATCATATCACTAAGAATGACAATGAAAATAATAATAATTGTAAATGAATAACATGTTTTCTGCCAGAGATATCTAATTACTTGACTTTGTTATTCAATTTAATCATACAAGCTACTTTGTAAAATGTTAATGTTTAGCTATCATCCAGGTAAAAATATGAGGACAAGAGAGGTTAGGTAACTAGCTGAGTCATACAGAAATAATAGAACTTGTACCCAAACAGTCTGCATCTAGGTCCCTAGACCTGACCCCTCCTCTCCTACATGTTGGCTGAAATTCTGAAACTATTTTAACTTATAAATTGACAAACAGAAGACCAGGATGGGAGTCTGACTTCTGTCACTGACCAGCAGCGTGATTTCATGCAAAGATGACCAACATTTCATTCTGATCATCTGGGTAAAATCTGATGGTACTTTTCAAGCAGAAGTGCCCTGAGAATCAATGAACTTACAGTTACCTAAAAGTGTCAGCCACACAAGATACTTTTCATAAAGGAGTAACCTTCCAAAATAGCTTGTCTTGACAGAGCCCTGTACCTGTTGTTCCTTTAAAAACAAACAACACAAAAATGTTAATTCTCTCAATCTACAAAATCAACTTAAATAACTTCATCAAAGATGACTGGATTTTCCCTTAATCTCCTCAGGTCCTGCCTTCTGAACCAATTAGAAACCTGAGAAAAACGACACCACCCATCCTAATATCCTCTGGTTGGACAGCTAAAAAGTTGGACGAGAAGGTATAAATTCTCAAGGAAGGGATCCCTGAAAACTTCTCCTCCTCTCAGGGGCTGAAGCGATGGAGCCGAACTTTCCCCGCTGCATGCGCGAGGCCTGGGATTCCGCAGAGGAGTCCCAGGAACCAGAGATGCTGCAAATCTTGAGCTTAGCGGACCCTGAGGAATGGCAGCTCCCTTTCTATCCTACGCTGGGCCAGCTCTCTGGGGACGACGAGGACTTCAATGGGGAACAACTTTCTACCGCCTGCGGGTGTCTGCACCCACACTGCCCGAAACACGGACCCCGAGCGCAGAGCACCTGCAGGCTGGGCGCTGGGCCGCCCGCCCCGGACACGACGCCCGCGACCCGCCAGGAGCCACAGTCGCCCTCAGGAGCTGGAGCTGCCGCCCACCCGCAAAGCTTCCCTGGGCGGGTCTTGCGGCATCGGGGACCCAACACCTGGAACCCGAGACCTCTGACCGCGGGGACCCTTCCGGAGCATCGCCCTCCTCCTGGCCTGGAGAGACACCACCGGACGTCCCAAAGCTGCTGGCCGCGGACCTACACGCAGTGGCCGGGAAGACCCTGGGCTGCCTCTCCCGCCGCCTTTGGACCCAGGAGCCCTCATCTCCGCTGAGACCCTTCATTGGATGATCCCTTGCGACAGATGTTATTACAATAACACCTCTCCGTTTAGCAATCATGGAAGAATTCGTCTTCAGAGACATTTGTGAATTTTTCTTTCGTTTACTTAATAAATTATACCAAATGCCAACGCCTTTCTCTCTCTTACTTTGGCTTTTGGGGAAGGACCCGACGCAGGGGCGGGGTGGCCGGTGCCAGTTCTCACCAGGGACCCTCAGTCCCCTGATTTGCTGGGCGGGGGGAGACCGGTGGGGTCTCTTGGGCACACCGGGCGGCCAGGGGTCCAGCATAGGCGTTGCCAAACTGGGTCACACGTGCTGGGCTCCGAGACATCCAGCAAAGAGCGGCCAGCAGCCCTGGGAACTCCGCTTCGCCCGACGAACGCTCCTGCGCCCTCGCCCTGGCCCTTCCAGTCCATCTGTGGGGCCGTCCAGTTACCTTCACGTTGCTCCACGGCCCCCAGCGCCTGTCGCCACTCCAAACGCATCTAGAAGCATTGGCCTCGGGGAGCGCAGAGCTTCCGTCGCCCTCAGGCACTCTCCTGGGCGTGTCCCTTCTTCCTGCTCGCCCCAAACCCGACTTCCAGGCCCCACCTCAGAGCTGACCTGCAGCCAGAGCGCTGGGGCCCCGGACAAGAGGAAACCAGGGATTGTCTTTTGAGGTGGGGCGTGTCTGCGGCCAGATTCTGCAGCGGTTAGGCTCGCGTCACTTCCTAACTCCAGCCTGGCGACTTCCCAAGGCGCCTGACTTCTTCTCATTACCATTCGGAGTTGAACTAGAGTGTCCACCCAATCCGGGGTTGGAAACGGGGCCTGAGAGCACAATGGCAGGCAAAGTGTAAGTGCTTCATAAATGTTAATACAATTATACTGAGAATTTCTCAACTGCTGTGATTTCTCTGGGGGCAAAAGCCTTCACTGGGATTAATCTCACAGGCGTCTGAATGTGGGGACTCCCGGCCTCGGGAGCGGTTTCCTGGAAACCCTTCACCTCATCGCTCTGGTTTCTGGCATCCCACCCAACCTCACCTTTTCTCTCCTTTCCCTGCCAGGATTCCATGGGCCACCTGTGCAGCCTGGATGCTGTGGCTCAACCAGTATGTAACCCTGGCCGGTCCCCAGGGGATGCAAAAAATATTCTCTATTAGACCACAGAGTGATATTTTACTTTTTTAGACTCAAACGGAATTTTTCTAGTGAAGCCTGAACATGGGAAACATACAGCTCATAACAAGAGGATGTGATGACGTGGGTGTGTCTTATAGACACTGCTATGTCTTTATTAATGTCCTTTAATTTCCTACTTTGTCCTTTAATTCTTTTTTTGTCCTTTAATTCTTAAAGAGTGTATGTGAGAAATGAAATCAGTGAGAACTGGAAATAAAGAAATAAATTATTTTAAAATTTCATCCTCACTTTTTCAGTAATCATTTCAAATCTTCAACTCTCAGACAAATAAATGAAATAGGCCTTGAATTCATGGAAAGACACAGTTCTCTATAAATTCACTTGTCAGGAGTCACTAGCAGGATTTGGAGTACAGTTCTACAGTTCCTTTAGCGATTCTAAAATCCAAAATTTTATGGAATCTACCCTTTTGTGTGTAAATTTCTGTGCAAAACTCATTTGACAGCAAACTATGGCATAGATTGATGTGAGGCCATAGTGTTCTCTCTCCAAAGTAACATAAGTATTCATAGGAATGTCTGATTACTGGGACTGTCCTAGAGTATGCAGACAGGTACAGTCTATCAGGCAAGCTCTTATTATCACTTTATAACTTCTTGCATTTTAAATTATAGCATACATCTAGACCCTAGTATTTTATTAAATATATTAGAATATATTTAATACTAAATAGTGTATTTGCAATATGTAAAATTATAAATTTAGGTTGTTTTTAGTTATGAAAATGACAAGCAATGCTGAATGCTATAGAAGTGCCCTTTGCTGGTGGAAAGCTGGAGTTATTGCAGTATATGATCATCTATTTCATTGTTAGAGAAAATTCTCTTCTGGCATAGATGGCTGCTGCCTTTACCTGTAAATATTTCTAGTAATGGGGTTTATGTGTTCCTTTTTTATTTTCATTTTATTTATTTTTTCTTCCTTTTCCTTTTCTTTTATTTTTAACTGTCTTGAACCTGAATGGCACCAGCCACCCCTGCCTGGGCTCCTTGTCCTTCCACTACAGCCAAAGCAGGAAGCCATGGGATAAAGAAGGATGCTGGAATTTTTGTAGAATGTATTAAGCAAGCAAAAGGAATTTTCACAAATGTCTATGATGGCAAAATTTCTTGCATGATTGCTAATTCATGTAATTCAATATTGGGAATGTGAAACAGCAAGGTATCTACCAGGTAGCTATTTTTTCAAGTCTAGAAATGGAATGATTTCAAGAGGGGAAGGTAGGCAGGGAAAACAAAAGCAAAAATAAACTAGTGGGACTACATCAAACTGAAAACTTCTGCACTGCCATAGAAACTATCATCAAAATGAGAAGGCAACTGGGATTTCCCTGGTGGTCCAGTGGTTAAGAATCTGCCTTTGGGCTTCCCTGGTGGCTCAGTGGTTGACAATCCACCTGCCAATGCAGGCGACAAGGGTTCATGCCCCGGTCCGGGAAGATCCCACATGCCGCGGAGCGGCTAGGCCCGTGAGTCATGACCGCTGAGCCTGCGCGTCCAGAGCCTGTGCTCCGCAACGGGAGAGGCCCACGTACCGCAAAAAAAAAAAAAAAAAAGAAACGAAATTGAGCTATTTGTAATGAGGTGGATGGACCTAGAGTCTGTCATACAGAGTGAAGTAAGTCAGAAAGAGAAAGACAAATACCGTATGCTAACAAATATATATGGAATTTAAGAAAGAAATGTCATGAAGAACCTAGGGGTAAGACAGGAATAAAGACAGAGACCTACTAGAGAATGGACTTGAGGATATGGGGAGGGGGAAGGGTAAGCTGCGACAAAGTGAGAGAGTGGCATGGACATATATACACTACCAAATGTAAGGTAGGTAGATAGTGGGAAGCAGCCTCATAGCACTGGGAAATCAGCTCGGTGCTTTGTGACCACCTAGAGGGGTGGGATAGGGAGGGTGGGAGGGAGGGAGATGCAAGAGGGAAGAGATATGGGAACATATGTATATGTATAACTGATTCACTTTGTTATAAAGCAGAAACTAACACACCATTGTCAAGCAATTATACTCCAATAAAGATTAAAAAAAACCCTTTTGGTATCTTTGACAAACTTCCTCAAATCAAATTCTAAATGTTCTTTTGACCTCTAGTTAACTTCGGAATGTTTCAGAGGGTCCCTGAACACCTCAAGGAGAGATACTAAACTAATTAGCCTTTTTTGGTATGTTAAATTACATGGGAAATATTGTCAAATAAGTAATGATAAACCTTCTTAGAAGGTTCTAATATTCTAGAAATTATATGAACTCCCTAAAATTTGAAATGTTGTGGTATGTTCTCAGTCACATTTCTAGTTATTATTTTAAAGTGTTGTATGTCACAGAAATAGCCAAATTTCCTTAACAACTGCATTGTAATCGGGTCTTTAACTATGTTTTTTAAGTGTTTTGTCACTTATAGAGTTGTCTTACTCTGATGCTTTTACAAAAATGTTTGTAGATGACTTGCTTTTATGCTCTAAAACTAAATTTGATTCTGTAGCAAAAGGACTTCCACCTTGTATGGGGGCTATTTCACTCTTACATAAGACTATTGAAGAAATAGCAATGGGGGTATTCTTTATTTATGTTCCACACTCAGCTGAGTCCTTCTAAACTCTCACCACACTCAGCACTTCTGTAACCCGACTAGTTTCTTATGAAGTATTGCTGCTTTCTGTAATAACCTTAAGGCTGCAACTTTGCTTCCAGAACTACAGGAAGAAGACAATCATGACTGCATTTTATTAACAGATTATCTTCTTGTTCCCAGGAATGACAAGAAGCTACTATGGATAAGACTAATCTAATTTGATTTACAGATGGGTTCTACTTAAAGGATAAGCAGGGGCATTATAGAGTTGGATATGCAATAACACTCACAGTGAACATAAGTGAAAGCTCCTATTTACCAGAAAAAGTCAGCACAACAAGCTGAATTAATTGCCCTAACCTTAGCTTTTCAACTTGCTAAAGACCAGCTAGCAAATATTTATACTGACAGTTGCAATGCCTTCTGGAGTGGCACACAACTTTGGAATACTATGGGAACAAAGAGGTTTTTAACTTCTTCAGGACAACCTAAAAAACGAAAAACAGATTGCAATTATTAACTGCAATACAACTGCCAAAAAAACAGCAATTACTGACACCAGGACATTCCAAATCCGACACTATGGAAGCTAAAGGAAATCAGCTTGCTGATGCTGCAGCCAAACAGGCAGCTTTAAATACTCACGCCATAAAGCCTTGAAATTTTCTGTCCACTGCTCTCTGTTAACCCTGCTAATCCAGTAAAAGATGTCATCTATAAGCTCAAGAAATTGCTATTAAAGAAGACAAACAGATACGGTAACAAAAAGGGGGAATTTTGACCCTACCACACAAATATGGTTTAGACCTAATTTTTTTTTTAAAGCTGTAAGTATCTGTTGGAGCATGATTGTCTATCAGCCTTTGCCAAGCATTCTACTAGCATAACTCCTAAAAAGGAAAGAAAGAACTGGGGTAATAAGACTGAGGGACATGATGGATCCAGAGCAAGTAAGCAAAGATCCTGTTATTGGGGGAACAAATATTTGATCACCTAATGCTATCTAAAGATTAATGATCAAAAGGGGAAAGTGGAAAAGGAAATTATATTTTAAGACAGGTAAAGAAAAGTTAAGCATAAAATTCTCTCTTCTCTCTTCACTTGAGCCTCACCCCTCCCTAATGCATCTGCATCACATATTAACCAGACCTCCTCAAAGATGGGAATGCCTGCTCCTCAGCAAAGATCAATTTGTTCCTTTCTTCCGATGCTAGCAATGTGGCTTCTTAAAGATAAGCATTCTTTCCAACTCTGTAGGTGGTCATTGTGACTTACTGCTCAATTCGTTTGTGTTTACCTAGACTGTGTATCTGTGTACCTAGACTGTGTAAACTTTATGTAAAACGTCAGTATGTCATTTTGATGAAGGATCCTTGGTTTCAAAAATGTAAATGACTGTGTCTTTGCTAACAGTAGGACCAGTTATCAGAGCTTCAGACAGCCTGTCTCCCACGTTATGATCCTCAGCTTGACTCAAATAAAATTACCTTTTTTCTCCTTAACTTGATTGTTAACTGAATTTTCATCAACAATTGTAATTACTGTGGCCACTTCGGGGAACTATTACATGAGACCACTTTCAGAGTTCCCAGAAAAACAGAGAGAATCCCAGAAACTCTGGAGGCAATAGAATTCATTCTTTCATTTGTATGCAGAAGCTACTAAAAGACAAAATGATTCCATAAATAGCTTCACTAAAAGAATCTTTATAATGGAAAAAAAACATTAGTAGAAAGCTTTAGCCATCTAAACAGGTAACGTTAACTTAATCAGCTAATCTTCTGAGTTTTGTATTATTGCACCTGACACATAGTTAAAAATTTAAAATAAAATCTACAATATCTACAAATCTACAATCTGTGTATGTCTATTTGTGTAAATCTATTACTGTGTATCTAAAGGTTTATGTATATGTAAGTTTGTTTGTTATGTATGTGTGATATGTTTAAAGATCTCTAATTGGCAAAAGAAAAATAAGTAAATATATAAGTTATGCCATGAACTCTCAGAATTATAGAAACTAACCCAAAAGGTTTTTCAAGTTCATATGTCCTGGAATAATCTTTGGTAAATACAGGCTACTTTAAGCTTTTAGGTTTCAATAAAATGCCCATGTCTTCAGAATTGTAAAGATTACTATAAAGCAAACATAAAACTTTATCTACATGCGCTTACTGGTCAAATAAGCTCATGCTATCTCTATCTAACAAAATTTGTAAGCAAGAAAAATAACCTAAGAGGACAGTTAAATGTCTAATATCAAATCCAAACATATACATAATACACAGCAACGTAAGGAGCTATAAGGAACATAAATGTTTATACAAAGTTAAATGATGGATGTTCCTTGAATACCTAAATCATTTCCAAATAAGCTAATATACTGAAAATTAATTACTAAATTAATTACTTAAAGGTGTACATACAACAATACAAAATTTTAAAACTTCAGTACCTTTAATGAAGAATGGTAAATGAATGTACAATCCACCATGCTTCAAAATAACCAGAGCCAACCAAACCATTTAGGCCGCCTAAGCAAAATTAAATCTACGTTATCTCATAAACATAAGCAACACTTGAATTTATGTTATTTCTTGAAAATGCCTCTGATAGGAATAAAAGAATGTCATTCTTCGGAAATGGAACAAGGTAATCACTTATAATCAAACCGTGCAGTCTGGACACCCCCAAAGTAATTACCAAAATTTCAAAGGTTAAAAAAAGGCCCTTATTTTCACCGTAATCACATCTAGGCAAACGCGTTCTGTGAGAGAAAACCCTCGGGCTCAGAACAACCACGGAAAGTGCCAACGGGAACAGGGGCTCCGTGCCACCCCCAAGAGATACGACTATGAGATAGGCGTGGGAGGGCGGGGCTGCGGCGGTGCTAGGACCCAGTTAGCTCCTGGCCGAGTTTAGGGGTTATGAAGCGGAGAGCTTCGCCACGCCCCGCACTCCGATGGAACAGGAGGGTGAGAAACCGGCGGTTTCGGTGCAGCTTACCGCTTTTGCCAAGGAAAACACCCGGGGCTGCTCAAGTAGCTGTGCTGCCGGCGAGAAAGAGTCAACCCGCCTGCGGCCCAGAAACACGACCAGGTTTGGTGCGCTCCTTCAGAAACACTTCCGGATGGACGGGGAAACCGCCCTCCCGGTGCACCAATCAGAGACTCGACCCAGAAAACAGAGTCCCCGGACGTTTAAAAGTACTGGGAAGGAGCGAGCGCCCGCAGGAAGCGACTACCGCTGTTGCCAGCCGGCGAGCAGTCTCCGGCTCTGCAACACGGGTGGTACTGCCACTGGCAAACGACCAGCTGGGCGAAATAGCGGATATATCAGGTTTTTTTCCCCCTGTGCTCGCTGTCCAACAAGCAAGTTGCAAGTGCTAAGCGACCAGAACTGCAACGAGAAACTCAAGGGGAAAGAGAAGCAAACATTGACAACGAACTCGAAAGTTAGGTCTTAATGCATTTTTTTTTTTTTTTTTTTTTTTTGCGGTAGGCGGGCCTCTCACTGTTGTGGCCTCTCCCCCTGCGGAGCACAGGCTCCGGAGCACAGGCTCAGTGGCCATGGCTCACGGGCCCAGCCGCTCCGCGGCATGTGGGATCCTCCCAGACCGGGGCACGAACCCGTATCCCCTGCATCGGCAGGCGGACTCCCAACCACTGCGCCACCAGGGAAGCCCTTACTGCATTTTTATTCCATGCAAGAGGGCAGGTTTTGTAACCCAGAATCTTTTCACAGGCCAAGTGCCCAAAACTCCGGCTGCAATCTCAGGGTTCCTAGGCGCCGAAGATGGACCTGCAGCAGCCGCAGCTCAAGGTGCGCAGGGTGCGACCAAACCGCTCCAAGCAGCCCGAGAGGAGGCGCTCGTGGCTCCACCAAACGGGGACCGGAGGAGGGCGGCTGTCAGAAGGGGGCCCGCTGTCAGGAATCTCGATGTCCTGCTGTCTGTCGCCGCTGGGTCTGGCCGGCCTGGCCAAGGGAAGCTGCTGGAGCACGGGGCCGTCGAGTTCCTCGGCCGGGTCCCTCTCTCCTGCGGGGGTCAGCTGGGCTGGGCTTGGTTCCAAGGTGCTCGGGGCTCTGGGACAGAGTCTTGTCTTGGCGCTCCCGTCTGAGCCTAATTCATCTCCAGCAGAGGAGAGTGCTGCATACAAAATAGCTGCATGTGATGGAGAAATGCCAGAATTTCCCATTTGGACTCAGAACTGAGAGACAGTGCTCACGGAGGCAGGGGTTTTGGAATTCTGTTCTTCTCTATTCGTAGCTGGGCATGGGAGCCCCAGTGCTTTCCCCTCCCACTCAGACCATGCCTTCCAACCCTGGTGCTACGGCCACCAGCCTGTCCAGAGCTGAGGACCCCATACTATAATGATAACCACTGGGATGTATTTCCAAAATAATGCATCCATTCTATTTCTAAGGACTGCATAATTTTGGATTGTGCAGATGCATCATGATTTATTTTTCTCAGTCCTTTACTGAAAAACACGTTTGTTTTTAAATATAATTTCTTGCTTATACAAGAAAGGAAATTTCCAGTCAAAAAAGTATTGATGTTGAAATGTTTAATGCATGTTGCTGTATTATGATTCTAAAGATCCTATCAAATTCATTCCTACCAGTAGTGTTTGGGAGTTACTAGTTCACCAACGTTGGTTATAATGAAAAGTTTCACATATTAGCATATATTAGTCTAAATTATATCTCATTGTTTTGATTTGCATTTTTTAAAAATTTAATGAGCCCAGCCTTATCTCTCTTATTTGTTTGAAAGAGATTTTTCTATTTATGGAATTTAACCTTTTTTTTTTTTTTTTTTTTTTTTTTTTTTTTTTTTTTTTTTTTTTTTTTGCGGTACGCGGGCCTCTCACTGTTGTGGCTTCTCCTGTTGCGGAGCACAGGTTCCGGACACGCAGGCTCAGCGGCCATGGCTCACGGGCCCAGCCGCTCCGCAACATGTGGGATCTTCCCGGACCAGGGCACGAACCCGTGTCCCCTGCATCGGCAGGTGGACTCTCAACCACTGCGCCACCAGGGAAGCCCTGGAATTTAACCTTTTGTAAAAAATTTAAATTATTCCCCCATTTCTTCTTGGTCTTTTAACTTTTATTAGGGTTTTTGTTGTTTTTTAAGGGGAGAGAGAGCAAAGATTAACATTTGTGTTCATCTTTTTCTTTTTGCGCTCTGAATTTACATTCAGTTTTGTTTGGACAACTGGGAACAGAAGCCCAGGGCAAGGACAACAAGTGGTAAAATGCTAGAAGAATAAGAAAACTATATCATTAACTTTGAACTCCTGAGGTAGGAGCTGTGCGAAGTACTTCACATCCTCAGTGGGAAACTATGGCTCAGAGAGTTGCCTCATCTATCTTTACAAAGTTGCAAGAAAGTAAGATGTGAGGAAATAGAATAAAACATCCTTAAATGACTACACTGTGGCCTGCCAAACACACAGTTGCCAAATTCCCCCTCCATTTACGCTTTTTTTCCTTGACCCATAATGTTTTCAGAGTAAAAGTGTTACAAAAGGGACTTCCCTGGTGGCGCAGTGGTTAAGAATCTGCCTGCCAATGCAGGGGACATGGGTTCGATCCCTGGTCTGGGAAGATCCCACATGCCACGGAGCAACTGAGCCCATGTACCACAACTACTGAAGCCCATGGGCCTAGAGCCCGTGCTCCGCAACAAGAGAAGCCACCACAATGAGAAGACCGAGCACCGCAACAAAGAGTAGTCCCCGCTTGCTGCAACTAGAGAAAGCCCGCGCGCAGCAATGAAGACCCAAAGCAGCCAAAAATAAATAAATTTTTTTAAATGTTACAGAATACTTAGAGATTTTCCTTTTTTTTCCCCCAAGTGGCCATTAGAAACATGATAATGAGCAACAGAGTAATCCTAATCTTTTGTTAAAGACACATTTTCCCAAATGGCGCATACATTTACGTTTATTACTTGTTTACAATAATGCATTAAATTGACAAATCTACCACTCAAAAAAATTATGAATTGACACAGTCTAATTTTCAACAGTTACCACATCAGAGACACATGATATTCGGTTCCTATTGTTCAATTTCTTTCATCACAGCCTGTGGATGAAAAATGTTACCTACCCTATCAGCAAACAAAGGATGCTGCGGCCGTCAAGCCATCAGACTCTACAGCCACCCCAGACGGTGAATCCTGAGGGAACTCAGGATGGGAAAGAACAGGATACTGGCCTTAGATAGCTAAGATGCATATCAAAGAAATGTTTTCAATGAGCCCAGACTCTTGCATCTTCCATACATAGAAAAGTGCTAAATTCACTAACTTGAAAAATCTGTTTTCTAAAAATTAACAGTAATCTTGTGATGTTCCGACTACCTGGTTTTCGTTGCAAAACTCATATATCCCGGCTCTTTCCTTACATCTCTGGAGCAGTCCCTCAGAGCTATTTGAGAGGCTGCCTCTCCAGCCTGAAGTCCTCAGAAAGTCCACTGAATAAAATATAATTCTCAACTTCTATGTTGTGCATTTTTTTCAGTCTACAAGCTCCATTTACATGCTATTTTTTTTCTTACCTTCTCCCTGTTCTACACTATTTCCTCTCAACCCTTCTCATTCATATTCTCAAACCTTCCTATACTCTGATCTTAAATTTAAATTAAAATTTTTTTCCTGGAATTTTCTTTTCTTTGTGCTAGCTTGTTCTTCTTCCTAGGATTCCAAAGTTTAGCAGCCTTCTGGTTTCTCTTTGTCTGCTGTTTCTATCTATTCCACAAGCCTATTCTGTTGAGCCCTCCCATCCCTGTCAGAAATCAAAAAAGCCCCCCCATGTGAGTAAAACCAGAGGCATTGTCCAATGAATGGACAATGGACTTCCTGAGCGGAAGTCTCAGGGCTCCTAGGAGCTCAGACAGCGGAGGCACAGGCTCCGCTTCCAGCAGCACTGGACCGGGTGATGGTGGCTCCTTGCAGGCAGGAGCTGAGCTATGAGGCTTGGAAGGGTCCACACCAGGAGAGATCTCAGGCTCCAGTGCTCAGCCCCCGGAGCCGGGCGACCCCGCCTGGAGAGGTTCTGAGATCCGTCATCAATGGGTCTCCGTCGCGTCCGCCTCTCCTGGGGTCGCCTCTTATGGATCCTTACGGGTCGCAGGGGTCGGCCCCAGGCCGTCTCTGCGCCCCGCCACTGGATGCGCTGAGATCTGGGTCTATGTCGCCGACAGTTGCAATGCACAAGCCCAGAGACCAGAAAACAATTCTCACTGGAGGTCCCAAGAGAGCTGGCTCACCGTGGGATAGGATCAGAAGCCGAAACCCCAATCCTCCTGGTTCCCACATCCCAGACCATCCTCTAGGCGTCCCCTCCACGGCCATTCCCCTGGGTAGAGGGACCTGCGCTTGTCTCTACTCCAGCACTGCTAGCATGGTGCTCTGTGTCAGCTGGTCTGAGAGCTACGTGCTGGAATAGAACTTCCCGGTGGTGAGCAGAGGGCCTGGGGTTGCGCAAAAGAGTCGCCAGCGCCAAAGACGCCCCCAGCCTAAAGATCGACAGATTCTGGACCCCGCCCGAAGCCACCTCTCTTGGGATCACCTGGATTTAAACTGAAAACTGCTTTCCAGTCTCTGCAAGCCGCTGCGTTAGGATTCAGAAACCAGACCATCTCCAGGCGGGGCTCAGAGCCGCCAGCCCAGGACAGGATGCCCGCGACCTACCAGGAGCCAGAGGAGTCCCCGTGAGAGGTGGCCGCCGATGACGAGGAGCTCCGCAGCCACAGCCAGGCAGCCTCCCTCAGCAGGTGACGCTGCTTCCTAGGATGAACGAGTGGAGCCCTAGCACCCTGACGGCGGGGACCCCTCGGAGCATCGCCCGGCTCCTGCCCCGGGAGCCACCACCGCACGTCCCAATGCTGGTGGCAGCGGATCCGAAGAGCTGAGACCTGTAAGAATACGGGCTGCCTCCATCTTCGGCGCCTAGGAGCGTGAGATTTCCGCTGAAACCCTTCACTGGATGGTCCTCCGCTACGGATATTGCAGCAACATCACTCAGTTTGCTCACACGATGAGCGACGTTGTGTCTTCAAAAAATGTGTACCCATTTTTCCCGCTCTTTTAATAAAATTGTCCATAGATGCGAAATTCTTCTTTCTCAGGTCTATTCCTACTTTGACTGTTGGCGATGGAAGAGGTGCAGGGGTGGAGGTGGCTGGTGCTCTCACCTTCCTGGGTGTGAGGAGGGTGGTGGAGTCCCCTGTGCACACAGAGGTGGCCAGGTGGCTGCTTGTCAAATTTGCAGACGTGCACTGGTCCTCTAGGAGATCTGGCAGACAGGATCTCTGAGAACGTCACTGGGTCTGGGATCTACCCCAATTAAGTCTTCCTGTACCTCCTAGGGTCCTAGCCCTCCTCAGGGGCCTTTCTGAGATCTTCCAGGTGCTCTGGCATCTCTACCTCATTCCTCTGGCTCCTTAATGATTTGCATCCAATTAGTAGTCTGCAAATGAAAAGGGATAGGGGACAGATCTCTGATCCTGACTTTTGCGAGGGTCATGCTAGCATGGACTTCCAGAAGCTCTTTCCTCCTCTTGGTGTGTGGGCAGGTGCCCTTCCTAGCCCTAGGCTTGGTGTGTGTATGAGGTGGGTGTCCAGAGTGGCCAGTGGCAAAGGAGTTCCAATTGTTGGTCTCAAAGTCAGCCTTCAAATTTGGGACCAAGATGAATGTGGCTCTGGATTCTGGTTCAGCTAGAAACCTTGCTACTGGATAATTTTCCTTCTGGGTCTAGCTAAGGAGCTGCTCTTCCATCTTCAGTTTCAATTCCTCTCCATTCCCTGCGCCCCTCATCTACCACCATTCCTGGCCCCTCCCCATATTCAGACTCCTGATGCCCCCATCACTGGGCTAGTTTAGTGACCAGCAAAGATCAGAAGAGCTCCTGACTTTGTCCTGGGATCCTACATTAATTAAAGTAACACATAGAAAAGAAACAAACCGTCATTATTTAAATATTTTATTTATTTCTTGATAGAAATACATGTACAAAGGGAAAACTGTAAAAGTTCAAGATGAAATATTGTGAGGAATTTTTCTTTTTTCCATTTTTCTCATTGAAAAATCATGATCATAACAAAACAAACATCCTCAAAATACCCTGAACGCAGAAAGTGAACTTCAAAAATATATATTTCATTCAGGGCACCTAGATTCATTTTTAAGAGGTTAATTAAAGAAAGAAGATTGTAATAAGTTAGTAAGGATGAAGATGAGTGTGTTGTCACTGTTTTATTTATTTTATGCTTTTTAGGAAACAAACAGAACCCTGGAATTGTTTACACATGTGATTTATTAGAGGAAGAAGATAACTGAAATTTGATGGAAAAGGAAGACGCAGACATCAGACTGAACATTCCTTGGGAAAAGACCTAGAACCACACTGTAAACTGGCCCCGCAAGAGAGACACTGTCAGAAATCAAAAAAGAAAAATGTTGAATCAGAACACCCACCATAGCTGCTCTCTTTGGAACCATGCAGCTCGTGGCATGAGGTAGAATGCTGGGTCATACCAAATATGTGGGGAATGTATGCATAGAGTAATCTGTAATCCTCCTGCACTATTGTCTGTCAAGGCTGCATTTGGTCCCGGTGAATTTAAGGTTCTTGTCTCATCGCAAAAGAATTCGGAGATGAAGCAGGGAGGTTAAGAAAGTAAAGTGAGATTTTATTTAAGCAAGAATACACTCTCAGGGCTTCCCTGGTGGCGCAGTGGTTGGGAGTCCGCCTGCCGATTCAGGGGACACGGGTTCGTGCCCCGGTCCGGGAAGATCCCACATGCCGCGGGGCGGCTGGGCCCGTGAGCCATGGCCGCTGAGCGTGCGCGTCCGGAGCCTGTGCTCCGCAACGGGAGAGGCCACAACAGTGAGAGGCCCGCGTACCGCAATAAAAAAAAAAAGAATACACTCTCAGAAGGAGAGCAGGCAGACAGGTGAGGAGCTGCTGCCCTGGGCTTTTTTGACAAGCTGGTTATGAGGGGCATACAAATGAAGGGGCGGAATATTCACTGGGGAAGGAGGAGTTTGGGGGTCATATTCCCTGATTTTCATCCCAGCTCCAGCTTCCCGAGGGGAGGAGGGCTTTTTGTCTTTATTTAGCTTCAATCGGAAATGTCATGGCGTCGGTGCATGATGGGTACTTTTTTTATATATAGTTTAATGTATTTTAATAGCAAACTTACAGGAGCAGCACAGAAGACAGACAACAATAAAAACATGTACTTGGGACTTCCCTGGTGGGGCAGTGGTTGAGAGTCCGCCTGCCGATGCAGGGGACGCGGGTTCGTGCCCCAGTCTGGGAAGATCCCACATGCCGTGGAGCAGCTGGGCCCGTGAGCCATGGCTGCTGAGCCTGCGCATCCGGAGCCTGCGCTTCGCAACGGGAGAGGCCACAACAGTGAGAGGCCCGCGTACTGCTAAAAAAAAACAAAAAAAAAACCCCATGTACTTGCATGTAGGACAACTCAGAAAAGTATAGTGAATGGGTGGAATCTACTGTATGATAAAAATGCTACAAACACCATTTAGTTTCAGTCAGTAAGAAATTTACTTGCTTTAAAAAAAATCCAAATGCTGGTATTGTCCAGAAAATTTTAACAGGTTTATTTATAATTGTTATGAAGTTGAACTGCTAGAACTTGTTCACTGAAACATTTTGACTTGCATTAATGTTTTATGACCCCGCATTTATGTTAAAAATTCACACACAAATGAAAATGGAAAAACTGCCAATATTTTATTTCTGTCCCCTATCTTTCCACTTGCAATTGTATACTTAGGTACCAGTTGACCCCGTGGGGGAAAAAATATCTAACGTTCAGAACTACCAATAACAGGAAGAAGAGAATTTTTTTTTAAAGAATGAAATGTTTCCCATCTTAGTGGATTCTTAAGCACGTTCTCCACATACACAGCGCGCTAGCTAGATGTCTTTTTGGCATGATTGTTACACGTTTGGCATGGATAGCACACAGTTTGGTGCCTTCAAAAAGGCCAACCAGGGCTTCCCTGGTGGCGCAGTGGTTGAGAATCTGCCTGCCGATGCAGGGGACACGGGTTCGAGCCCT
Organism: Hyperoodon ampullatus; assembly: GCF_949752795.1. Lineage (NCBI taxonomy): Eukaryota > Metazoa > Chordata > Mammalia > Artiodactyla > Ziphiidae > Hyperoodon > Hyperoodon ampullatus. The sequence continues at coordinate 140,287,610 of NC_136917.1, read as the reverse complement.
GGTCTGGGAAGATCCCACATGCCACAGAGCAACTGGGCCCGTGAGCCACAACTACTGAGCAACTACGCCCATGAGCCACAACTACTGAGCCTGCGCATCTGGAGCCTGTGCTCCGCAACAAGAGAGGCCGCGACAGTGAGAGGCCCGCGCACCGCGATGAAGAGTGGCCTCCACTCGCCGCAACTAGAGAAAGCCCTCGCACAGAAACGAAGACCCAACACAGCCAAATAAATAAGTAAATAAATAAAATTTATTTTTTTTAAAAAAGGCGAACCAGATAGGCCTCTGCCTCCTGCAAAGCACCAATAGCTGCACTACGGAAGCGCAGATCTGATTTGAAGTCCTGAGCAATTTCCCGCACCAGATGCTGGAAGGGAAGTTTGCGAATCAGAAGTTCAGTGGGCTTCTGATAACGTCTAATTTCAGGACATGCCCCGTACCAGGCCTGTAACGATGAGGTTTCTACACCCCTCAAATAGAGGGCGCACTCTTGCCAGCGGCTTTGGTAGCCAGTTGCTTCCCTGGTGCTCTTACACCGGTCGATTTGCGGCAGTCTGCTTTGTAAGAGCCATGGTATAGAGACCTCCTTACTTACCCTCCTTCACCTTCAGCTGGAGCTTGGGGAGCTAGAGAAGGCTCTAGCGTTGGAGAGCGAACGGCATCACAGAGGTGGCTGTGAACATAATTGAAAAGATGATGGGTACTTCTTATCTGCAAGGATAATTTTATTGTAATGAGAGCATAATGGGCAACAGGTTACATCCAGGTGCAGGGCATTCCCACCTTTCCTCACCTTTCTTTGTCTGCTTCCAGGACACATATCACGCCAAACTTGTGGTTTCCTGTCAGTCTGGAGGTTCCTGCTTTTCTTTGTCTGCCCATGGACCCCTGCTGTTTACAAGATGCGTAATTTCCTGCCACCTGGCCCCTGTCCCCATTCCTCTGCTCATATCTAGCTACCTGCCTGCTGTAACACAGTCATCCCAAAGAAGGATCTGGTAGTACTCCCTTAAATTGGGCTTATACATTTTCTGTGCCACACTTGTGCTTATGGGTACCTATCCTAGAGAAAGTGTCTCACTGATCCATAAGAGATGATTCCATATGGTAATGGTAACTCAGTAGCAATCTGAAGGTCCCCTGGGGTACAGTGGAGGGGTAAAGTGTGGCAGAAGCTCATCAGAGGGGAATAGGCATGAGTTGGAAGCAGCAGATGAAATTTGCATATAAAGATCTTGTAAATTAGCAAAAGAATGGAAAGTAATGAATAAAATCAGAATAGAACACATTTCCTTTACATGAATTGAATATGTGGGCACGCAAAACAGTATTATATACAGTACAACACTGAAAAATACCAAATACACATTAAAAATACAATAGTTATTAATAGGAAAAATTACACCTAAGGGGAGCAGAGAAATGAGAATCACTAATGATAGAATGTCCATAATTACATAAAACAGGATAGGGGCCCTATCAACAAACACGATTAAAAACATGCTGTTCACTCAATTCAATGTGACCTGTAGCTTTGAAAATCAGGGCAAACTTGAGGTGTCCCTTTGATTTGGCTGAACTAGTGTAGACCAAAATAGAAGTATTAGAATTCTAAGTAGGCATAGGACTCTCCTTTTTCCCGCCCCTACCTAATCACTCTGTTCCTCATTTCCCCACCTGATGTGGGAACAGGAGGACCTGGAATCTCAGTCCAGCTGCAGCATGAACTAACTTTGTGTTCTGGCAAAGATGGAACCTGGCTGTTTCATCTCTTAACACTGGTCCATCCTCTCTGTTGTGCTAAAAGAAGAGAACTTGAGGTGTGATATGCATAGCTGTTCCTTGCAAGTAGTGAGGCTTCTTCCAGTGAATGGAAACTGCCAGGGACCCTTGTCGCCTACCATCCCCCTCCTTTAACTCCATCACCAAAACCGCTCGGAATTTCCAAACCCCTCCCAGCAACATGCCGTTTTCTCCTTAATCTCGAGAGGCTCCGAGGCAATTTGCAAGACAAATGAGTGTCTATCCCCACTTCTCTGGACGGGGGTTTCCGATCTCCTGTACTAGAGAGACCCTATAAAAGGCACACTCAGCATGGGGCTGAATCATTCGCCCCTTTGCTTAGACACGCTACGCGTCTGGCCTGGAAGGAGGCTGAAGCCATGGAACCGCACGCATACTACACCTGGGAAGAGCCGTCCTGGAGGAGGCCACATCCAGAGCCCCACATGCCACCGGGCCTCAACCGAGAACAGGCCTGGGCCTGGGCTCTGGATAACTTCCCTGCGCTGAGCCGCCCCTCCTGCCAAAGCCCCCAGTTCTGCGAGGACGCGCACTACTGTGCATGTGGGCTGCCGCGGCGCGCTTGCCCCGGACACGCACACCGTCCCCAGGCGGAGAGCGGCCACAAACGCTGGCGAGACCCACAAGCCCAGGAGCCAACGGCTAACCCGGGGTGGAGCGACAGTCCCGTCAAGAAGAAGCCGAAGCCACACACCGCAGGGCACAATCGGGCCTGAACAGCCAGGAGATGCCCGCAGCAGCGGAGGCCGACAGACACGCGGCCAGATGGCCTCCAGGAGCCCAGGACGATCCCCATCCCCTACCCCGAAGCTGCGGAAACCCTGTGGAGGCTTGAAACCCTGTGGAACTCGGCAAGGAAGGGAGTCGCAGCCTTCTGTCCGGCCCACGGCGCCCCTTCAACCCATGGCCTGGCCTGGAGCCTGAGTCACCCCAGTGGAGGCCTCCTCCTGCCTGGCTGGACTTCTCCCCTGGGCCCCGCCTTGCTCTGGGATGAGCCTGGAGGACTCTGTGGGCCAGACCAGTCCTTATTTGTCCCTCCTTTCCTGGATTACTGACAGCTCTCTCAATTAGAAATTCCTCTTCAGGGAATCCATACTATCTTAAGGAGCTTTCTTGCAGTTGTACTCAGAATTGTCATGTTTCTTATGTTGATTCCAATTATGAGCAATGATTAAAACGTGCTTCCCTATTCTCTGCCTGTGGATTGATTTGGGTGGGTAGAGTCAGGCCTGGAAGCGGTATAGGGGGGTTCTGTGGCTGAAAGGGGAGCTGGGACCCGGGCCAGGGCTCCTTAAGATCAAAGGAATGTAAAGTGAAACCATGACATATAACTTTGACTACCACAGTGGTCTGTATTAATCTTTTCCATTTGTTCTAATATTGATAAAGTAGTAACTCCCCAATGAAGCTTTTGAGAAATGAATTTGAAAGAGTCTTTGGAAAGCCAACGTGACAATAGGCATTAAGCATTTCAATATGAATACCCTTGGGGACTTCCCTGGTGGTCCAGTGGTTAAGACTCCGAGCTCCCAATGCAGGGGGCCCTAAGGTTTGATCCCTGGTCAGGGAACTAAGATCCCACATACCACAACTAAGCCCGCTCGCTGCGACTAGAGAAACCTGCACACACCAATCAAGAACCTGCACACCAAAATGAAGACCCAGTGCAGCCTAAATAAATAATTCTCAAAAAAAAAAGAATACTCTTGACCCAGAATTCCACTTCTACAAGCCAGAAATTGTGGTTAAAAAACAGACGTGTTTTCCAATACAGGATAAAAAATATATATAAACAATAGGCATATTTGCACACTCCCAAACTATGCAGCCCTAGAAATAAAATGGAAGGCATGATTTTGAAAAGATATCCCAGAGAACAAATGTACAGTAGGGGAACTAGGACACTGGGCAGGAGGTGACTGTAGCAAGGGACTTGAATTCAAGCGGATGGTTCTAACAAATTTAGAGGGGAAAGCGCTGAGATAGCCAACCAGGTAGGCTTAGAGAGGGCAGAATTCCAGGTCCTTGCCCTGTGGGCACCCCGTGACTACCTGCACCAGGGTTTTGTAGATTTTCTGGATCCAGGCAGCCACCTGATCTGCCATATTCGGCTTCTCTGGGGCTGAAGTTGGACCAGGCAGGGACCCAAGTGTCAACTCCCAGGCAGGCCTTTTTGGGAGCTTCCAAACTTCTCATAGCACAGAGAAAGTCTCTGAGTCCTCATTATTTCTCTCCCACACAGCAGGTCCTATCCTACCAGAAGTGGAGCATTCCCCTGAGCCTCTGCTCAGTCCCTGGAGGTTGTCCAGACCCAGGCTTCTACCCAGTGCAGGGAAGGCAGTAGCCAGGCTCCCGCCCCTTGCTTGTAGACAACCGAATCCTCACAGCAAGACAGATGAAGCTCCAAGCCTTCACTCTCTTACACCGTGAAACAGCATGTCTGGGCCAAGAGAGAGGAGCAGGAAGCAGAAGTCCTCTAGCCTAGGACCTCTAAGACATCAGAATTAAGATGCTGAAACACAGACGTTGGTGTTAACTTTCAGTGCACATTGCTTCAGGATACCAGACCCCCGGGAAGAAGCAAATTAATATACTCTTCTGAATGACATCCAATAAAACCGAGCTGAATGTGGCTTTGGTCAGATCTGATTGATTGGGTCATCCCAGCATTTGATGCTCACAGCATGTTTACCAGCATTTCTGAGAAGCAGCAAGGAAAAACAAACAAATAAATCCTCCCAAGAGTTATTTTTCTCCTTTTCGGTGATATCTGATCTTTCTCTGTTCAGCCTGTGGCTGGAGAATATTTTTTTCTATATCCATTCCTTTTTCATTCCCAAAGCCTTACTAAGCACCAATATTATACTACATGTATACATGATCCTGGAGCTAAAGCCATCAACCAGCAGACATGGGATCTGCCATAAAGTGTCTGACTTTCTTTTTTTTAATTTTTTTTTATTTATTTCTGGCTGCACTGGGTCTTCGTTGCTGCGTGTGGGCTTTCTCTAGTTGCGGTGAGCAGGGGCTACTCTTCATTGCGTTGCGTGGGCTTCTCATTGCGGTGGCTTCTCTTGTTGCGGAGCACGGGCTCTAGGCGCGCAGGCTCAGTAGTTGTGGCACACGGGCTTGGTTGCTCTGTGGCATGTGGGATTTTCCCGGACCAGGGCTCGAACCCGTGTCCCCTGCAATGGCAGGCGGATTCTTAACCACTGCGCCACCAGGGAAGTCCTAAAGTGTCTGAGTTTCATGGGAGGGACAGACAGTAAACATGCCAACAAATAAGCAAATAGAACTCTTTTAGTATAAGTGCTATAAAGAATGTTTTCTAAGTTAATTGAAAGAAGGTAACTGGGAGGGTACTATACTTACCTTGAAGAGTCAAAATAGCATTATTAGAGATATGAGCATGTCCTTTCAACTTAGATCTCAGTAGTGTGATGGAAAATCTAGGGGAAGGAAAACCTCATCATTGAGAGAGAACATCCAATTCACAGGCTCAGCCTAGAAAAAGATTAATAAGGTCATTGATGGAGGGAAGGCAGATACTGGCTTTCTGTGGCCCTAGTGAGATATATCTGTACCACAGCAATCTCAGAGTCCTCTGTCTCTGCTAGCATCCAATCATACTTAATAGGTAACTATGATGAATGATTTAAATTTTGTGTTAGATTTGATTGAATAGTTTAATTGCTGACTTTGACTGCTCAAATATATGATATTGACCTAATCAGTTATCAGATTGACCATAGATGTAGCCAAGGAATTGATAGGGGAGACCTAACTGATGGTATTTGAAGGTGTGTTCACAATTTCTTCTTCACTCTGTCAGATTATATGACCCCATATTTAGTTTATTTAGTTTCTATGTTATGACACTGTATTTTCCAGGGTAGATACAAAATAAATAAAGTGAAAGAGAAAAATATTGTGATTATTCAAGAAGCTTTTCCAAGACACTAGAGAACAGTAAAATTTGATTTAAATAGTATAACAGTGTAATCTGGAGTGTGTAAATTGAAGATCCCCGAATACATCATCTCCCCTCTTAGTGAGCAGCTTCTGTCTAGGGAAGTTGAAAGGAACTAGTGCCATGATTTGCACAGTTTGGAGGGAGAGAGATGTCAGCTGGAGGGCTGCTCAGTAGGTGTTTGTCTAGGGAAGCGGGCTCCCCATTGGGAAACCTCACTCCTCTGTGTGTTACAGCCATCCAGGCACCTTCCTTTATCTACGATGCAAACGTCCATTCACTGTTCACACCTGGACAGACATATCTCTGCTACTTAGCACAGCAAAACTGCAGTCAGCTTCCTGGGACCACTTCTGAAGTTCCTCCAATAATCACTTGCCATTCGAAGCTGCTCCTGCTCTCAGGATCCACCATCTAGACACCTAGAGTCCACTTACAGAGACGCCTGAAATTTCTGGTTTCAGGAGTTTCCATTCTAGTTTCTAAATAAGGCTCTCTATTTACTAGAATAAACAGTATTTATCTGTTCTTTCTCTAGATTGGATATTGCAGTGCAGGGTGCAGGCTCATTTCTCTGGATTTGTTGCTGGACAGGGACTCTTTTGAAGCCACATTATTTCCCCCAAATGTTCCAGGAAATGTATATTATTTTTATCTTTCCTTCCTGAAAAAAAGTAAATTGAATAGATTGTGTAGGTATTTATTAGGTATATGAATTCAGATATATCCTGTAGGTGGGAATAGTGGATAAAGAAAGGAAGCTTATTTTATTCTACAATCCATCTACATTCATTTCACACCAATTTCAATGATCACTTATGAAATCTATAAAATATTCTTTTTGCCTTTCCTTCTTTTCTATTGCGGTAAAATTGGTATAGACGTTTCAGGTGTACAGCAGTATGATTCAACACATATGTTCATTACAAAGTGCTCATCCTCAAAATCTAGTTACCATCCATCACCATACACTTGACCCCATCACCCATTCCAACCAGCCCCCAACCCCCATCCCTTATGGTAGATACCAATCTGTTCTCATTTTGTTTGTTCAGTTTTTTTGGTTTAGTTTTTTTTGGGGGGGTTGGTCTGGGGTTTCTTTAGATTCCACATATAAGTGAAATCATATAGTTTTTGTCTTTTATCTTTTGATTTATTTCACTTAAGATAATACCCTCAAGGTCCACATGTTGTTGCAAAAGGCAGGATTTCATTCTTTTTATGACTGAGTAGTATTCCATTGTGTATATATACCACATCTTCTTCTTTTAAATTGAAGTACAGTTGATTTACAATATTATATTAGTTTCAGGTATACAACCTAGTGATTCAGTATTTTTGCAGATTATATTCCATTATAGGTTATTATAAGATAATGGCTGTAATTCTTGTGCTATAAAGTATATCCTTGTTGCTTATCTATTTTATACATAGTAGTCTGTATATGTTAATTCCATACCCCTAATTTGTCCCTCACTCTTCCCTCTCCCCTCTGGTAACCACAAGTTTGTTTTCTATATCTGTGAGTCTGTTTCTGTTTTGCATACACATGCATTTGTATTATTTTTAGATGCCACTTATAAGTGATATCATGCACTATTTGTCTTTGTCTGGCTTATTTCACTAAGCATAATATTCTCTAGGTCCATCCATGTTGCTGCAAATGGCAAAATTTCATTCTTTTTATGGCTGAGCAATATTCCACTGTATATACTTACCACATCTTAATTCAGTCAGCCTTTTTTAGGCACTTGGGTTGCTTCCATGTCTTGGATATTGTAAATAGGTGCATGTATCTTTTTGAATTCATGTTTTCATTTTTTCTGGACATATACCCAGGAGTGGAAAGCTGGATCCTATGGTATTTCTATTTTTAGATTTTGAGGAATCTCCCTACTGTTTTCCATAGTAGTTGCACCAACTTCGATTCCCACCAACAGTATATGAGTGTTCCCTTTTCTCCACATTCTCTCCAACACTGGTCATTTACTGTCTTTTGGAGAATAGCCATTCTGACAGGTGGGAGATGATATCTCATTGTGGTTTTGATGTGCATGTCCCTGATAATTAGTGATGCTGAGCATCTTTCATGGGTCTGCTGGCCATCTGTGTGTCTTCTTTGGGAAAATGTCGGTTGAGGTCCTCTGCCCATTTTTCAATGAGGTTGTTTGCTTTTTTTGGGGTTTAAATCATATAAATTGAGTTGTATAACTTGAGTTAAAATCTTAAGAGAATGTAAAAGTTCTCTGTATATTTTGGATATTAACCCCTTATCAAATATGTGATTAGATATATCTTCCCTCATTCAGTAGGTTGCCTTCTCAATTTGATGATAGTTTCTTTTGCTGTGCAGAAACTTTTTGATTTGATGTAGTCCCATTAGTTTATTTTTGCTTTTGTGTCTCCTGCCTGCCTTCCCTTCTTGAAATTATCCATTTCTAGACTTGAGGAAATAGCTACATATAGTTACCTTGCTGTTCACATGCCCCATATTGAATTGCATGAATTAGCAATCATGTAAGAAATTTTGACATTGTGTACATTTATGAAAATTCCTTTCCCTTACTTAAAAGTTACACAAAAACATTTCTTTTTAAAAAACAATCTTTTTGAGAATAAAACCTAACAGCTTAAAAATATTCTCTTTATACTGTGAGTCACTGCTTTAGCTGTTGGGAAGTACAAGGGGCAGAGGTAGAGGTGGCTAATTCAAGTCAATTTAAAAAAAATTTTTAAGTAAAAAGAAAAGAAAAAATGGAGCATGCAAACCCCATTACTAGAAATAGTTACGGGTAATGGCAGAAGCAATCTATTCCAGAACAGAATTTTCTTTAACAATGTTATGGATGATCAAATACTGCAATGACTCCAGCTTTCTACCAGCAAAGGGCACTTCTACAGTATTCAGCACTACTAGTCAGTTTTACAACCAAAAACAACCTAAAATTGTATTTTTAGATATTGCTAATACATTATTTAATATTAAAGATACTCTAATATATTTATTACAATACTGGGGTCTAGATGTGTGTTATAATTTAAAATGTAGGGAATTATAAAGTGACAATAAGAGCTTGCCTGATAGAGTGTACCTGTCTGCATGGTCTAGGACAGTCCCAGTAACCAGTCATTCCTATGAATACTCATGCTACTGTGGATAGAGTACACTATGGCCTCACATCAGTCTATGCCATATTTTGCTGTCAAATGAGTTTTGTACCAAAATTTACACACCAAAGTGTAGGTTGCATAAAATTTTGGATTTTAGAATTGCTAAAGGAACTGTAGAACTGTACTCCAAATACTGCACGTGATTCCTGACAAGTGGGTTTATAGACAATTGTGTCTTTCCATGAATTCAAGGGCCGTTTCATTTATTTGCCTAAGAGATTAAGTATTTGAAATGACTACTGAAAAACTGAGGGTGAAATTTAAAAGTGATTTCTTTATTTCGAGTTCTCACTGACTTCATTTCTCATATACACTCTTTAAGAAATAAAAGACAAAGTAGGAAATTAAAGTACATTAATAAAGACATAGCAGTGTCTACAACACACACCCACGTCATCGCATCCTCTTGTTATGAGCTGTATATTTCCCATGCTCAGGTCTCAATGGAAAAGTTCTGTTGGAATCTGAAAAAGTAAAATATCACCCTGTGGTCTAATAGATGGGTGAAAAGAATATTTTTTGCATCCCCTGGGGACCGGCCAGGGTTACATACTGGTTGAGCCACAGCATCCAGGCTGCACAGGTGGCCCATGGAATCCTGGCAGGGAAAGGAGAGAAAAGGTGAGATTGGGTGGGATGCCAGAAACCAGAGCGATGAGGTGAAGGGTTTCCAGGAAACCGCTCCCGAGGCCGGGAGTCCCCACATTCAGACGCCTGTGAGATTAATCCCAGTGAAGGCTTTTGCCCCCAGAGAAATCACAGCAGTTGAGAAATTCTCAGTATAATTGTATTAACATTTATGAAGCACTTACACTTCGCCTGCCATTGTCCTCTCAGGCCCCGTTTCCAACCCCGGATTGGGTGGACACTCTAGTTCAACTCCGAATGGTAATGAGAAGTCAGGCGCCTTGGGAAGTCGCCAGGCTGGAGTTAGGAAGTGACGCGAGCCTAACCGCTGCAGAATCTGGCCGCAGACACGCCCCACCGCAAAAGACAATCCCTGGTTTCCTCTTGTCCGGGGCCCCAGCGCTCTGGCTGCAGGTCAGCTCTGAGGTGGGGCCTGGAAGTCGGGTTTGGGGCGAGCAGGAAGAAGGGACACGCCCAGGAGAGTGCCTGAGGGCGACGGAAGCTCTGCGCTCCCCGAGGCCAATGCTTCTAGATGCGTTTGGAGTGGCGACAGGCGCTGGGGGCCGTGGAGCAACGTGAAGGTAACTGGACGGCCCCACAGATGGACTGGAAGGGCCAGGGCGAGGGCGCAGGAGCGTTCGTCGGGCGAAGCGGAGTTCCCAGGGCTGCTGGCCGCTCTTTGCTGGATGTCTCGGAGCCCAGCACGTGTGACCCAGTTTGGCAACGCCTATGCTGGATCCCTGGCCTCCCGGTGTGCCCAAGAGACCCCGCCGGCCTCCCCCCGCCCAGCAAATCAGGGGACTGAGGGTCCCTGGTGAGAACTGGCACCGGCCACCCCGCCCCTGCGTCGGGTCCTTCCCCAAAAGCCAAAGTAAGAGAGAGAAAGGCGTTGGCATTTGGTATAATTTATTAAGTAAACGAAAGAAAAATTCACAAATGTCTCTGAAGACGAATTCTTCCATGATTGCTAAACGGAGAGGTGTTATTGTAATAACATCTGTCGCAAGGGATCATCCAATGAAGGGTCTCAGCGGAGATGAGGGCTCCTGGGTCCAAAGGCGGCGGGAGAGGCAGCCCAGGGTCTTCCCGGCCACTGCGTGCAGGTCCGCGGCCACCAGCCTTGGGACGTCCGGTGGTGTCTCTCCAGGCCAGGAGGAGGGCGATGCTCCGGAAGGGTCCCCGCGGTCAGAGGTCTCGGGTTCCAGGTGTTGGGTCCCCGATGCCGCAAGACCCGCCCAGGGAAGCTTTGCGGGTGGGCGGCAGCTCCAGCTCCTGAGGGCGACTGTGGCTCCTGGCGGGTCGCGGGCGTCGTGTCCGGGGCGGGCGGCCCAGCGCCCAGCCTGCAGGTGCTCTGCGCTCGGGGTCCGTGTTTCGGGCAGTGTGGGTGCAGACACCCGCAGGCGGTAGAAAGTTGTTCCCCATTGAAGTCCTCGTCGTCCGCAGAGAGCTGGCCCAGCGTAGGATAGAAAGGGAGCTGCCATTCCTCAGGGTCCGCTAAGCTCAAGATTTGCAGCATCTCTGGTTCCGGGGACTCCTCTGCGGAATCCCAGGCCTCGCGCATGCAGCGGGGAAAGTTCGGCTCCATCGCTTCAGCCCCTGAGAGGAGGAGAAGTTTTCAGGGATCCCTTCCTTGGGAATTTATACCTTCCCGTCCAACTTTTTAGCTGTCCAACCAGAGGATATTAGGATGGGTGGTTCCGTTTTGTCAGCTTTCAGATTGCTTCAGAAGGCGGGCCCTGAGGAGATTAGGGGAAAATCCAATCATCTTGGATGGAGTTATTCGAAGTTGAATCGATTTTGTTGATTTGACAGAATTAAATTTTTGTTGTTTGGTTGTTTTTTTTTTTAAAAAGAATTACAGGTACAGGGACTCTGCCAAGACGAGCTCTTTGGAAGGTTACTCTTCTATGAAAAGTATCCTATGTGCCTGACACTTTTAGCTAACTGTATGTGCATTGATTCTCAGGGCACTTCTGCTTGGAAAGTACCATCAGATTTTACCCAGATGATCAGAATGAGAAGTTGGCCATCTTTGCATGAAATCACACTGCTGGTCAGACTGACACTCTGATCTTCAATTCTAAGTTAAAATTGCTTCAGACTTTCAGCCAACATGTAGGAGTGGAGGGCTCAAAGTCTAGAGATCTAGATGCAGACAGTTTGGGTAAAAGTTCTGTATATTATTTCTATATGACTCAGCTAGTTACCTAACCTCTCTTATCCTCATGTTTTTACCTGGATGGTAGCTAAAATTTAATGTTTTACAAGGTAACTTTTATGATTAAATTCAATAACAAAGGTCATGTAATTAGATATTCCCAGGCAGAAAATAAGTTGTTCAATTACAATTATTATTATTTTCATTGTCATTCTTAGTGATATTATTATGGATATTAAACATAACATTAATGAATAACAAACTCAAAATGTTGTCCTTCTGTGTGTGTTTAATCTGAATGGATTGTTTTTTCCTTCTTGTGTCAGATCTATAGTGAAATCGTATTCCCTTACCTCCTTCCTGAGATGTTTCAGACATTCTGTTTGCAAACATGTCAGTGCCTCTAAGCCTAGACTTACTTGATCAGTCATTCATCTTCAAATGTAACAAAGTCAGTTAACTTCAGAGTTTTTAACAAGCATGTTTTGACAACCTGCCATGGACAAGCTGCTATGATGGTTTCTACACATACAGAGCTGTAGAACTGGGTCCTGCTTTGGCAGAGCTGAATTTTAAGGGGAGAGCAAAGTCACAGTTAAGAGACCATGAGGACACAGCTAAAACTTGTTCCTTATGGAAGTTGATTCTCTGCCAGGAAGGAAAACTCTAATGTTTAAGATGACTCCCACCAAAGCCAGTGTTTTGCATGAGCTGAGGTAAAAAGAAATGGTATCAATAAAAATGAGAAATAAGGGGACTTCCATGGTGATGCAGTGGTTAAGAATCCACCTGCCAATGCAGGGGACATGTGTTCGAGCCCTGGTCCGGGAAGATCCCACATGCCACGGAGCAACTAAGCCGGTGCACCACAACTACAGAGCCTGCGCTCTAGAGCCCATGAGCCACAGCTACTGAGCCTACGTGCCACAACTACTGAAGTCCGTGTGCCTAGAGCCCGTGCTCCGCAACAAGAGAAACCATTACAGTGAGAAACCCGTGCACCACAGTGAAGAGTAGCCCCTGCTTGCCGCAACTAGAGAAAGCCCGCACACAGCAAGGAAGACCAAATGCAGCCAAAATTAAATTAATTAATTAATTTTTTTTAAAGAAGTAACTTTAAAAAAAAGAGAGAATAAGGAAACAGAGAAAAGAGGGAAGAGAATCAAAACCAAAAATGAGAAATAAGGAAATAAAGAAGATGAAAGTATAGACAATGCAAGAGGCAGAGAGTTGGAAGTTCTGGTCAAGGCAGCCAATAGTGGTAAGTTGAAGGGGTTCATTAGACCAGCACGCAATGGCTGTTACTGACTTGGGGGAATCTAATAAAGATATTCAAGACACAAGGCTCTGCTTGGCTGGGTTTAAGGGAAGGACAACAACACTGTTTCCTTTGAAGGCTCAACATGGTGCTAATAGGCCCTGGTGGTGTAGAACCTTCTCAGAAAGTTGTCTGAACACCAGTGACATTTGGTTTTCCCCACAGAGGTTAGGAGCAGCTAGCCTGTGTTATACATGCAGCAGAAAGAAGCCACTACAGTGAGAACCAGCAATGTGGTCAGACTGCTGATGATCAATATCAGTCACCAACAAAGTGGGGAACAACTGATTTCAGATAAAGTCTACCCATTACATTTAGTTGGGATGTCTTAATACTTCTTTTAATCTGTAGGATTTCCCCAACTCTTCTATTTTTTTTCCTTTTTATTTTTTGAAGAAAAGGGTATGTCAAGTACAATGTCTCACCTATTTTCTTAAAGTTTCATTGATAAACAACCTTTCTGAGCATCAAAAATAGGAAAGTTCCACTGACCGTATAGACCAGCACAGAGCAAACTCATCCTTCAATACTGGGCATGTGAAATAGCAAGATATCTACCAGGTAGCTATTTTCTCAGGACAGGAATGAGGTGATTTCAAGAAGGGAAGGCAGAAAGAATATTTTATAGATTCCACAAATAATCATTGAAATGGATGTGAAATAAAGTAGATGGATTTTAGAATAAAATAAGTCCATTTCTTTTCCCACCTATACCAAAAATAATTTTGGTCTATTATTAGGGAGAAGGGTGCCATGAAAGAATATAGATAGATCTGTGAGAAGAGTTAACAAGGACATGTATAGGCAGGGATTGCCTTCTGGTGAGAGAATCAGGGACAGTCTTAGTGTGGGGAAAATATTCTCAGGGATCCTAACTATATGGTTCAAACAGTGGGTTCCTTTTCCAGCAGGTTGGGATTCCAGTTTTGGGGTGAGGAAGTCTTGCCTATGGATTGTCTTCTTATTGATAATCTTTTTTTTTTTTTTTTTGCGGCACGTGGGCCTCTCACTGTTGTGGCCTCTCCCATTGCAGAGCACAGCCTCCGGACACGCAGGCTCAGAGGCCATGGCTCACGGGCCCAGCTGCTCCACAGCATGTGGGATCTTCCCGGACCGGGGCACGAACCCGTGTCCCCTGCATCGGCAGGCGGACTCCCAACCACTGTGCCACCAGGGAAGCCCTATTGCTAATCTTTTTGCTTTTGAGAAAGAAGTGAAACAAAACGCAGGCTCCTAAGAGGAAAACCACAGTGCTATCTCTCAGGCTTAGCAGCACAATTAGGTGACAGCCGCGGGTCCACATTTTTTAAGGGAGAACTGTGATCTGGAGAGTCTGGGAAACCTGGTTGACACTGTTTAGTGCACAGGGTCAGTAAACATTCTGATTCTCCTTGGAACCATTATTGTGCCCTGTAAGGAAATGAATTCTAAAGAGGTTCATTTTCTATAGTAGGTCATAAGGTACTCTCGGTAATGATAACTTTAAAAAAATTCAATATTTAGTTTAAATTTTTCCCTTCTGCTGTGTAATTTCCTTCAGTTATCCCAATCCTTCGATAAAAACTGGTACAGCTGTTCAACCTTGTGTGATGATACTTGATGGGATTAAAGAATGGGCAGTAGAGGAAATACATCCTGAAACAGAGCAACCTTTTTCTGGAACCAGCTCCCAGACAACAGTGTGCTATTGGTGACCATGTCCTGGCATCCAGGGAGAGACCAGCAGTGATGCAAAATTTTCTTATAGAGGAGCTGGGAATATCCGGGTGGACTGCAGTGGGGACTGTGTGGCTGTATGTCAATCCAGGAAGAGACATGAGAAAATCCCTTTACACATAGACTTGAGACAGGTAACAAGAAATTGGGAGGCAACTTGATGCTTGACATACATATTATGATCAAATTCTAAGTCTCAGTTGCAAATTCCCAAGGTAGGCACTTGTGGATGGAACTGCAGCAGAGCGTTTACATAGGCAAGGCTCTGGAAACCCTGCCCTCTCTCAGCCTAATGGGTGGCTGTGCCTTGGTGCTTTCCCTTCCAACTTGCTTAGAACCACCCTTAGTTGCTACAGTCACAACCTGTCCAGGGCTCAGCCTGGTACATTCAGCCTCTGGGTATCTTTTCAAAGTCATGCCTTCCATGTTACCTCTAAGAGCAGCATAATTTGGAACTGTGCAAATATGACTATCATTTATTTTTAATCTTATATTGGAATATCGCCTGTTAACCACAATTTCTGGCTTGTAGAACTGGAATTCTGGGTCAAGAGTATTCATATATTTTTTTCGAGATTTATTTATTTATTTAGACTGTTCTGGGTCTTCGTTTTGGTGTGCAGCCTCTCGATTGGTGTGTGCAGGTTTCTCTAGTCGCAGCGAGCGGGCTTAGTTGTGGTATGCGGGATGTAGTTCCCTGACCAGGGATCAAACCTTAGGGCCCCCTGCATTGGGAGCTCGGAGTCTTAACCACTGGACCACCAGGGAAGTCCCCAAGGGTATTCATATTGAAATGCTTAATGCCTATTGTCACGTTGGCTTTCCAAAGATGCTTTCAAATTCATTTCTCAAAAGCTGCATTGGGGAGTTACTACTTTATCAATATTAGAACAAATGGAAAAGATTAATACAGACCACTGTGGTAGTCAAAGTTATATGTCATGGTTTCACTTTACATTCCTTTGATCTTAAGGAGCCCTGGTCCGGGTCCCAGCTCCCCTTTCAGCCACAGAACCCCCTATACCACTTCCAGGACGGACCCTACCCACCCAAATCAATCCACAGGCAGAGAATAGGGAAGCACGTTTTAATCATTGCTCATAATTGGAATCAACATAAGAAACATGACAATTCTGAGTACAACTGCAAGAAAGCTCCTTAAGATAGTATGGATTCCGTGAAGAGGGATTTCTAATTGAGAGAGCTGTCAGTAATCCAGGAAAGGAGGGACACATAAGGACTGGTCTGGCCCACAGAGTCCTCCAGGCTCATCCCAGAGCAAGGCGGGGCCCAGGGGAGAAGTCCAGCCAGGCAGGAGGAGGCCTCCACTGGGGTGACTCAGGCTCCAGGCCAGGCCATGGGTTGAAGGGGCGCCGTGGGCCGGACAGAAGGCTGCGACTCCCTTCCTTGCCGAGTTCCACAGGGTTTCAAGCCTCCACAGGGTTTCCGCAGCTTCGGGGTAGGGGATGGGGATCGTCCTGGGCTCCTGGAGGCCATCGGGCCGCGTGTCTGTCGGCCTCCGCTGCTGCGGGCATCTCCTGGCTGTTCAGGCCCGATTGTGCCCTGCGGTGTGTGGCTTCGGCTTCTTCTTGACGGGACTGTCGCTCCACCCCGTGTTAGCCGTTGGCTCCTGGGCTTGTGGGTCTCGCCAACGTTTGTGGCCGCTCTCCGCCTGGGGACGGTGTGCGTGTCCGGGGCAAGCGCGCCGCGGCAGCCCACATGCACAGTAGTGCGCGTCCTCGCAGAACTGGGGGCTTTGGCAGGAGGGGCGGCTCAGCGCAGGGAAGTTATCCAGGGCCCAGGCCCAGGCCCAGGCCTGTTCTCGGTTGAGGCCCGGTGGCATGTGGGGCTCTGGATGCGCCCTCCTCCAGGACGGCTCTTCCCAGGTGTAGTATGCGTGCGGTTCCATGGCTTCAGCCTCCTTCCAGGCCAGACGCGTAGCGGGTCTAAGCAAAGGGGCGAATGATTCAGCTCCATGCTGAGTGTGCCTTTTATAGGGTCTCTCTAGTACAGGAGATCGGAAACCCCCGTCCAGATAAGTGGGGATAGACACTCATGTGCCTTGCAAATTGCCTCGGAGCCTCGTGAGATTAAGGAGAAAACGGCATGTTGCTGGGAGGGGTTTGGAAATTCCGAGCGGTTTTGGTGATGGAGTTAAAGGAGGGGGATGGGAGGAGAGTCAGGTCCCTGGGGAGAGAGGTCCAGTCTTTGTCTTTTCCATTCACTGGGGAAAAAAACTCTCTACTTGTCAGGCAAGGCTGACAAATGTCTAGTAATTTAGCATATTAGAGAGGATTGCCTGGTTTCAGAGTTGAGACTCTGAGATGATAGATTCTTGCCAGGACTAGTTTGGGCATTAGCTGGATCGAGGTTCCAGGTCTTCATGCAGGCATATCAGGAAGGGAAACAAGTAAAGGAGTGATCAGGTTGGGGTGGGAAAAGGAGAGTCCCATGCCTACTTAGAATTGCAATATTCTTATGTTTTTTCTTCACTAGAAGATCTGAATCAAAGGGAGCCGTCATATATACTGTGCTTTTCATACCTAATTCACAAATGCATTGAGTTAATGCCACATTTTCAAGATTTTTTCCTTTCTTTTTCTTTTTTCTTTTTTTGTTATTTGCAGAACTCCTATCCTTTTTTATGTAATTGTGTTCATTCTATTATCAGCAGCTCCTCTTTCTCTCTGCTCTCCCTACTTCTATTGCAATTCTTGCCATTAGAAGCTATTTTCTATGTGTATCAGACTTGTCATATGTGACATACTTTTGTGTACATATGTCTTCAATTCATGTAAGGTTATCCGTTTATTATAAACTAATAACTTAGTTTATTATTTTTCATTCATTTGCATGTTTCTAAGATTGTTATCTGTACATTTCATCTATTGCTTCCAATGCTGCCATGTTAACCTCTGGTGAACCCCTGACACATTTTGCCTATCTGCTGTCCCACAGTGGACAAATACACATTGCCAGTTACCCACCTTCATCACATATGATAGAACCCTCGTGAGAGAACTTCTCTAGGATATATATCCATAAACAGAATTATGTCATTAAAATGCATACACCTAAGTTTATTGAGTATTGCCATATTATCCTTCAGGATGCATGTGACATTGACCCTCCAACGATAATGCGTGAGGATAACGGGATGCACACATTCCTGCAAACATTTGTAATGACCACAGTCTTTTAACATTTCCCAGGGGATTCATGAATCTGAAAAGAGCAGCTCTGGTGCTGGTGGTAAATTCAGTGTTTTTTGGTTTCTGACAGTGTCTATCTTTGGGGGCCACTTTGTGGCTGTTTGGTTCTGGGAGCCATTCCTGAAGTTCAGGCAAAAATCTGTCTTCGTTATTCCATTAAATTCCAAGTTTTTTTTTTCAGTGTAATCATTTTATTAACAAAAGGAACCCATGGTGTTCAGACCAGAGTACAAAATACAATCTTTATTTTTTTTCCCTGTGGGTTAAATTGTTGCAATTTTATAATAAAAATAAAAAGCTTTTCATAGTTAACTTATCGAAAACATAACCCCTGCCTACTGAGTTTCTTATCATGCGAAACAAAAACATGAAAGTAAAGTTCTGCTCATGGAAGGATTCTGTGTGCCAAAAGATGCACATTCTCAATTTCAAAATTTTTGCATCAAAAAGAAAATTTTAAGGCCACTGTTTCTTTGCAAACTAAACAAGAGGAGAATAAACAAGCAAATAGCAGCTAAAATTTTATCTTCATTCCCAAGTATTCTCTGTTCTAATGTAGAGTCTTCAACATTCATCAAATAATTTCTTGGTTACAAAAAGATATAGTTTCAACCTACTTCTTAATAGGTTGAAATAGGTCAGATATAGCAATATCAATTCAATAAGGCAAATCATACCTTTTAGCTATTCTCTTAAGTGCTACAAAAACAGCTTTGTTTTAATTTGGTGGGTGCACTTCATGATTTCTTTTAAAAAGGTGACAAAACAATCCTAGTGAAAGATTCCAGTAAGCAGTTACTTTTCTACATGCAACCAGACAATTAAACTTTCTCTTCCTCCATTCCATTTTGTTTTGTTTATTTCACTTTGTTTTGGCATCATGTAGATAGACAACATCTTGACAAAATGTATAAACTACAACTCAGAGATCAAGAAATAGCTGAAGATGATCTTTTTTTAAAGTAAAAATAAAACAGTTTAGACAGCACATAGCTACAAACACACAAAAGTGAAGCAAAATAAAAGATCACCAAAAAACCAAAGCAGGGAATAAAAATTTGTGACAATTTCAGTACCACAATTATTGGTAAAACAGTTTGCACTGTGATTTTCAACACTGGCTTACAATGAAAGAACAGCTTAAGATGTTTACATGATTACAAAGAAGAGAGGTATATCCAGAAGGGTGAAAAGCATACATTTACCTAATGTTTGTATAAAAATCCCTGATCAAATGTCCAACTAATTTTTACATACAAAATTTAATTTAACCTTAGAACTTTTCTATTTCTAACTGAATATACTGATTGAAAGAAAAGCTAATCATTCGGTTGAATGAAGTACAGTATTCTGCATGGGAAGTACCAGGGTTTCTAGATCAAACACTTAGGACATAGAGAAAACCAAAGTACTGGGCTGGTCCAAAATCTCTACCATGGGAATCCCTACCATCCTTCTACTTAGTGTCCAGAAATGCTCTCAGCTCATAAAACCAATAGATTGAAGTAAAAACAAGTGAACAGGTGACTGTGACTAGGAGAAGAGAGGGGGACAGTAAAAACACTGCTCAGACTTTAAGCAGCAACACAAAATTGTTGGTCTGAATATCCTGAGGTTAAATGGTAATAAAATATTGCACCAAAACAATAAAAAAATCACAGTTTGAACAGAATTACTAAAGAACTGGAATAACAATGTACAACAGAGTGTCATCAGTAGACTTAAGTCTCTTGACAGAAATTAAGCTTATGACTTTTTTTTTTAAATGGTAATTTTGCCTTCTTGGTTTTGTATTTATTTTGAAATACCCTTTGGTATACGCATAGTAACTTTCATCTAGTGCTAAACTTATAGATTTTGCCCTTGGTCCAGTTTCAGGTTTAGGGATAGGAGAGATGAGATTGCTACTGCAAATGAGCAGAAACTCCAAAGAAGACTTCTCAGGCCTAGAGTTTTAAACCGTATCTGATTCTGATAACCCCACTAGAGGTAGGTAAGAAAAGGCCTTTCCCCACCCCTGTGCAGTTTATCAAGGCATCCTAAGGATGCAAGCTTTTTTTTTTTTTTTTAAACCTCTTCTTTTTCTAATATGCTTCTAGGTAAATAAGACATGAGGAAAATCAAACGCGTACCCTACTAAAGTACTTAAAGGGAATAAAAAGTGCAACCTTCAAAAGTACTTAAAGGGAATAAAAAGTGCAACATTTCCCCTTTCAACTGACAAGCCTTTCAAGGAACTCTTTCTTGGTTTCATAATACCTATATAGCCAATTTATAAACTACCTCTTAAACTACGATTAAAAGAGTGAAAACTGTATTACTTCATTAGAACCTCATAAGACCATGACCTCAGAAAAGGATTCTTTTTTTTTTTTTTTTTTTTTTTTTTTTTTGCAGTACACGGGCCTGTCACTGCTGTGGCCTCTCCTGTTGCGGAGCACAGGCTCCGGATGCGCAGGCCCATCGGCCACGGCTTACGGGCCCAGCCACTCCACTGCATGTGGGATCTTCCGGGACTGGGGCACGAACCCGTGTTCCCTTCATCGGCAGGCGGACTCTCAACCACTGCGCCACCAGGGAAGCCCAGAAGAGGATTCTTTTAAGGACTTCAGTCCTATGGAATATGAAGACCCTGACACCGGAGGGTGTCGCTTTGTAGAGTGGGCCCGTTTCCTTTCCATGTACCCACAACCGTGTGCTGCTATTTCTCCAAAAGCGAGTCTCCTCCCAGTGTGTCCATACCACCTTAAAGCTTAGGATACATCTGTGCCACTTCGAGAAACCTTTGTAAAGATACGCTCGCATAGTGTTTCCACTATTTACAGGCACTTTCTCTTGGGCCAGCACAGGCACCCCTCCACTTACTCTGTCACCATCGGGACTTCCATTACATTCTGTGACTTTTCACATCTTCGTCCCATTGTTCAAAGGGGACACAAGACCACATCACAAACTTGTGCAACAATCCTGTTGGCCCACTGGAAAGTTCACTCTTGCTTTAATTTCTATCACCTCAGTCTTGATGTTCATTTATGTTTATGTGCCGGAGTCCAGCTCCAGCGAGTCCAGGGATACCCGAGGGATGGATAGCGTCGGCGAAGGAAATAATTCTATTACACTTCTTAAAGTATCAGCATTGCATGTTTCTCTTTCTCATGTCTTTATTCTTCGTTCTTCTTCTATTGTTTACAATCACAGGTTTATATATTGTAGTTGATTACATTACCAGGTACGTGGCCAAACAATCTTCGCACAATCCAACCTCAAATGTTCTATAAAGATTTAAAAAAAAATCCCCTGGTTTCTAGATGTCCTATTAAAATATTTCCCCAAGTTCCCATTAATCACAGGTTGTTTCTTAGTAACCAAGCCAAGCAGTTATATGATTATTTCAATTGTAAAAGTTGGAGCTACTTGTTCCTATTTCTCTTCTTTCATGGGCAACCTTTTACAATGGTTCCATGAAAATATTTACAATGTACCTGCATGCTCTTTCTCGTTGTTTCCTTCAACTGAGACAGTGTTTTCTCCCTATCCTGGCAACCAATTCTGCTCTAGTCATTTGCTTTTCTATAATTAATCTTCCTTTATAATAGAACCATAAATTTCCTATGTCATCAGGAACTCTGGCCCATGGCCATAACTCCATACTAGAGGGTGTTTTTCATAAAAACATCCCCTTAGTTCCAGGCTCTTAATTCTTTACCCATTTCCCCGGGGCTTTAGTGGGTACTTCCCATTCTGTGGTAGTTTCAGGAGGGGGAGTCCTAGAGGAATTTTTCTTTCACGTGGAGCAACATCCCCCCAAAATTGCCCCTGTATGTAAATTTATTATCATAAAACATAACAACGGAGCTGTAGTCCACCTTCCTGGCACGGCGCTGCCTTGCAGTTTCGCCTTCCGTTGCTCATGACTTTGTCATGGTGCAATGGCTCCAGGATGGCTTCCGACATTTATGTTAAGCTAATCTTCCCTCCCTCTTCCCCAAAAAGGCAGGGGGAAAGAACTGACATTCTAATTTGATGATGAACACAGTGATTTCTGAAATATGTTCAGAGAATGAAGGAAACAGGCTGGGTGTCTTCTGTCACTAGGATGTGGATCAACCTCTGAATAAAGAGTCAGAGGCTGAAATCTGCATTCCTGAGTGCAGGCAAACAGAGTACAGCATGACTCGCCCTCCCAGTTAGAGGGCTGAGGGTAAGGAGGAATGTGTCTAGAGAATTCTTCCTCCGATACCATGCCTGCGCAGTTTGGTGGTGCTTCAGGCTGTTCTCGCAGAGTCAGTGTCAACCAGCTCATATCCATAATGAACTGGCTGGCAATGCTGGAGCTCCTGCTGCCCAAACCATTGTATGGGACCTTGCCAGGCACTCAGGGCACCTCAAGCATCATTTTTTTAGCAGCAGGAATGTGAATATACACAGCTAAGGAGTAGTCCACTCGGATGATGCAGCACAGCGTCCCTTGCTGAAGATCTTGAGGGTCTTCCCGTTCCAGGTGTCGGTGCTCCCGGAGGCGATGTGGTTCCCGCGCACGTTGGCCACATACGTCTGCGTCTGGAAAATGGCAGCTTTGGGAACAATCAGACGAGAGGAACAATTCCCTATTTCTGCGTAGACTGGAGTAGCTTCTCCATTACAGTATCCCTTTCTTTCAGTTTTGGCACTCAGCGAGACTGGACCAGAGGTGAAAAACCAACAGCCAACCATCTTCTGTTGAGTTTTCAATACAGGGGTTAGTAATGCTGGTGGGTTGACATCGATGTGACTGACGACCTGGAGTCCCCGCTTAACCCTCTGATCAGGTCGTTCCCAAACCGTGCTCACACAGTACTGAGCACTTGCATATCTCCAGGTGAATGAGGTTACCAAAGGTTCCGATGGACTTTGAAAGCTGAATGGGAATTCATGTTTTCTAGGCTGTAGTAAGAGGATGCCGTCACCGGCCGGGGGCTCGCGCAGGCTCAGGCGCACGGTCAGGTTCTCCATCCCTGAGGCGGCGGCGGGGTCCGCGGCGCCGGCGCTCCGGCCCCAGGCGGCGGTGGCGCGGCCCTGGGCCTCCAGGCGCTGCGCGCGCAGGGTCACCGGCTCGGCAGCCTCCAGCAGCACGTGCCCAGCCACAGCCTCGCCGCTCGAGTCGCAGCCCTTGCGCCTGTCCTCGCACAGCGGCCCTCGGAGCCCACCCCCGCCGCGGACCCCGCCTCGCCGTCCATCCTACCGGGCGACGCCGCCGCGCCAAGGAGGTCGGCGCCGGCGCGGAGCCGGGGTCTTGAGCAGAGCGGCGCCGCTGTCACAGACGCCACCCGCACGCCGAGGGCCACCGCGGCCGCTGAGCGGGGCCCGGTGGAGGCCCCCACAAGTTATTTTTTTTATCCCCTAATAAATTATTTTATGCTTAAACTGTTTGAGTTATTCCATTTCTGTTCCTAAAAACCACAAAAAGAAATACAACAGGGACATCACAGTCAACATTATACTTATTACAATCTTTTTCTTTTAGAAATCTTAGAAGAATGAATCTAGATGTCCTTAAGAACATATGTAAATGTTCACATTTTTCTTTCGCTCTTCAGGATGTTTTGAGAATGGTTGTTTTATATTCATCATGGTTTTTAGATAAGCCCATAAAGTTAAAAGATCAAAATTCTCCCTCAATATTTTATCTTGAAGTTTTACATCTTTCCTTCCTTACATGTCCTTCCATCACGAATTAAATAAACCATTCTAATAAAGACATTTGAATGTCTTTTGTATGTGTTAACCTTTTTAACACAGGGCTCCTGGGACAGGAGCAAGGAGCTTCTCTAATCCCTGCTGGGCATTGAAGTAGCCCAGAGACTGGGGCATCTGGAGTCTCGTGGTGAGGGGCTGAGCCTAGTGGTAGAGTGAGTGTGGAGGGTTGAAAGAACCCTGAAACTAAAAACCAAAGTGCAGCTCCTTAGCTAGACCAAGAGGGAAAATTATCTGCGAAAAAGACTTCATGCTTAATCTGGCTCCTTCCTCACCCTAATCACACTCCCAAGACTTAAAGGCTGACTTTGCTTGAGACCAAGAAATAGAGTTCCTTTGCCATTAGCCTTCTGGAAACACCTCACTCTGCCCACTGCCCACCATAGGGAGGGAAAGTTTTTCTCTAAGTCCATGCTAGTCTCACCTACGGGTCACTAAGGATGGGAGTTTCTCCTGACCATTCTCCCGCCCAGTTATTTGAAACAAACCATTAAACAGCAGGGCACATGCAATAGAGCTCACAGAGGAAAAGAAGATGTCACTTAGGATACCAAATGTCATGGAGTGTCACTTTCAAGAGGAAATTTTAAACACTGTGACTGTGTCCTGCTGGCACTCCCTGGGTGGCTCTTCTCTCCTGCTTGCTTTACTGAAGCAGGATAACTTGTGGCTCCCTGACCCCTGTAGAGGCCCACTTGGCAAGGAACTATGGGCAGCTCCTAAACTGTGTCAGCAAGGAACTTCATCCCAAACAGGTAAAATTCAGTTGTACAGTTTTGTTGAAAGCAAAATACCAATCATCTTGCATAAATTTCTTTTTTTTTTTTTGTGACCGCCTGGAGGGGTGGGATAGGGAGGGAGGGTGGGAGGGAGGGAGACGCAAGAGGGAAGGGATATGGGAACAGATGTATATGTATAACTGATTCGCTTTGTTATAAAGCAGAAACTAACACACCATTGTGAAGCAATTATACTCCAATTAAAAAAACATAAATTTCTTTTTTTAGAGTTTATTTAACGAGGTTCACATTCCTATAAATGAAAAAATACAGAAATTAAAACAATAGCATGTATCTTTCATCTTGTTATACAAATTCAGAAGACATTGTACATTGATTTTACCAATGATCTTCACATTGCAGGGTAATACGCATTTCATAAACTGCCAATGGGACTGTACTTAGTGAGGGACTCAGCGCAAATCTCGGGGCTCCTGGCAGCCCTGGGTCTTCTGGGCCACTGCACCTCGGATCCGCTGCCACCAGCCTTGGGACGTGCGGCGGGTCCCGGGGGCAGGAGCCGGGCGACGCTCCACAGGGTCCCCGCCGTCAGCGTTCTCGGGCTCCGCTCGTCCGTCCGGGAAGCGGTGCCACCCGCCGAGGGAGGCTGTGGGGGCGGCGGCCGCCTCTCCTGGGGCGCCTCTGGGTCCGGGTGGGTCGCGGGCGTCTGGTCCGGGGCCGGTGGCTCTGCGTCCCGTCGCGAGGGCTTCGGCCTCCAGCAAAGTGTCCGTTTCGCGAACGGTCCCAGCGCAGAAGCCCGCCGCAGGGACTGGGAAGCATTTCCCAGTCGAAGTCTGGGCCGTCCCAGGAGAGCTCGCACGGGGCTGGGTAGAAAGGGAGCGTCCAGGGCGCAGAGTCGGCTGAGCTCGGGGCTGGCGGCGTCTGGGGCCCCGGCGCTCACACCCGGGAAAGGGCTGCGCCATCGCGTGGGTCTCACACCGGGCGATACCGAGTGTCTGGGATTCGGAAGCCCCCAGCCCGCGAGTTTTTATGCTCTTCTGACCTCCTGACCAGATAGGGGGAGTTTGGGTCTTGACATTAATCCTACAAGATAATTGCATCAGAAGACCTGATAATATTAATACAAAACCCAATCATCTTGGATAAAATTATTCATGGTCAAATCTCTTCATGATAGATGGGATTAGGGTTGAAAAGGAAAAGTACTAGTACACCCGAGGGGGAAAAAACTGTTTGGGGGCACAATGGGGTGAAGAAGGCCCCAAATCATACTGCTAGTGTTGGAACAGACTTGGAAACCCAGATCTCCAAGCAAAGGAATGCTTGTAGGGGTGGGGGAATGCCACAGGAAGATTTGTGATGTAAAGGAGCGCCAAGGGTGGTGACCTAAGTCTCAAATTGGACTTTCTGACTTTCCCAGTTTTTCCTCTCCTAGTGAATTGCTCACTTCAAAGAAGTTCAAATTGTGTTTGGACCAGAGTCACGACAAGAAGCTCCAGAAAATGAACTGCCTGGGTGCAGCGGCAGTTCCACCCCTCTCTGTATGAGTGACCCTCAGCAGATTATCTCCTCTCTCTAGGCCTCCTTTTGTCACCTCTGAAATGAAAAGCAAATAAACAAGGCAGCTTTCGTGAATGCATTCAATAATAAAAATGAATATTTAGGATTACCTGGCAGAAATTAACGTGCTTAAGTATTATTATCAATATCATCATGGATAGAATGATAATGAGAACAAATGTTAAACACTGCCTTTTGAGGGGAGGTTTTTTTTCCCTCTAAATGGATTTTTTTCCTTAACATAACATATCCATAGTGTATTGCATTGTAATATATCCTTCTTCATCTGTGTCAACCTGTTGACAAAAGCATCAGTGGCTACATTATTGATGTCCTTGACTAGGCATTTATTTTACTGTGATAAAGTACAGTCATTCCCAACACTTAGGAAGCACATTTTGAGGTCCTTCCATGTTCCAGGTGCTGTGATTGGAGCCACACACAAAAAGATGAAAATCTGGCTACAGCTTTCAGTCCTTACATCTTAGTGAGAGAGCGAAGCGGCAGTCAAGAGACCATTCAGAATACAGCCGAGTCCATGAGCATTGCCGTAGCTGATTTGCTGACCTGAAAGAAACGTTCTAAATGTGATGCCTCCCTTCAAAGCCAGATTTTTATTGCTTGCGTAACTGCAGGGAGGAGGGAAGAGCATGCTAAAATAATAAATGATAAATAACAAAACACAAAAATCAAACAACAGGACAGTAAAGATGGCAGGTGATTGAAAGCTCAACTAGTTGCAAGGTTTACGAGGGCAATTTAGGAAACTCACAGCTGAGGTGAAGATTCCCACAAAGATACCCAGAATAGAAGAGCTCTGCCTGAGTGGATGGAGGTCGAGGCCAGCTCAGAATTGTTTGAACCCAGTCACAGCTGAAATTCAAGGAGGAGGGGAGGCACCGCAAGCAAGTGATGTGGGTGCACAGGGAGGAAGTCACTTTGGTGAGATCCAGCAGTGGGGTCCGTCTGCAGATGCTCAGCATCAATCACCAACAAGCTGCACAATATATGACTATAATAGCAGGGCAGGAACAAAGAGGTCTTTTGGCCCCCATAGTTGAGTGTGCAACATCTCCCTTTGGATTATCTAAAGCTCTGAAGTTCAGACAGAATACTGATGCATAATAACACCATCACATTCATATTAGAATTAGTTTACCCCTTTGCCTGGCAGAAAGTGTCTGATCTGCATAGCGGTCTGACAGCTTTCCTTCATTCTTTTTTTCCTTTCATAGGTATTACTCTTCAATAAACAGTTGCATGCCTAACTCCGTCCCTGTATCCTCTAGAACCTGACCAGAGAGAGTGTTTAAATAAATTCTACTCATTATTTTATTTGATATTCAAGTGTTGTTATCTTTGGTCAATGACAGCCCTGTAATCTCACTCTTTTTTCTTTGGTGGCATATGATCTCATAGTCTTTTACAGTTTCCTTGTTTTCTGGTGCAATGAATTGTCCCAGGTGCAGCTTTTACTTTCCTTGCCCCAGACCAGCAATCAGTCTTTTCTCCAAGGAGACTAGGTTCCTTTCATTGGTAACTGGTATGTGAAAACCACAATTTTTAAATTGATGTGCTCAATACTATTTTGTTGATAATTGCACCTAGTACTTTCAAGTAGATAAATCTAAAAAGCACAATTTTTTAAGAAAAAAATCATGAATTTATTCTTACCTTCAAATTTAAAGTTACAGATTGCTTTGAGCATAGAAGAACTCCAGGGTAAGAAAATATAGAAACTATTAGAGAAGCTTCCGGGTAAGAATCATGCTTCAGTATAAGCTTCCTTTTATGAATTATGTAGAAAAATTAAACAATGGGACAACAGTTGCTAAAAGTATGTCATTGTTGTATGCCCTGGAAATAATGACAGCACACTCTCCAAAATGGGATGACAATCGTAGTATATAGAAAGAAGTATTTCTATACCATGAAGGACACATGGGTAAAACTGATTGATGACAACAAGGAAAAGAAATTTTCAAAGTCTAAAATTCACAAGTTATTACATCTATATACATATAACCTCTGCAAATTAAATGATAAGGCAGGAAACCCAAAGGAAAATGTTCAGAAGATATGAATAGGTAATTCACAAAAGAATAGTATAATACAAGGACTTCCCTGGTGATCCAGTAGGTAAGACTCCGCTCCCAGTGCTGGGGACGCAGGTTCGATCCCTGGTCAGGGAACTAGATCCCACATGCACGCCTGCAACTAAGAGTCCACATGCTGCAACTAAGAAGTCCACACGCTGCAATGAAGATCCTGCGTGCCTCAACTGAGACCCGGCACAGCCAAAATAAATAAATAAATATTAAAAATAATAATAACATAACACAAATTGGCTAAAGAGTGTGTGAAGAGAGGCTCAAAATCATTATAGATAAATAAATGTTAGCTTTTTCTGCTGCACAGCACTTGTGGCCTCTTTCAATTTTGAAGACAGCATAGGACACTCTTGACAATAGTACTACAACCCATTTAGTCAGTGACTCAGAAGGCTCTGAATGCTGAATGGGGCCCAGAGGAAGAGAGGGATCATGTCCAAAGGAGGACAAGGCAGCAGAAAAAGCCAACTTGCCACTTAGGCCTTATGACTCAATATATCCAATACTGGGCACCAAGTGACTATGCATACGTTTATTAGATCCACTAAGCCATAAAGTTGAGCAGCATCCATTATATGCTGCATTCAGAATTGAGCTTCCACCACTTTAAATTCTCCCTGGCAGTTTATAGCATATATTAGTTCCCTGCACCTGCTGTAACAAATTACCACTAACTGGGTCACTTAAAACAACAGAAATTTATTCTGTCTTAGTTCTGGAGGCTAAAAGTCTGAAATCAAGGTGTCAGCAGTAATTACCCCCTCTGAAAGCTCTAGGGGAGAAATCTTTCTTTGTCTCTTGCAGTTTCTGGTGGCTGTCAGCATCCCGTGACTTATGGCTGCACTACTCCAATTTCTGCCACCATGGTCCATTGCTTCCACCTCTGTGTCAAAACCTCTCACTGCCTCACTCCTAAAAGGGCACTAGTCATTGGGTTTGAGACCCAGCTGGATAGTCCAGGACAATCTCCTCATCTCAAGATCCTTAATTTAATTATACTTGCAAAGACTTTTCCCAAATAAGGTTAATTTCATAGGTTATGGGGATTAGGACAAGGACGTATCTTTTGGGAGGCGACCATTCAACCCACTACAAGCACTATGTCATATCTTTATGTAAACAATTTCTTCTGTGTATTTTCTTTAAAAGGAACATCAAATAAACACATCTGTCTATTCCTATAATATTCAGAATCCAGGCAGGTGACAGAAACCACACCAGTTATTTGAGCAGAAATTAAAATATAGAATTGGAAACTAGGTAGAAAGCTATCAATTATGTAAGCAAAAGACTAGAAAGAGAAATCTAAGATATCACAGAGATAGCAACTGCACGGGCAGCTGGGGAAACAGAAGCAAGAGACTGGATTATTAAACTTTGAAGTGTAAAGAACAGGTGTTGCTGAGCTGAACCCAGACTGGGGAGGCAGGGGCAGCACTGGGCTGCCGCTATTTCTCTGAGCTCACAGGGGCTGTGTGGCTGGGACCCAGATCTTTGATGAGAGGGTGAGCTGATGTGGTGTTTCCAGGGGGACAACATGAAGCTATATGTTAGGAAAAACAGCAGATTGGGTTCAGCTGTTGCTTTGAAAAGGCTAACTACACCTTTAGAGAGAAAAATGCTGCTTTGTGGGAACCAACAGGAAATCTTCAGGAAGCAGCCAGGAAGAAGCAAGTGCTTTCTCTTTCCTCCAGCCTAGCCGTCTCCCTCCAACTTCTTACGAACAGGCAACCTACTCTGGAGCTAGGTGACAAAGCGGAAATGTGACTTGCAGAGTCCCAGCTCAGTATTACAATACAAGAGCACAGAAAAGTGGGTTTGGGGTCCAGAGGAAAATACTTTAATAACTCACATATTTCCACACGTCAATTTCATTAATTCCCTGAAGGCTACTCCATATTATCCTACAAATTGATCTTGGCAGGAAAAGGTAGATGAGGAATTGTGCAAAAAGTAAAGAGACGGCTCCATTTTCCAATCCATAAATTTTTTAAATATATATTTTTTAATTAATTTATTTTTGGCTGCGTTGGGTCTTCACTGCTGCGCGCAGGCTTTCTCTAGTTGCGGGGAGCGGGGGCTACTCTTCGTTGCAGTGCGCAGGCTTCTCATTGTGGTGGCTTGTTGCGGAGCACGGGCTCTAGAGCTCAGGCTCAGTAGTTGTGGTGCACGGGCTTAGTTGCTCCGTGACATGTGGGATCTTCCCGGACCAGGGCTCAAACCCATGTCCCCTGCATTGGCAGGTGGATTCTTAACCACTGCACCACCAGAGAAGCCCAAATCCATAAATTTTTTAAAACACCATTTTTTTTAATCTAGAAAATTCAAACCAATCTATATATGGACAGAAGCAGGTCAGTGGTAGCCTGGGGGAGGGAGCAGGGGACAGTGTGGAGGGAGTACAAAATGGCACAAGACAACTTGACTGTGGTGATAATTTCACAAATTGTACACCTTAAATTATATACTGTAAATTATACACTTTATATGTATGCATTATGGTGTCAATTACACCTCAGTAAAGCTTTAAAAAAAAACTCATCCAGTTTTCTACCTTGTCAGGACTTCAAAAGCAGGGGGTAACACTACTGGGCATATACCCTGAGAAAGCCATAATTCAAAAAGAGTCATGTACCAAAATGTGCATTGCAGCTCTATTTACAATAGCCAGGAGATGGAAGCAACCTAAGTGTCCATCATCAGATGAATGGATAAAGAAGATGTGGCACATATATACAATGGAATATTACTCACCCATAAAAAGAAACAAAATTGAGTTATTTGTAGTGAGGTGGATGGACCTAGAGTGTGTCATACGGAGTGACGTAAGTCAGAAAGAGAAAAACAAATATAGTATGCTAACACATATATATGGACTCTAAAAAAAAAAAAGAAAAGGTTCTGAAGAACCTAGGGGCAAGATGGGAATAAAGACACAGACCTACTAGAGAATGGACTTGAGCATATGGGGAGGGGGAAGGGTAAGCTGGGACAAAGTGAGAGAGTGGCATGGACATATATACACTACCAAATGTAAAGTAGATAGCTAGTGGGAAGCAGCCTCATAGCACTGGGAAATCAGCTCGGTGCTTTGTGACCACCTAGAGGGGTGGGATAGGGAGGGTGGGAGGGAGGGAGATGCAGGAGGGAAGAGATATGGGGATATATGTATATGTATAACTGATTCACTTTGTTATAAAGCAGAAACTGACACACCAGTGTAGAGCAATTATACTCCAGTAAAGACGTTAAAAAAAAAAAAGCAGGGGGCAAGGGGTAGGGAGGGCAGTGGGGCTTCTCAAAATGGAAGGAGGCAGAAAGGGGAATAGGAGATAGTGCAAGGGGAAGAAAATCAAAAAGTAGTGTTTGGCTCCCAGAAAATTCTAGAGGCCCCAGATCATGGAATTTTCCCCCAAAGTCTTAAGTCAACCCTTCCCCCTTCCCACTCCCTCCACAACTCGCACATACACCAACACCCTCCCTCCCGCACAGGGGCTTCTGCAGGCACTTCACATAAAAATGACCACCCTGGAGCACCAACCCCTCAGCCTCAGCTCTTGGAAAGAGGAACTCTGACATCCTGCTCAACAGGAACACAAAGAATCTAGAAAGTCCAGGGAATCACCTTTCTACATTTGGAAGGAAATCACCAGGTCCAGGCCACACTGGAGAGAAGGATAGTATAAGAGGGACACGAAGACTAGGAGGTGGGGATAATGGGGGGCCATTGCGAAGGCTCCCTGCCCACTGGGAGAGAAGAGCACCCATTCCAGGGCAACAGTAGGCTTTAGGTCCAGGGGTTTGGGAGGGAGTGGGAGTGCCAGAGAAGACTGGACATTGGTTACATGCAGAGAGACTGTAAGGCTTTTTAAAATTTTATTTTAACATATGGAGAGTCAGGGCATGTCTCACAGATGGTGGTGTTTATATTCTATGAGATACTGAGGCTTCCATATTGTGCAGAGTTGTTTTAAGTCTCAATGTTGTGTTCCATGGGTCCGTCGGTCTATCCCTTATAAGGCATTTGTTTCACTGACTCTCTCTTCTGTGACAGTGGACTCGAGTGTATCTGTGAGAGGCAGAGACAAATGATGAGGAGAATAAGGGAGAAGTGGGGCTCATTTTAAACACATCTGCATTTATGCCACACCCCTCAAAGGCCACAACGGTCTTGGTTTTAGACTTGGAAAAGATGACGATGGTGCGGAGGCTCAGAGCTGTCAGAGCAGGGGAATCTAGGGAGAAAAATAAGTTGGAAGAAAGAAGAAAAGTGAGAGGGAAGGAAACTTTGGGTCAAAAATCCTGTAGAATTGAGAGGGAATCGAAACTGCGATGCAGACGTAAAGTTTTGTCTGCTAGAGTCGCCCCTTCCAAAACCAACGGTCACCAAAATTCATTTGCAAAAGTTAAGCAAAACAAAAACTGAAACAAAAAAGCCCAGACAGTTTAGATCTGGGTCCCTGCCAGAAGATCTGCTCTGTCCACTTTCTATGTCGTGTTCGTTTTGCACCCCTGCAAGCAGGGGAATAGCGCTGACTGGATAAGGGCTCCTGTCCTGCACCTCAGTTGAGGGACTTCATCTCAGCCCACCCTCCCAGTGCTGGGCCTGACGATTCCTGCTGACTGACTCAATTATTTGGGGAGGTTTGAGGGGAGGAGATGAACTGTGGGTGGTTTCAATAGTCCAGCCAGTTTCAGCCTTTGTTAACCTCCAGGCTGGAAGGGGGCTGGGGCCCCCTCAGGCTGGAAGAAAAGCAGTGGGGACTTTGCCGCCCACTCACCATAGCGGGCAACAGCACGCCAGGCTCTACCGTGACACTGTGGTTCAGGGGCAAACCTAGAACCTGCAGTGGCCTATAAGTCTGCACCCTTGGTCTGAGAGGATGGATCAACGTTACCGTTTTAAATTCAGCCACCAGGGGGCGGTGCTGCTTTCTTCAAAAAACATTTTTGTTTTGTTTTGTTTTTCTTCCCCCAGTTTTTTTGAGATATAATTGACATATCATATTGTGTAAGTTCAAGGTGTACAATGTGTTGATTTAATACACTTATATATTGTGAAATAATGACTACTGTAGCATTAGTTAACACCTTCATCACCTCACATAATCATTTCTTTTTCTGATGAGAGTATTTATCTACTCTCTTTGCAACTTTAAAGTATACAATGCAGTATTGTTGACCATAGTTTCCATGCTGTACATTAGATCCCCCAGAACTTATTCATCTTCTAACTGGAGTTTGTGCCCTTTGAGATCTCTCCATTTCCCCTGCACCCCAGCCCTGGCAACTATCATTCTACTCTCTGTTTCTACGAGTTCAGCTTTTTTAGACCCCACCTGTGAGGGTATTTGTGAGACTGTACGGTATTTGTCTTTCTCTGTCTGACTTATTTCAGTTAGCATAATGCCCTCAAGGCCCATCCATGTTGTTGCAAATGGAAGGATTTCTTTCTTTCTCATGGCTGAGTAGTATTACATTTAGTATATATACCACATCTTCTTTAGCCATTCATCTGTTGACTGACACTTAGGTTGTGTCCATGTTTTGGCTATTGTGAATAATATTGCAGTGAACATAGGAATGCAGATATCTCATCAAGATCTTGATTTCATTTTCTTTGGATATATACCCAGAAATGGGATGGATGGATCATATGATCATTCCATTTTTAATTTTTTGAGGAACCTCCATACTATTTTCCATAATGGCTGCACCAATTTACATTCCCATCAACAGTGTACATCCACATTCTCACCAACACTTGTTACTTCTTGTTTTTTTGGTGATAGCCATGCTAACAAGCGTGAAGTTTTATCCCATTTTGGTTTTGGTTTTACATTTCCCTCACGATTAGTGATGTTGGTATATTTTTTTGTACCTGTTAGCCATTTGTATGTCTTCTTTAGAAAAGGATGTCTATTCAGTTCCTCTGACCATTTCTTAGTTTTTTTTTTTTTTTTTGCTATTGTGTTATGAGTTCTTTATGTATTTGGATATTAGCCATTTATAAGCTGTATGATTTACAAATATTTTCTCACATTCTATAGGTTACCTTTCCATTTTTTGATTGTTTCCTTTGCTATACAGAAGCATTTATTTAATATAACCCCACTTATTAATTTTTGCTTTTGTTGCTTGGGCTTTTGTGTCGTATCCAAAAAATCTTTGGCAAGACCAACGTTAAGGAGAGTTCCCCTATGTTTCCTCTAGAAATTTTAACGTTTCAGGTTTTATGTTTAAGTCTTTAATCCATGTCAAGTTAATTTTTGAGAGTGGTGTAAGATAAGGATCCAATTTCACTTTTCTTAGAGTGGTTATCTAGTTTTCCCAGCACCATTTATTGAAGAGACTATCCTTTCCCCATTGAGTATTTTTGGCTCCCTTGTCATATATTTGTTGACTGTACATGCTTGAGTTTATTTCTCTGCTCTCAATTCTGTTTGACAGGTCTACTTTTATGCCAGTACCATGCTGTTCTGATTGTTATATCTTTTGTAGTATAGTTTGAAATCAGGAGGTGTGATGCCTCCAGCTTTGTTCTTCTTTCTCAGGATTGCTTTGATATTTAGGTCTTTTACGATTCCATACAAATTTTAGGATTATTTTTCTATTTCTGTGAAAAATGTCAATGAATTTTGTTAGGGGTTGCACTGAATCTATAGAAAGCTTTAGATAGTGTGGACATTTTAACTATATTAATTCTTCTGATGCATGAACATAGGTTATTTTACATTTATTTGTGTCTTTTTCAATTTCTTTCATCAGTATCTTATAATTTTCAGTGTATAGCTCTTTCACAGCCTTAAATTTATTCCTAAATATTTTATTGTTTTTGATGCTACAGTTAATGGGTTTCTTTTCTTTTTTTCCTTATTTCTTTCTTTTTCTTTTTCATATAATCTGTTGTTAATATATAGAAACACAATTGATTTCTGTATGTTGATTTTTAATCCTGTGACTTTGCTGAATTTGTAGGTTAGTTCTAACAATTTTTTGGTGGAGTCTTTGGGATTATATAAAATCATACCATCTGCAAAGACAGTATTACTTCTAGCATTCCTGGTGGATGTTTTTTGCTGTTGTTTCTGTTTGTTTTGCCTGATTGTTGTGGCTAGGACTTCCAGCACTATATTTATAGGAGTGGTGAAAGTTGACACCTTGTCTTTTTCCTAATCTTACAGGAAAAGCTTTCTACCTTTCACCATTAAGTATGATATTAGCATGGCTTGTCATATATGACCTTTATTATGTTGATGTATGCTCCTTCTATACCAAACTTGTTGAAAGTTTTTATCATAAAAATATTTTGTATTTTGTCAAATTACTTTTATGAATCTATGAAATTATCTAATAATTTTTATCGTTTCTTCTTTTAATGTGTTGTGTCACATTTTTTTATTTGTGTATGTTGAACCATCCTTGTATCCCAGGGTTAAAAACTATGTGATCATAGTGTAGGATCCTTTTAATGTGCTGTTGAATTCAGTTTGCTAGAATTTTGTTGAGAATTTTTGCATTTGCATTCATCAGAAATATTGGCCTATAGTTTTCTTTTCTTACAGTGTCCTTATCTGGCTTGGTTATCAGGGTAAAACTGACCTCATAAAATGAGTTTGAGAGTGTTTCCTTCTCTTCAATTTTTTTGGAAGAGTTATGAAGGATTTGTGTTAATTATTCTTTAAGTATTTGGTAGAACTCACTAGTAAAACCATCTGGTCCTATGCTTTTCTTTTTGGGCAGGTTTTGATTACTGATTTAATCTTCTTACTCATTATTGATCTGTTCAGATTTTCTATTTTTTCATGATTCATTCTTGGTAGGTTGTATGTTTCTAGGAATTTTCTATTTCTTCTAGGATATCCAGTTTTTTGGTGTTCATAGTAATTTCTTATGATCATCTGTATTTCTGTGGTATCAGTTGTAGTGTCTCCTCTTCCATTTCTGATTTTTTTAATTTTATTCTTCTGTCATTTTTTTCTTAGTCTGATTAAAAGTCTGTCAATTTTATCTCTTCAAAAAAACAGCTCCTATTTCCCTTGATCTTTTCTATTGTGTTTGTGGTCTCTCTTTCATTCTTTCTGCTCTGTTCTTTATTTCCTTTCTTTGCTAACTTTGGGCTTAGTTTGTTCTTTTTTTTCTAGTTCCTTAAGCTTTAAAGTTAGATTGCTCATTTGAGATTTTTTTTCTTAATATAGGCATTTATCACTATAAACTTTCCTCTTAGAACTGCTTTTGTTGTATCCCATATATTTTGGTATATTGTGTTTCCATTTTGGTTTGTTTCAAGATATTTTTTATTTCTCCTTTTATTTTTTCTTTGACACATTTTTTGTTCAGGAGTGTGTTGCTTAGTTTCCACATATTTTTAATTGTCCATTTGTCATCCTGTTATTGATATCTAGTTTTATACCACTGTGGTCAGGAGATAGTTGGTATGATGTCAGTCTTCTTAAATTTGTTAACACTTGTGCTGTGACCTATGATGTGGTCTGTCCTGGAGAATGTCCCAGATAGAAGGATGTGCTGGATGGAGTGTTCTGTATATGTCCGTTAGCTTCATTCAGTATAAAGTATAGTTCAAGTCTACTGTTTCTTTGCTGATTTTCTCTCTGGAGGATCTCTCCATTTTTGAAAGTGAAGTATTGAAGACTTCTACTATTACTGAATTGCTGTCCATTTCTCCTTTCAGATCTGTTAGTATTTGAATAACATGTTTAGGTGGGTATATGTTGATTATTATATCTTCTTTGTTAATTGACTTCTTTATGATTACATAACGACCTTCTTTGTCTCTCGTTATCATTTATGGCTTAACATCTATTTTGTTTGATACAAGTATAACTAGCCTTGCTCTCTTTTGGTTTCCACTTGTATCAAATATCTTTTTCCATCCTTCACTTTGAGCTTATGCATGTTATTTAATCTGAAGTGAGTCTCTTGTGGGCAGCATATAGTTGGTTCTTGTTTTTTTAATCCATCCAGCCACTCTATGCCTTTCTTTTTTTTTTTTTTTTGCGGTACACGGGCCTCTCACTGTTGTGGCCTCTCCCATTGCAGAGCACAGGCTCCGGATGCGCAGGCCCAGCGGCCATGGCTCATGGGCCCAGCCGCTCCGCGGCATGTGGGATCCTCCCGGACTGGGGCATGAACCCGCATCCCCTGCATTGGCAGGCGGACTATCAACCACTGCGCCACCAGGGAAGCCCCCACTCTATGCCTTCTGATTGGAGAATTTAATCTGTTTCCAAATAGAGAATTATTAATAGGTAAGAACTTGCTAATGCAATCTTATTAATTGTTTTATGGCTCTTTTATAGTTCCCTTGTTCCTTTCTTCCTCTCTTGCTGCCTTGCTTTGTGAATTGGTGATTTTCTGTAGTGGTATGCATTGATTCACTTCTCTTTATCTTTTGAGAATCGACTGTAGGTTTTTGCTTTGTGATTAACAGACGGCTTACATAAAACATCTTATAGATAGAACAGTATTTTTGTTTGTTTTTGTTTTGTTTTTGTTTTGCAGTACGCAGACCTCTCACTGTTGTGGCCTCTCCTGCTGCGGAGCACAGGCTCCGGATGCGCAGGCCCAGTGGCCATGGCTCACGGGCCCAGCCACTCCGCGGCATGTGGGATCTTCCCGGACCGGGGCACGAACCCGTGTCCCCTGCATCGGCAGGCGAACTCTCAACCACTGCGCCACCAGGGAAGCCTGATAGAACAGTATTTTATGCTGATAATCACATAACTGATTGCATACAAAAACTACCCTTTTACTACATCTTTTTGATGTCACAATTTACCTCTTTTTATACTATGTATTCATACAAATTATTGTAGCTATAGTTATTTTTAACACTCTTATCCTTTAACATTTATACTAGAGTTAAGTGGTTAACACACCACCATATTACAGTGTTAAGAGTATTTGACTATATAGTTACCTTTCCCAGTGTGTTGTATGCTTTCATGTTTTCATGTTACTCCTTGACTTTTCATGTTCCTTGAAGTTTTGCATCATTGCTTTCTCATTTGAAATAGCAGTCACCTCCTTCAGGCTTTACTAACTGCCTTTGGGAGAGAAATGTCTTCTCTCAGTCCTCCTAGAGATTCTGAGGCTATCTCAGACCGGCTATAGATACACCTCCTCCACTCTTCTTGCTCTGTCTTGTGGCAGAATTCTTAGCTTGTATGCCTTCTCTGGATTCTGCAATGAACCTGGCCTAGGGATGACCCTCTCTTTTGTTTTCCCAAAGGTGGCGCTCAATCTCAAGTTTGGACACACTCTGGCTTGCAGAGTTGGGCAGGCTTTATGCACATGCTCACTAGCCATCTACCAAAGCTCACTCCTGCCACCACAGTGGGAGAGGGCCTCTTTGTCAGCATCTTGCAGAGTTGGAGAAGCAATGTATCTTATTTTAATATAAGGAAGATCATAGGCCAAGAAAACCTCCCTTGGCCTTACTGTGCTGCTTTGGGGGTGGGGTGATGCAAGTAAAGTCAAGCTGTTTTCTTACACCCTTTGATGCATCTAAACTCGTGTGTGTGTGTGTGTGTGTGTGTGTGTGTGTGTGTGTGTGTGTGTATTTTTCCCTCCAGTGATGTGCTAGAACTTCTCTGGAAATCTGGACTTCCACAAAAGGG
This sequence comes from Hyperoodon ampullatus, assembly GCF_949752795.1. Taxonomy (NCBI): domain Eukaryota; kingdom Metazoa; phylum Chordata; class Mammalia; order Artiodactyla; family Ziphiidae; genus Hyperoodon; species Hyperoodon ampullatus. The sequence continues at coordinate 140,248,851 of NC_136917.1, read as the reverse complement.
TCTTGTCATCCATTGGTGATTTTCTAAAATGGTGCTTTCCAGGTGCTCCTGGGCCACAACCAAGGGAAGCTGGAGATGGATCACAGACCACCATAGTGTCCATAGGCAGGATCAAGGTCTAAATGTATATTACCTGGTGCACAGGTGGGCAAGACTTCTCCTGGGTCCCTTGGCATATGGTACGAGATCCCACAGCGCCCACAAAGGCACCTCTGTCCATAAACAGATGGCAAATTAATGTTGTTGACGGGGAAGACAAAAACAAGGGACATCGTATTCTACCATGATGTTGACGCCACTTTTCTGAAAACTCCTTTTGTACCACTCTTCCTGAAAATATCTGCTGGGAGAGGTGAAAGGAAAGAATAGAAGGCAAATCTTTGTAACGTTGAGCGGAAGAAAAATCAAGAGCTAGGGATGACTTGTGCAGGTATGGCCACTGCTGATCCTTTTAGCCAAAGGTGGTCTAAAGGAAGGGATGAAGATTATATTAAAATAAGACACAATCCAGGAAGAGCAAGAAATGGAATTCTAATACATTTATCCCTTTTCATTTTATTTTTTACATTATAAAGATTCATTTAAAATTATTTAAGAATCTACTATATGTAAGACACTGTTCTGGGCACTTCAGAATCATAAGGGAACAAAAAAATGTATCTGTCTTCATGGAGCTTACATTTAATAATAGCACATGCTTGGTGTAAAACATTTAGAAAATACTGAACTTTGTAAGGAAGAAAAGAAAAACAGACTATTACTCCACCAACAAAAGATAGTGAGTTTTTAGAGAATGGACTTGAGGACACGAGGAGGGGGAAGGGTAAGCTGGGACAAAGTGAGAGAGTGGCATGGACATATACACACTACCAAATGTAAAATAGATAGCTAGTGGGAAGCAGCTGCATAGCACAAGGAGATCAGCTCGGTGCTTTGTGACCACCTAGAGGGGTGGGATAGGGAGGGTGGGAGGGAGGGAGACGCAAGAGGGAAGAGATATGGGGATATATGTATATGTATAGCTGATTCACTTTGTTGTAAAGCAGAAACTAACACACCATTGTAAAGCAATTATACTGCAATAAAGACGTTAAAAAAAATTCCAGATAGTTAGGAGACTAGAAAATGGAATTATCTAGCACAATTATCCTCCACAGAAGATGAGTTGATAAGTTTCTGGAAAAACACATTATTTAGTGACATGGACATAATCAGCAAAATAATTAAAATTTTTAAAATTTTGAATTTAAATGTTTCAGTCTGGGAATGGGATAAGGGTGTGGAAAAATTAAAACTGAACGGACATTTAAAAAAATACATTTATTTTTATTTAAAAAAATGATAGTGAGTTTTAACATTTTGATGCATTTTTTAGTTCACTTTTTGCTATGCCTATACTCACACATCTATATAGTTTTAAAATTTGGGATTTTATTGTACCCTTGATTTACATAACACTATACAATTTGTAAAAGGATATGAAACTATCAAGTCTCCGTCATAAAAGTTGCCAAATGGCTTTCCAGAAATTTTGTTAGTCAACAGTCTGAGAGTTATTAGGGGCTTAAAATCAACAGAACTTGGTAATTGATTAGATGTATGTGTGTGTGAGAGAGATAGAAAAGTGGGAGAGAAAAAGAAAAGGGATAGTTCTCAGATTTATGAGTTGCTCTACTAATGGACAGATGGAGGTATCAATAAACAAGAATAAAATTCATTAAAAGGAGTAAACTTGATATGCAGAAGATGTTGTTTTGAGGTACCCCAGGGGCAGCATCCCAACAGACCCACCAGCCTGGAGCTGAACTTTAATGTCTGAGCTGGAGATATGGGTCTGTATTGTATATTAAACAAGGCCAAGGGTGAGATCACCTTGTTAGAGTGTACAGAATAACAAGAAGATAGAAGCTGAGTTTCAGGGAACTTGCACTGTCCCAGAGACTTAGCCTTGGCCTTCCCAATCTGGGGGAGCCGGGGATGGTTGGGATGTTTCTAGGAAAGTCTAGAGTTTTCATCTACTCTGGCATTCACTATACATGGCTCTAGAGTTCCCTGATTGAGTTATCCCTCAGGTTTATCCCTAATCAAATTGGCTTATGGGGTCAGAAGTTGAGGTATAGATTCTCTGTTTACTTCCTTCTCCCTCTACACACTCACACATTCCTTGAGTTTAGGTTAGATTTCTCCATATAAGAATTTGTAATCATGCTAGGAAATCACGTGGGAAAATTATACATTGGAAGTTCTAGTAACATCACTGCAAAGTCTCGAAATTATGTGTAAAACAGAACTTTGGGAGTCCTAGCAATGGAATATAAAACTCATATTTTAGTATCCTAACTTTCAGAAGTCAAATGAGTCATTCTTAAGAAAGAGTTTAGTCTAAAAATGAATTTCAGGGCTTCCCTGGTGGCGCAGTGGTTAAGAATCCGCCTGCCAATGCAGGGGACAAGGGTTCAAGCCCTGGTCCGGGAAGTTCCCACATGCCGCGGAGCAACAAAGCCCGTGCGTCACAACTACTGAGCCTGCGCTCTAGAGCCTGCAAGCCACAACTATGGAAGCCCACGTGTCTAGAGCCCATGCTCTGCAACAAGAAAAGCCAACGCAATAAGAAGCCCATGCACCGCAATGAAGAGTAGCTTCTGCTCGCCGCAACTAGAGAAAGCATGCACGCAGCAAGGAAGACCCAATGCTGCCAAAACTAAAAAAAAAAAAAAAAAAAAAGAAAAAAGAATTTCATTCTTTTTTATGCCTGAGTGATAGCCCATTGTATATATGTACAACATCTTCTTTATCCATTCCTATGTTGATGGACATTTAGGTTGCTTCCATGTCCCGGCTATTGTAAATAGTGCTGCAACAAACACTGGGACGCATGTATCTTTTTGAATTAAGGTTTTCTCCAGATATATGCCCAGGAGTGAAATTGCTGGGTCATATGGTAGCTCTATTTTTTTTTTTTTTTTTTTGGCGGTACGCAGGCCTCTCACTGTTGTGGCCTCTCCCGTTGTGGAGCACAGGCTCCAGACACGCAGGCCCAGCGGCTACGGCTCATGGGCCCAGCTGCTCTGCGGCATGTGGGATCTTCCCAGACAGGGGCACGAACCCGTGTCCCCTGCATCAGCAGGTGGACTCTCAACCACTGCGCCACCAGGGAAGCCCCTATTTTTGTTTTTTTTTAATGAACCTCCATACTGTTCTCCATAGGGGCTCTGCCAATTTACATTCCCACCAACAGTGTAGGAGGGTTCCTTTTTCGCCACACCCTCTCCAGCATTTATTGTTTGTAGACTTTTTGATGATGGCCATTCTGACCACTGTGAGGTGAGTGATGTTGAGCATCTTTTCATGTGTTTGTTGGCAATCTGTATGTCTGCTTTGGAGAAATGTTTATTTAGATCTTCTGCCCATATTTTTTTTAGAAATTTATTTTATTTATTTACTTTTGGCTGCATTGGGTCTTCGTTGCTGCACACAGGCTTTCTCTAGTTGTGGTGAGTGGGGGCTACTCTTTGTTACGGTGTGCGTGCTTCTCATTGCGGTGGCTTCTTTTGTTGTGGAGCATGGGCTCTAGGCACACGGGCTTCAGTAGTTGTGGCACGAGGGCTCAGTAGTTGTGGCTCGTGGGCTCTAGAGTGCAAGCTCAGTAGTTGTAGCATACAGGCTTAGCTGTTCCCATGTCCTCTGCAGTGGCAGGCAGATTCTTAACAACTGTGCCACCAGGGAGGCCCCAAGGTCTTCTGCCCTTTATTTATTTTTTTTTTTTTGCGGTACGCGGGCCTCTCACTGTTGTGGCCTCTCCTGTTGTGGAGCACAGGCTCCGGATGTGCAGGCTCAGCAGCCATGGCTCAGAGGCCTAGCCGCTCCACGGCATGTGGGATCTTCCCGGACCCGGAGCACGAACCTGTGTCCCCTGCATTGGCAGGCGGACTCGCAACCACTGCGCCACCAGGGAAGCCCTCTTCTGCCCATTTTTTCATTGGGCTGTTTGTTTTTTTGATATTGAGCAGCATGAACTGTTTGTATATTTGGGGGATTAATCCCTTGTTGGTTACTTCATTTGCAAATATTTTCTCCCATTCTGAGGGTTGTCTTTTCGTTTTATGGTTTCCTTTGTTGTGCAAAAGCTTTTAAGTTTAAATAGGTCCCATTTGTTTATTTTTGTTTTTATTTTCTTTAGGAGGTGGATCAAAAAAGATCTTGATGAGAGGCCTGTGTGCGAGCGCAGGTCACTGTCCATGCCACCCTTCCGGGAGCCTGTGCAGCCCGTCATTGCCGGGGTCCTGGGATCCAGGGAAGGCTTCCCTGGGAGAACGCAAGGTGCGCCTCGGGCTGGTGCAACGTCACGCTGGCCTCTGCCGCTGCAGGCTCGCCCCGCACCCCGTGCCCCTCCCTCCCCCCTGGCCTGAGTGAGCCAGAGTCCACGAAGCGGCTGCTCCTTTAACCCTGTCCTGTCTGAGCGAAGAACAGACGCCCTCCGGCGACCTACATGCAGAGGCGGGGCCAAATCCAAAGCTGAGACCCGGGAGCTGTGAGAACAAAGAAGAGAAAGGGAAATCTCTCCCAGCAGCCTCAGAAGCAGCGGATTAAAGCTCCACAATCAACTTGATGTACCCTGCATCTGTGGAATACATGAATAGACAACAAATCATCCCAAATTGAGGAGCCAGGAGTCAGTGCTGTGCCTCTGAGGTGGGAGAGCCAACTTCAGGACACTGGTCCACAAGAGACCTCCCAGCTCCACATAATATCAAACGGCGAAAATCTTCCAGAGATCTCCATCTCAACACCAGCACCCAGCTTCACTCAACGACCAACAAGCTACAGTGCTGGACACCCTATGCCAAACAACTAGCAAGACAGGAACACAACGCCACCCATTAGCAGAGAGGTGGCCTAAAATCATAAAAAGTCCGCAGACACCCCAAAACACACCACCAGACGTGGACCTGCCCACCAGAAAGACAAGATCCAGCCTCATCCACCAGAACACAGGCACTAGTCCCCTCCACCAGGAAGCCTACACAACCCACTAAACCAACCTTAGCCACTGGGGACAGACACCAAAAACAACGGGAACTACGAACCTGCAGCCTGCAAAAAGGAGACCCCAAACACAGTAAGATAAGCAAAATGAGAAGACAGAAAAACACACAGCAGGAGAAGGAGCAAGATAAAAACCCACCAGACCTAACAAATGAAGAGGTACTAGGCAGTCTATCTGAAAAAGAATTCAGAATAATGATAGTAAAGATGATCCAAGATTCTATTTCCAAGATCCAAAATCTTGGAAATAGAATAGACAAAATGCAAGAAACAGTTAACAAGGACCTAGAAGAACTAAAGATGAATCAAGCATCGATTAAAAACACAATAAATGAAATGAAAAATACTCTAGATGGGATCAATAGCAGAATAACTGAGGCAGAAGAACGGATAAGTGAGGTGGAAGATAAAATAGTGGAAATAACTGCTGCAGAGCAAAATAAAGAAAAAAGAATGAAAAGAACAGAGGACAGTCTCAGAGACCTCTGGGACAACATTAAACGCACCAACATTCAAATTATAGGGGTTCCAGAAGAAGAAGAGAAAAAGAAAGGGACTGAGAAAATATTTGAAGAGATTATAGTTGAAAACTTCCCTAATATAGGAAAGGAAATAGTTAATCAAGTCCAGGAGGCACAGAGAGTCCCATACAGAATAAATCCAAGGAGAAATACGCCAAGACACATATTAATCAAACTGTCAAAAATTAAACACAAAGAAATCATATTAAAAGCAGCAAGGGAAAAACAACAAATAACACACAAGGGAATCCCCATCAGGTTAACAGCTGATCTCTCAGCAGAAACTCTACAAGCCAGAAGGGAGTGTCAGGACATAATTAAAGTGATGAAGGAGAAAAACCTGCAACCAAGACTACTCTACCCAGCAAGGATCTCATTCAGATTTGATGGAGAAATTAAAATATTTACAGACAAGCAAAAGCTGAGAGAGTTCAGCACCACCAAACCAGCTTTACAACAAATGCTAAAGGAACTTCTCTAGGCAAGAAACACAGCAGAAGGAAAAGACCTACAATAACGAACCCAAAACTATTAAGAAAATGGGAATAGGAACACACATATCGATAATTACCTTAAATGTAAATGGACTAAATGCTCCCACCAAAAGACACAGATTGGCTGTATGGATACAAAAACAAGACCCATATATATGCTGTCTACAAGAGACCCACATCAGACCTAATGACACATACAGACTGAAAGTAAGGGGATGGAAAAAGATATTCCATGCAAATGGAAACCAAAAGAAAGCTGGAGTAGCAATTCTCATATCAGACAAAATAGACTTTAAAATAAAGACTACTAGAAGAGACAAAGAAGGACACTACATAATGATCAAGGGATCGATCCAAGAGGAAGATATAACAATTGTAAATATTTATGCACCCAACATAGGAGCACCTCAATACATAAGGCAAATACTAACAGCCATAAAAGGAGAAATCGACAGTAACACACTCATAGTAGGGGACTTTAACACCCCACTTTCACCAATGGACAGATCATCCAAAATGAAAATAAATAAGGAAACACAAGCTTTAAATGATACATTAAACAAGATGGACTTAATTGATATTTATAGGACATTCCATCCAAAAACAACAGAATACACATTTTTCTCAAGTGCTCATGGAACATTCTCCAGGATAGATCATATCTTGGGTCACAAATCAAGCCTTGGTAAACTTAAGAAAATTGAAATTGTATCAAGTATCTTTTCCGACGACAATGCTATGAGACTAGATATCAATTACAGGAAAAGATCTGTAAAAAATACAAACACATGGAGGCTAAACAATACACTACTTAATAACGAAGTGATCACTGAAGAAATCAAAGAGGAAATTAAAAAATACCTAGAAACAAATGACAATGGAGACACGACGACCCAAAACCTATGGGATGCAGCAAAAGCAGTTCTACGAGGGAAGTTTATAGCAATACAATCCTACCTTAAGAAACAGGAAACATCTCGAATAAACAACCTAACCTTGCACCTAAAGCAATTAGAGAAAGAAGAACAAAAACATCCCAAAGTTAGCAGAAGGAAAGAAATCATAAAAATCAGATCAGAAATAAATGAAAAAGAAATGAAGAAACAATAGCAAAGATCAATAAAACTAAAAGCTGGTTCTTTGAGAAGATAAACAAAATTGATAAACCATTAGCCAGACTCATCAAGAAAAAAAGGGAGAAGACTCAAATCAATAGAATTGGAAATGAAAAAGGAGAAGTAACAACTGACAGTGCAGAAATACAAAAGATCATGAGAGATTACTACAAGGAACTCTATGCCAATAAAATGGACAACCTGGAAGAAATGGACAAATTCTTAGAAATGCACAACCTTCCAAGACTAAATCAGGAAGAAATAGAAAATATGAACAGACCAAACACAAGCACTGAAATTGAAACTGTGATTAAAAATCTTCCAACAAACAGAAGCCCAGGACCAGATGGCTTCACAGGCGAATTTTATCAAGCATTTAGAGAAGAGCTAACATCTATCCTTCTCAAACTCTTCCAAAATATAGCAGAGGGAGGATCACTCCCAAACTCATTCTACGAGGCCACCATCACCTTGATACCAAAACCAGACAAGGATGTCACAAAGAAAGAAAACTACAGGCCAATATCACTGATGAACATAGATGCAAAAATCCTCAACAGAATACTAGCAAACAGAATCCAACAGCACATTAAAAGGATCATACACCATGATCAAGTGGGGTTTATTCCAGGAATGCAAGGATTCTTCAATATATGCAAATCAATCAACGTGATACACCATATTAACAAATTGAAGGAGAAAAACCATATGATCATCTCAATAGATGCAGAGAAAGCTTTCGACAAAATTCAACACCCATTTATGATAAAAACCCTGCAGAAAGTAGGCATAGAGGGAAATTTCCTCAACATAATAAAGGCCATATATGACAAACCCACAGCCAGCATCATCCTCAATGGTGAAAAACTGAAACCATTTCCACTAAGATCAGGAACAAGACAAGGTTGCCCACTCTCACCACTCTTATTCAACATAGTTTTGGAAGTTTTAGCCACAGCAATCAGAGAAGAAAAGGAAATAAAAGGAATACAAATTGGAAAAGAAGAAGTAAAGCTGTCACTGTTTGCAGATGACATGATACTATACATAGAGAATCCTAAAGATGCTACCAGAAAACTACTAGAGCTAATCAATGAATTTGGTAAAGTAGCAGGATACAAAATTAATGCACAGAAATCTCTGGCATTCCTATATACTAATGATGAAAAATCTGAAAGTGAAATCAAGGAAACACTCCCATTTACCATTGCAACAAAAAGAATAAAATACCTAGGAATAAACCTACCTAAGGAGACAAAAGACCTGTATGCAGAAAATTATAAGACACTGATGAAAGAAATTAAAGATGATACAAATAGATGGACAGATATACCATGTTCTTGGATTGGAAGAATCAACATTGTGAAAATGACTCTACTACCCAAAGCAATCTACAGATTCAATGCAATTCCTATCAAACTACCACTGGCATTTTTCACAGAACTAGAACAAAAAATTTCACAATTTGTATGCAAATACAAAAGACCCCGAATGGCCAAAGCAATCTTGAGAAACAAAAACAGAGCAGGAGGAATCAGGCTCCCTGACTTCAGTCTATACTACAAAGCTACAGTAATCAAGACAGTATGGTACTGGCACAAAAACAGAAAGATAGATCAATGGAATAGGATAGAAAGCTCAGAGATAAACCCACACACATATGGTCACCTTATCTTTGATAAAGGAGGCAGAAATGTACAGTGGAGAAAGGACAGTCTCTTCAATAAGTGGTGCTGGGAAAACTGGACAGGTACCTGTAAAAGTATGAGATTAGATCACTCCCTAACACCATACACAAAAATAGGCTCAAAATGGATTAAAGACCTAAATGTAAGGCCAGGCACTATCAAACTCTTAGAGGAAAACATAGGCAGAACACTCTATGACATAAATCACAGCAAGATCCTTTTGGACCCACCTCCTAGAGAAATGGAAAGAAAGACAAAAATAAACACATGGGACCTAATGAAACTTAAAAGCTTTTGCACAGCAAAGGAAACCATGAACAAGACCAAAAGACAACCCTCAGTATGGGAGAAAATATTTGCAAATGAAGCAACTGACAAAGGGTTAATCTCCAAAATTTATAAGCAGCTCATGCAGCTCAATAGCAAAAAAACAAACAACCCAATCCAAAAATGGGCAGAAGATCTAAATAGACATTTCTCCAAAGAAGATATACAGATTGCCTACAAACATGAAAGAATGTTCAACATCATTAATCCCTAGAGAAATGCAAATCAAAACTACAATGAGATATCATCTCACACCAGTCAGAATGGCCATCATCAAAAAATCTAGAAACAATAAATGCTGGAGAGGGTGTGGAAAAAAGGGAACCCTCTTGCACTGCTGGTGGGAATGTGAATTGGTACAGCCACTATGGAGAACGGTATGGAGGTTCCTTAAAAAACTATAAATAGAACTACCATATGACTCAGCAATCCCACTACTGGGCATATACCCTGAGAAAACCATAATTCAAAAAGAGTCATGTACCAAAATGTTCATAGCAGCCCTATTTACAATAACCCGGAGATGGAAACAACCTAAGTGTCCATCATCGGATGAACGGATAAAGAAGATGTGGCACATATATACAATGGAATATTACTCAGCCATAAAAAGAAACGAAATTGAGCTATTTGTAATGAGGTGGATGGACCTAGAGTCTGTCATACAGAGCGAAGTAAGTCAGAAAGAGAAAGACAAATACTGTATGCTGACACATATATATGGAATTTAAGAAAAAAAAATGTCATGAAGAGCATAGGGGTAAGACAGGAATAAAGACACAGACCTACTAGAGAATGGACTTGAGGATATGGGGAGGGGGAAGGGTAAACTGTGACAAAGCGAAAGAGCGACATGGACATATATACACTACCAAACGTAAGGTAGATAGCTAGTGGGAAGCAGCCGCATAGCACAGGGAGATCAGCTTGGTGCTTTGTGATCGCCTGGAGGGATGGGATAGGGAGGGTGGGAGGGAGGCGCAAAAGGGAGGGGATATGGGAACATATGTATATGTATAACTGATTAAATTTGTTATAAAGCAGAAAAAAAAATAAAATTAAAGACTTAAAAAAAAATAAAATGGCATGGCATACCCAGTTGTTACCACTCTGCTCACCATAAAAAAAAAAGAAAAAAAGATCTTGATGTGATTTATGTCAAAGACTGTTCTGCCTATGTTTTCCTCTAAGAGTTTTATAGTATCCAGCCTTACATTTAGGTCTTTAATACATTTTGAGTTTATTTTTGTATATGGTGTTAAGGAGTATTCTAATTTCATTTGTTTACATGTAGCTGTCCTGTTTTCCCCGCACCATTTATTGAAGAGACTGTAATTTCTCCATTGTATATTCTTGCCTCCTTTGTCATAGATTATATGACCATAGGTGTGTGGGTTTACATCTGGACGTTTTATCCTGTTCCATTGAGCTATATTTGTGTTTTTGTGCCAGTACCATATTATTTTGATTACTATAGCTTTGTAGTATTGTCTGAAGTCACAGAGCCTGATGCCTCCAGCTCCGTTTTTCTTTCTCAAGATTGCTTTGGCCATTTGTGGTCTTTTGTGTTTCCATACAAATTAGCCATAAAAAAGAATAAAATAATGCCATTTGCAGCAACATGGATGGGCCTAAAGACTGTCATACTGAGTGAAGTAAGTCAGACAGAGAAAGACAAATATCATGATATTCCTTATATGTGGAATCTAAAAAGGGGTACAAATGAACTTATCTACAAAACAGAAACAGAGTTACAGACGTAGAAAACAAACTTATGGCTACTGGGGGTGGGGGGGAGGGACAAATTGGGAGATTGGGATTGACATACACACACGACTATATGTAAAATAGATAACTAATAAGTACCTACTGTATAGCACAGGGAACTCTACTCAATACTCTGCAATGGCCTATATGGGAAAAGAAACTAAAGAAGAGTGGATATGTGTATATGTATTACTGATTCACTTTGCTATACCCCTGAAACTAACACAACATTGTAAATCAAGTATACTCCAGTAAAAATTTAAATAAAAACCATTATAAGACCCAGAAAAAATAAATTAAGAATAAATAAAAACAAATTTCAACAAACATTTGTTGAACGTCTGCTATGAACCAGCCACTGTGCTAGGCTCCTGGTACAAAGATGAATAAGACCAGGGCCAATGCAAGAGTTGGAGCCAGAGGAGGCAGGAGGCCCATTTGAATTAAGACGTCATATACTTGAAAGGCCTCAGAAACAGAGCTACAGTGACAGGAATGCAAGGTGGTAATTCTACAACTTTAACTTTTTGTCCCTGTTTGGCACTATTAAGTATCTTCTTTTTAAAAATCCTGTCATTTTTTTGGAAAAGCATAACTATATTATATTATACTTTAATTTGTGAAAAAACAGAAATTTATTAAATCAGAATTTTTAACAGGCTACAATTTTTGGAAAATTGTTTCAGGATTTCTCGGTGTTTTAATATGCGAGGAACTTCCAAAAATGAGAGAGAGCCCTGAGAGACCACAAACAAGACATAGTCTCAATCCTCAAGAAATTTGCAATCTAAGGGGAGAGAGACACACATTAACAGACCATTTCAGTTTTGTGTGAACCTGAAGCTTTCTTAAGCCCTATGTGAGAATGTTTCAAGACAAACCGGTATCAACAACAGCAACAATGGTTTGGCCAGAAACAGATACTAAATTGAAGTACTTAGTGGTGAGGGGGAAAATGCTAAATTTTTTCACTCCATTTATTCTTCAATTTTCAACTAATTCCATGTCCCATTCTGCTATTCCTATCATTTCATTTCAATAAAGGTTCAAAATGTATTGAACAAGTTACTTTGCCTCTTTTCATCTAGTTAATGTCATCTTATGAAGTGAGATTATGAGCTATCTCTATTTCAGGGGAAGACAAATTATTTGGTTGGAAGTCTATCCAAATTAAGAGTCTGCACGAAGACCATCCCAGGTCTCCTCCCCACTACAGGTTATAAACAGACTGTTCATACAGCACTAATCTCAATGTCTTTCTTTATACCCACTATAATGTTATTTTTCTTTTTTGACTGACATCAACTGCAGGACTCTGTTTGCCTGATCCTCAGAGGAAAAAACAAAACAAAACAGGAGTTTAAAAGATTCAGAAGAAACCAGTGAACATATAAGAAAGTGCTAGCTTCGTCAATAAAAATAATGTTCTGGGCTCTAAAGCTTACACAAAAAGTGGTGAGAGAGAGGGATCCTCACACTAAGCCCATGTGCCCTCACCCTATCTCAGTGGTTTTCCTTAGACCTGAAAAACTCTTATTTATCATTATCACCTCAGGCCAGCCAGGGCAGGGCACTACTTCCCCTTTAACTTGGTCTGGCCCAAGGAAGTACAAAATATTGATTACCAGCATAGACAATTATGGAATATTATAACATTCCAGAAACAGACAATGAGAAAAAATCCAAACAATATTAACAAAGAAGAGGCTTTGATGTGGGTTAAGAACCTATACCCTAGGATTAAAGGAGAACAAGAAGTAGATTGTTCCTCAAAGGGCAAGAAGTTAATCTTTGAATCACCTCTATTTCTGACATTGGATAAGGTTATCCCAATTACCAATGTCCCTAGCTGCCTGCCAAAAGCAAAATTAAATCTTCTGTGGAGGCACGCCATGAATCACAACCAGACAGCCTGTGCAGCACAACTACTGAGCCCGCGCACTCTGGAGCTCGCATGCCACAATTAGAGAGCCTGTGCACCGCCCAAGAGCCCACGCGCCGCAACAAAAGATCCCTTGTGCTGTAACTAAGACCTGACAGCCAAATAAATAAATAGATTTTTTAAAAAATCCTTTATGGAGGAAGATAAAGTCATCCCATTTCCATTCAGTTCTTCTTTATATCTTCTATCACTTTGCTGAGGCTTTGTATTCTTTTTCATTTGTTTCAAGCATGTTCATAATTGCTCCTTGAAGCATTTTTATCATGAATAATAACTGTCTATTCATTCTCACGTCTCTGTCATCTTTTTGTTGGCATCTATTGATTGAAAATAGTTTGAGATCTTTTGGTTCTTGCTCGGTAGGATAAGTGATTTTTTCCCCCTTAGGATGAATGACTTTTTAAATTGAAACTTGGATATTTCACGTTATGAGACCCTGGATTTTATTTAAACCCTCTGTTTTGACTGGTTTTTTATGACACTGCTCCTGCAGAGGAAATAAGCATCTTATTACTGCCCGATGGAGGTAGAACTCCAGGTTCCCCACTTGGCCTCCACTGACACCCAAGGAAGAGGTTGATCCTTGTCATTACTGGGCAGGAGCGGATGCTCTGGCTTCCCACGTGGTCTTCACTGACACTGCAGTGGAATTGGCCTGTTACTGCTGAATAGTGGTGAGAGTCCTGATGCTCCACTAGGCCTCCTGTAACATCACCCCAGGGGGAGAGAGAGGGGAACCTTGTTACTGCTGGGTCTGGATTAAAATCTGGGTTCCTACTTGGCCTTCTGTGACACCACCCCAGGAGAGGAGGGGAATTGGGATGCATCACTACAACCTGGAGAGGGCAAACGTATAGGCTCCTCACTCAGCTTTGCTGCCATGGGTAGCGGTGGGACCACATTCTTCTCTGTGGTGTTTGGCCTCAGTAGAGAAGCTTCTGTCTAAAAGTTTTATGTCTTGTGAGGCTGCCCCTTTCTTGGTCTTTTGACTAGAGAGAGCAGGCTACTGTAGGGTTGTTTTTTTTTTTTTTTTCGTGTGTTCATTGGCACCTCTGACTTGCTGGCTTCTTTGCCTACAAATCTGGGATACATAAGCCAAAAGAAACCTCAAGGAAGTTAACACTGTGTTGTTCCTCGGGTTCTGAGGTCCCTAGTCAGTCTTCTTTCTTCTATGTTTCAGAGTCTTCTTATGTTTGTTTTTTACATAAAGTGTCGGGTTTTTAGTTGTGCTTAGTGAGTGAAATAGTGAAAAGTACATCTACACTATCTTCCTGGCAGTAGAGGTCTTGCATTCATTTTGTTTCTAAAAACATCGTATAAGAATAGTATTTATCTTGATTTCTGAGTTTTGACCCCCTCTTAAATTTGGCAACTCAGGCAAGTGCCTCCCTCACCTTACCCTAGTTCCAGTCCTATTTAGAAGTCATCTTAGAAGCCAAAAAAAAAAAAAAAAAATCCAAAATAAGGCAAGAAATGAGAGAGAAATAACACAGAACAGTAAGACAAATAGAAAACAAATGTTAACAAAATAGATTTAATCCCAAATATATTAGAATTACAATAAAATTAATGGGGGGGGGCACATGAACATGGAGAAGTTAAGGAAAACAGGAATATCCAGAGAGACCAAGGAGAGTTCAGTGAGTTTCATGTTTGCAATAAAAATTTAACAATAAAAGCAGAGTGCATGGATCCTAAAGGACACTTTGACAATATCAGCATTCGTGAGTTTCTCCAACTTCCAGGAGAATAGTAACCACTTCCACACCTGGGTGTTATTACATTTCATATGGTTGTTATGCCAAGATGGGACCAGAGCTGAACTTGAACACTCAAGATTTAGCAGCCACTCGGGGCAACAATGCTGAAAAGAAACTTCTAGGTCTGGTGTGTCATCCCCTGTTTAACTTGCTGTCTTCTGTGATTTTTGCTGTCCAGCTGCTGTCCTGCCTTCCTCAGCTCCACAGGAATGATTGAGTGCTCTCTTAATTTGGAGTTTCCAAGCCAACATTAAAGTTTGACTAGTATAAGAATAAAGGTCACCATCTACAAGTTGGGAAGCAACTAAGTAACTGTCCTCAAGCACATACTGACACCCTAGTTCCAGCATGTTGCCTGAAGAAAGAAAAGGAGGAAATAACCCTAATAATTTGGTCAGTTTCTTATTTGTGGCATATGTAAAATATTATGTGCCGCTCTGAAAAATCTGGACTCGTTATGATCCCTTTATCAGCTTTCTGTATCTGTGGGCTCACTGGGGACATCCTGGATTTTTAGTTCCTTTGGGCAACCACAAGAAGATTTCTTTTTTTCTTTTTTTTTCTTTCCTTTTTTTTTTCTTTTTGCCATGCCACACAGCTTGTGGGATCTTAGTTCCCCGATCAGGGATTGAACCCAGGCCCCAGCAGTGAAAGCACTGAGTCCTAACCACTGGATCGCCAGGGAATTCCCAACGATTTCGTTTTTTGACCCATAAATAGCTTTTTAAAAATTTTAGCAGGTAGCAAACAGAATATAAACCTTATACTGGGGCATAACAATGAAGACCATGTAATGAAAGCTTACTACGTACCAGGTACTAATGTAGGTGCTTCCCATGTATTATCTCATTTGCTTCCCCTAACAACACTATTTTAAAGATGAGGAAATATTTTAAAGATGAGGAAATGGAAGGTAAATGAAGTTAAACAATTGGCCCAAAGTCACCCCACTATTAAGTTGAACTAAGACTTCAGCCCAGGCTATCTTTCAAACCAAACTCTTAACCACAAGGCTATCTCCTTCCCAATGTTGCCTTAAAACATATGGTAGCCAGAACTGCCCTTAGTTTTTCAACTCTCCTTAAGTTTGAAGAATCCATTTTAACTCCAGAGAACATCTATAAACCTGGTTATTATTAACTGACACAAAATCTGCACCACAGAGAACTGTGTTTTTCTTTTTTTTTGAGAACTGCGTTTTAACACTAACTTCATTCTTAGGTCCTCATCCTTATTATCCTTCTAGGTACCTGATTACTAAATGCTTCTGGAGGAAATCACGATGCCTGACAAACTGCTATCACAGAAATTCGAGGTCACCAACTTCTACCAGATCCTGTTGATGCTATTGTGATATTATTATGTTCAAGATCCATTTGAATGCTTTCCATTCTGTGGTAGGCAGATTTTAAGATTGCTTCCAAAGATCATGCCTCCTAGGACAAGCATACTGCACTTTTAAAAATTTACTTATTTTTATTTATTTATTTTTGGCTGCGTTGGGTCTTTGTTGCAGTGCGCGGGCTTCTCGCTGTGGTGGCTTCTCTTGTTGCGGAGCACAGGCTCTAGGCGTGCGGGCTTCAGTAGCTGTGGCATGTGGGCTCAGTAGTTGTGGCTCATGAGCTCTAGAGCGCAGGCTCAGTAGTTGTGACTCACGGGCTTAGTTGCTCTGTGGCATGTGGGATCTTCCCAGACCAGGGCTCGAACCCATGTCCCCTGCATTGGCAGGTGGATTCTTAACCACTGTGCCACCAGGGAAGCCCTGCACTTTGTTTTATTGCACTTCGCAGATATTGTGTTTTTTAAATAAACTGAAGGTTTGTGGCAACGCTGTGTTGTCAGCTGATGGTTAGTATTTTTAAAGCAATAAAGTTATTTTTTAATTAAGGTATGTACATTGTTTTCTTAGACATAATGCTATTGCACACTTAGTAGACTACAGTATAGTGTAAATATAACTTTTGTTTGCATTGGGAAAGCAAAAAATTCACGTGACTCACTTTATTGTGATATTCACTTAATTGCGATAGTCTAGAACTGAATCTGCAATATCTCCGAGGTTTGCCTGTAGTTCCACCACTGTATTACTTTCCTTTGACTGTGGGCTGCACCTGGTGACTTGCTTCTAACAAATAGGACACAGAAAAGTGATGGAATGTCACTTCTGAGATTAGGTTACAAAAAGACTCTGGCTTCAGGCTTCCCTGGTGGCGCAGTGGTTAAAAATCCACCTGCCAATGCAGGGGACGTGGGTTCGAGCCTTGGTCTGGGAAGATCCCACATGACACAGAGCAACTAGGCCTGTGCACCACAACTACTGAGCCTGCACTCTAGAGCCCGCAAACCACAACTACTGAGCCTGTGTGCCACAACTACTGAAGCCTGCGTGCCTACAGCCCATGCTCCACAACAAAAGAAGCCACTGCAATGAGAAGCCCGCACACCACCATGAAGAGTAGCCCCTGCTCGGCGCTACTAGAGAAAGCCTGCCTGCAGCAATGAAGACCTAATGCAGCCAAAAATAAATAAATAAATAATCTTAAAAATCTATTAAAAAAAAGAGTTTGGCTTCTGTCTTGCTTGTTCTCTCTTGCTCTGATGGAATCTGTCAGTCCCTATTGTGAGCCCCAAATGGAGGGAGGTGGTATAAAGAAAATTGAAGTCCTCAGTCTAATAGCCCAGGGGAAACTGACCTCTATCAACAACCACTTAAGAGAACTTGGAAGCAGATCCTGCCCTAGCCAAGTGCTGATACGAGAGCAGCCCCAGCAAACATCTTGATTAGAAACTTGTGAGAGACCCTGAAAATCCAGCTAAGTGATATCCTCAGACCCACAGAAATTGTGGAATAACAATATTGTTTTAAGCCACTACATTTTGGGGCAATTTGTTTCACAGCCTTAAATAACTAATACATCTCCCAATCTCAAACTTTTCCTCCCCAACACACACACACACACGCACACTCACACCTTTCTTCTCCTAATCTTGGCTTTTAGCAGATGACCTGGCCACCTATTTCATAGAGAAAATAGAGGTTTTCAGTTAGATGTGAATTTTCTCAACCTCCTGGAAGCAAATCTACACTCCTAAAAACACCAAACCTATTAATCCTTCCAGTGCTAACAGATGTTCTTCTTCTTATCTAAAGCTGATTCATTCACCTATCCTCTCAACTTCATCTTCTTCAGTCTCTTCCTCTCTTGCACAATTAGCCCCTTTTCCTCCTGTATTTTTATCATCTTCCACTGCTGGATTCTTCTCTATCAGCATTTAAGTTGTTTAAGTCTCTCCCATACCAAAACACAAAAACTAAAACTGGCTTGACCTATCACCCTCTACAGTTACTACTTTCTTTCCTCCCTTATTATTTTTTGTTTGTTTGTTTTTTGCGCAGGCTCAGCGGCCATGGCCCACGGGCCCAGCCGCTCCGCAGCATGTGGGATCTTCCCGGACCAGGGCACGAACCCACGTCCCCTGCATCGGCAGGCGGACTCTCAACCACTGCGCCACCAGGGAAGCCCCTCCTCCCTTATTTTTTTTTTTTTTTTTTTTTTTTTTTTTGCGGTACGTGGGCCTCTCACTGTTGTGGCCTCTCCTGCTGCGGAGCACAGGCTCCGGACGCGCAGGCTCAGCTGCCATGGCTCACGGGCCCAGCCGCTCCGCGGCATGCGGGATCCTCCCGGTCCGGGGCACGAACCCGTGTCCCCTGCATCGGCAGGCGGACTCCCAACCACTGCGCCACCAGGGAAGCCCTCCTCCCTTATTTTTTAATGAGGGTTCTGTCATTGTCAACTCAACTTATTTTCTTAATTATTCCTTAACCTACTTATTTATTCCTAGACTCCCCCACCCACCATGGAACATTCCTAATCCTTATTTAACTTGAGCACTTTGGAGCATTTGGCACTCCTGATCATACCCTGTCTTTTGAAACATTGACCTCCTTGAAGTCATACTCCTCTGGTTTTCCTCCTTTCTCCAGCTGCCATACTATCCTTTCAGGTTCTTTTTTTCCTGCTAAACCCATAAAGGTTGATACTTCCCAGGGATAAAGTCCTACACCTTCTTCCATTCTGACCCTGTAAGGCCAAGAGAGTCCAAATTCAAATGCTTTAAGAAAAAGGCAAGTAAAAATGAATGATATGCACTGGGTCTAAGACACTAAAAAGTGATGGGGGTTATGGTGAACTAGATAGTTCAAATCCCATTTAGAGATGGCAATCTCTATGTGGCTTAATCCAATTGTTATTTTATAGGAAAGTAGCCGTATAGACTGGAATTTCCAAAATGCCTATTTCTAGGTGCAATTTCTTAGTCTTAAAAACACTCTGTGAATAATAATGATAATGATAATATTAAACCACCAGCAGTCCAATTTAACCTACAAGCTGCTAGTCTCTCATCCCTGCAGATTCTCCTAAAATAATCTCATCTATTTCCATGGCTTCAATATCCACTTTATGCTAAGTTTTTCCAAATCTCTAAGGTTAGCTCTCTCCTCCATGCTCTATACGGATCCATATATAGTTGCCTTTTTTTTTTTTTTTTTTTTTTTTGACTGCACCACACGGCTTGCAGGATCTTAGTTCCCTCGACCAGGGACTGAACCCCTGCAGTGGAAGCGCAGAGTCCTAACCACTGGACCACCAGGCAATTCCCTCTATCAGTTTTCTAATCCCATTCGCCACCATGGTTTCATCTAGATTACTAACAGCCTCCCAACTGCTCTCTACTTCTGTTTTGTCCCATTTAATCTATTCTCCGTAGAATTCTCTTTAAAAAGTAAAATTTACGATGTCACTATCCTGTTCAACCTCCAAGACTTCCCTTTGTGATTATAAGAAAATCTAACATCTTTAACACTGTTTCCAAGGCCCCTGTGGGTCTGCCCAGCAACATTCCTTCAGTTCCCGGAATGCTATAATCTTGGTGCCTCTGCAGGTTCTTGGCTAAGAACACTCAGACTTCATATTGCTTCTTATAGGTCACTAGTTTTCCTTGACCTCCAGATTACCTTGTTCTTCACATCTCATAACACTCAGCAGTCAGCACCCAGCCAATTCACTGTTCAGAATGTCTATTTACTCCATCATACTAAGATTGGGAAGGCAGAAACCACATATGCCTTGTTCACCATCGGAATTCCCAGTCCCTTAAACAGCGCCTAGCACAACGTTGGCTCTCAATAAATGTCAGTTGAAATAATGATTATTACATTTACTCTTGCAGACAGCTATTTAAATCCTTCCCTAATCCCTAATCCTAATCTTTCTTTTGAAAGAATAAGTAAATCTTGACTATCTCATTCTCAAAAGGCCAATTACAGAGGAATGAATGAATGACCCAGTCACGTGAGGCTAATTATGGGTCACTGGCCACTTTAAGCGCGGGGGTTGGGGAATGGAGAGCTGCAGTAACAGCACCATGCGTGAATAATCGAGCAGCTACAGGTCCTAAGCCTAGCAAACACGTGCTGCCCGCCGAGCACGGAGAGGGCGGGCACCCGGGAGGAAGATCCTAGGCGGCCGGAACGTGCTCGCGCCCGTGGCCGCCGCCGCCCGCGCCGCGGCCGTCCGGGTCTCGGAGCGAGCGCACGTGCGCCGGCCGGACCCAAGCAGAGGGAGCGCCTGGGCACTCGCAAGGAAATGGCGAGCGAGGCGCTGTTCAGGGTTAGGGAAAAGTGTGGGGCGAGTTACGCCCCGAGAGGGGAGAGTAGAGAAGGTAAGGCTTTCGGGACGGAAAGGAGAGAGGGAGGATCGTGAGCTAGGTAAGGCGTCCCGACCTAGGCCTTGGGAGGAAAGGGGTCGGGGGGGGCAGCGGTATAAAGGTACACCTGAAACTGGCTGCGAGTTTATTCTAAGGTCCGGGTCGGAAGTGCTCACACCTGGAGTTTGGCGCGGGTGGGTGGAAGGTGGAGCCCCACCCCGACAAAGCCAGGCCCTCAACCGGCCCAACCTCACCACAGCCCGACTTCCTCCTCCCAACGCGGGCGGCCTGGCCTTCTCGAGCGCCAAATCCCCTCGCTTAGCTCCGCCCTACCACTAGAGGAGGGCGGGTGGGGGCGTGGCCCGCCCACTCTCTCATCTGCGCTCAGTCGGCGTCCGCGTCAGCCGGAGCCCGACGCGGTGACGCGGCACGTCGACGTAAGTGACGCGCAGGCCCGGGCCGCTCCTCCTTCCTTGAGTGAGTGCCGGCCCGGTCTGGGCGGGGGAGAAGAGGGCGGGAGGGGGAGGGAGAGGCGACCCGGGAGTCGTAGTGGGCCGCGGGCCGGACCGGGTCCCGGGGCGGCGGGAGCCAGGGCCGGGCCGAAGGGCTTGGCGGGCCGTTAGAGGGCCGCGGCGGCTGTCGGGTCTCCTCCCCTGCCGGAATTGCGCGCCCCGGAGCCCGGGGCCTCCGGCGCTGTGCCCACCCCGCTCCAGCTCGCGTCTCCCGACTCCAATTAGGTCAGGCTCGGAGTCCCGCGGCCGCGGCTCCGGCCCCCAACGCGCGGCGGCCGCCCGGCTCGCCTTTCTTTCTTCCCTCGCCTTCCTCTCCTCTTGTCTCACCCTCCCCCCTTCTTTTCACGTTGCTGGGGTTTTGTTTTTTGTTGTTTTATGCTTTAGGGGTTTTGTTCCTCAGCCCGAGCTCATGGGTGTACGTTATCATGCTCCTCTTTTGTAGAACAGCCCGACGGCCATGGAGGCCGAAGAGACGATGGAATGCCTTCAGGAGTTCCCTGAACATCATAAAATGATCCTGGACCGATTGAATGAACAGCGAGAGCAGGACCGGTTTACTGACATCACCCTGATTGTCGACGGTGGGTAGCGTGGTGGGCCGAGGAGCGAATTTGTGGCTTCACATCTTCTCTCCCCTTCCCCCATCCGCCTTTTTAAATCCACCTTCTATGGACTCCCTATCGAAAGTCTGCGGACGGTGTGCTCTGGAACCCGAGGACACTTATCAGTGTCCCTTCACGTAGACCATGCTGCAGAAGGATAGTCACGCTTTCAACATAATCATGGCATTTTAACTTCTTGCAGCCTTTTGAAGTGTTCGCCTTGTACACTTGAGTGCCAGGTGGCGGGGATAGGGAGGATGTCTCTAAATGTTTGGTTAGTAGATTTCTGCTGCTAAGCTGCTTTGAGCAGTCTCCCACAGGAGTCATTTGGGAAGTGTTCTTTCTAGTTTCCCAAATGGTCTTGGAGGGAAAATGTGAGATATTCCTTTGCAGCACTGGTACCCCCTTTGGTAACCCCCAAAATATAATGTGGTCTTTACCAGTCTTAGGAGTAGTCATTATAATGGATGCAAACCCAGCTTGGGTATCTTTTCTGTTTAGTGAAAATAGACTTCTTGAGGCAAGCTATACTTTATTATAGCCTACAGCAGGTCTGCTGTAGGTTGAGTTTCCAAATATTAGGCATACTAAAATGTTTTCCATAGCAAACACATCCAGCTTGGTGCTTATTCTGTGGCTTTTTCTTATCTTTTCAAATGACGTATAACCTTTTGGGTTGTGTTTATATTTAGCAGTTTCAACTGAATAGGATATGCCTTTGACTTAAGTGGTACCTCCTGAAATGTTGTAAGGTGGCCTTTATAAAGCTGACTTAATAAGGCCCTTGAGGTAAAGATCTTGCTTCATGTCTAATTGAGATTTAAATTTGTCAAGATAGCTGTCCAGAATATAGTTTTATAATTATATTAAGAAAGACCTATTTTACTTTAATTTCTTAACTTGTTTTATATTTGATTTTTGTGAATATGATGATTTTGTTTTGTTTTTTCTCTAGGACACCATTTTAAGGCCCACAAGGCTGTTTTGGCTGCTTGCAGCAAGTTCTTTTACAAATTCTTTCAGGAGTTTACTCAGGAACCTTTGGTGGAGATAGAAGGTAAATGCTTGTTTTAAATACAATATTTAGCAAGCATTATAATTTGATGAAGTTTTAGGCAGTTAATTTAGCAAGATACCATGGGAAACAGGCATCAATGGTTTCTATTCGGTAACTGGATAAATTGTTCTTTTGACACCTGAGAATTCTTACTTTTAGTAACGTGCTTCGTAAAATGATCTTCCAGGAAAAACTCTTACATTAAACGGTTGGTCTCTTAAAGGAGTCTTTTTCATTGCTAATACCAGTGATCACTGTCTTTTGAAAACATGTATTAAAAGTGAATTTCCATCTTATTTAGTGGGCTTATGTTTCAGACTGGTCCAGATGCTGCAGGCCTCTGTATTAGCAGCATGACATGCACAGTGTGAAATGGGCTGTCATAATATGGAAAAGGCTAGGAAAGATTAACTGAAGTAGCATTCAGAAGTTCTAGTGGCTGTAGAAAGTCTAGGATGGAAGGGGGTCATATACTAGATACTGTCTTAAAACAGAAATTTTTATACTTGTTTGACTTTTTGTAATAATAGCCCACCAAGTGCCAGGTATTATGCTGTGTAGCTTATGTGCATTTTCTGAGGTTCACAGCAGTGCTTTGAAGTAAGTGGTTTTATTTCCAATTTACATATCAGGGAGCAGGCTCTAAAAGGTTACTTGACTGAGGTTGCCCAGCTAGCAGGGGATTCAATTTGTGCTATTAATTCTGCTGCTACAATAGCTAGCCCTCTACCCCTCAATCCAAAACTGTAGGAAATAAATCAGCTTACCTACATAAATACAGGGTTCTTGAGTTTGGGTTTTGTATCTCTCTCAGTGTGTATATATTCTCTGTTATGAATGGGTTGCCTAGAAACAGTATTCCCTTGGAAAAATTTGGTGTCTAGGGGAGTAAAGAAAACGTAGAGTTAAGGGTATTCTCTTATTTTGATAGTTCCAGCTTACCTAGCATTCTGGCTGGTATCCATAGATAGATTATCTTTGATTATCTGTGATGGACAGAGCACAGGCATGGTGGAAATCCTCAAAGCTTACTAAAGTGAGAATCCATCAGCCTAGATGGTGCTTCTGTTACAAGGCAAAGTTTTGTCCGTTTATTCACCTGAGGTACTGAGACCCCAGGCAGTTTACTTTATCTCAGTTGCTTATTTGCCTCTTCATCTGAAAAGTGGGTTAATAGGCTTGTACTATTGTACTAATGATTAATTGAAATAGCATCTGCAGAGTGCCTGGCGTAGTGTTTGGTGCACTGTCAAAGCCTAATAGATTGGGGCTGTTTATCAGATTTAATACTTATTATAATATACCGTGCCAGACCCAGGAAATGAGAAATTGATTAATAAGACAGCCCTTAGAGAATTTGCAAATTTAATCATGGATAAGCAACAGTTAAGGAGTGCAAAAAATGTTGCAGAGAATTTTGTTGCAGAATGGTGTCACTAAGGAGGGAGGGTGAGTGGTTTAGTTTACTTTAGAGAGGAGGATTTCAAAGATGAGTCAACTTCTGGGCAGAATCCTAAGTCAAAAAATAAGTGGCCCAGGCTAGAATATGCATTGCTGGTGGAGTGTGGAGTACTGACCTACCTGGAGAAGTAGGGTCTTTTCTTCTGAAGACTAATCACCTTGGGATTATCTCTTGTACTTCTGATGTGCTATGTCCATTATAGTACAGGACACACAACTTTCAGTATTTAAACTATAGAAAGTAAGAAAGAAAAATGTAAAAACATTCTTCCTGTTTTTGCTATTTGCCAGATTCAGGTTTAAAGAATCAATTTGGCTCAATGTCTTCTTAAGCCCTTAACTTTGGAATTGCTGTACTATCTGGCTAGGTCACCTGGCTGTAGAGAAAGCCCTGGGCATGCACTTAGAAAACCTGACTTGTAGTCCCAGCTTTACTGTTTGTCAGTTGTGTAACACTGGACATCTTAGCTTCCTTTTTCTCTTTTAATCTGCAGAATATGTCAAGTAATTTTGGATTATGTCATGGGCATTATTTTTTTCCTTTTTTTTTTTTTTTTTTTTGGTCTGTCAGGTTGTTGAGGCATGCGGGATCTTTCGTCACAGTGCAAGGTTTCTTTGTTGCGTGTTTGGGCTTCTCTCTAGTTGTGGCATGTGGGTTTTTCTCTCTCTAGTTGTGGCGCGTGGGCTCTATAGTTTGTGGCACGTGGGCTTAGTTGCCCGGCAGCGTGTGGGATCTTAGTTCCCCAACCAGGGATCGAACCCGCATCCCCTGCATTGGAAGGCGGATTCTTTACCACTGGACCACCAGGGAAGTCCCTGTCATGGGCATTTTGAATATTATGTTTTGACACTCTGTGTGCTGTTAGAATCCTCTGGAGAATGCTTTTGGTTTTTGTTGTTGTTTTGATTTTGTTTTGTTTTAGCAGACAATCAACCTGATTAGGTTCAGGCTGCCTTGTGTGGACTGTGGATCCAATTTAGTTTTCAAAACCTTTGTTGTTCTGTTCAGGTCCCAGGTGTGCCAACCTGGGTGGTAGTCCACACCACAGTGTAATTCTCAAAGCCTTTGCTGTGCTGCCTCACGTCATTTTTGCACATGTGCAGCTGGGTGGTTAGCTCAAGACTGCATACACAGATTTAAAGGACCTCTCTCCAGCTCCCTCCTGATGGCCTCTGTACTTCAGCTCCCCTGAGCTCCCTTTCCTGGCCCTCTGGCTGGGAGACTAGGAGGTTAGCCTCCCTGTGCTGTCGTACATTTTCTGCAGTGGAATCCATTTCCTGGATAATAACATGGTGAGAGAAGAAAATAACAAGAATTCTCTCCATGCTCTTCAGATGATAATCTCTTTCCTAGTTCTCAGCCAGAGAGAACTTTCTCTTAGAGTTGAGTTGCCTGCTTGGTGGCAACTAGCCATAAATGTGCAGCGCCAGAACGGGGGCTTGTCTTGAGGGAGGGCTGAGAGAGGAATAAAAACCAGCTATTTTTCCCCACCCCCACACACTCTCCATCCCCTTTGCTGGTTCCCTAGCCGGAAAGAGTTTCTCTTGGAGCTTTTTCTGTCTGCACCTGCTACCCAGTTACGTTACGGGAGTTGGGCTGTCCTCAAGCTGGGTTATGTGGGAGGAAAAATATAAAACCAGGAAACTTACTGCTGTTCTTTGAGTTTTGATTTCTCTCCCCAGTCTCTTTGCTTCTGTTTTTTCTTCGGAGTCCTTGTATATTTGCTTTATGTATTCTTTTCAGGATTTTTAGTTGTAATCAATGGACAAGATAGGGTGGCGTATGCGTTCTTCATCCTAGCTAGAACTCCCATCTGTAAAATAGGGATGGTTCTTGTCTTTAGCCGCTCATTAGAAACACCAGGGGAGCTTTTGCAAGTACTAATACCCATGCTTTTTCTCCAGATCAATTAAATCGGTCTTTGAGGGGTGAGATCCAAGCATCTGTATTTAAAAGTTCTCTAGGTCCTTGTTATTCAAGGTGTGGTCTGAGGATCCGTAATGCATGGGCATCACCTGTGAGCTTGTTAGAACTGTAGACTCTCAGGCTCCACCCTAGACCTACTGAATCAGAACAGAATCCTCAGATGATTCCTTTGTACAGCAAAGTTAGGGCAGCACTGCCCTAGGACAAGTCCAGTATGCAGCCAGTGTTGAGAACCACTGCCTTATAGGGTTTTGTAAAAGCAAATGTATGTAAAGAGAATTTAAATTGTAATATGCTCTATGAGTATAAACTGTCATTAGATGCAAGCTGAGCCGGCTCTCTCCCTGTTTTCTGGGTCCCTGGTGAGGTAAGTTACCTTTGATTAGGACTGCAAGTTCACCTTTGATTTAAGTCAAAATTGTTGTCCTTGAAGCCAATGGCACCCCAGCTCAGCTTTGTGACTTGGATTCACACCATATAAAATCTTCAGCAGGGCTTCCCTGGTGGCGCAGTGGTTGCGAGTCCGCCTGCCGATGCAGGCGACGCGGGTTCGTGCCCCGGTCTGGGAAGATCCCACATGCCGCGGAGCGGCTGGGCCCGTGAGCCATGGCCGCTGAGCCTGCGCGTCCGGAGCCTGTGCTCCGCAACGGGAGAGGCCACAGCAGTGAGAAGCCCGCATACCGCCAAAAAAAAAAAAAAAAATCTTCAGCAGACATTCACTCCCTTGTTCAGAACACAACAGCCTTCTCCTAACCTGAGCCTCCAATTTTCCAAATCCATTCTTTTTTTTTTTTAGGGAATTTTGCCTTTTTAAAAAAAAATTTTATTTGTTTATTTATTTATGGCTGTGTTGGCTCTTTGTTTCTGTGCGAGGGCTTTCTCTAATTGCGGCAAGTGGGGGCCACTCTTCATCGCGGTGCGCGGGCCTCTCACTATCGCAGCCTCTCTTGTTGCGGAGCACGGGCTCCAGACGTGTAGGCTCAGTAATTGTGGCTCACGGGGCTAGTTGCTCCGCGGCATGTGGGATCTTCCCAAACCAGGGCTCGAACCCGTGTCCCCTGCATTGGCAGGCAGATTCTCAACCACTGCGCCAACAGGGAAGCCCCAAATCCATTCTTTACTTCTCCTGAAACCACAGATCCATAAGCACCTAGTTTCTCTCAAACAGCAACTCTACCATCGCGTCCAAAATCTTAGCCCCTAATATCAAGGACAAAACATCCAAGCACATATTCATACATCCTATTTGAGTAGGAGTTTTCCACCAATTGAGGAATTCTGTAAGACTGGAGAAATTCCAGAATGCCCACCCCCCACTTTTGCCTCTTCCTAAGGGGAAAAATGACTCAGGTTAAGTGTTTATATTAACATTTTTCTTAGATACTTCCTTAGAAAAATTGTATATTATGAAAGGAGTAAGGAATTGAGAAAATGGGCTGAAATTTGAAAGTTACTAAACTAGTCCTGATAGAGTTATAAGTTTGGTTCCTGTTAGCTAATTAGATCAGTGGCTTATTCCTAGGACCAGTGTTGGACCGGCCACATAAAAAGCACTTAGGGGGCTTCCCTGGTGGCGCAGTGGTTGAGAGTCTGCCTGCCGATGCAGGGGACAGGGGTTCGTGCCCCGGTCCAGGAAGACCCCACATGCCGCGGAGCGGCTGGGCCCGTGAGCCATGGCTGCTGAGCCTGCGCGTCTGGAGCCTGTGCTCCGCAACGGGAGAGTCCACAACAGTGAGAGGCCGCGTACCGCAAAAAAAAAAAAAAAAAAAAAAGAAGCACTTAGGGTGGGCTTCCCTGGTGGCTCAGCGGTTAAGAATCCGCCTGCCAGTGCAGGAGACAAGTGATCGATCCCTGATCTGGGAAGATCCCCAGTGCCGCAGAGCAACTAAGCCTGTGCGCTACAACTACTGAGCCTGCGCTCTAGAGCCCGCCGCGAGCCACAACTACTGAGCCCATGCGCCTAGAGCCTGTGCTCTGCAACAAGAGAAGCCACTGCAATGAGAAGCCCGTGCACTGCCACGGAGAGTAGCCCCCGCCCGCTGCAATTAGAGAAAGCCTGTGCGCAGCAATGAAGACCCAGCGCAGCCAAAAATAAAACAAACAAATAAATAAATTTATTTTAAAAAGAAGCACTTAGGGTGCTTATAAAAAACAGTTCCCTATCCCAGTTTTAATTCTGGAGATCAGGGACCCAGGCTTAAGTCTACAGGTGATTCTGATTAACCAAGATTGGGAACTAAGTCCACAAATTCTTGGAGGCCAGTTGCTCCTTGAAATTACTAATTTTTAGAGTTTTCTATGGTAATCCACTGTGTGTATTACATAATACTCCCATTGGGGTCTGGGGCAATATCCTATAACCAAATAATAATCCAGTGTATTATTAGTAAGCAGCATAGCTTATTAATATTTAAGTGGGATAAAGATTATAAATAGCCTCATGTCAGTTCAGATCAAATTTTGCTGCCAAATTTATGGGAAAACTTCTGGTTTTAAGAGATTTGGGGGACTTTGGAAATATGAGTAAAAGATTACAGTCCTGTAGTGAATGAGACATGGGTATTCAAACTCTTCCAAGCAGGAATGTTTCATACCATCATCCTATTTAAAAATCTTTATCATGCACTTTGGAGTCAAGCCATCTGGGTTTGATTCTAGTATTATCACTTAATAACTATGTGACTTTCACAAGTTACTTAACTTCTCTGTGCCTCAATTTCCTCATCCGTAAAATGGGGATTATAATAGTACTTCATAGGGTTGTCAGGAGGATTAAGTCAGTTGATGATTTGCAAAGTGTTTAGAGTCCTGCCTGATATGTATAGTAGGCATACATATGTGTGTTTGATTAAAAATCAAAATCTCATTCTGCTTCAGGAAAAATTTACACATTGTTTTTAGGAAAGATTTCTGTTGCACTTTTAAATGTTTGGTCAAAACAACTTAAAAAAAAAACCCAGCGGGTTTCCCTGGTGGCGCAGTGGGTGAGAGTCCACCTGCCGATGCAGGGGACACGGGTTCGTGCCCCAGTCCAGGAAGATCCCACATGCCGCAGAGCGGCTGGGCCCGTGAGCCATGGCCGCTGAGCCTGCGCGTCCGGAGCCTGTGCTTCGCAACGGGAGAGGCCACAACAGTGAGAGGCCCGTGTACTGCAAAAAAAAGAAAAAAAAAAAAACCCAGCAAAATCTAGTTGTCTGTTCCTCAGGCTACTCTCATATAATAAAGAACATGGTTAAAAGACAACCAGGAGAAAAAAGATTAGGGGACCCAATAAATTAGCCATTAATGAATCCAGTTATTTTTAGTTTGCTTATTTGGTAGCATGTAATTTGGTCATATTACATTATATTTTATGGTGCTTCTCAATATTCAGATTGTTTTCAGGCATTTTGAAGATGAGTTTTCTGAGGCTCAGAGGTTCTGACTTGCCCCAGATTGCACAGGTTATGGAGAGACTGAACTGAAACTTGAAAGTTGTCTTTCTGAACGATATTTTTTCCTAACACAAATAGAAGATGGTGGATATTCCACCAGTATTCTTACTGTTGTCCTGAAGGCCACATTCAGGTGTATAAAGTACATGGGAAGAACATAAAAATATTTTTTCTTTTCCTATTTTTTTTTCTTTTTTGGCCACCCGGAGCAGCTTGTGGAATCTTAGTTCCCCAACCAGGGATTGAACCAGTGCCCTTGGCAGTGAAAGGGTGGGGTCCTAACCACTGGACTGCCAGGAAATTCCTGTTTTGTGTTTGTAATTGTGCATATTGTGTGCAGCTTGGTCTTGGGCATTTCTTAGCATAAAAAAAAATCTATAAAAACAAGTTTTCTCTTTGTTCCTGTCAGTAGCTTTTCATAGCCTTGCATTAGCAGACTGAAACAATATTATATAGCTTTGAAGAGCACAAAGAGGTAGAGTATCATTTGGGGCCAAAATTTAAACAGAAACTTGCAAAGAAAGCTTGGAATTGTGGAAGCTTAATTCTGAAAGTGACTTTAGCCTTTATCCATTTATACCTACTTTATGTGCCTGCATTTTAGGAAGCATTGTGTTAGATACTGTGAGGTGGGTGTAGAGGCAGATTTCCATGAAGTAGCTTACAGTCAGGAGTTGTCCATGAATTCTAACTATAAGACCAGGTACAGAGTTCAGCCTGAGGGAGCTATTAAAGAGGTTCATTAAAGATGTGGCATTAAAATTGGTCCTTCAAGGGTGGTAGGATTTGTCGAGGTAAGGTGATTAAGCATTCAGGATGGAGGGTGTTAAGGAAGGCAAGGAAATTCTTAGAAAGTGAAGGGTTTGTTTGAGGATCAGTATATAGTGTGGGCTTGATATAGTTTAAAATTTGGAAGGAAAAATAGTGGTAAGTAGAAAAATAATGTGAAGGACCTTGAAATAAAGGCAGAGTGGTACTGAACTTTATTTACTAAGCTTTTGAAAGCTCTTGATGATTTTGGAGCTGAGTTGACACAGAGCTCCCTGGCAGGCAACATAGCATGTCTGATGTAATAGCCCATTCGTGTATTTGAGTGATAGATTTTACTGTTCTGAAAGAGCCTTAGGAAGTCTTTGGGAAAGATCTTAAAGTAGTTCGCTAGTTAGCGCTGAACTTGGCTACAAAATTATTATACTGTAAATGAGAATTCTGCCAGGAAATTATCTTCCAAAATGACAAATACTAATCATTTTCCAAACACTGGGCTTATGTTTTTTTCTTTAATAAATGTTATAAGATTTGAATCAATGTGAATACATGTTAATGCATGTCTTTTTTTTTTTACAGGTGTTAGTAAAATGGCCTTTCGTCATTTGATTGAGTTCACGTATACAGCAAAATTAATGATACAAGGAGAAGAAGAAGCCAACGATGTATGGAAAGCAGCAGAGTTTCTACAAATGCTTGAAGCTATCAAAGCCCTTGAAGTCAGGTAATTACTTATTTCCTTAATGGGGAACAAATAGTTATATTCAGTCATGTTCACCCTGACTGTCAGTCAAGAATTTATTATGTCATGCCATAAGGAACTGATTTCCTTAGTGAGGCAGAGATAGTTATAGTCAGTCATGTTCACCCTGTTAGTCAAGAATGTATTGTATGTATCATGCCGTAAAGAACTGATGTTTTGAAATTAAGAATGTGTATTTAAGGATCTATAAAGTTCTACTGGTTATGATTGTTCTTTCCCTCACGCTTGATTTCTTGTCCTTATGTAAAAACTGCTATTATTAACTCAAGTAGCATCTTTTGTTTCTAATAAAATAAGGAGGACTAGGCATCTTTTTAGGAGTTCTCTGGGTTCCTATAAACTATTCTGTGGATTCAAGTTGTTAATTGTACCAAGACTTACTCTAAAAACGGTTTGGCTTACAAAGGTTAACATGGTACTGTTTAAAAATAAGTGAGGAGGGGCTTCCCTGGTGGCGCAGTGGTTGAGAGTTCGCCTGCCGATGCAGGGGACACGGGTTCATGCCCCGGTCCGGGAA